>NC_091665.1:44185000-44834375 GCF_042453785.1 Malus domestica
CATCACAAACATTAAAGAACTGTGAAAGGAGACCAACCTGGATGAATTCCGGGCGCATAAACGAAAGGTCTCCGACCATTCCACCTTGAACGTGGGCATCTGCAACCCCAAATGCACCAACGCATGTGCATATACCAATATAAGGTCCAATTCCCCCGCCCGCAGATGTGGCTACATCCACCTATTTACAAAGTTGAGAGTGAAGTTAATCTATCGAAAGCAACAGAAAACATGCCACACAATAGAGCAAATGCTTTACTTACAATTATAAGCATCAAGGTAGCAAGGAAGAAGAGAGCGTATCCAATTAAATTCCGCTTCCTGGTGTCAACCTTTGCTTCATGGTATGCTAGTGTTGCCATTGTTACAAGTGCAAATGGTTGATAAACAATGGTGAGAACCCGCGAAGGATGGTAAGTCTACGGAAAGAAATTTTCATCAGACTTCTAATCAGAGACTTCCCTCTTTCTTTGTAAACAAGTAAAAGGGAAAATAGATACGTAAAGTTCATAACTTTTTCGTAGCCGTGCAGGCTGCAACTTCAAGCCTAATTAGTTTACAAGTTAAAATTACGAACAAGTACTTAGACTCACCCAAATGCAAAAAACGAAAACGATGGTTCATTTAATCTCAAAAAGATCATTCGTAACGCTTACCGGAAACAAGTTATAGTAGTAATCACTTATAGTGAGCATACTGTTCCAAGCGACAAGGGATCCCAGCCCCAGGAACCAACAAACTGCTATAGCTTTATACTGTCCCTGCTTGTTGCAACAATTCAAAACATATCAGATATCACTTTTCAAATAGAAAAGAATTTCAAAAATACGAAAAACCTCAAGAGTCATAGAAGGTGAGCATCCAACGGTTACGTGGATAGCCTGCTCTGATATCATAATCGCAAAACCAATTGGCAATGGGTGGGGAGGCTCAAGGTCTTTTAAACTATTAGATAGGCTTTAATACCCCGATGTGGAATTCACACTCTCGACAGAAATCTCAATGCCTAAATCAATTTGAGGAAACAAAGTTCAATGCTTTGAGCACAAACCTCAAGCTTTATGGGAGCCTTGGTTCCATTTTCCTCGGTCATGGCTGCTTCCTATGTTGCAGAAACACACAAAGTTAGACACTTCATATAATTCAATAATCTTCCTGCATACACTGTAAATTTGACTCATATGACTTCACCAATGGCTACCGTTCTAAATGGTCAACTTGAAACAGATTACAAGGCAGAAATCACTACGTAAATACAGCTTTTCTGGCAATTACCTGTTCAGATTCTTGAGGCTGACTTGAATATGCAACTGGCTTTTCAACAGTATATACCCTTCTGTTTCCAGAAAATTAAAAAAAATTAAAAGCACAATGTCTGTGCCAGAAAAATATATACAGATATATATTATATATATTATGATATTATTGCAGGCTTTAATCAAGATGCATGGAAAATGATAAACTATTGAGTTATAAAATATATAAAATGATTAAAATGACAAAGCCAACAACCTTGAGATTCATTTGTGCACAGTGAGGATGGGGTTGGATTGGACTGCAAAGTAATCTGAAAGCAAGATGACAGCAAGCTGTAGAATTTAAAAGCAAAAATAAAGTAAAGGGTTTCTCTTTTTTCCAAAAAGTTTGATTCTGGTTGTGATTGACAAAAACAGCTTAATGGGTTAGATCATTATACGGTATCTTAAATTAATGAAACGAAATAATATATTCTAACAATGGACGGTTAAGATACAGAAGTAGAATCTTAAACTAATAACACAAAATAATAGTTTACATTCCTGCGTGGATAAGTATCTAGTCGACTAGGTCAGGAAATGGTCCAAAAGATTGACTTCTAAAGCAAAAACCTACACTATATTCAATGGGAAAGTGATAGACTTTTGGGTTACCTTACCTATACTTCTATTTCTGGGGAGGAGTGTGAAACGGATACGATTTGGTGCCGTTTTGGTTGAAGATCCTGTATTTTATTTGTCCCGAAATATCCTATTATTTGCATTCTTTTAGATTTTTGGTCGCTTGTGGCTTTTTGATATTTAAAAGTTTAGGGAAGATTGGTATTTCACCACCGGCATCATCAAGGCATGCTCATAATTTCGAGAATTTATGCATGATATCTAATTTTCAACCGTCATATGTGTAGACTTATGTAAGAATTTACAGATCACAAACTAACGAAACCTACTAATACTGAAACTCAAACCTTGATGGATGGACACACAAATTAGAAACTTCACCAACTGAGCCAACACTAGCGACTTTTATTTCGTCAAACAGCTGTACTTTATTATACAGTGCCGCATTATTTTATTAAAAAAATAACAAAAACAAAATAGATGTCCCATATACACACAAACACGTGATTTAAAATTTTGAATATTTTTTTTATAAAAGATAATAAAAATACAAGGAAATCAATCCAAATTGCTAATTTGTACTTATTTGCCAAGAAATCTGAAGGGTACGTTTACTATTGAAATTTTTGTAGTAACATCATATTTGTCAATAAACAGGTCAAAATAGTAGAAATTGTAAAATACCATATGCTTTACGTTTCCATCGTACAAACGCAGGTTGACAGGTAATATGAACGCTGAAATATAGGAGGGAGGATCCTCGGCCGAATCCTCTTCCTTGCTAGGATCCTCTTTGTGCGGATCCCAGAGATTCTCCAATCATATTTGTTTATCGTACATCGTGTAATTAATTTTCGTCAGATACTATTTATATTCAATTTTAAATAAAAAAAATTTACAATGATTTCTGACCGCACGATGTACGATGAACGAATATGATTTGAGAATTCCCGGAATCCTCACAAAGAGGATCCGGCGAGGATCCTAACTCGAAATATAGTATCATACTAATTTTTCTAATTAATAAAATCATAGCTCTTGAGCCGACGGCTCATTGAATAATATAGCACCATTTCAAGAGTCTAATGCACCATTTGATTAGCATAATTTTCTTATTTGCGAGTAATTCTAATTAGTAAATTTTTGTACTTAATACGAGTTAATTAGTAAATTTTGTCATTCCTATAGATCTAGCTAAAAGTGATTGTTGTGGCCACTTAATATTACGATATATCGGTATTCATTTTCACTGATAAGTAAGAGGTCTTAGGTTCGGTTCTCGTCAAATGCGAATTTGAACCACATTTTTACTAGTCTATTGTGAGGCTGAGTCCATCATCTCCCCTTAGTATAATAATATCGTTTGTTCAAAAAAAAAAAAAATTGATCATTGTGAGAGATGTGGCTGAATGGATGAATGCTTTTGTAATTTTTCCGTTAAACCTGTCGAGATACAAATTTCACTTTTTTGGGATACCCCTTATGTAGAAGGACGGTATCTAGTCGAATTGGGGTTGGTGGCGTCCTTAGATATCATAATTGCAATTGGTTAGGAGGCTTTGCTGTTAACTTGGAAGAAGGGCAGGTTTGTGATGCTAATTTATGAAGTTTATACCTTGGTTTACAATTTGCTTTTGACAAGAGTGTTATTGATTTGAGTATTGAACTGGATTCCAAGGCTATTGTTGTTGAGAGTTGTCCCACATTGGTGAAGGATAAGGTTTGCTATGTGCTTATATGGTTTTGCACTACTCCCTATATTGCCAATTGGTTTTATGGTGGAACCTCAATTTCATCATGGTATTAGAGCGGGTTGTCCTTGTGTGAAGCCAAACGGCCACACACTCCACATCACCCAGTTGTTGTCCATGTGTAGGCTTGAAATCCGCCACATGTGCGGGGGCATGTTGAGAGTTATTCTACATCGGTAAGGGACAATGTTTGCTATGTGTTTTTATGGTAGAATATCAATTTCATCAATTGTTATGTTATTGAAGCAAATCCAAGTAGATAATTTACATTCTTTGGACACAATTATGCATAGCTACAGACAACTTAAGAGAGTACTGAGAAAGTGTGATTAAAATACATTTACAAAAAGATAAATATATAACAAATTAGTTAGCTAACTCGAGTTTTAATATAAATATTGTCGTTTTTGTATTTAATGAGGCTTCTGTTTAGTATTCTCTGTTATTCAAATAAATAAGAGTAATGTTAGGAATATAAATATGTAAATAAAATTTTGAAAATTAAATTATATGGATGTTGACAATTAATTTATTACTTACACGTTAATAAACATGCTTACTTTTATTGATGATACATCGTTTGCAAATTTAATATTTAAATTTAGTTTCTTTAACATTACTCAATAAATAAATAAAACTTTACGTAACTTTTTTGCAAGAGTGGCAAATAATTGGTCCTCGATATCTGTATCGTAAAGAGGCACGGAAATAATAGCATGCACGCTTTAATTGAGTCAGTTGACAAAGTAATATATTCGAGGGTCGACTGTCACGTTGGAAATTCAACCGTTGTTCATGAAAAAAGATCAAAGGTTGGATCAGACGAGTACCATAGGCAAGCATGCATTGAATTCCTCTAAATTAGGATCCTAAATTATTCGATTTTAATGGGATCCATATTATTGATAGGCATCGCAATCCCTAATCTAGCGGGATTCATTACCTTACACTATTCTTATGGCCTTTGGTAGTCTTTTCAATTTGAAATGAATTCAAAATCGTCTTGACTTAAAGCTCGTTTGTAAATGATATGATTTTACTTTTGATTTTGTAGAATAATGGTTAGTCATAGTCAAAGGTGGGTAAAAATTTTTAGCCCTCCTCCTTCTTTAGCAAGAACCGGCCACAATTATTCTTTTTCTTCTTCCACGCCACGCCAAATGTTGATTAAAGAGTAACATTGCTTTGATTAAAAACTTGAGGTCACAACATTTAAAGGAAAGGCCAGTGCTTCAGTTCCTCCATTTATTTTTGTTTGGACTTCAACCCAAGATAAGCAAAATAATGTTGCGAAACCTAAAAGATGTGTATGCAAAAGAAAGGGACAACCTTTCCAAGCTCTCCTCGAAAATATGTGGAAATCATATATCCTTTAAACAAGACTTGCAAATGAGGGCCTTTGTATTGCTTCTCTGAGCCGAACAACCAACTAATAAGACTAATTAAGGGGTTACTTGATTTGGTATGGAAGATTGATTTGATTGAATGAATCAGGATCAAAAAGATGGAAACTGCCCAAGTAGGAATATGAAGATGGGGACAAAAGTTGGGATTAATTTATTGAATATCAATTATCAATGTGAAGTGTATTTGGTTTTGGATTAAGATTATCTTATGAATAATTTTTTTCAATTAACGTCTTTGTAGTTTTATTGATTAGGGTTTTGTTCTACATACAATGGAGAGTGAATGGTTTTGAGAGTTGAAGAAGATAAATAATATTGGGATGTGTTATTCGAGGTGTATTTAGAATTATTTTAATTTTTTTTTATAATCTTATAAGGTCGATATAGTCATTGCATATTAAGATATACAAGTCATTTAACATTAAATTTTAATGTGAGATATATTCAACATTATGTGGGGTGCTAATAAAAAAAGTCAAAAAAAAAAAAAAAACACCAAGTGTATTTTAACCAAGAAGGTGCCCAGATGTTTGAAACTTTGAGTAGATTTTGGGCTTGGTTTGTAAGTGTAATTTTATTTGGGCTTATGTTTGGAATTTATATTTGGGCTAAACACTTAAATAAAAACAAAAGCTTAATGGATTCTTAAAAAGAAAAATTAATAATACAGTTCGGTTCAGTTTAGTTTGGACCCATTATGTAGAAATAAAATTGAAATCGGTCAGACCGATTCAGTTTGGTTTCAAACTGAGTTTGGCCGGTTTTTGGTCAACACATCTTTTTTTTATCATACAATTTGATTCGGTTTTATAATATGATCAAGATACATCTTCGATTACATGTAAGAATCTACAGTGCTTGCTAATATAAGAGAGCTAACTAATGTACGTTGCAATGTCTCTGTCTCTAAAAGGTTTGTTTGCCAGTTCCACCGCCCAACTTAGATATTACCATAAACGTCCCTTTAATTATTCCCAACTTTATCAGAGACAAAGACTCATATTCTATAAATTAATACCCCATTTATTCACTTTGACCTTTTCCCTTCGTATTGAACCACAAAACAATATCTCAATTTTTGCTCTCATTTTAAGGAGGATAATTTGATTTCAATTATTCTATAAACAAACGTGAACAGAGAAGAAAATTACCTTACAATCTTATTATTGGTCATGAGTTCGTTTAGCAACACCTGATTTTTACTTACACTATGTTTGGACGAGGGAAATAAATTTAGATTTTGGATTAAAGACAGAATTTATAAATTGACATGTACTAATTCTCTTGTTTGGATTCATAAACATAGAAATTTAGAATTTCCGCATGGAAAAAAACTTAGAATTTGGAACTTCCAATTCTCAAGTTTAAATTCCATGTAAATAGGTGTTAGAGTTTAAAAACAACAAATTCCGTATTCAATTTCATTGTTCTTTTAGGTTACCCAAACAAGAAAATTCACAAATTCTATAGAATAAAACTCCATTATTTAAATTTTCATCATTTTAAAATTCCTTTGTAATCTTAAATTTCTTCATCCAAACATAATGTTAGTTAAAATGGTATTAAGTATTTCTTAAAAAAAATATATTAATTTTGATTAAGATAATACGACAACAATATATGTTTATAATGTGTTCGATTTTAAATTGCGATTTATGTGAAGTGCGTTAACGACACGTCCAAAAATTATATTTATAAATATCAAATTATTTATCAAAATAGCTTGAATTAGCTGTAGATGACCATGGTAATATGGGTGGTCAATGACATTGTTAATATGTCAAGGGGCTATTACTCATCATATCCCACTAATTTAAGTTTCTCATTTGGTATTGCATGATTAATTTCTTACTTAGTTTACGTCTCAGTTTTATATTAGTTCTTCTAGTCCAAGAAAGAACCCCACAACGTTAAGGTTGAAGAAATTATTTAGTGTGTTTGAATACGAAATGGTACACTACGTGATATTATATAAGTACCGAAAAATATTAGTTAAATATTTTATCACTTATAATGAGACATGATGTAACACTCTATTTTTCGGCACGCTGAAATTTATTTTTAGATAAATGTTGAACATCAAACACTCTTATGATTGGAATGAGGATCCTATTTGTGAGGATCTTGAAAATTCTCAAATCGTATCCGTTTATTGTACATTTGTCAAATACTATTTATATTTAATTTTAAATAAAAATATTTAAAATAATTTATAACCGTATAATATACGATAAACAGATACGATTTAAGAATCTCCATGATCCTCGTACAAGGATCCAGAGAGGATCCTCGTTACTATGATTGGGCGGTGAGGGGACCCGCGAAGCAAGCCGGAGGGGCCAGCAAAACCCCGGGACAAAGTGGTGACAAACAGCCACGTTGCATCTGACAATGAGACAATGACCCCTGGCCCAGGTACCCGGTCCCCTTAAAGCATTTTTCCACGGAAATGAATCATCGTCGGATCCAAATTCATAAGTTCACTCATCTGAATTATTGAAATTTGATTCAAATATTATAAATAAGGGGTCCATTTAGAAGTTATAATAATTTTAATCATTTAATTAAATTTTAATATGAGCATAAATGATGGACTTGGTGGAAAGAATCCAGGAAGGATCCCTTTCCTTTTTCCACCACCTTCCTCCACCTAGCTCACTCAACTCCGCCATCCGCTCTCTCATCTCATCTCAATGAAATTGCAAACTGATCTGAGAGAAAGAATAATAGCATTAAAAATGAAGGAAAAATAAAACCGACCATATCATTTTTCAATGCCAAGTGGTTAATAGTTGTGTAATGGTGTGACATTAATTTATACTCAATTTTTTTTTAACAAATAATATTAACATTAAAAGAGTGGAGAGTAAGCTAAGTGTGGGTTAAGCCTCGCAATGAACTAGCACTAATAATATAATTTAAATTCGTCTTTGACGATAATCAAACTTCACTTATAAGCGAAGAGTAATACCATTACATCATAATACGAAGTGAATAATTGCTAAAAAGAAATGCTAAATGAGATTCTCAAAAGTGGGAACTCTCTGTCACCTGATGTTTTTTGCATAATAATCTATAATATTGGCACAAAATTAATATTGAACTATGAGATGACGAGTCAATGAGAAATATTCACTTTGAAAAATGATTGTGCTATCTACACATACTTTTTTACTTTTCACACATCCTTTATTAATTTATATTGTTTGATTTATTCATTTTATCCGATCTGACGATAAAAAATTAAAAGATATATGAGAAGTAAAATGATATGTGTGGAGCACGCACACTCCTTAAAAAAGTCTCTTTATCATTTATTTTAACTAAATTAGGTAAAAAAAACAGAAAGAAACTATAGTAAGCGGGACCCAGGTCAAAAACCCAACTGAAAACTAGGGTCGGGTGAGGGAATCTGTGACGCCCCTAGCCGTCACATACATGATACATCCAAACCTCTCTCTATTTCCACTCCCAGACATTCTTCACCGTCTCCAACTCGATTTCGGACTCCACGCCGATCCATCAGCAAAAGAAATAAAATATTTTAATTCGAAAAATCCTCGGCGTTGAATCCGATACACCAAAAGCTAACCGCTTCACAACTTTTCGTTGCAGACAGCAGAGTTCATATCGCCGTCGGATAATGGCGTCACTCCACCCCTCCGAGTTGGACTCCGCCGCCACCGACTCGGTCGCCTCGACCCCGCGCTCGGACCACCCGTCTCACGATCTCAACTCGCGTGTACGGTTCATGTGCAGCTTCGGCGGCAAGATCTTGCCTCGCCCGCACGACAATCAGCTTCGCTATGTCGGAGGCGATACCCGAATTGTCGCCGTCCAGCGCACCACCTCTTTCTCCGCCCTTCTCTCGAAGTTATCTAAACTCTCAGGCAAGTAAACTCGTTGAAACGACGGCGTATTATCGCAATTCTGTTGCTTAATTAATTTTGTTAATTGATGGGTTTTGATTGCGTGCGGCAGGGTTGAGTGACGTGACGGTGAAGTACCAGCTGCCGAACGAGGACCTCGACTCGTTGATCTCTGTCACCACCGACGAGGACGTCGACAACATGATGGAGGAGTACGACCGCGTCGCACAGAATCTAAACTCAAAGTCGGCGCGGCTCCGCCTCTTTCTCTTCGTCAAAGGCAGCGACGATTCGATTAACTCGCGATCCTCCAGCATCAGCTCGCTCCTCGACGGCTCCGCCAAGCGCGAGCTCTGGTTCCTCGACGCTCTCAACAGCGGCGCGTCCAATTCCGCGATGCTCGAGCGGAACCGCTCCGAAGCTTCTTCGATCTTCTCCGAAGTGCCTGACTACTTATTCGGGTTGGACAATTCCGACGACACTCCCTCTCGCGGTGACGAGTTCAAACCGAAGGCCCGACCCGTATTGCATGACAACGTGTCGGTTTCGGATCCGGGTTCACCTGCCCCGCTAACTTCCTCGCCGTTCTGCTCGACGTCGTCTGTGCCATCCGTGCCGTCGATGCCGAGTCTACCACCGGTGAAAACCCGACCCGATTCCAATCAAGCCATCGAGAATCAAGCCATCGAGACGAAAGAGAATCAATCGGAGGGATTTTCCGAGACGGTTGAGTTGCCCGTGTCGCAAGCAACTGGGTTCGCGGGCAACCCCGGGGTGCATTATATGCCGGATCCTAATTACCCGGGTCATATGGTTCAGCCAGTACCCGTTTACTATTATCCGGGTCAGGTTCCACCCACAACCGTACAGGTCCAGCCGTTTCCGATTCAGAGTCAGTATGTCCATCAGCAATACCACCAAGTAGGGAGTCAGATTCCAATGGGGTACCATAACCCAATACCAGGTATGGGTCAAATATATGGCGGAGGGTTGAGGCCAGTGGCGGGAATGGACCCGTATGACGTGTCAGCTCGGGTGGTTTCCAATGGAGTGAGCCAGCAGCAGCAGCAGCAACAGGTGTTCTATGGAGTGAGGAATGCTGCGGTGGTTCCGCCGTATAATCCAGGTATGGTGGTGCAATCGGGGGAGGAATGGCAAGGACCCGGACCCGAGATGAATAAGGGTCGAGCTCCGAATGCAACATCTTGACCAATGCATGAAACAAAGGAAGAAAGAAAGATCTAGTTACTGTGATTGGAATTGCTATTGTGATTGGTTTGTGTGATTGGAATGTGTGTTAAAACTGTGAAGTGATTTTTTACCTTTTTTTTTTCTATAATATTTTTGTTTTTTAATCAGTTGATAAATGGTATATGGAATATTTTGCTTTCAAATGCTTTCCCTTCATTCCTTTCTTCTATGTCTACAATTTTCTGCCCATCTTTCATTGGATAAATGGTATATAGAAAATTGATAATGATTTTATACTCCCATTTTTTTTCATGCAACTAATTTTTTGGTTCTGTATATTCATTCGATTTTGATATATTCAATCTTACGATTAAAAAAAATAAATAAAAGAGAGATAATGCTTGAAGAGAAAAACGAGAGTTAGAAAATCACTTCCTTAGTTATTCGGTGTAGTTATTTTCGAATCCGGATCCTCTTTGTGAGGATCCGGGGGATCCGTAAATCATATCTGTTTATCGTATATCGTGTGGTCAGAAATCATTTGAAATATATTTATTTAAAATTAAATACAAACAGTACCTGACAAAAACTGATCGCATGATGTATAATGAACGAACACGATTTATGGATTCCTATGATCCTCACCAAAAAGATCCGGAGATGATCTTGTTGGGTTTTTTTCTTTGGGGACTTAAAAGAAAAGGTCATTGCTTGAACTTTTGGAGTTGACTAGTTTCAGTCTCCTTCATATGTGACAACCATACGAAAATTTTGTATATAGTACTATTTATACACAAAATATAATACTTGATGTGTAAGCATACTATTTATATACAAAAGATTTGGTCGATACTCTGTTTACATGCAAAAGATTATAACAATGTGTTGAACACAATATTCACATACAAAAGATTTACCACACTGTTCCTAAGTGAATAATTGGGGGGAAAATAAGAGACCAATATTAATCATATTATAACTCATAACAATTGATTTGAAATGCATGCATTTGTACTTGTTTAAAATTGCTTCCGAAATGACATAAAGTGCTTTTGGCTTTTTTTTGAAAAAAAAACACTTTTCAGGTGATTCTTAAACAGGTACTCCAAAATGGATGATTGACTCCAATGGCACAATCTACCCCTTTGTGGGTTATAGATGGGATTAAAGAAGTACTATGTCTATATGTTGAAATGTGGGCCAAACATTGGGAATGGTTTGGTTGGGCTTTAGGCTGAACTCAAAAGCCCACAAATTTTTTTAAATGTTTCAAACAAGATTCTATACACCAAATCTAGACTGCACCAGATCTGTCAATTTTTGTCTCCTTGCAAGATTTAAAAGAGAATTTTAACGAAAAACTCCTGGTATTATTTATTTTAATAAAAAATCATATTTGTACATAAAAAATCAATCATAGTACCATTCATTTTACCCTTTATTATGTCATTTTCGTTAAAATTCAAAGTTTTCAAGCTATTTTTATTAGTTTTTTTTTTCTTTCTTTCAATTTTTGTCCAAGTGGAGGAGGCCCACAAACGATATGATGCTGGTAATCTGCATGGGAGCAAAGCGTCAATGCATGGACTAGCAGATGTCTGGAGGCAAGAAATATTTGTTTCTTGTTTTGATTTTGATTAAGTAAAGTTGATGGTATTGTAAGACGATTATATTTCTCAGTTCCTTTTGTGAATGATTTTGTGACTTTATATTTGACATTTTCTTATTAAAGACTATATACTATTATAAATTATTCTAATTTATTAGCGAATTGTTATTAGCATTCCAAAAATCTCATTTGGTAATCCATACTTTTTATAATTAGAAAGAAAAATACACTTATAAAAAGTGTAAAATGAAATTTTTAGAGTGCTAATAACCATTCCCATTTACAAAAAAAAAAAAAAAAAAAAAAAAAAAAAAAAATTCAAATTCCGTGCAAGAAGATGTGATCGCACTACGTTAGTCAAACTGTACAAATTCAGATTTGTTATGTCTGCCATATTCCAAAGAAGCATTTGTTGCACACTGTGAATAATTTTATTTATTTTTTAATATGAAGTGTGATTAGTTTTTTAAAAAAAAAATTTAAAATATCAGTTATGAAAATTGGGGCAATGATGAACAGTATTAAAAAAATTTAATTTTAATATTTAAATAGGACATGTTATACTAATTGGCTGTGAGGTTGTTGTAAAAAACAGCAAACTTTGTGTTTATGAATTACTAAATTGCTCATTTTTTTTGTTTAGTTTCGGTGAGGGGGTTAAAATAGTAATTACATAAAGTTTTGGTTGACAACCAAGGTTTTATTAATAGGTAGTTTAAATATAAACTGCATCTTAATCAATTTATAAAATCAATGAAATTATTATATCATTTTTTGATGATATGATAAATGTATGGAATGGATGTAGATGTAAGGTGGAGGGCACCAGGACCAAAGCGCAGAGGGGAGTGAGACAGAAAAGGAAAAGGAAAAAGCGTAAGAGTTGTGGATAAGCGATTTCGATTAATTAGTATTCACAAAAAAATAAAGGTTTTAGTTATAGGCAAGGCTGCCTTCTTCTTTCTCTTGCACCAATGCCAATTGCCGAACACACAAACAAACTAATGCGTCGTTTGCATTTCCCAGTTGCCAGAGGGCCAGAGGCACAGGCAGTGGAACCCAAAGAAAGAAGAAGGCATTCAGTTGTTTCACTAGCAAAGCAAAAGAAACAACAAATATATTTAAAGGAGAAGGAAATATTGGTGGAAGGTAGCAGCTACAAAAGGTACATCCCCGTTAATACCTCTTTGGCTCCTTCCTTCTCTATATTCCATGATCCATCCCTTTCATCAAACCTTTTCATTGCATCTTATCGTAATATCTACTACGATATATATAATTAATCCAAGCAACAATGATACTTGCTTTGTTCTTTTATCTATGACTAAACACATCTTTTTATTTATTAATCTTATCAATCCAACAAATAATTCAAGTGGCATACACACTACCTAACTAACTGACTTAACCTACATCTACTATGCAAAATCGTTATATAGGCTTTTGAACCACTAACAGGCTAACAAGAATACTTGATTCATGTGACCGTGCCATGTCTATTTGTTATTACCAATTCAACACATCTTTTTGATAGAAACGATAGCTTCATTAAAATGCAAGGAAACAGTACAAAAACTTCCGGTAAAGGAAGAGACTAGCTCAAGCAATCCTCTAGCAAGAGGTCGGCAGTGAGATCTGGTGGTCAAGCAGTGTACAAGAACTATCACAATGAAGAGCAAAACGCGCTAGACGGTGGGCGATACCATTCGCTTGTCGGCGTACATGGGTAGAGTAACCTTGAGTGATTGTCAACAATGAATTTGGAATCCTCAACAATAGATCAAACTGAAGGCGTATTAAGAGAACGGTCCACAATAGCAGTTACAATCTGGAGGGAATCACTTTTCAAAGTTAAATTTTGAATACCGCTTGAACACGCCAGAACCAAGCCATCACGAACTGCCATCTTGAACACGCCTAAACCCTCCACACATGTTATAACTCATAATTTGGATGGATAACATGTCCACATTTTAAGGTGTAATATTATTAAATTAAACCGCTAATATGTGCTAAATCTAATTTAGGAGATCAGTTTAAAATAGAAAATTTCCCTAAATGCCATGATTTGCAAACTTGAAATGAGCACCATTTGACAGAGAATTATAAATTTTGAATGTGCAAATAGTCTGATTAAAAAGATTACAAGAGTCTATCCTACGAGCCCGTGAGAAGATACATGGACCCTGCTTGAATGGATCCTGAGCATGCATGTTTCACAATAAATAAATCAATGTGTATACGTTAAATCATACGACTAGCTGTCGGCCTTTATGTGTCCCTACCACCCACTAATTACCATTTCTAGACGATTAAAAACTGATCTGCACCCTAATGCGAAAGGAAAGATGATTAATTAGAATAATCAATAATATTAGGGTCTTTAGGAACAAAGCAAACAAGTTATCACGAATGCTCCATTTTTGGAAGCTTTACAAAAGCCCTCCGTCTTATTTATGCGGGTCTGCTTCTCTGCTGTTATCCCTTTAAATGAGAGGCTCTAGTTCGCTAATCTGCATTTCATATAGATCTCTCTCTCTCTCTCTCTCGCTCTCTCTCTCTCTCTCTCTCTCTCTCTATATATATATATATATGTATGTATGTATATATAGATCCAGCTCTCGTATTATATGACTGACATGAACACATGACATGGTCTAATTCCGCTTCATCGTATTGATATAATGAATGATGTCTTATTCAATGGACGCAACAAGGCGTTCAAAAGTAAATTTGTATATGGACAACTCCCCAGCTTTTGTATAATATAATTTTCAGATTCTAATTAAGCACGTGTGAATGTCAATAGTTCTCGGATCTCATTAATCTCCTGTTAAATTTATAATTGATTAATTACTGGAGTAATTAAAACAATAAGCCAATGTGTGACATGCATAAGAAATTTGGGAATAATTTAGGATAATGCTTGCATTTCTCCCTTCTTGTTCTCTCACTTGCAAATGACGTATCTTCACCATAAATTTTTTATAATCAGAACTATTAAATCTCTTAGTCTTCATTTGAAGATCATTCTTACAAAAAATCATTTGAATTAGAGATCGTTTAGTTAACCAAATTTATTAAGCAGATCAACGATTCATTATGAACATGCCACTGTTGGTTTATTTTGATACATTTAGATGATTAAATGGTGTCCGATTTGAATGATTTTTTGTAAAAATGATCTTCAAATGCAGATTAAGAGATTGAGTGGTTTCAATTATAAAATTTTTATGGTAAATCTTATCCTCAAAGGATAAGTCTATACCATATGCATCACTAGCTAGGATTGTTGATAATGATATCAGGTACTATGGGAATGGGACCAAGAATATTCAGGAAATTTCAGAGGTAGGCGTACATGAACATATATAAAACAAGGCACTGCCTAATTTTAAATCGATGATGTGCATAATACATGGGGAAATTTCTAGATACATTTTAGTGGTAGGGTTCAACTTCAACTGGGAAATTTCTATGAACCACATTAGATCCTTTTGGTGGGGCTCACTTCAGTTGATGACTTTCAGGTTTTACAAAATAAGTATATGTACATTTTTATCCTCACATATTGGATTTTTTTTTAATTTGCTGAGAATACGGTTTAGTATATTAAGTGTCATAATAAAATTGGTTATTTTTTTTTAAAAGTTTTCAACCAATTGTATTATTACATTTAATGTACCGAACTATATTCCCACACACCTTGAAAAATCCATCCACATATGCAGATAGTCTATTGTTACTGCACATAAAGCTTCTAACTTTTTTTTTGGTGAAAACTTGAGAAAAATGATCATTTCTGGATTCCTTCCATCTAATCCTTCTCAACAAACAATCCGAACCTTTGAAATTTGATCTAACGACTAAAAACACGGGTCAACTTTAAAAATTATAATAACTTTAGCCGTTTGATCAAATTTCAATGGTCCATATTGTTTGATGATGAGGATTAGGTGGAAGAGATATGCAAATAATTCCTTTTCGAAACTTGAAAGCTTCAACTTTAAATAATGGGAATACGATTTTGGCATTTATTGCATGCACGTGAATCACATGAGAGTTGTATGAAATCTCAAATGGCTCCCAGAAAACCTAATCTAGCATGGAAAAATTATTCAATATATATATTAGGAGACAGATTGTCTGCCCTCCTAGTTGTGGTGCCCTTTCATGCCTTCCTATTTTGTGCGGTCACGGTTAAGTCACGTCAATATTTTATATTAATTTTTTAATAGAGATAATAAGACAAAAAATAATAAAAATATAAAATATTGACGTGATTTAACCGTGACCGCACAAATACAAGGGCATGGAAGGGCACTACAACTAGGAGGGCAGACAATCTGCCTCCTATATATTAGGCTTCAAAACTAAAATTGTATGATTTATTGATAGCGGTTAGGTAAGCTTAAATTTGAAAATTCGTATCTTAAAATCAATTAACAACAATTAGTGAGGAAGTAGTGGTGAGCACCATCCCCATTTTAGGACGGTGAGAAAAAAATGCATTCATACTTATATGCATATGTTTTTATAAGTATTGTCAATGATTGATGCATGCAAGTCATGTAATGAGTTTTGCACATCCATAACTATCTATGCTTACACTTAATTAGGAAACTGCTGAAAGCGTAATACTTTAGTAAACTATAAATTGAAAAAGTAGTGCAATAAGAGCGAGCATGATGTTATGTAAGATCAAATTCTTGAAAACAGAAGCATGATAAAAGTGAGGAGAGGAGAAAGATGGTACGGCTGTGCTGTACTACTGCAAGTAGTTCTGCATTTTGTGTATGTAGCGATGGATTTAGTAGCCTTCTCTTTTTAATGTTCCAGCGTTTCTCGCGGAAAATGGGACGTTAGATACCACAACTGTTTGCGTCTCTCTTAGCATCTTGGTGTATATATCTGCTATATTTTGTGACAACCAAAAGGGACCACTAATTGTCACACTCTTCTGCTGATAAGAATGTATCACCATTCCAACTGAAACAAAACTATCCAATCGATTTCAATCCCAACTATATTGTCCAATTGGTTTTTGAAATTGATTGTACTCAAAGTAGCTAGGGTAAAATATTACTAAACAAGTTATGATCATCAAGTCGTGAAACAAAGAGAAGAAAAACTCTCGTGTCACAGGAATATACTGATATATCCTTTTTCTCCATCCAGAGAGTTGATCCTCATGTTTTTAATAATAAAAACCAACAAATAAGTAATATGAGTATAGGGTTTTGAAATACGCCTAAACAGAAAAAAAATAAATTCCAAGCTGAATGTTAGATTTAGAAGTTGTTTGACTCAACTCTGTCAGTATTTTTGTTTGTCTATGGACTGACAATTGTCATTCTTATATTTCTTTGCATAAGCATCATTAACTTCTGCCGTTCTAATGATTTGTTTTTTTTTTCGAGACTTGGAAGCAGCCTCTCCATAAATGGGGGTAAGGCTAGCCTACATTCACCTCTTCCAGACCCTGCGTAAAGTTGGAGCCTTGTGCACTGGGTACGACCTTTTTTTATTTATTAGATAAATCAAATTTTAAACTTATTTTTTGTAAATTGCATGATGTGCTGTTGAAGAAGTTTTTCAGAGTGACTGGCATAATGGATGATACATCATGTGTTATTATACAAATTGTAGAAAATGTATATTAAAAAGTTAATAACTTAAAAAATAAAAATTTTGACCACTTATAAAAAATACGTAGTGTATCACCTATGTTCTCGTCACAATGAAAAATTTCTCGTACAGTTGATGGGTAGACTCTTTTTAAAATCATTACAAAAAAGTCTAACCATCAACCTTTACATTGTGATTCACAAAAATAGTTTTAAAATTTGGTCTCTTTTAACATTTGTTTTTTCAGGTCAATAGTGATTAGTTAGATCCGGAGTTACGGTTCAGTGGGATTGTTTTCTCTCTGACATATACAGTTCCCCAAAGTCTTGATAAGAAATAAAGAATGCAAGACCCAGTTTTTTTTTTAAAAAAAAAAAATATTCAGCATTTTTTGTCGCCCATATAGATTAACTAAACTCTTACGCTGAGACCTAATATCAGATGGTGTACAGTTATATTGTTAAAAGAAGTTGAAGTTCCAGTTGAAAATCAATTGAAAAGCGCGGTATCAGCCTAGTACAAGGTTTCTTAATTTTTCAATGTGAAACAATTATTGACATCATCATATATATGCTCATTCACATGTGAAGAAAATTGCAAGTATAAAATACGAGTAATTTAACCTGATGAGTAAATCACGTGTCTCTATCAACTTCACGCACATGTAATTTCTTAACTTTCTGACATGTGACAATTCTTTTCTTCGTAATACTTTTCCAATGTGAAGAGAACGAGTAAGAGGGACCAACATGCATATAAATTAATGGAGCTGCACAGAGAGAGAGAGAGAGAGAGAGAGAGAGAGAGAGAGCAGGAAGGTGAAGACTTAATTAACCACACAGAGGCACAGCAAAGCAGCTTCTTTATCAGCACAGAATGCGAAGCTTCTCCTTTCCATCATCATTATTACTCTCTTCGAATTTCTGCTCCAACGTCCTCTCCTTGACCTCCTCATTCACTCCTCACAACCTACAAACACAAACAACTTCTTCACTAGTTCAAAACCAAATCAATCAAAAAACAGAAATGGATTATGAGTTTGATCTTCAAGAACACAACTCCGATGCAATCCCAGATCTCTTTACCTCAGAAACTGACCACATGCCCTCCCAAAACTTCCTAAGCAGCTCAAAACACACTGGTTTCTACTATACTTTTCGCCTCGAAGCCATTTCTCTGTTTTCGCAGGTAAAGAAACAAGATGTTATTGACACTCCAAAAAAAAAAAAAAAATCCGCAATTCCCTATTTATAATTTATCGTTTGTTAAGGGAGCGGATAATGACTTTTTTGGAGTTCAGGATGGCTTTGTGTTTCTACTAGTAATCTACTTCTTAAGATTGGTCTGAGCTTGTGACAATTTTTATCAGGTTCAGTATTCTTGCAACCTTGACCCCTTCATACCTTACCTTGCCATCAACTACCTGGATCGGTTCATATCGAAGCGGGATATTCCGGTAAATAAAGAAGTTTAGTTTCTTAAATTCCAAGATAATGTCACATTTTAAGTCCTTACTTAGCTTATAATTCATCATTCAAATTGCAGCAAGGAAAGCCTTGGGTCTCAAGACTCGTGAAAGTATCTTGTCTATCTCTAGCTGCAAAGATGAAGAACATACCCTTCTCCTCCTCTGATTTTCAGGTAACTTAATAGCCCTTCACATTGCAGCGTGTCCGCTCTCTTGCACCTAAGTTCAAATCCCCCTTCTCGTAGAGCTAAAATAGTTTACAGTATCACTTTTTCAAAAAAACTAAGAAAGATATATACTGTGAAGCAGAAGGGCTAATGGTTTGCTTAAATGCTTATATATGTAACAGAGAGGGGAAAGTTTCGTCTTCGATGTGCAAACGGTTCATAAAATGGAGCTTCTTATTCTCAACACTCTGGATTGGCGGATGAGATCGATAACTCCTTTCTCTTTTCTGCATTTCTTCTTGTCTTCGCTGGACTTAAACGACCGGCCATTTACACAAGCTCTCAAAAATCGAGCTTCGGATATCATCTTCAATGCCCATACTGGTACTACTTGTTAATTGTTCAAGTACTTCCGCTTCATAGATTAAGGCTAGTGATTTTAACGCTCCTCTTTTAGACTCTGCACTTCGCGTGTGAGTTAAAAAAAAAGGAAGTGTGAAAATCGTTAGCCCAAACTGATGCGTTATTATTAATTATAACTCATAACCCTTTTTTTGTTTTGAATTTGATTGCAGAAATTAAATTTGTAGAGTTTAAGCCATCAATAATTGCAGCATCAGCTGTTCTATCTGCATGCCATGAACTGCTCCCATTGAAGTTCCCTTTTTTCAAAGTTTCCCTATCATCTTTCCAAAATGTAAATAAAGTAAGCACAATATCAACGTTACAGATTTCCAATTTAATTAAAAAAAATGATACGATTAATTAGTATTTTAAGTTTTTAACTATGTTTTTATTTCAGGAGAGTTTGCTCAAATGCTTCAATGTTATGCAAGAAATGGTAGAGAATGAAGGGTTGGATACTATGTCCTGCACAAGAACCCCAGCGAGCGTTCTGGACCGGCGCCTCACTAGATCGGAAGGTGAAAAGACCATCAGCACCGCCGCCACCAGCACCAGCACCACCAAATATACTTGTGTTTCTGTGGCAGCAGAGAAGAGACACAGCAAAAGGCGTAGATTAAATGGTACTTTCTGCAGTGAAAATATGTTCAAGCTTTCTCATCATATTCGAAAGTGCTGATTTGTTTGGTTGTCTCTATGCCTCGAGTGTAATCATTGCCCTGAGCTATCTTCCGATTAGATGCACAAGAAAAATATAGTTTGAGAAAAACCGTTCTATCCCTAGTTGTCTAATCTTTATGGACTAGTTACATAATAAGAGAGATAAACACATAATTATATATAATTAGTGCCACTAAAAAATCTCTTATCGACTCAGCCTTAATCAGTGTATTATGACACTTGGTGAATCAAGCTGTGTTCTCAACATACTAAAAAATCTCTTCAAGTGATGGTGAAACTCACCACTCTATTTATTACCGTTCTAAATCGCAAAATTTAAACTTATTTAACGATAATAAATAAGGTGATGAGTATTGGCATTGGCCCATTTATCGTATGTACTCAAACAGCGACATAGGAATGTAGCAATATGGCTTGACATGTAGGACAGAGAGAGTCATCATGTGAATCCCACACAATTTAATAGAGCAGGCACAATCATACAACCGTTGGTACTCAATATTCAAATCAAACATATTAACTTCCCCATCAATGTGGTTGGGGAATTGAAGAGGGTTGAATGAACATAGAATGGCTTCTTATGTTGTTTTTTCTTTGGTTAACAACGTGACTAAACGTACAACGACGACTTCTTATGCATTTGATTAAGCGATATTCTAAACTATTCTAGATTTAAATAAAGGAGATTTCAAACTCAGTTGCAACGAGTCAAGCAAATTATTCTGGCCAGATAATCTTATTAGATCTTTTGGGCTGAGATTGATAGGCCCAACGCTTGTTCGGATATAAAATGCGGTGAGTTAGAGTTCTCATTTATTTAACTATTTGATATCTTACAAAATAAGGGTAAGAGTATCTAGTTACAGAACGAGCTATTCAGACTCGCAATAAAACACACTTTTGAGACATAAGCATATAAATTGGTTATGGAATCATACTCTAGCTAGCAGCTGCAACAAACGATACAAGGATACAACAACAAACAGATGTCTCATGCCGAAATTCTACCAGGTTTATTCAATTCATCCGGTTTACTTTCCGACAATGAGTTTTGCTCTAGCATGACCCTCGTTTATCTGGAACTGCTCCCCTATGCCGAAATGAGCCATGAGTAACCAAACAAAAGTGACAAGTTCTCCTCCTTTACTCAGCAATTGCACATGATCGTTCGCTCTGCAATGGCCTGCGGTATACGAGAGCAATTCCACCCATACTTGACTCATCAGATCCCATTTCTTTGTCTTCATCTCTTTCAACTTCTTCGCTAAAATACATGCATCAAACAACACGGATTTACTTCTATCCCCCTTGACATCAGCAGGTTTAACAGCTGTGTTTACATCGAGGATACTCTTGCAGACAGTGCAGAGAGTTGGGTTTTCCTCTCCTTTTCGCAGCGGCAGCTTCCTTCTGCTAAAGAATTTTTTCGCTTCTGCGCATGTGTCCCGGAATCTTATTTGTCCGATTCCTGCTACAGAAGACGTCAAACTAGGCTGCATAACTAAGAGGTACAACATATAATCCGACAGGGTCTTACTGATTTCGCGGCGAGAAGTTTCATTCTTACTGGATTCCAAGTCAGCAGTTTCTTCCTCCTCAGTGTTATAGCATAATTCAGTGGCAATGTGCCACAGTAGGATGCTCTGGTCATAATCAACATCAACAATGCTAGACAGCAAGGTAGCATGTTCGGCGTTATTCCACTCGGTATCCTGAAGAATGAAATCACCTCTGGCTATAGATATTCTCTTGGCAGTTTCGGGATCATCTGCGAGCACAGATTTAGCTTTCAACTCTTGAAAAATGAATTCCCATAACCCTTTAGTGAGTGGCCTACTTGTCCGATATTTCATCTTATCTCGAATATCCTTGAGGCCAAAGAAGTTGATGATTGCAATGTAACCAATGCCAAGGTAGTCAAAAATGTCAGGGGACAGTTTCCGATGCTCCTTGAGGGAGTAGTGAATGAAGTTGAATGAAGAGATGGATTCGCACCACCTTCGAAATAGAATTTGTCTACACCACTCCAAGCAAGTTGGCTCTGTAGACCACCTTGGTCTCTTCAAACTGAGGTAATTTCCAAGTATCTTGGTGGCAACCCAAGATTTTTGCCAAGACTTGTGCATAGCAGTGACAGTCCACTCAGAGAAGACAACCAAGAAAATGGCTATTGAATCCAGGCCTAGGGCACCATAAAGCAGGGTATAGGTGATTCCAACATCGACCTTGTGGAAAGCCTTTTTCTCTAGTTTATAGAAGAAAACAAGGGCTATGAAAACTGCAGTGAAGGATATAGCCCGGAAAAGGCATCCTAGCTTAGAATGCACCACAACCGCCTTGGTGAAGAGAGCTTCATACATAAAGTTGAGCTCAATTGCAATCAATCTAAAAGTTTCTTCTGCGGATCTTTCATGGAAAAATGCACGGCTCTCGAAGCGTTCATGGAAGCTAAAAATGAGATCCACAATAAGACCCCTGAAGATTTCATAGAAGTGATAAGCATGTCGCACTACTGCAATATTATTCTCCATATCACCTGGTTCTGCAACATATGTTACCGTCCTGGATTCTTTGCTACGTTCTGCTGTGAGTTCTATATAAGTTGGAAGTTTGGATTCAATTTTTGAGGAGTACTCCTCCATTAGCTTTGCATAATTTGGTCCAGGATCAGGCTTTTTAAGCATGGATTCCTTGAAATTATCCAAGCTTGCACGATACAAAGCACGTGTGCGCTCAGCATACTTAATGGTTCCTGCAAGAAACAGGAGCAGTGTAGGGGGCCAGAGCTTGTTGGTGGGAAACGATTGAATGAAGACATACACTGCAGCTATAACTTGGAATACAAGGCCAAGAAAATGCCTTAGCCACAGAGTGTTATCTTCAAGAGCAAATGCAGTTATGGTGTCTGGACCTCCAAGGTGTAACAAAAGAAATGGAGCCCAAAATGCCAAGAGATCCTCCTCGTTATCTCCCAAACCTTTAGCGTCACCTTGGCTGTTTGAGATTAACCCGACTGCAAAGCCAGCAGCCCAGTCAGCGAGCAAGTAAGATGACCAGACTAGGAAGATTAAAACCAAGTTGGGCGTTCGCTTTCTGAAGGGTGCACAAAGAATTAAAATGGTCTGCAATGTTAGGCTTAAGATGATAAAGCCCCGTAGATTCCACCTTTCCCATAGCTTCCTGAAGGAGATAGGAATAGGATTGATGGAGGAAGCCATATCCCAGCTAGCTCTCTTCAACTTGCTCCCTTTTTTTGCAAGCCACTGAAAATGAGCAATTTCAAAGCTTCTGCAAAATTAATTAAGCACAAGGACAATATATGAAATTGTCCACCTCATATATTACCATACAGACATTGACTCATCAAACAAATATTACATCTCACGTAATAATCCATCAACTATGACTATAAGAAATAAGGTCAATCTCAGTGGAGGAAGAAAATCTTTGACACATCCGAAAACGGGGTGATCTGAAAAGGAATATGTACATGGGGGCGTTTCGGATACACTTAGCAACTCCTCCAATTATAAGTTATAACAAGGAAAAATGGAACTGAAATGCATTCGTACACAAGCTTATAAGATTTTCAGTCATGGATATTAATTTCAGCTATTTTGGTGTGGTAGCAGGCATCCTATGTTCCAGTTCCTTGGTTTCGATAGGACTACTATTATCTAAGAATAATCAAGTTATCAATGAGCAGGCGAAACCAAGACATAACCCCTCACGTGCGACATTATACAGTGAGAGACCAACATGCATGACAGGGTGTTTGCAGTAGAAGGTAGATCAGCCTAATATGTAATGTGTTCAAGTTGTCATTAACTACACCCAACAATACTGCGATTTGGCAACAAAGACAGCAAAATCCAAATTAACAGCCGATGAACCAACACAAACAACGAGCCGAAATTGAAGATAAGCAAGAATAGAGAAAAACCTGGAGGATTTTCTGTGGACTCGAAGCGGAAAGTCTGCTTGGTTTCCTGTTGGTCTAGTACTACTGATATGATACTCCTCACTTCTCAGCCATGCTAATTGCTAGGAATCAACTGAAATGCTTTGCTTGATACTAACTCCATTGAAGCCTTAAATAATACTAGCAGTAGCAGCCCAGCAGGAGAAAAGAAACACTCAAAACAAGCTGGGGAAGCAATGTGGTAGCCCAGTAGAGCTGTCAAAGTAAAGTTAGAAAATCAGAATCAGCCTTTTTTCTGGTGGAAGATTTTAAGGGTAATTGTCACCTAAATGCATAACCTTTGGCTATTAACTAATCTGCAATTAATTACTAATGTCAAGCCTTAAGAAAACAGGAATTGAAAATCGAGAAATCCCGCAAGAAAGGAATAATAGCAGGAACTCCAACAAAAGAAGGAAGGATTATATTCTGTAATTTAACACTTTCACAGCCTTGCTTCCTCTTTTTTTTTTTCTTTTGAAAATAAATAATGACAATTCATTGAAAGTAATCCGCCTTGCTTCAAACCCTTTGAGAATTGGATGCCATTGCCACATCGAAAACATTCTGCAGTTGCGTCTGCATCCAAACACAATCTCTCTCTCTCTCTCTCTCTCTCTTCTGATTCCTCTAATGGAAAGGAGGTGGGTACACGAACCCATCTCACATCCGCCATTAATGTGCAAAAAGGTTCTTCCTTTCGGGGTCCCATTTGCAGGAAACGTCGGAAAACACAAGGAATGGAAACTGTTGCCTGTTGGTATAGAGAACCAGCAAAATCCTTGAAAGCCAGGCTTTTTGCTTTAGTAAAATAGCTTGCTTTGTTTTGAAAAATGCAGTTCGTTTTTTCGGGAATGGTGGGATTCCAGTGATAATCCCAGATACGAGGAGGGTCATGTTTTCGTCGGATTGCAGACATTTTTTAAAGACTATATGTTGTTGTGCTGGGGGCTCTGACCAGCCCAGAATGTTACAAACAAATATCAAACGAACAGCAATGCATCAACAAAGCTTTCATAGCTCAGTTGGTTAGAGCACCCGTTTAGTAAGCGGGAGGTCTTGAGTTCAACTCTCAATGAAAGCAAAATATATCTTTTTTTTTATTTCATTTTTCGTTGGGCTTTTGCTTTCTCGTTTCTGGTCTGAACTCTGAAGTGTGTCCAATGAGTATAGTAACAATGCGGCTTATTTATTTGTAACTAAGTGATCCTAGTGCATAATCTCTCATAGTGCTCAAGTCAAGTATAGATTGTTTGAGACTGAAAGATAAATTGAAAGATGGGTACTTCCACCGTGAAAGGTGTGATGGGGTACTTTGCCTGAGATTGACGAGCTCGCTCCTCAAAATGACGTCCTTCAAAACATGGAGGTGAAGATGGATGGCAGTGGCAGTACTGCAGCAGCTCCAGAGTTCTCAGAGGACACAAAGTTTAATGCTGAAACTAACGAGAAAGAAGAAGCAGAAGAAGAAGAAGAAGAAAGATAATGTAGACTGGGTGAGGCTCCAATTACAGGTAAATATTGTTCCATCTTGATCTTTAATTTGAATTGTCTTACTCCTTTAGTTCAGTTAGTATGAACAATCAGAAGAACATGTATGGTGTATCAGAGACCTTGTGTTCTTCATACATAATTATATACACAGGTGATGTCGAAGCTGATGCTACAGCGGAGGAGGACGCAGATGGCATAGACTGGGAGGAAGGTTGAAGGGCAAGTGATCCGACAGTAGAGTGTCACTGACTCGTAATCTTTAAGGGATTTAGCATACAGTGAAATCTTCTGCTTCAAGGAAAGCAGTGGTTAAAACTTATATTTGCCCACTTTGTATACAAATATCTAAATGCCGTGCCTACTAACTGATAATGCTTTCATAGCTCAGTTGGTTAGAGCACCCGTTTAGTAAGCGGGAGGTCTTGAGTTCAACTCTCAATGAAAGCAGAAGCTAATGTTTTTTGCTCTTTTTTTTTGTCCTGTTGCTTGCTGGGCTACATTAACACAAATTGAAGTTTGTAATGTATCTTGTTCTTAAGCAATATTCTAATTAATCTAATTTAAACTATAGAAAGAGGGATTCGAACTTGATGATGATTTATCTTTTATTCATGCACATATACAGAGCAGAAGAAAAAACGGTTTACAATAATACTGAAGCATCCAAATGCCAAGGGCATACAATTCCCATTAATTCAAAGTTTAGACACTCCTAATTAATCTAATTCATCCTGTTTTATTGATTAAACTGACCCAGTAATCGCTGGTGGCATGATTAATGTAGGAATCACATGGAAATATAGGCTCTTGCTGCCACACCGGAGAATCCAAACTTTGAAGGTCACCAAATGTGACACCAGATGCACAAATACTTTGCTCTGCAATCTGGCCTTTTCGATCACCGAATTCCCAAACGGGACAGAATAATCTTGATGAAGCTGAAGTTGAAGAAGTTGTCTCCATCTTTGATGATGATGCCCTTGTAGCTTCATCAACAAGAAACAGTTGTTCAGTTTCAGATAACTTGTTCTTGCTGGCTTCTTTGTCGCCGAATCCTTTTGCTTCTTCGTGTACTGATTCAATTGCCGCCTCGAAGCGTTTCTTCATGTGGGTGTTCCAGTGATTCTTAATCTCATTATCTGTTCTTCCAGGAAGTCTTGCTGCAATAGCAGACCATCTACAAAGAGAAAGGAACAGAAAATCTTTTAGGAAACTTGTCAGTTTATTATGAAGCTGCAGAAGTTGATTATAACATTGATTTCTAGTCCTTTTTAAACTATGAATTTATGCTTAAGGCCCGTTTGGTAACCATTATGTTTTCCTTCATGTTGGTTAGATTTAAGTCCTTACCGGTTTCCTATTGCTTGATGCAACTCGAGTATGGTTTCCTCTTCGTCTTTGCTGAAGTTCCCACGCTTAATATCCGGCCTTAAGTAATTCACCCAACGAAGTCTACAACTCTTCCCGGACCTAGCCAGACCTAAAGCAAATGCAGAAGAAGAAAGGTCATTCGTTAAAACGCTTGTGATTGTCTGAAAGCGCTTTGTACCCTTCCAAAAGCAATCCCAAACGAGCTGAGTACCCAAATGATCAATGAAATTTTTGCTCAAGTACGCGTAATATAGACTAGAAAGAAAAAGAAACTTCAAATTTGCTTCCTACCAGCTGGTTTAGGCATCTGACTCCAATTCCAAATTCCGTATCTCTGAATGTAAGCTACCAACTTTTGATCCTCCTCAGGACTCCATGGACCTTTCTTCACAGCTACCGTCTTCTCACACCCCCGAGTCCTTTTCGCCATCTTCTATCTCCGATTCAGTGACTTCTATGTATACCGTTACAATGATCTACGTACCCGACGTGCTTATGATGTAGCACCGGGCTGACTGTTAGCTATCCTCTGACGAGAATAGAGTATGGTATAGATCGAGGGAAAGCGGTATGCATAGAAGTATTTATGTAATCAATGTATCCAAATCAAATCTCATGTAAAACGTGTCCCAGAGTCTACATTTCCCAATAATTCGGAGGCTTGTCAAAGTCCAACCAGTCATATTAAAAGAAATATTATGACTTAAATATTTGTTTTAATGGCTTTCAGTCACTGCTGAGAGGAATAGGATGGCATCCAAAGAAGGCCGACTGACGCTCCGGTTCGAAGATGTGACTACGGGACAGAGGTTCAGGGCCGAAGGGGTAGAGGAAGACCTAGGAAAACTTTGGAAGAGACTCTAAGAAAAGACTTAGAGTACTTGGATCTAACGGAGGACATGATACAAAACCGAGCGCAATGGAATTCTAGGATTCATATAGCCGACCCCACTTAGTGGGAAAAGGCTTTGTTGTTGTTGTTGTTATATTATAAATCAACACTCTTGGCTCATTTTTTGTAAGTTTCGTATTTACTTTGAAATTACAACTTGATAAAAAAGGGCAAAGAGTCAGGGAGAATATCTATTGCACGTAACTTTGTTTTAGCTTTGTAAAGAGACTATTTCCACGACTTGAATCCGCAACCTTCCGGCCATAAAGGAGCAACATTTTCGATGCGCCGAGGTTCGTCCAAATTTCAATTTGATACGTATGCAAAAATAACTTCTTAAGAATGCCCTATTTTGTTTTATAATATGATATTCTCAATCGTTGTAGCATTCGATGAAGTAAATTTGAACTTGAATGTAACTGAGTAGACACATTTAATTATCTTGGGTAATTGACGTACCCATGTTTCTCTGTAGAATACAATGAACTTTTGCAATTTTTTGAAGACCATGTAATATTTCTTGAGTTTTAGATGGAATAGTAGTCAAAATTGTTGAGCTTTTAACTTGTTCAGGCATCTTTACATATACATTTTGCACAAGATGACAACATAGTCCATCAAGTTTGAAGTTTGAAGTCCATATATTAGTCTAAAGTCCGAGGGTTTACATCAAATTAGGATTTAATTGAAGGAAAACTAATAAAAAGAGTTTGAAATCTTTAAGTTTTAACGATAAGGACAAAATAAAAGGTAAAGTGAATAGTACCAGGATTGACTTTTTAGTGTAAAAATGTGATTTTTCGTTAAAATTCCTTTAATTAATTCAGCAACAATACAATTTTAATCATCTGAGTAAGACTTTATTTGAATTCAATTCATAATTTCAATGGAGTAAAATTGGGAGAATTTAGTATATAAAATTGGTTGTGTATCACAAAGCCTTGAGGATGGTTTTTTTTGTTTGTTTTTGTTTTTTGTTTTCCTCTTCTTTCAATGTCTCTTTAATTGTATTATGACATTCGGTGTTCTGCTCCATGTTTCGAGCATACTGAAAAACCTCTTGTAATTATGCAGTATAGAAGACTAGTATCCACTTTGAAAAGTCAGCCAAATGCAAGAGGTTTATAGCTCCATTGATCGAGAACATCCATCCATGCACTTGAAATTTCGAGTTCAATTTCCTCTTCCTCAATATAGCTTGTATTGGGAAAAATAAAGACAGTCCGGTTTCTTTAGTTCTTTGTGCTCTTCAGGACATTTCTATTTGGTCTGCGCACGTGTCCGTTCAAACCAGAAGCACTTCTGTGGCTCAGCTTTTGGAGAGATTTTTCTGTGTAATCGGCACACGAGGTAGTATACCATATGTCACTATACAAATGAAGAAATATATGTGTTAAAAAGTTAATAACTTAAAAAATAAAATTTTCCACCATTTACATAAAAACACGTACCACCCATGTTCCCGTCATAATAAAAAATTTCTCCAGCTGACACTTTACTTCCAGGAATGAAAGTTGGATTGAATTGGAAAATAGGTTGGAATGGATCTTAACATCTTGGAAATCAGAAGATTACCCTTCAAATGGGTAACAGCAGATGTAGCCGTGATAATATTAACATGTTTGCGTGTGAATGCCTACCGGGATATGAACCAAAATTGTAGGCAGTTGTATAACGGGGGAAGAAAGTGTGTCCTCGAACACTTGCCGAACAAGAGCTTGGACTCATTTCTTTTTGATATGTCTATAAGTATGAAGCATATATTTGATGTTTTATGTTAAAATATACTCCATATGATTACACAAAAACCAAACCTGTCGATGCTGATCACAGAAAAAGGTCCTTGTTGGATTGGAAAAAACGCTTTGGAATCATCAACGGGGTTGCTTGTGGAATTTTGTATCTTCATTAGGACTCAAGACTTAAAATTATTCATAGGGATCAGGGATCTAAAACCAGCAATGTTATTCTAGATGCTGAGATGAACCAAAAAATTTCAGATTTCTTTATGGAGAATTTTCAATGGGGATCAACTGCAGCATAATAAGACCAACAGAGATGTTGGAACATAGTAAGAAACATACTAGCACTCGCACATTGATGAAATAAATCACCATATATTCACTTTTCACATCCCTATACTATTTTTGAGCTTTAAAATTTTCTTTTGTTCATATGCAGTGGATATGTCACAGAGTACGCAATGTTTGGGAGATTTTCAACGAAATCAGATGTCTTTAGTTTGGGGATCATATTATTTGAGATTGTAAGTGGCAAGAAAAACAACGGTGTTTATCAGGATGATCATTCCATAAACTTGATAGGACATGTAAGTAACACAAGTTCTGCTAAAAATCCACTCTTTCTACTTATCCATCCCCTCTTTAAAATGATACTGTTAAACTGCCACTACAAGAAAAATGGGCTTTAGGTACAAAATTAAGGACACAAATGAGGAGTTTGTGTGTCTTCGAACAAGAATAAAGTGGAAAAATGCACATTCAATAAAGGGCACCATATATTGTGCCCAATGCAAAAGAAAATGGACACAAACACATTGGGCACATGAACAGGCACGAAAGACTTTTTGTGCTATAAATAGGATTTATAAGCACAATTGCATGTGTCCATATTTATAATAATGAAACTTTTATTAATTAAATATATTATGTGTGACACAAAATGACTTTGTGCCTTTACAAGGGCTACCACTAACATGTATGTTTCTCAAAGGTTAACATTGTTACAAACCTCTCTTCTATCTCCAAACTTACCTCTGCAATTTTTTCTAGAATTAATGAGGCCCAAAATATTTTCTCCAATCAATTGTTCAATGACAAGCCAACAAACCCGAAGTCAAATGTTGGTTCAATTGAAAAGCACCATGAATCACTCACCCTAAGTTTCAAAAGTGATTTTAACTGAGGACACCATGAATCTCCCACTCCAAATTTCAGAAGTGATTTTAAGTGAGGACAGTCTGCCAAGAGCTACACACCCAAGTGTAACAAATCATGGGTTGCACAACTCTAACCTCATGCTAACGTATGTAGTTTTGTGTCCTATGATTACATATATTTAAATAAAAGTTTTTTTTTTGGCCCAAATGTTTAGTATTAAATTTTTTGCCCTAACATTTGGTATATATTTAAATCAAATGTACATTTTGAATTATTTGCACTATATACTTTTTAGATTTCAAATGGCATGTATAAAAAATAGGAAACTTAAACGAAAAATTATATTTTTACACTAAAAAGTCAATCTTGATACTATTCACTTTACCTTTTATTTTATCCTTATGTTTAAAACTCAAAGTTTTCAAACAATTTTTTTTAGTTTTTTTTTTTAAAAGTATTGTGGCTTTTGTGCAAAATAACAATAAAAAATAAAATAAAAAACTTGAAGATGAAAAAAAGGTTATTAGTCTTCTCTCTCTCCCCTTCATCCTCTCCTCCTTCCTCTTCACTCTCCTTCCCGTATCCTTTCTCTCCTCCTTCTCTTTAAGGCAACAGCGCCGCCTTCCACTTGTCACCAAAGACCGTCAAATTATACCTCCATAATCCTCTTTCCAATCCTCAAGTTAGTTTCTACAAATTCATAGCCAAATTTCTTCAATTTCAGATCTAAGAAACATATGATTTTGTTCGGGTTTTGTGTGTTTTGCAGGTATGAGAGCGGCGTACGGGACGGCGAAGAGAGGAGTAGCAGTGGCGTCGATGGGTGATGAGGTCCGAGCTGGTGATGAAGCCGATCGTTTCTCTCGTACGTAAGCATACTAGCACAGTGTGGGTATCAATTTTGTAGGGGTTGGAAATTGTTAATTACTTAAAGTTAGGTACTAGGTCGCATCCATGCGAAAAAAACTTCGAAGATAAAGTAAACGCCACTGACAAAAATCCACCAAGCTCATAACATGGGTAAAGCTAAATCACTTTTAATTGATGACAATAAATCTTAATCCGAAATGTTAAAATGATAAGATAATTGGTAGATCCTTCAATGGAGGATCACTTAAAAATTCAACGTTAATCAGATCTTAGCATTTGCGAATTTGTGCAAGATGACAGTTGGAAATGTAAAACCTTTGTCTCTGCCTTTTGCATCAGTCATTATTATACCAGCAGGGATTACAGCATCATTGTGCTTGTCCTTAATTTTAATGCCATATCATGTAACATACAGTTGAGAGAAAGCGACAGTTCTGGATGGTATTGAAATTTTGAATTTTTCGTTGTGCTTGTGTTCAGCGAAATTCGTGTAGAAGGATTGGAAACATTGGATTATCTTGACAACACGCAGAACAGGAAACGTTGCACTGAACAAGGCGATGCTTTAACATTTGAGTCAGAGGTAAGCTTAAGTTGCTATTCATTCTTAATTTGTTGCATTTAGGCTTAACATAACTAACAACACAACGGATTGAATTGCTGTATCGTATGACTCATGAGATAACTAGGATTAGTGGAGAGAACTCTTGTTCTTTCTTTGTGCTTTTAAAATATTATTCTCCGATTTGATTAATTTACAAGTTGATATTGAAGAATTATAATGTCAAATACCTGCCCTCATAGTGTTCATTTGAATTGTATTTTGTACTGTAGTGATTAGTTTTCTGTTTTCCCATTCAGTTGTATGGAATCCCTGGGATAAGAAGGCGAAGGCTTTGACTGATTTTGGACATGATGAATACAAGCATATGCTGTGTGTGGAGGCTGCTGCTATTTAACATTGAAACCTGGAGAGGAGTGGAGAGGAAGGCTGGAGCTTTCAGCTGTTCCTTCCAGTTACTGCAGTGGGCAACTCGATCCTCGAAAGGTTCTCTAGGGAATCTGAAAGGTCCATCATTCTGGCCTATATTTTGTACAGGTACTTTCCCCGAGAGTTAAAACTACTGAATATCTGATCACACATTTGCTGCTGGCCTTTGACTCCGTCACTATTGTCTAATACATCAAGTGGGCCTTCCTTGAAAAGTTAAAAGCATAAGCATTGGAATGAACTCATACTTACTGATTGGTAACAAACAGTAACGATTTTGAATGTTAGCTCGTTGGCACTTTTCCAATTTTCATAAAATTGGCTAAGCCTTACCCGAAATGTTTTTATTACTTTTATTTATTTCACACACAATGAATTAATTGTATCTGCTTCTGTTTTTCTCTCTGCTGAAGTATGTTAGTAACTAAAACGAAAGGGATTTCATGCATCATTTGTTTTTGCAATGTAATTTGGCTTATGGGTTATGGTGGTAGAGAGATGGGTAGTTCAGGTTTTAGTTCAATCAACCTCTCATATTCTCAGATCAGATTTTTGAGGATTCGGGAATACAGAGGGGTATGGTTTCATGGATATGTGAATTGAAGAAAACGCTAATGTACCGTTTGTTTTGTTAATATGATCATAACTAAGTTGGTAATAGTCTCTAGTGTATACCTTTTATTCTGCAGGTATGTTGTTGCACATGTACATCGGTCAGGACAACAAATTCTGCACGCTATTTTCACTTCGAGAAGTTTAGTGTGTGGGGTGAATTGATCGAATCATGAGTTGGGGATAGAACATGTAAAATTCTAGTTGTTTTTATATATAATGGTTGTGAATGTCTTTTTAAATTGTAATATTATAGATGTTTGTGGTTGTGGGCTGTTTTAATTTTATGAAAAAATAATTTTTTGTTTAGCCTCAAATCTCAATTTGTAGGTGATTTCAGTTTTTAATTTTTTTTTATAAAAATAGTTGGCATATTGGGCACCATAACAATAAATGTGCTAACGTGGGTGGCAGCCGTCATCCAACAACTTTAGATGACAACTTTGTTAGAACTGAGCACAAAAAGACCTTTATTTGTGCGTACACTTTTCAGCACAACATACTTTATTGTGCTCGTTGATCAAAGGCAACGCCTATAGAGAGAAATATAGTTGCTGCACTGTTGCTATTGGTCTTTGGGCATAATTGTTGGTGCTCTTTGGCCTCAAAGGGTACATATAATTTATTATGTGCAGTGCCCATATCTTTTGTAGTGTGCAGGTCTGGTAGCTCTGGAGAGAAGACAGAGCGTTAAAAATTGTGGATTAATCGGTAGAGTCCATTCAGAAGGATAAGTAATGCAACGCATTCAAGTTGGCTTTTTATGCGTGGAAGAAGATTTGAAGGACCGACCAACCATGTCAGCCTTTTTTTGTCGAGTGTGGTGTAAAATCTCCTCCATCTCCTAAACAGCCTGCATTTGTCTTCAGAAAAAGTTCATGCGATGATGATGCGGATCTATTAATTCAAAAAGGGTCAGGTTCTATAACGACTTAACAATAACTGCATTTGAAGCTCGTTAGTTGTTAATGATGCAGGCTATTTGAAGCGTGTTCCGAAGGGGTTAGATAATGCACGTGTTCTTACCGGTAAGAAGACTGTAAATATTGAGCTCATATATTGAACATGTTCTTACCCCCACTTATAAAAATAATTATGTAATTCTCCCCAAAAATTTATTAAATCTATCATTTTAGTCCTAATTTTATTACCCAATCAGGATCTAAATAATTTGATTCTTGTCATCCTCAAACTGCCACGTGGCAGCACCCCAACACCCCAACACCCCTCACTTTTCTCTCTTTTTGCCCCTTACCCCGTGACTTCTTCTCCTTATTCTTTCTGTCTCTGCTTTCTCTCCCTTCTTTCTTCTCTCCCTCTTTCACCGAGACACACACACACATACACACACCCGCAGCTGCACAACCATCTGCGAGGAAGACGCCATCACCATCTTTGGTAGTCCGATGGCTTGGGCCTCTGATCGTCTAATTCTCTATTGCCCTCGCAGTTGCTGTGATTGTGCCAAGGGTTTGATACATGCATCTGCCAAGAAAATGTTACTGAAAGCTTTGCTTGTTGTGTCCCTCCTCTTCCCATTTTGCACTTCCATTGACACCATAGAAATGGACCAACATGTAAAGGATGGTGATCTTCTGGTGTCCAAAGAAAACATCTTCGCATTAGGGTTCTTCAGCCCCAGAAACTCCAGCTCCAGGTACGTCGGAATTTGGTATGCTCAAAAAGATCGAAAGGCAGTGGTTTGGGTAGCAAACAGAAACGACCCCATCAACGATACCTCCGGTGTCCTAACTATAGACAGGTATGGGAGACTGCTTCTTTATTCTAACAATATGCAGAACATTCCTGTGTGGTCTACAAATGTGACGGTTCAAACTGCGAGCACTAGTTGCAGGGCTCAGCTTTTAGATTCTGGAAATTTAGTTATTTTCCGGGATAATAAAAGCAAAAACTTTATGTGGCAGAGTTTTGATTATCCTACAGATACTCAACTTCCGGGTATGAAACTAGGCGTGAATTGGAATTTGGGGATAGAATGGGTCTTAACATCTTGGAAGTCACAGGATGACCCTGGAACTGGGGAATACACCGAAAGGCTCTATTCCAATCAGACCGCCACCCCCCAGTTTTTTACTTTTTATAAAGGTTTGACTCCGTATTGGCGAGCTGGTACAGTGGACCCGCGTAATTTTGTCAGTAATCAGGACGAAATGTATTTCTTTTTTAAAAACGATAGCACTTCAATAAGGTCGGTGTTGAAGGATTCTGGGTCACTGCAAATCCTCGAGTGGAGCAATGCGAATAGAGAATGGAAGGAACTATGGTCTGCGCCAAAATATCGGTGTGACCTGTATGGAGAGTGCGGTGCCAACAGCAAATGTAGCCCTGACAATTTCAATTTTTTTGGGTGTGAGTGTCTGCCAGGGTATGAACCGAAGTCTGTCAATGATTGGAAGATGAGAAATGGTTCGGACGGGTGTGTGAGTAAACGAGTTGCGGTATCAAAGTGTAGGAACGGAGAAGGGTTCATGAAAGTGGCACAAGTTAAAGATCCAGACACAACGAAAGCAGCACGGCTGGAAAAAGGTATTAGTGTCAAAGAGTGTAAGCAGGTGTGCTTAAGCAATTGTTCTTGCACTGCATATATGGTCATAGAATCTGAAGGGCCCAGTGATTGCTTGACATGGTATGGTGAGTTGCTGGACATTTTAGTGCACACACAGGGAGGGCGAGATCTACATGTACGTGTGGACAAAATCGAATTAGGTACCACTTCTTGCCATGGAAAAGTTGCATTATAAATTTTTGGAATTTGTGGAACTTGCTGTACTATTGGTTTTGTTATTTTTTAATCCTTTATCCCACTCTTATGTGTAGCTGAAAATTCCAGAAACTCGAAAGGTTTTCTTAGAAGGAGGGGTATGCTGGCTGTTCTGATGTTGTCTGTTCTTCTAGCATTGGTACTGATGGTTGCGTTGACCTGTTGGAGGATTAGGAAACAGAGGAAGACAAAAGGTAAGAAGTACTCAGCGATTTTGAATTCTCGAACGGTTTCATCAAATAAAAACACTCCATTTGTAATGCTTGTGCAGTTTGTAAATCACATCGAAGCACTGCAATTAGATGGAATCCATATGCGTGAGCTCGATGTAAAACTTATATTTCTATATCGTTTGTCAATGAAAATAGAACAGTGAGAAGAAAATGCAGACAGTGATTTCTTTTATTGTTAACAGTTGAGATCGAAGAAACTAGGAGACATCCCGAATGGCAATTTTTCCATCTGAGAACGATAATTGCAGCTACAAACAACTTCTCTCCAGTCCAAAAACTTGGCCAAGGTGGTTTTGGCACTGTTTATAAGGTTAGTCCCACTTTCGAAGAGTTACAAATTTCATTACTAAAGAATAATCACAACATAATGGCTTGATAAAATAAGCGATGATTATGTGGAAGCTTAATGATAAAACTGAATAAAAACTTCAGGGTGTGTTACGAAATAATCAGAATATTGCTGTAAAAAGATTATCCAGAACTTCAGGACAAGGAGTTGAAGAATTCAAAAATGAAGTTGCGCTGATAGCGAGATTTCAACACAGGAATCTTGTGAAACTTTTAGGCTGTTGCATAAAGGGAGAAGAAAGGATGTTAGTCCTGGAATACTTGCCGAACAAAAGCTTGGACTACTTTCTTTTCGGTATGTCTATAGAGGAAAGATTCCTTTGTTCACGCCATTTCTCAAACCAAGAAGCATATCTTAGTCGAATATGTCACATTTATCTGCACAATTAAAGCCAAATATCTTGATGCAGATCACACGAAAAAGTCCTTGCTGGATTGGCAAAAGCGATTCGAAATCATCAATGGGGTTGCTCGTGGGGTTTTGTATCTTCACCAGGATTCAAGACTTAGGATTATTCACAGGGATCTAAAAACCAGCAATGTCCTTCTAGACGCTGAGATGAACCCAAAAATATCAGATTTCGGCATGGCAAGAATCTTCCATGGGGACCAACTCCAGGATACGACCAACAAAGTTGTCGGAACATAGTAAGAATCGTTATAAACTCACCTTCCATTAGCTCTTTCATCTCTTACTATTCTTTGGCTGTAATGTTTTATTTTCTTTATATGCATAATACAGTGGCTATATGTCACTGGAGTATGCAGTATTTGGGAGATTTTCAACCAAATCGGACATTTTTAGTTTTGGGGTCATATTATTGGAGATTGTAAGTGGCAAGAAAAACAACGGTTTCTATCAAGCGGATCATTTCGTAAACTTAATAGGACATGTGAGTAACACAAATTTTGCAAACAACCAACCCTTTTTATTTACTCATCCCATACATGTTTGAAATGAACTGTAAACTACAGGTTTGGCAGTTGTGGAGTGAAGACAGAGCCTTAGAAATTGTGGATTCGTCATTGGAGTCATACGCGCCCGACGAAGCCATGAGATGCATTCAGGTCGGGCTCTTGTGTGTCGAAGAAGAGTCGAAGAACAGACCATCCATGTCAGCTGTTGTTTTTATGTTGAGCGGCGAAGCATCTGCTCCATCTCCTCAGCAGCCTGCATTTGCCTTGAGAAAAAATTCATGCGGCGATGCTGTTGTTCCGTCAGTTTCCGAAGGATCGTGTTCTATCAACGATGTGACAATAACTAAATTCGAAGGTCGATAACTAAATTCTGATGTCATCTGTGATAAAACATGGTCTTTCGGGAACTGAATCATATACGTTGAAATGAGACTTCAGATATATAGGCTATTTCATACATTTTCAAATACCTCTTGGATGTATCTAATAATACAGAACTCTTTCCAACAGTTATGTCTCCTAATCAAAACGTTTTGAATATTAATTAAAAACTTAATCCAAAACTAAAATCAGTTAATATGCTAATTAAAATTACACCTATTGGAGACCTTGTGTTCTTGTGTTCCCTGATGTGGGATAATTGAGGCATAAAACTCCAACAGATTCCAACAAGATCATTTTCGGATTCTTTTAGTGAGGATCCTGATGATTTGTGAATTGTGTCCATTTATCGTACATGCAGTTAGTTTTTGTCAAATATTGTTTGTGTTTAATTTTAAATAAAAATATTTAAAATAATTTCTAATCGTACGATGTACGATAAACGGACAAAATTGACGAATCCTCGAGATCCTCACAAAAAGTATCCGGCGAGGATCCGGATTCCAACAGATTATTCTTTGACGAAACTGATTTGACTGCCAACATCCAAAGTCTCCTTGGTTTGAGTCGTGCTTGCTAGGTGCCGGGTAAACCCTTCAAACAAGCAGCAATAATTCCAACAGATAAACATAAACATCAGCGACAATTCTTCTGTCTTAAGAAAGAGACGGATCTAAATCGCACTTCTAACAACACCGATATTATTTTTAATTTAGTTAGAGCATTCTCAATTGGGGCTTTATCTTCCATGAAGCTACTACATTTGGAGTCCTAGTAAGAAATTTTATCCCCAATAAGCCGAAAATGAGGTTAGATCCACTATTTGGGTTAGTAACTTCCTTTCCTAGGTAGCAAAAAATTAAGCTACATCTAACTTTAAAAAGCAGTGAATCCCACGAAAAAGGACGATACTTGGACACTGGCTAGTCAGTGTCCAATTTTATTGACCCCAAATAAAAAAAATGACACTTGTCCTTTTTAATTCTATCTCAGATTGTTGCCATCTTCATAACCAAACATCTCCTATTTCCCCATAGCTTCTGCAATGGAGATTTGGGCAAATCCTCAACTCCTCCAACCTTTGCCTCCGTCGACCGACCCGTTCCGTCGACCCCATCCCGTCTCCACCTCATTATGAACCATATATGTATTTGCTACAATAGATTGACTAAAGAATTTTAGTTTTAATTTATTTTTTATAAAGATGATTTTTACAGTGTGATTCATAGTATGAACGATTCTGATTATAAGCACAAATCTTCGTGATTAAAACATTAATAATTTTGAATAGGAGTTCCTACTTATCTTTAAGTAGCTAAATATTATTCATCACCCTCAGATGTCGATTAGCATATACCTATCTTAATATATAAGGATATAAGAATCGGGACGTGTCACATAATCCTAGACAATTCAACAAGACTTGAGTGGATCCCAGAATGCTGACTAGAAATGTGGTTTTCGTCTTCCAAATACCGATTGACGAAAAGTAGCACATATTGGGTAAAATTCAAAGAAGCAGTTGAGCTGTCAACACTTTCATTAATGTACACAGAAAAACAAGTGCGGTCAAGTTCGTTTTGAGATAAGGGAGGGTAGGATTCTTTGGTAGTCCGATGGCTTGGGCCTCTGATCGTCTAATTCTCTATTGCCCTCGCTGTTGCTGTGATTGTGCCAAGGGTTTGATGCATCTGCCAAGAAAATGTTACTGAAAGCTTTGCTTGTTGTGTCCCTCCTCTTCCCATTTTGCACATCCATTGACACCATAGAAATGGACCAACATGTAAAGGATGGTGATCTTCTGGTGTCCAAAGGAAACATCTTCGCATTAGGGTTCTTCAGCCCCAGAAACTCCAGCTCCAGGTACGTCGGAATTTGGTATGTTCAAAACGATCAAAAAGGTCAAAAGGTAGTGGTTTGGGTAGCAAACAGAAACGACCCCATCAATCATACCTCCGGTGTCCTTACTATAGACGGGTATGGGAGACTGCTTTTTTATTCTAACAATATGCAGAACATTCCTGTGTGGTCTACAAATGTGACGGTTCAAACTACGAGCACTAGTTGCAGGGCTCAGCTTTTAGATTCTGGAAATTTAGTTCTTTTCCGGGATAATAAAAGCAAAAATTTTATGTGGCAGAGTTTTGATTATCCTACAGATACTCTCCTTCCGGGTATGAAACTAGGCGTGAATTGGAAATTGGGGATAGAATGGGTCTTAACATCTTGGAAGTCACAAGATGACCCTGGAACTGGGGAATACACCACTAGGCTCTATTCCAATCAGACAGCCACCCCCGAATTTTTTACTTTTTATAAAGGTTTGACTCCGCATTGGCGATCTGATCCAGCGAACACGCGTACTATTGTCAATAATCAGGGCGAAACGTATTCCTTTGTTAAAAACGATAGCACTCCAACAAGGGCGGTGTTGAAGGATTCTGGGTTGCTGCAAATCCTCAGGTGGAACAAGGCAGATAGAGAATGGAAGGAACTATGGTCTGCGCCAAAATATCAGTGTGACCAGTATGAAGAGTGCGGTGCCAACAGCAAATGTAGTCCTGATAATATCAATTCGTTTGAGTGTGAGTGTCTGCCAGGGTATGAACCGAAGTCTGTCAATGATTGGAAGATGAGAGACGGTTCGGACGGGTGTGTGAGTAAACGAGTTGCAGTATCAAAGTGTAGGAACGGAGAAGGTTTCATGAAAGTGGCACGAGTTAAAGATCCAGACACAACGAAAGCAGCACGGCTGGAAAAAGGTATTAGTGTCAAAGAGTGTAAGCAGGTGTGCTTAAGCGATTGTTCTTGCACTGCATATATGATCATAGAATCTGAAGGGCGCAGTGATTGCTTGACATGGTATGGTAAGTTGCGGGACATTTTAGTGTACACACAGGCAGGGCGAGATCTGCATGTACGAGTGGACAAAATCGAATTAGGTACCACTTCTTGCCATGGAAAAGTTGCAATATAAATTTTTGGAATTTGCGGAACTTACTGTACTACTGGTTTTGTTAGTTTTTAATCCTTTATCCCACTCTTATGTGTAGCTGAAAATTTCAGAAATTCGAAAGGTTTTCTTAAAAGGAGGGGCATGCTGGCTATTCTGATGTTGTCTGTTCTTCTAGCATTGGTACTGATCGTTGCGTTGGCCTGTTGGAGGATTAGGAAAAAGAGGAAGACAAAAGGTAAGAAGTAGTCAGCGATTTTGAATTCTCGAACAGTTTCATCAAATAAAAGCACTCCACTTGTAATGCTTGTGCAGTTTGTAAATCATATAAAAGCACTGCAATTAGATAGAATCCATATGCGCGAGCTCGATGTAAAACTTATATTTCTATATCGTTTGTCAATGAAAATAGAACAGTGAGAAGAAAATGCAGACAATGATTTCTTTTATTGTTAGCAGTTGAGATTGAAGAAACTAGGAGACATCCCGAATTGCAGTTTTTCCATCTGAGAACGATAATTGCAGCTACGAACAACTTCTCTCCCGTCCAAAAACTTGGCCAAGGTGGTTTTGGCACTGTTTATAAGGTTAGTCCCACTTTCGAAAAGTTACAAATTTCATTATTAAAGAATAATCACAACATAATGGCTTGATAAAATAAGTGATGATTATGTGGAAGCTTAATGATAAAATTGAGTAAAAACTTCAGGGTGTGTTACGAAATAATCAGAATATTGCTGTAAAAAGATTATCCAGAGCTTCAGGACAAGGAGTTGAAGAATTCAAAAATGAAGTTGCGCTGATAGCGAGACTTCAACACAGGAATCTCGTGAAACTTTTAGGCTGTTGCATAAAGGGAGAAGAAAGGATGTTAGTCCTGGAATACTTGCCGAACAAAAGCTTGGACTACTTTCTTTTCGGTATGTCTATAGAGGAAAGATTCATTTGTTCACGCCATTTCTCAAACTATGAAGCATATCTTAGTCGAATATGTCACATTTATCTGCACAATTAAAGCCAAATATCTTGATGCAGATCACACAAAAAAGTCCTTGCTGGATTGGCAAAAGCGATTCGAAATCATCAATGGGGTTGCTCGTGGGGTTTTGTATCTTCACCAAGACTCAAGACTTAGGATTATTCACAGGGATCTAAAAACCAGCAATGTCCTTCTAGACGCTGAGATGAACCCAAAAATATCAGATTTTGGCATGGCAAGAATCTTCCATGGGGACCAACTCCAAGATACGACCAACAGAGTTGTCGGAACATAGTAAGAATCGTTATAAACTCACCTTCCATTAGCTCTTTCATCTCTTACTATTCTTTGGATGTAACGTTTTATTTTCTTTATATGTATAATACAGTGGCTATATGTCACCGGAGTATGCAGTGTTCGGGAGATTTTCAACCAAATCGGACGTTTTTAGTTTTGGGGTCATATTATTGGAGATTGTAAGTGGCAAGAAAAACAACGGTTTCTATCAAGCGGATCATTTCGTAAACTTAATAGGACATGTGAGTAACACAAATTGTGCAAACAACCAACCCTTTTTATTTACTCATCTCATACATGTTTAAAATGAACTGTCAACTACAGGTTTGGCAGTTGTGGAGTGAAGACAGAGCCTTAGAAATTGTGGATTCATCATTGGAGTCATACGCGCCCGACGAAGCCATGAGATGCATACAAGTCGGGCTCTTGTGTGTCGAAGAAGAGTCGAAGAACAGACCATCCATGTCAGCTGTTGTTTTTATGTTGAGCGGCGAAGCATCTGCTCCATCTCCTCAGCAGCCTGCATTTTCCTTGAGAAAAAATTCATGCGGCGATGCTGTTGTTCCGTCAGTTTCTGAAGGATCGTGTTCTATCAACGACGTGACAATAACTAAATTCGAAGGTCGATAACTAAATTATGATGTCATCTGTGATAAAGCATGGTCTTTCGGAAACTGAATCATATATATTGAAATGAGACTTCAGTTATATAGGCTATTTCATACACTTTCAAATACCTCTTGGATGTATCTAATAATATAGAACTCTTTCCAACAGTTATGTCGCCTAATCAAAACGTTTTTAATATTAATTAAAAACTTAATCCAAAACTAAAATCAGTTAATATACTTATTAAAATTACACCTATTGGAGACCTTGTGTTCCTCGATGTGGGATAATTGAGGCTTAAAATTCCAACAGATTCCAACAGGATCCTCTTCGGATTCTTTTAGAGAGGATCCTGATGATTCGTAAATTGTATTCATTTATCGTACATCGTGTGGTCAGTTTTTGTCAAATACTGTTTGTATTTAATTTTAAATAAAAATATTTAAAATAATTTATAATCGTACGATGTACGGACAAAATTAACGAATCCTTAGGATCCTCACAAAAAGTATCTAGCGAGGATCCGGATTCCAACAGATTATTCTTTGACGAAACTGATTTGACTGTCAACATCCAAAGTCTCCTTGGTTTGAGTCGTGCTTGCTAGGTGCCGGGTAAACTCTTCAAACAAGCAGCAATAATTCCAACAGAAAAACATAAACATCAGCGGTAATAGACTCTAGTGTATACCTTTTATTCTGCAGGTATGTTGTTGCACATGTACATCGGTCAGGACAACAAATTCTGCTCACTATTTTCACTTCGAGAAGTTTAGTGTGTGGGGTGAAATGATCGAATCATGAGTTGGGGATAGAACATGTAAAATTCTAGTTGTTTTTATATATAATGGTTGTGAATATCTTTGTAAATTGTAATATTATAGATGCTTGTGGTTGTGGGCTGTTTTAATTTTATGAAAAAATAATTTTTTGTTTAGCCTCAATCTCAATTTGTAGGTGACAACTTTGTCAGGCACAAAAGGACCTTTATTTGTGCTAACACTTTTCGGCACAACATACCATATTGTGCTCTTTGATCAAAGGCTACGCCTATAGAGGGCACAAATAGAAATATAGTTATTGCACTGTTGCTATTGGTCTATGGGCATAATTGTTGGTGCTCTTTGGCCTCAAAGGATCGTGTTCTATCAACGACGTGACAATAACTAAATTCGAAGGTCGATAACTAAATTCTGCTGTCATCTGTGATAAAACATGGTCTTTCTTGAACTGAATCAAATACGTTGAAATGAGACTTCAGTTATATAGGCTATTTCATACACTTACAAATACCTCTTGGATGTATCTAATAATACAGAACTCTTTCCAACAGTTATGTCTCCTAATCAAAATGTTTTTAATATTAATTACAAACTTAATCCAAAACTAAAATCAGTAAATATGCTAATTAAAATTACACCTATTGGGGACCTTGTGTTCTTGTGTTCCTTGATGTGGGATAATTGAGGCATAAAACTCCAACATATTCCAACAAGATCCTTTTCGGATTCTTTTAGTGAGGATCGTGATGATTTGTGAATTGTGTCCATTTATCGTACATGCAGTCAGTTTTTGTCAAATATTGTTTGTGTTTAATTTTAAATAAAAATATTTAAAATAATTTTTAATCGTATGATATACGATAAACGGACAAAATTGACGAATCCTTGGAATCCTCACAAAAAGTATCCGGCGAGGATCCAGATTCCAACAGATTATTCTTTGACGAAACTGATTTGACTGCCAACATCCAAAGTCTCCTTGGTTTGAGTCGTGCTTGCTAGGTGCCGGGTAAACCCTTCAAACAAGCAGCAATAATTCCAACAGATAAACATAAACATCAGCGACAATTCTTCTGTCTTAAGAAAGAGACGGATCAAAGTCGCACTTCTAACAACACCGATATTATTTTTAATTTAGTTAGAGCATTCTCAATTGAGACTTTTATCTTCTATGAAGCTACTACATTAGGAGTCCTAGTAAGAAATTTTATCCCCAATAAGCCGAAAATGAGGTTAGATCCATTACTTGGGCTAGTAACTTCCTTTCCTAGGTTAGCAAAAAATTAAGCTACATCTAACTTTAAAAAGCAGTGAATCCCACGAAAAGGGACGATACTTGGACACTGGCTAGTCAGTGTCCAATTTTATTGACCCCAAATAAAAAAAATGACACTTGTCCTTTTTAATTCTATCTCAGATTGTTGCCATCTTCATAACCAAACATCTCCTATTTCCCCATAGCTTCTGCAATGGAGATTTGGGCAAATCCTCAACTCCTCCAACCTTTGCCTCCGTCGACCACATCCACGTCTCCTCCTCATTCTCTCCTCCGTCGAACCCGCCCCCAATCCACTATCTTTTTCTCATTACAACCATGGGCAGAAAGGACAGAAAGCGGCTACTCGCTACCAGTAATTGAGCAGTTGCATGGGTGCTGTCATGGCAGAGGAGAGAGTTGGGTATGAGTAGGCGGGGTTGGGTTCGTTGAAGGAGAGAGATTGATGGAGAAATTCGGGTTAAATTTGACGTGGACGGGGATGAGATCTGCGGCATGGGACAGAGGAGAGAGGAACTGTTTGGTTATAGGTGTAAGGTTAAAGTTGGTTGCTTGGTTATAGGTATAGAGAGTTTTAAATGACAGATGCCTTGATTTGATTGGGTTAAATGGTAATGTGAGTGTATTCGGTCCTCACAAGTATTATCCCACGAAAAAAAGTAGATACCTATGTGCGAAAAAAGTAGATATTTATGTGAGCCAAAATTTTCCACTCTTCCCCCTCTCAACCGTTGGTTGCAAATACACTCGTACTCTCTTTTTATTCTTTTTTTTAATTATTTTTCTTTACATTATTTTGTTTCAAGGATCCTCTATTTTATTGGCATGTTTAATGTTTAGGACATAAAATGATATAAGATGTTTTGCATCTAAAAGGGCTTACTTTTATTAATTTCCAAATAAAAGTGCACTACATATTAAAATGACATTGGAAGTTTGGAGACCTAAACTGAAAACATAAACAAACAACATACCTAAATTGGAAGGGCATTACAATTTAGTTATGAGATAAAATCTTATCTTGTCCGATTTCAGATAAACAAACCAACAAATAAAATTGAGATAAGAAAACATAATCTAACGGTTCATAAGTGATGAACTCTAACTTTGTCAGAATTTACATTTTTTTAGGTTGAAATGTTCATAAATTCTTTTTTGAGATAGCACATCCAAAAATTAACTTAAGAAAAAGTTAATACAAACAAAATTTGTCACATAATCAAATTACTACATAAATAAATATATATAGCCCTATAAAGAGCCAGAAAGTAAGTAGCCCCTCATTGAGAGATATTCTTTTCTAGAGCCTCAAATATTCCTCCGAGCTCTAAAATGAGCTATATCCACTATTTTTTCCAACCCATATATAGGCCCTCACTGGGGATGCTCTTACTACCTGCACAGTTCGACAAATGTGAGGTTTTATTACAAAATGTCAAGATATTAGTTGGAATCCACCTAACACGTGGCAATACAGGCCTGCTCACTGGCTCTAATACTATGTCAACTTATCATAGAGAAGATCCAAAGTCTCACTTTCAACAACACAGATATTGTTTACAACTTAATAGTTACCACATGTACAGTCAGACCAATGCGAGGTTTTATCAAAAAAAAAAAGCTTTAGAATTAATTGGGATTTTTCAGGCCCGACAACTCTAGTAGTTCCAGGTACGTCGTAATCTGATATGCAAAGAAACCTGAAAAAAACAGTTGTTTGGGTGGCGCAAACAGAGACAACCCCATCAACGACAGTTCCGGAGTTGTAGAAATTCTGCTGCTGGGAACATTTCGATTTGGTCCACGAATGTCTGTCCATGTCCAAACCAGAAGCACTTTTGTAGCTCAGCTTTTAGATTCTGGAAATTTTGTAGTACGACTTTAGTGGCCGTTGACAGAGGACTAATTTCTAATTTATTTGGATTGAATTCAGAATTTCAACGGGATAAAAATGGGCATTATTTCACACAGCACGTTCTGAATTCGATTTTTGGCCTGTGAATCGCATGATGGTGGCCAAGAATAGGCAGAAATGCTTATGTGAATCTTCCGGATTACTAAATGATGGATTGCCGTTGTTGGATTATGTGGCCAAGTGGCCATATACTTTAGATTAAACAAACCAAAGGTGGACAACACCTTTCCTTGTTTTGGGGAGGAAAATAGGGAAAAGGTTTTTTGTCTTGGTCCATGGGAAGTCACGGTTGAGGTTTTGAATAATAAGTTTTGGTTGTAATGAGAAGTAAGAGTGGGATAGAAGAGAAGAAAATAGAGTGCAGAAAATTGAGAGAGCCGAAGAGAAGAGAGGGAGAGAAAGAAGGTACTGCTACAGTACCATTTTCAGAGAAGGGGTTGTTGTTCCTTTCATTGGATAATTCTCACTCCATCAAAGTGTTATTGTTGTAATAGCTTTGAGCTTTGTATAGAGAAGAAATTAATCACTATATTTCTTTCTCTATTTGTTTCTTTAGAGTGTGAGTTATTGGGTTATTTGGGTTGTGAGATTGCCAACACTTTGTAAACTCCCATTTGGTTGATAGTGGATTCTTGGGTGAGCTCCTACTGCTCCGAGGACGTACTCCAGTTACACTGACTGTTGAGGAACCTCGTTAAAATCTTGGTGTCTTTAATATTTTGTTCTTGCATTTTATTTGATATATTTCCTGTGGGTTAGCTTGAGTTGGTTCCACAAGGGTTTGGTGCTATCCTAGCACAACAGCCGTCACAAAGTCACCAGCTAGTTCATTTTTAAAAAATAAAAAGTTACAAAAAATGGGAGAATTTAGTAAAGGAGAAAGTGGGTTGTGTACCACATGATGGTATTATTATGATTATATATGGTTTTGGAATAAACTGCTACCTCCTGAACTTTCACTTAGTTTACGATTTTCCTCTTACCATTAGTTTTCCATAGATTTCATCTAAACTAGCGTTAATTCTTATCATGTGCACATCACGTGTATCTCCTTTGAGAGCATAAGTGTCACTTTGTTGATCAAGAGCATTTATCCATTCACCGTTCAATTTGCTCTTCTCAATATCGCTTGTATTAATTTCCAAACCAGAACAACGTTACAAGAAGCAAATGTAGAGAATGGGGATCAATCTAAGAAACCCCAGCAGCACATCATATTTACAATTACAATTTTACACATGGACAATGAAATCTTCTTCCTCACATAGTTTACACCTTCCACAACTGAAAACACAGCAATTACAAGGTGGAGCAGGAATCTAAAGCAGTTCTACTTCCCGATGGGGACCACAGCAATCCTGAATGTAGAATGTTTTCCTTCCCGATGGCAAAGGCATAACAATCCTTCTAGCGGAAGATATCAAATGGAAAGTCCGACTTCCAATCATAGCTATGGCCACTTTCTGGAATGGCAAATACCCGGCTTATTTAACTCGTGGATATTCACATGAATCTTTACTTTTCTATAAGCTGCAGGGGTCAGGGGATTTGATCGAGACAATAGGTGGCGGTTGTAGCTCAAAGAACGATTTTGCACCTTCTCCAAGGCTACCTATGCATATCGTATCGGACTCGGCTTTTCAGCTCTCCCAATTCTCATACTCTTATCTTCTTCTATTTATGCGGTCATGGTTAAATCACGTCAACATTTTATATCATTATTGCTTTCTTATTATCTCTATAAAAAAATCAATATAATATATTGACGTGGCTTAATCGTGACCGCACAAAATAGAAGGGAATGAGAGTGTATGAAAACTGGGAGGGCAGAGAAGCCGGGTCCTATCGTATCGCCCCGACCATGCCAGGTGCCATGTTGGAGACTTGGACATTGTTCATCTCCAATGTTCTGGATTCCTGCTCATAGTGTAAGAATAGCATCCATAAGTTTCAAAAAATTAGATAATTAATCAGAATTATAAGATCTGTCCATAATTTAGGCATAGGTTCTCGAAGGATAATCACCTGACATAATGTACAGCACGGGCAGATGAGATGGTAGATGCAATCATCCAAGGAACTATCACTACCCTGAAAATAACAGGCATTGCCCGCAACAATGTTAGGGTAGTTTGTGTATAACCACGAAAACGATTAGAAGGCAAGGATTAGAATAACCATAGATTCATGAAACAATTCATTACAATTGCAATGATCGATCATATAGCAGTAACAGCACCCTCTCCACGAGGAGGGAAAAGCAAACCATCTAACCTAGCACACCCAGTTTCCGAATTTTTGTATACCTAGTGTTGCTTTTCTTCCTTGAGTAACCAATTTAAGTCATTAGACTTGAACATTGTTAATTAGAAGAATTAGTAAGGGATAGTAACGAGGCAAATACTAATATAACAAAGAGAAACACCAATTCAGGTAACAGCATATATTAACGGTTGGTTCTATCGTTATTTTCGAGTCTTCTTGGTGTAGGACCTACTTTCTTTGCAATCTTGTTTATTTTAAAATATTCATTTCGTACTCTTTTTTATTAGCTGTATGTTCTGAATTCATTCCTGTAATTGCATATTTCATTATATTCAAATTTACATATTTTATTTACGTTCGTTCTATCGTTATAATTTTTATGCATGTTTAAAATGACTTCATCATCCTCGAATGTTGGTCAGCGTATATCCATTGTAATATATGGGATATCAGGGTTGGATGTGTCACATTATCCAAGACAATTCAACAAGACTTGAGTGGATCCCAGAATGCTGACTAGAAATGTGGTTTTCGTCTTCCAAATACCGATTGACGAAAAGTAGCACATGTTGGGTAAAATTCAAAGCAGGACCGCTGTCAACACTATCATTAATGTACACGGAAAAACAAGTGCGGTCAAGTCCGATGGCTTGCGGTCAAAATCCGATGGTTTTGAGCTATATGAGGGTAGGATTCTTTGGTAGTCCAATGGCTTGGGCCTCTGATCGTCTAATTCTCTATTGCCCACTCAGATGCTGTAATTGTGCCAAGGGTTTGATACATGCATCTGCCAAGAAAATGTTACTGAAAGCTTTGCTTGTTTTTTCCCTCATCTTCCCATTTTGCACATCCATTGACACCATAGAAATGGACCAAAATGTAAAGGATGGTGATCTTCTGGTGTCCAAGGAAAACATCTTCGCATTAGGGTTCTTCAGCCCCAGAAACTCCAGCTCCAGGTACGTCGGAATTTGGTATGCTCAAAAAGATGAAAAAGATCAAAAGGCAGTGGTTTGGGTAGCAAACAGAAACGACCCCATCAATGATACCTCCGGTGTCCTAACTATAGACAGGTATGGGAGACTGCTTCTTTATTCTAACAATATGCAGAACGTTCCTGTGTGGTCTACAAATGTGACGGTTCAAACTGCGAGCACTAGTTGCAGGGCTCAGCTTTTAGATTCTGGAAATTTAGTTCTTTTCCGGGATAATAAAAGCAAAAATTTTATGTGGCAGAGTTTTGATTATCCTACAGATACTCTCCTTCCGGGTATGAAACTAGGCGTGAATTGGAAATTGGGGATAGAATGGGTCTTAACATCTTGGAAGTCACAAGATGACCCTGGAACTGGGGAATACACCTATAGGCTCTATTCCAATCAGACTGCCACCCCCGAAGTTTTAACTTTTTATAAAGGTTTGACTCCGCATTGGCGAGCTGATTTAGTGGACGTGGGGCGATCTGATCCACTGGACGTGGGGCGATCTGATCCACTGGACGTGGTTACTTTTGTCAGTAATCAGGACGAAATGTATTACTTTCTTAAAAACGATAGCACTTCAACAAGGGTGGTGTTGAAGGATTCTGGGTTACTGCAACACCTCAGGTGGAACAATGCGGATAGAGAATGGAAGGAACTATGGTCTACGCCAAAATATCGGTGTGACCAGTATGGAGAGTGCGGTGCCAACAGCAAATGTAGCCCTGACAATATCAATTCGTTTGAGTGTGAGTGTCTGCCAGGGTATGAACCGAAGTCTGTCAATGATTGGAAGATGAGAGATGGTTCGGACGGGTGTGTGAGTAAACGACTTGCGGTATCAAAGTGTAGGAACGGAGAAGGGTTCATGAAAGTGGCACGAGTTAAAGATCCAGACACAACCAAAGCAGCACGGCTGAAAAAAGGTATTAGTATCAAAGAGTGTGAGCAGATGTGCTTAAGCAATTGTTCTTGCACTGCATATACGGTCATAGAATCTGAAGGGCGCAGTGATTGCTTGACATGGTATGGTGAGTTGCTGGACATTTTAGTGTACACACAGCTAGGGCGAGATCTACATGTACGTGTGGACAAAATCGAATTAGGTACCACTTCTTGCCATGGAAAAGTTGCATTATAAATTTTTGGAATTTGTGGAACTTACTGTACTACTGGTTTTGTTATTTTTTAATCCTTTATCCCACTCTTATGTGTAGCAGAAAATTCAAGAAATTCGAAAGGTTTTCTTAGAAGCAGGGGTATGCTGGCTATTCTGATGTTGTCTGTTGTTCTAGCATTGGTACTGATGGTTGCGTTGACCTGTTGGAGGATTAGGAAACAGAGGAAGACAAAAGGTAAGAAGTAGTCAGCGATTTTGAATTCTCGAACGGTTTCATCAAATAAAAGCACTCCACTTGTAATGCTTGTGCAGTTTGTAAATCATATCAAAGCACTGCCATTAGATAGAATCCATACGCACAAGCTCGATGTAAAACTTATATTTCTATATCGTTTGTCAATGAAAATAGAACAGTGAGAAGAAAATGCAGACAATGATTTCTTTTATTGTTAGCAGTTGAGATCGAAGAAACTAGGAGACATCCCGAATTGCAATTTTTCCATCTGAGAACGATAATTGCAGCTACGAACAACTTCTCTCCCGTCCAAAAACTTGGCCAAGGTGGTTTTGGCACTGTTTATAAGGTTAGTCCCACTTTCGAAGAGTTACAAATTTCATTATTAAGGAATAATCACAACATAATAGCTTCACAAAATAAGTGATGATTATGTGGAAGCTTAATGATAAAACTGAATGAAAACTTCAGGGTGTGTTACGAAATAATCAGAATATTGCTGTAAAAAGATTATCCAGAGCTACAGGACAAGGAGTTGAAGAATTCAAAAATGAAGTTGCATTGATAGCGAGACTTCAACACAGGAATCTTGTGAAACTTTTAGGCTGTTGCATAAAGGGAGAAGAAAGGATGTTAGTCCTGGAATACTTGCCGAACAAAAGCTTGGACTACTTTCTTTTCGGTATGTCTATAGAGGAAAGATTCATTTGTTCACGCCATTTCTCAAACTATGAAGCATATCTTAGTCGAATATGTTACATTTATCTGCACAATTAAAGCCAAATATCTTGATGCAGATCACACAAAAAAGTCCTTGCTGGATTGGCAAAAGCGATTCGAAATCATCAACGGGGTTGCTCGTGGGGTTTTGTATCTTCACCAGGATTCAAGACTTAGGATTATTCATAGGGATCTAAAAACCAGCAATGTCCTTCTAGACGCTGAGATGAACCCAAAAATCTCAGATTTCGGCATGGCAAGAATCTTCCATGGGGACCAACTCCAGGATACGACCAACAGAGTTGTCGGAACATAGTAAGAATCGTTATAAACTCACCCTCCATTAGCTCTTTCATCTCTTACTATTCTTTGGCTGTAACGTTTTATTTTCTTTATATGCTTAATACAGTGGCTATATGTCACCGGAGTATGTAGTGTTTGGGAGATATTCAACCAAATCAGATGTTTTTAGTTTTGGGGTCATATTATTGGAGATTGCAAGCGGCAAGAAAAACAGCAGTTGTTATCAAGAGGATCATTTCGTAAACTTAATAGGACATGTGAGTAACACAAATTGTGCAAACAACCAACCCTTTTTATTTACTCATCCCATACATGTTTAAAATGAACTGTCAACTACAGGTTTGGCAGTTGTGGAGTGAAGACAGAGCCTTAGAAATTGTGGATTCGTCATTGGAGTCATACGCGCTCGACGAAGCCATGAGATGCATTCAGGTCGGGCTCTTGTGTGTCGAAGAAGAGTCGAAGAATAGACCATCCATGTCAGCTGTTGTTTTTATGTTGAGCGGCGAAGCATCTGCTCCATCTCCTCAGCAGCCTGCATTTGCCTTGAGAAAAAATTCATGCGGCGATGCTGTTGTTCCTTCAGTTTCTGAAGGATCGTGTTCTATCAACGACGTGACAATAACTAAATTCGAAGGTCGATAACTAAATTCTGATGTCATCTGTGATGAAACATGGTCTTTCGGGAACTGAATCATATACATTGAAATGAGACTTTAGTTATATAGGCTATTTCATACACTTTCAAATACCTCTTGGATGTATCTAATAATACAGAACTCTTTCCAACAGTTATGTCGCCTAATCAAAACGTAATATTAATTAAAAACTTAGGGGGGTGTATTCAATTAGGATTTTGAGGGATTTTAATTCTTTTAATGAATCTAAGGGTATTCAATCATGAATTTAAGTGATTCTCTGAAATTCAATGTGTATTCAATCAAGATTTTAAGATAGTTTATGAAAATCCTTAGAAATCCGGGTGTATTCAATTAGAATTTTAAAGAAGTTTATAACATTCCAGGTGTATTCAATTAGAATTTGATTTTAAAGAATTTGAGAAAGTTGAGGAATTAGAGGGAATTGGAGAGATTTCGTAGTGTATTTTGAGCATCCACAAATCTCACATCCCCCAAGAGATTTCGAGGGAATTGAATCAAAATTTTACATGGAATCTCTACAAATCAATTAAACTCCATAAAAATCCATTAAAATCTCTCAAATTCTCAATTGAATACACCTTCCTTAATCCAAAACCTAAAATCAGTTAATATACTAATTAAAATTACACCTATTGGAGACCTTGTGTTCCCCGATGTGGGATAATTGAGGCATAAAATTCGAACAGATTCCAACAGGATCCTCTTCAGATTCTTTTAGTGAGGATTCTGATGATTCGTGAATCGTGTCCATTTATCGTACATCGTACGGTCAATTTTTGTCAAATACTGTTTGTGTTTAATTTTAAATAAAAATATTTAAAATAATTTATAATTGTACGATGTACGATGAACGGATAAAATTGACAATCCTTGGGATCCTCACAAAAAGTATCCGGCTAGGATCCGGATTCCAACAGATTATTCTTTGACGAAACTGATTTGACTGTCAACATCCAAAGTCTACTTGGTTTGAGTCGTGCTTGCTAGGTGCCGGGTAAACTCTTCAAACAAGCAGCAATAATTCCAACAGAAAAACATAAACATCAGCGGTAATAGTCTCTAGTGTATACCTTTTATTCTGCAGGTATGTTGTTGCACATGTACATCGGTCAGGACAACAAATTTTGCTCACTATTTTCACTTCGAGAAGTTTAGTGTGTGGGGTGAAATGATCGAATCATGAGTTGGGGATAGAACATGTAAAATTCTAGTTGTTTTTATATACAATGGTTGTGAATATCTTTGTAAATTGTAATGTTATAGATGCTTGTGGTTGTGGGCTGTTTTAATTTTATGAAAAAATAATTTTTTGTTTAGCCTCAATCTTAATTTGTAGGTGACAACTTTGTCAGAACTGGGCACTAAAGGACATTTACTTGTGCTTACACTTTTTGGCACAACATACCTTATTGTGCTCTTTGATCAAAGGCTACGCCTATAGAGGGCACAAATAGAAATATAGTTGATGCACTGTTGCTATTGGTCTATGGACACAATTGTTGGTGCTCTTTGGCCTCAAAGGACACATATAATTTATTGTGTGCAGTGCCCATATTTTTTGTAGTGTGCAGGTTTGGTAGCTCTGGAGAGAAGACAGAGCATTAAAAGTTGTGGATTCATCGGTAGAGAGTAGAGACCTTTCAGTCGAATGAGTAATGCAACGCATTCAAGTTGGCTTCTTATGCGTGGAAGAAGATTTGAAGGACCGACCAACCATGTCAGCCTTTTTTGTTGAGTGTTGTGAAACATCTCCTCCATCTCCTAAACAGCCTGCATTTGTCTTCAGAAAAAGTTCATGCGATGATGATGCGGATCCATTAATTCCGAAAGGGTCAGGTTCTATTAACGACTTAACAATAATTGCATTTGAAGCTCGTTAGTTGTTAATGATGCAGGCTATTTGAAGCTTGTTCCGAAAGGGTCAGATAATGCACGTGTTGTTACACCCACCCCAAGTTATAAAAATATAATTATGTAATTATCCCCTAAATCTTATGAATCTATCAATTTAGTCCTATTTTGACTACCCAATCAGGATTATTCCCAAGCTGCCACGTGGCAGAAACCCAAGACTTCTCTCTTTTCTCTCTCTGTCCCCTGCCACTCCCGTGAACCCCCATTTTCTTCCTCTTTCTGTCTCTCCCTTCTCTCCCTTTCGGATCCCTCATTTCTCTCTCTCTCTTTTCCGAGACACACATACACACACACACACACACACCCAGTTACCTCATCTACGAGGAAGACGCCGCCATCATCAATCCCTCGTCCTTCTTTCTCTCTCTTTCCCGTGCTACGAGGAAGAACCCAGAAACGAACTCTGGCGAGATTTCTATTCCTCCGGTTAGGTAAGCCTCGATTTCCCTCTATTTCGTCCTAAATTCATGCGAGAATGTGTTTTAATGGGTTGTACCTTGTTAATTTCGAAGTTTTAGAACAAAACCAGGTCGGGTGAAGGCACACCTAGCTCCGGCGAGGCCGTGGGTGTCGAGGGAATCTCCGGTCATCTCCGGCCGTTCTACGGCAAAAGGAAGGTATAAAGTTGTTCCTCTAGTCTTGTACTTCGATTTGATACCTAGATCGGACCCTAAAAGCTAGGTTTGAGGCCGGCCGGAGCTGTAGAAGCTCTAGCGTTCTTCTCCGTCGACGCCAGCCTTTCAGGCCGTTTCTTAGTCACTCGGGCCTTAGGCCCGTGGTGAGTCTAGCCCAAACCCATAACTCAGTTTCTTTTTATTTTATTTAATTGTTTTAATAACCCAAGAGGCCTTCGGGCCGTTATGTTTAGGGCCTGTAGCCCATTAGACCAACCCAAAACCTTTTTAGGTTTTTTTTATTTTTGTTTTACAAATTAAGGCCCTTGGGCCATTTTTATTCAGGGCCTTAGGCCCGAGTGTTTAGAAACCTTTATAGTTAAGGCCCTTGGGCCATTTAGAGCTTGGGCTTTCAGCCCTTTCCCAAACCCATTAACCTCAATCTAAACCCAAAATCCTTAGGGCCCAATCGGCCCAACCCAATCCAAGCCCAGTCTGACCTTTGACCCAGTTGACCGTTGACTAGGTCAACGGTCAGCAATGTCCTTCTAGACGCTGAGATGAACCCGAAAATCTCAGATTTCGGCATGGCAAGAATCTTCCATGGGGACCAACTCCAGGATATGACCAACAGAGTTGTCGGAACATAGTAAGAATCGTTATAAACTCACCTTCCATTAGCTCTTTCATCTCTTACTATTCTTTGGCTGTAACGTTTTATTTTCTTTATATGCATAATACAGTGGCTATATGTCACCGGAGTATGCAGTGTTTGGGAGATTTTCGACCAAATCGGATGTTTTTAGTTTTAGGGTCATATTATTGGAGATTGTAAGCGGCAAGAAAAACAACAGTTTCTATCAAGCGGATCATTTCCTAAACTTAATAGGACATGTGAGCAACACAAATTGTGCAAACAACCAACCCTTTTTATTTACTCATCCCATACATGTTTAAAATGAACTGTCAACTACAGGTTTGGCAGTTGTGGAGTGAAGACAGAGCCTTAGAAATTGTGGATTTGTCATTGGAGTCATACGCGCCCGACGAAGCCATGAGATGCATCCAGGTTGGGCTCTTGTGTGTTGAAGAAGAGTCGAAGAACAGACAATCCATGTCAGCTGTTGTTTTTATGTTGAGCGGCGAAGATCTGCTCCATCTCCTCAGCAACCCGCATTTGCCTTGAGAAGAAATTCATGCGGGATGCTACAGTTCCATTACTTTCCAATGGATGGTGTTCTATCAACGACGTGACAATAACTAAATTCGAAGGTCGATAACTAAATTCCGATGTCTGTGATAAAACATGGTCCTTCGGGAACTGAATCATATACGTTGAAATGAGACTTCAGTTATATAGGCTATTTCATACATTTTCAAATACCTCTTGGATGTATCTAATAATACAACTCTGTCCAGCAGTTTGTTTCCTAATCAAAACATTTTTGATATTAATTAAAAATTTAATCCGAAACTAAAATTAGTTAATATACGAGTTAAAATCACACCTATTGGAGAACTTGTGTTCCTGATGTGGGACAATTGAGGCATAAAACTCCAACAGATTATTCTTTGACGATACTGATTTGACTGTCAACATCCAAAGTCTCCTTGGTTTGAGTCGTGCTTGCCAGGTGCCGGGTAAACTCTTCAGACAAGCAGCAGAAATTCCAACAAAAACATAAACATCAACGACAATTCTTCTGTCAAATTATAAAAGAGACGGCTAAAGTCTCACTTCTAACAACATCGATATTGTTTTCAATTTTGTTACCACCTTCACAATCCGACATGTGTGAAGTTTATTACAAAATGTCACGGTATTAGTTGGAATCAAACCAACACGTGACTGTACGGGCCTGCTCGTTGGCTCTGATACAATGTCAAATTATCATAGAGATGAGCCAAAGTCTCACTTCCAACAATACCAATATTGTCCCTAACTTGTTAATTACCACCAGCATAGTCAGACTAGTGTGAGATTTTATCACAAAAAAACTTCGGTATTAATTGGGATTCTTCAGGCCCGACAACTCCAGTAGTTCCAAGTACGTCTGAATTTGGTACGCAGACAAACTTGAAAAAAATAGTTGTTTGGGTGGAGTGGCAAACAGAGACAATCCCATCAATGAGAGATTTTTCAGTGTAGAGAAATTTTTAATTGTGACGATGGTATACCTAGGGGTGGGCAAACAGGTCCTGGACCCGTGGGTCGGGACGGGTCCAAAAATTCGAAACACCAAACGGGGTGGGTCTATGAAATTAGAGGGGAGGGGCGGGTCCAAAAATAAGAAGGAACGAGCCCTCGACGAGGGCCGTTTGTAGCATATGAGATAATGGATTTGATTAGTGTGACACCGTGGGCCTCGACTTACAAGGTTGCCCACCAAATTGGACCAGATTTAGGAGGCCCTTAAGGTCTCTGGAACCATCCTCTCAGATACGTTGAAATGAGATTTCATCGAGAACTGAATCATATACGTTGAAATGATCCATCGGGAACTGAATCATATACGTTGAAATGAGATTTCAGTTATATAGGCTATTTCATACACTTTCAAATACCTCTTGGATGTATCTAATAATACAGAACTCTTTCCAACAGTTATGTATCCTAATCAAAACGTTTTTAATATTAATTAAAAACTTAATCCGAAATTAAAATCAGTTAATATACTAATTAAAATTACACCTATCAACATATTATTCTTTGACTAGGTAAGAGATCCCCTTTGGATTTAATCCACTAAAACCATCGGATCAAGTGATCCGAGCCTTCCAAATTTCATCTAATGATAAAAAGTTATCATAGTTTTTAAAGAATCAAAATAGGTGAGCCTTTGGATAAAATTTAAAAGAACCGATCACTTGATCTGGTGGCCTTGGTGGAAAGAGATCCTCCCTTTGACAAAACTGATTTGATTGTCAAGATCCAAAGTCTCCTTGGTTTGAGTCATGCTTGCCAGGTGCTGGGTAAACTCTTCAGACAAGCAGCAGAAATTCCAACAAAAACATAAACATCAGCGACAATTCTTCTGTCAAATTATAAAAGAGACGGCTAAAGTCTCACTTCTAACAACACCGGTATTGTTTTCAATTTAGTTACCACCTACACAGTCCGACATGTGTGAAGTTTTATTACAAAATGTCACGGTATTAGTTGGAATCAAACCAACACGTGACTGTACGGGCTTGCTCGTTGGCTCTGATACCATATCAAATTATCATAGAGATGAGCCAAAGTCTCACTTCCAACAATATCGATATTGTCCTCAACTTGTTAATTACCACCGGCACAGTCAGACCAGTGTGAGATTTTATCACAAAAAAACTTCGGTATTAATTGGGATTCTTCAGGCCTGACAACTCCAGTAGATCCAGGTACGTCGGAATTTGGTATGCAAACAAACCTGAAAAAAACAATTGTTTTGGTGGCGTGGCAAACAGAGACAATCCCATCAACAAGAGATTTTTTAGTGTGGAGAAATTTTTAATTGTGACGGGAACACAGGTGATATACCTAGGGTGGGCAAACGGGTCCTGGACCCGTGGGTCGGGGCGGGTCCAAAAATTCGAAACACAAAACGGGGTGGGTTTATGAAATTAACGGGGCTGGGTGGGTCCAAAAATAAGAAGGAACGAGCCCCCGGCCAGGCCCGTATGTAGCATATGGGATAATGGATTTGATTAGTGTGACGCCGTGTCCCTCGACTTACAAGGTTGCCCACCAAATAGGACCAAATTTAGAAGGCCCTTAAGGTCTCTGGAACCATCCTCTCAGAGCATTTTTATTTTTATATGATTTAATTAAAGGGAATTTTAATGAAAAGCCCACGGTACTATTCACTTTATTGAAAAATCACATTTTTACACTAAAAAGTCAAACATGCTACTATTCACTTTACCTTTTATTTTGTCCTTATCGTTAAAACTCAAAGTTTTCAAACCCTTTTCATTAGTTTTCCTTTAATTAAATCCCCTCATCTCAGACTCCTAGACTCCCCCACTTTCTTTCTCCATTTCTCAACTTTCTTGTTCTTTTCTCCCCCCAACCCTTTAATCGACCGTCACGACATCACATCAGCCACCACACGAGTCACGGTATCACCTCACCATCGTTCTTAAACCTAGAAACCTTTCTGAGAGTGACTTAGTTGATTCGAATTCGACTACGTCGACATCTCACAACAACTAGCCACCACGAGATTACGTGACACGCCCCGATCCCGATGTCCTAGGGACAAAGGGATGGTCACGTGCTGGTCGACACCCGAAGGGTGACGAAAGCCATTTATTGAGTACAAATGCTGACAACAAGGGATAGATCAGACTTATAAATATAAGAGAATAAAGAATATGTATTTAAGGAACGTGTTCAGAGCACACATCTAATCTAGAACATTAAAAGAATTAATATAAAAATTGAATGAACACAGAAGTGGGTCCTACACCGAGAGGACTCGAAGATACCGATGCGGAAGTGCCTGGATGCCGGGATTGTATGCCTCGATTCTAAATCCTGAAGGGGGCGCAAAACAAACATGAGTGGACCAAGTTGATATATATATAATAAAACAGTTATCAACGTACTAACCCCCAGGTTTTATGAAAACACATATATAATGATAAACATAGGTTTTCTGAAACCTAGCATGATGTGCAGTATCTCAAATCATAACTCATATATAATAATCACTAGTGAATTGTCCGATAACCCCCAGGCCCCATGCCGGCTCCCCGTCTCTGAGCAGACAGTCAGAGGAAAATACACTTCAGGCCCCATGCCGGCTCCCCGTCTCTGTGCTAAATAGCCAGAGGAAACACACTTCAGGCCCTATGCCAACACCAAACCGTCGCCCGGGACGGACCGGAATCTATCCCTACGTCCCGTAGCGGAAAGGACCACTAGGTAAGTACAAACCATTGAACATATATATATTGAAAAACAACTTCATAGTATAAAGTCATCCATCATCTATACTATAAAGAGGTGATCGAAACATGTTCTAAATATCATATCGTCATCCATCGGATATTCTATAAGAACATGGGTTATAGGAAAAATAGTAATAATTCAAACTAGCCTTAGTAAGCATGTTATCTCACAAAACGTTTCATAAAACGTAATCATCAAATCATGCTTTTTATGTATGCATTTCTACTATAAAACATGCATTTTAGAAGGGGTCCACTCACAGTACTTAGCCGTCGAAGAGCCACGCAAACTAGCAACCACGAAAACGTCACCAATATTGCCCCTAAGCACATAAAGGGTCCAATTAATAAAACTCTATTATAACAATTGAATTTGGGAAAACGAACATTGGAAACGGATTCAGAACGTCGAGTTACCCTAAGAAGGGTCCCGGACGAAAACCCGAAAAGTCCACCCTAAAGTCAACGTTGACCGGAGGTCAACAGTCAAATTAGGTCAAACGGGTTTTAGGCTTGACATCTGGATTAGGGTTTAGGTTTAGGTTAACTAGGATTAGGATTTATTGGGTTTTGGGTTTAGGGTCCTAAGGTTTTTGGATTAAAAGAGTTTAGGGTGAAGAAATGGGGTTTGGGCCTAAGCCCAAACACATACACACCACAAACACACATACACATACACATACACATACACACCACACACACAGACATACACATACACATACACACACATACACATACACATACGCACACGCACACACACTTAAACACACACACACAAACTCACACACTCACACAACACACACACACTAAATATACATACACACACACACGGGTACACACCCACACACCCACACAATCTAAAACACACACACACATGGCCCAAAGGCCTCACAACCAAAAGGGTTGGGCTCAGCAGGGAAGGCCCAAAGGGCTTCGTTTTTGGTGGGTCGCCGGATCCAATGGGAGAGAAGGCCGGAAATTCGGCCGGAAAACCATCCCACTTTAAACGGCCATAACTTTAACAATACTCAACGAAATCAAGCGAGACAAAAACGAAAGTTATAGCCCTTGAAGAGACGAAGAGAATGGTACCTCACACGACGTCTAACTCGCCGTGTTTTGGCCGGAAAACGCCTCGAAAGCCGTCGGACTCGCCGGAAACTGGGTAAGATTCAAATGAGTATAACTTTTCCAATACTCAACGAAATTGAGTGAAACAAAAAGGAAAGTTGTACTACTCGACGAGACGAAGAGATTGATACCTTGCACGCTGGGCAACTCGTCGTGGTTTGGCCAGAAATGGCCTCGAAAGGGGCGGTGCTCGCCGGAGCTTACTCCGTGTCGTCGAACTCGCAGGGCAGGGTCCGGGGTTCGTTGCGAGCCTCTCTTCGATGGTGACTCGGTCCTAGTGAGTCCAGGGGAAGAGAGAGAGCCGAGAGACAGACAGAAGAAGGAAGAAAAGAAAACAGAAAAGAAGAAGAAGAAAGAAGGGAGTTCACGGGGGAGGGACAGAGAGAGAAGGAAGAGTGACGGGAATGGGGGACACAAAAACAGAAGGTGGGCCCCTTGGGCACATCAATTAAGAATAAAAAACTATTTTTAAATAAAATGGGGGTGAGGTGTTACATTAGGCCTCACCATCGTCTCCTAAATCTCAGGTGAAGATGGCCTGTTGCAGATTGGTGAAGACGAAAATGGCTTGTTGCAGATTGGAGACGAAGATGGCTTGTTGCAGATCGGAGAAGACGGTGGGCGCGAGGCTCAAGATCGGAGAAGACGATGGGTTCAAATGATTTATATGATTGTTTTGCTTTGAAAAAGGTTTTCGGATTTAGTAGGAGATACTGGAGGTTTTGGGATTTGAATTCATATGATTCATTTGGTTAATTTGTATGCATGTAAACCTTTTTTAGGCAAGTGGGTGTAGTAGGAGATACTGGAAATCCCAAAACAATCAAAATACTACTGCTTTGAGAACCATGAGTCGTTCAAATTCTTGTTGCAGATTATCCTAATGTTACTGCTTCTGATTTGATCATCTAGGTTATCGACAAAGGAAGATGAACGACGAGTTAAAAAAATTGTAATCGGACCCGTGGACCTGGCCCGAATCAGCCCGTTTAGGTTCAGTTCCAAATTCAGAAATGGCATTACTCGGCCCGGCCCACCCCGTTGCATATATGATTATCAATCACAGTTCGAATTCTCCTTGTAAGGTTCACTGCAAAACAAATACTGAAGAAGCCAACATACACACACACACACACACACACATACACAGTGCAATCATATCATATTAAAAGAAAAACTAAAACCAACTAGGTTGGCTCTGATGCCAAATGTAAACTTTAATAAAACCTAGGGTTAATACTTCAAGGTTTTGGCGACATGCACACGTGGTATTTTTGACGAACTGGTATTAGCAATGGTTCAGGATTTTGCCTGAAGAAGCCATTACACAAATTGAAGCCTCTTACTTTGATCTTCTACTCAATGGAAACCTTATGTTCTTTTCTAGTAATGGATCTAGATTTTATCTCAGAAAATGGAACCAACTTTCCTTGAGCAGGGACCAAGTATATATAGACATCTACACATCTCATCATAACCACCTCCTCCCATTAAGGATAGCAGTTTGATAACTGCAAGCATTACGCTTGTCTTCCGATCATGGGGTGTTTCTCTCCTTCATCACGTAACCCTTATGGTCCTACATTATAGGAGATTCAATTAACCAAGTCATTAACTCCTAACTGAACTCTAGTGTCTGATATGGATAATTAACCTTAATTATAATTAGTAAAATCCAAATAAGTTCCAACACAAAAACGATTAGAAGGCATGGATTAGAATAACCATAGATTCATGAAACAATTCATTACAATTGCAATGATCGATCATATAGCAGTAACAGCACCCTCTCCACGAGGAGGGAAAAGCAAACCATCTAACCTAGCACACCCAGTTTCTGAATTTTTCTATACCTAGTGTTGCTTTTCTTCCTTGCGTAACCAATTTAAGTTATTAGACTTGAACATTGTTAATTGGAATTAGTAAGGGATAGTAACGAGGCAAATACTAATATAACAAAGAGAAATACCAATTCAGGTAACATCATATATTAACGGTTGGTTCTATCATTATCTTCGAGTCTTCTTGATGTATGACCTACTTTCTTTGCAATGTCCTGAACTCGTTCCTGCAATTGCATACTTCATTATATTCAAATTTACATATTTTATTTACGTTCGTTCTATCGTTATAATTTGTATGCCTGTTTAAAATTGCTTCATCACCCTCAGATGTTGGTCAGGACATATCCAACGTAATATATGGGGATATCGGGGTTGGATGTGTCACATTATCCAAGACAATTCAACAAGACTTGAGTGGATCCCAGAATGCTGACTAGAAATGTCGTTTTCGTCTTCCAAATACCGATCGACGAAAAGTAGCACATGTTGGGTAAAATTCAAAGAAGCAGGGCAGCTGTCAACACTATCATTAATGTACACGGAAAAACAAGTGCGGTCAAGTCCGATGGCTTGGGCCTCTTTGGTAGTCCGATGGCTTGCGGCCAAAATCCGATGGTTTTCAGCTAAGGGAGGGTAGGATTCTTTGGTAGTCCGATGGCTTGGGCCTCTGATCGTCTAATTCTCTATTGCCCTCGCAGTTGCTGTGATTGTGCCAAGGGTTTGATACATGCATCTGCCAAGAAAATGTTACTGAAAGCTTTGCTTGTTGTGTCCCTCCTCTTCCCATTTTGCACTTCCATTGACACCATAGAAATGGACCAACATGTAAAGGATGGTGATCTTCTGGTGTCCAAAGAAAACATCTTCGCATTAGGGTTCTTCGGCCCCAGAAACTCCAGCTCCAGGTACGTCGGAATTTGGTATGCAGAAAAAGATGAAAAAGATCAAAAGGCAGTGGTTTGGGTAGCAAACAGAAACGACCCCATCAATGATACCTCTGGTGTCCTAACTATAGACAGGTATGGGAGACTGCTTCTTTATTCTAACAATATGCAGAACATTCCTGTGTGGTCTACAAATGTGACGGTTCAAACTGCGAGCACTAGTTGCAGGGCTCAGCTTTTAGATTCTGGAAATTTAGTTATTTTCCGGGATAATAAAAGCAAAAACTTTATGTGGCAGAGTTTTGATTATCCTACAGATACTCAACTTCCGGGTATGAAACTAGGCGTGAATTGGAATTTGGGGATAGAATGGGTCTTAACATCTTGGAAGTCACAGGATGACCCTGGAACTGGGGAATACACCGAAAGGCTCTATTCCAATCAGACCGCCACCCCCCAGTTTTTTACTTTTTATAAAGGTTTGACTCCGTATTGGCGAGCTGGTACAGTGGACCCGCGTAATTTTGTCAGTAATCAGGACGAAATGTATTTCTTTTTTAAAAACGATAGCACTTCAATAAGGTCGGTGTTGAAGGATTCTGGGTCACTGCAAATCCTCGAGTGGAGCAATGCGAATAGAGAATGGAAGGAACTATGGTCTGCGCCAAAATATCGGTGTGACCTGTATGGAGAGTGCGGTGCCAACAGCAAATGTAGCCCTGACAATTTCAATTTTTTTGGGTGTGAGTGTCTGCCAGGGTATGAACCGAAGTCTGTCAATGATTGGAAGATGAGAAATGGTTCGGACGGGTGTGTGAGTAAACGAGTTGCGGTATCAAAGTGTAGGAACGGAGAAGGGTTCATGAAAGTGGCACAAGTTAAAGATCCAGACACAACGAAAGCAGCACGGCTGGAAAAAGGTATTAGTGTCAAAGAGTGTAAGCAGGTGTGCTTAAGCAATTGTTCTTGCACTGCATATATGGTCATAGAATCTGAAGGGCCCAGTGATTGCTTGACATGGTATGGTGAGTTGCTGGACATTTTAGTGCAGACACAGGGAGGGCGAGATCTACATGTACGTGTGGACAAAATCGAATTAGGTACCACTTCTTGCCATGGAAAAGTTGCATTATAAATTTTTGGAATTTGTGGAACTTGCTGTACTACTGGTTTTGTTATTTTTTAATCCTTTATCCCACTCTTATGTGTAGCTGAAAATTCCAGAAACTCGAAAGGTTTTCTTAGAAGGAGGGGTATGCTGGCTGTTCTGATGTTGTCTGTTCTTCTAGCATTGGTACTGATGGTTGCGTTGACCTGTTGGAGGATTAGGAAACAGAGGAAGACAAAAGGTAAGAAGTAGTCAGCGATTTTGAATTCTCGAACGGTTTCATCAAATAAAAGCACTCCATTTGTAATGCTTGTGCAGTTTGTAAATCACATCGAAGCACTGCAATTAGATAGAATCCATATGCGTGAGCTCGATGTAAAACTTATATTTCTATATCGTTTGTCAATGAAAATAGAACAGTGAGAAGAAAATGCAGACAGTGATTTCTTTTATTGTTAACAGTTGAGATCGAAGAAACTAGGAGACATCCCGAATGGCAATTTTTCCATCTGAGAACGATAATTGCAGCTACAAACAACTTCTCTCCAGTCCAAAAACTTGGCCAAGGTGGTTTTGGCACTGTTTATAAGGTTAGTCCCACTTTCGAAGAGTTACAAATTTCATTACTAAAGAATAATCACAACATAATGGCTTGATAAAATAAGCGATGATTATGTGGAAGCTTAATGATAAAACTGAATAAAAACTTCAGGGTGTGTTACGAAATAATCAGAATATTGCTGTAAAAAGATTATCCAGAACTTCAGGACAAGGAGTTGAAGAATTCAAAAATGAAGTTGCGCTCATAGCGAGACTTCAACACAGGAATCTTGTGAAACTTTTAGGCTGTTGCATAAAGGGAGAAGAAAGGATGTTAGTCCTGGAATACTTGCCGAACAAAAGCTTGGACTACTTTCTTTTCGGTATGTCTATAGAGGAAAGATTCCTTTGTTCACGCCATTTCTCAAACCATGAAGCATATCTTAGTCGAATATGTCACATTTATCTGCACAAAGCCAAATCTCTTGATGCAGATCACACAAAAAAGTCCTTGCTGGATTGGCAAAAGCGATTCGAAATCATCAATGGGGTTGCTCGTGGGGTTTTGTATCTTCACCAGGATTCAAGACTTAGGATTATTCACAGGGATCTAAAAACCAGCAATGTCCTTCTAGACGCTGAGATGAACCCAAAAATCTCAGATTTCGACATGGCAAGAATCTTCCATGGGGACCAACTCCAAGATACGACCAACAGAGTTGTCGGAACATAGTAAGAATCGTTATAAACTCACCTTCCATTAGCTCTTTCATCTCTTACTATTCTTTGGCTGTAACGTTTTATTTTCTTTATATGCATAATACAGTGGCTATATGTCACCAGAGTATGCAGTGTTTGGGAGATTTTCGACCAAATCGGACGTTTTTAGTTTTGGGGTCATATTATTGGAGATTGTAAGCGGCAAGAAAAACAACGGTTTCTATCAAGCGGATCATTTCGTAAACTTAATAGGACATGTGAGTAACACAAATTTTGCAAACAACCAACCCTTTTTATTTACTCATCCCATACATGTTTAAAATGAACTGTCTACTACAGGTTTGGCAGTTGTGGAGTGAAGACAGAGCCTTAGAAATTGTGGAGTCATCATTGGAGTCATACGCGCCCGACGAAGCCATGAGATGCATTCAGGTCGGGCTCTTGTGTGTCGAAGAAGAGTCGAAGAACAGACCATCCATGTCAGCTGTTGTTTTTATGTTGAGCGGTGAAGCATCTGCTCCATCTCCTCAGCAGCCTGCATTTGCCTTGAGAAAAAATTCATGCGGCGATGCTGTTGTTCCGTTAGTTTCTGAAGGATCGTGTTCTATCAACGACGTGACAATAACTAAATTCGAAGGTCGATAACTAAATTCTGATGTCATCTGTGATAAAACATGGTCTTTCGGGAACTGAATCATATACGTTGAAATGAGACTTCAGTTATATAGGCTATTTCATACACTTTCAAATACCTCTTGGATGTATCTAATAATACAGAACTCTTTCCAACAGTTATGTCTCCTAATCAAAATGTTTTTAATATTAATTAAAAACTTAATCCGAAACTAAAATCAGTTAATATGCTAATTGAAATTACACCTATTGGAGACCTTGTGTTCTTGTGTTCCCTGATGTGGGATAATTGAGGCATAAAACTCCAACAGATTCCAACAAGATCCTTTTCGGATTCTTTTAGTGAGGATCCTGATGATTTGTGAATTGTGTCTGTTTATCGTACATGCAGTTAGTTTTTGTCAAATATTGTTTGTGTTTAATTTTAAATGAAAATATTTAAAATAATTTATAATCGTACGATATACGATAAACGGACAAAATTGATGAATCATCGGGATCCTCACAAAAAGTATCCGGCGAGGATCCGGATTCCAACAGATTATTCTTTGACGAAACTGATTTGACTGCCAACATCCAAAGTCTCCTTGGTTTGAGTCGTGCTTGCTAGGTGCCGGGTAAACCCTTCAAACAAGATGACCCTGGAACTGGGGAATACACCCATAGGCTCTATTCCACCCATAGGCTCTATTCCAATCAGACTGCCACCCCCGAATTTTTTACTTTTTATAAAGGTTTGACTCCGCATTGGCGATCTGAGCCAGTGGACACGGGGCGATCTGATCCAGTGGACATGGTTACTTTTGTCAGTAATCAGGACGAAATGTATTACTTTCTTAAAAACGATAGCACTTCAACAAGAATTGTGTTGAAGGATTCTGGGTTACTGCAACACCTCGGGTGGAACAATGCGGATAGAGAATGGAAGGAAATATGGTCTGCGCCAAAATATCAGTGTGACCTGTATGGAGAGTGCGGTGCCAACAGCAAATGTAGCCCTGACAATATCCATTTGTTTGGGTGTGAGTGTTTGCCAGGGTATGAACCGAAGTCTGTCAATGATTGGAAGATGAGAGATGGTTCGGACGGGTGTGTGAGTAAACGACTTGCGGTATCAAAGTGTAGGAACGGAGAAGGGTTCATGAAAGTGGCACGAGTTAAAGATCCAGACACAACCAAAGCAGCACGGCTGAAAAAAGGTATTAGTATCAAAGAGTGTGAGCAGGTGTGCTTAAGCAATTGTTCTTGCACTGCATATACGGTCATAGAATCTGAAGGGCGCGGTGATTGCTTGACATGGTATGGTGAGTTGCTGGACATTTTAGTGCACACAGAGGTAGGGCAAGATCTATATGTACGTGTGGACAAAATCGAATTAGGTACCACTTCTTGCCATGGAAAAGTTGCATTATAAATTTTTGGAATTTGTGGAACTTACTGTACTACTGGTTTTGTTATTTTTTAATCCTTTATCCCACTCTTATGTGTAGCTGAAAATTCCAGAAATTCGAAAGGTTTTCTTAGAAGGAGGGGTATGCTGGCTGTTCTGATGTTGTCTGTTGTTCTAGCATTGGTACTGATGGTTGCGTTGACCTGTTGGAGGATTAGGAAACAGAGGAAGACAAAAGGTAAGAAGTAGTCAGCGATTTTGAATTCTCGAATGGTTTCATCAAATAAAAGCACTCCACTTGTAATGCTTGTGCAGTTTGTAAATCACATCAAAGCACTACAATTAGATAGAATCCATATGTGCGAGCTCGATGTAAAACTTATATTTCTATATCGTTTGTCAATGAAAATAGAACAGTGAGAAGAAAATGCAGACAATGATTTCTTTTATTGTTAGCAGTTGAGGTTGAAGAAACTAGGAGACATCCCGAATTGCAATTTTTCCATCTGAGAACGATAATTGCAGTCACGAACAACTTCTCTCCCGTCCAAAAACTTGGCCAAGGTGGTTTTGGCACGGTTTATAAGGTTAGTCCCACTTTCGAAGAGTTACAAATTTCATGATTAAAGAATAATCACAACATAATGGCTTGATAAAATAAGTGATGATTATGTGGAAGCTTAATGATAAAACTGAATAAAAACTTCAGGGTGTGTTACAAAATAATCAGAATATTGCTGTAAAAAGATTATCCAGAACTTCAGGACAAGGAGTTGAAGAATTCAAAAATGAAGTTGCGCTTATAGCGAGACTTCAGCACAGGAATCTCGTGAAACTTTTAGGCTGTTGCATAAAGGGAGAAGAAAGGATGTTAGTCCTGGAATACTTGCCGAACAAAAGCTTGGACTACTTTCTTTTCGGTATGTCTATAGAGGAAAGATTCATTTGTTCACGCCATTTCTCAAACTATGAAGCATATCTTAGTCGAATATGTCACATTTATCTGCACAATTAAAGCCAAATATCTTGATGCAGATCACACAAAAAAGTCCTTGTTGGATTGGCAAAAGCGATTCGAAATCATCAATGGGGTTGCTCGTGGGGTTTTGTATCTTCACCAGGACTCAAGACTTAGGATTATTCACAGGGATCTAAAAACCAGCAATGTCCTTCTAGACGCTGAGATGAACCCAAAAATCTCAGATTTCGGCATGGCAAGAATCTTCCATGGGGACCAACTCCAGGATACGACCAACAGAGTTGTCGGAACATAGTAAGAATCGTTATAAACTCACCTTCCATTAGCTCTTTCATCTCTTACTATTCTTTGGCTGTAACGTTTTATTTTCTTTATATGCATAATACAGTGGCTATATGTCACCGGAGTATGCAGTGTTTGGGAGATTTTCGACCAAATCGGATGTTTTTAGTTTTGGGGTCATATTATTGGAGATTGTAAGCAGCAAGAAAAACAACGGTTTCTATCAAGCGGATCATTTCGTAAACTTAATAGGACATGTGAGTAACACAAATTGTGCAAACAACAAACCCTTTTTATTTACTCATCCAATACATGTTTAAAATGAACTGTCAACTACAGGTTTGGCAGTTGTGGAGTGAAGACAGAGCCTTAGAAATTGTGGATTCGTCATTGGAGTCATACGTGCCCGACGAAGCCATGAGATGCATTTAGGTCGGGCTCTTGTGTGTCGAAGAAGAGTCGAAGAACAGACCATCCATGTCAGCTGTTGTTTTTATGTTGAGCGGCGAAGCATCTGCTCCATCTCCTCAGCAGCCCGCATTTGCCTTGAGAAGAAATTCATGCGGTGATGCTACAGTTCCATTACTTTCCAATGGATCGTGTTCTATCAACGACGTGACAATAACTAAATTCGAAGGTCGATAACTAAATTCCGATGTCTGTGATAAAACATGGTCCTTCGGGAACTGAATCATATACGTTGAAATGAGACTTCAGTTATATAGGCTATTTCATACATTTTCAAATACCTCTTGGATGTATCTAATAATACAACTCTGTCCAGCAGTTTGTTTCCTAATCAAAACATTTTTGATATTAATTAAAAATTTAATCCGAAACTAAAATTAGTTAATATACTAGTAAAAATCACACCTATTGGAGAACTTGTGTTCCTGATGTGGGACAATTGAGGCATAAAACTCCAACAGATTATTCTTTGACGATACTGATTTGACTGTCAACATCCAAAGTCTCCTTGGTTTGAGTCGTGCTTGCCAGGTGCCGGGTAAACTCTTCAGACAAGCAGCATAAATTCCAACAAAAACATAAACATCAGCTACAATTCTTCTGTCAAATTATAAAAGAGACGGCTAAAGTCTCACTTCTAACAACATCGATATTGTTTTCAATTTTATTACCACCTGCACAGTCCAACATGTGTGAAGTTTATTACAAAATGTCACAGTATTAGTTGGAATCAAACCAACACGTGACTGTACGGGCATGCTCGTTGGCTCTGATACCATGTCAAATTATCATAGAGATGATCCAAAGTCTCACTTCCAACAATACCGATATTGTCCCCAACTTGTTAATTACCACCGGCACAGTCAGACCAGTGTGAGATTTTATCACAAAAAAACTTCGGTATTAATTGGGATTCTTTAGGCCCGACAACTCCAGTAGTTCCAGGTACGTCTGAATTTGGTATGCAGACAAACTTGAAGAAAATAATTGTTTGGGTGGAGTGGCAAACAAAGACAATCCCATCAATGAGAGATTTTTCAGTGTAGAAAAAATTTTAATTGTGACGGGAACGCAGATGGTATACCTAGGGGTGGGCAAACAGGTCCTGGACCCGTGGGTCGGGGGGGTCCAAAAATTCGAAACACAAAACGGGGTGGGTCTATGAAATTAGCAGGGAGGGGCGGGTCCAAAAATAAGAATGAACGAGCCCCCGACCATGCCCGTTTGTAGCATATGAGATAATGGATTTGATTAGTGTGACACCGTGGGCCTCGACTTACAAGGTTGCCCACCAAATGGGACCAGATTTAGGAGGCCCTTAAGGTCTCTAGAACCATCATCTCAGAGCATTTTTATTTTTATATGATTTAATTAAATCCCCTCATCTTAGACTCCCAGACTCCCCCACTTTCTTTCTCCATTTCTCAACTTTCTTGTTCTTTTCTCCACCCAACCCTCGAATCGACCGCCGCGACATCACATCAGCCACCACACGAGTCACGGCATTACCTCACCATCGTTCTTAAACCTAGAAACCTTTCCTGAGAGTGACTTAGTTGATTCGAATTCGACTACGTCGACATCGCACAACAACCAGCCACCACGGCATCACGCCTCACCATCGTCTCTTAAATCTTAGGTGAAGATGGCCTGTTGCAGATTGGTAAAGACGAAAATGGCTTGTTGCAGATTGGAGACGAAGATGGCTTGTTGCAGATCGGTGAAGACGGTGGGTGCGAGGCTTAAGATCGGAGAAGACGGTGGGTTTAAACGATTTATATGATTGTTTTGCTTTGAAAAAGGTTTTCGGATTTAGTAGGAGATACTGGAGGCTTTGGGATTTGAATTCATATGATTCATTTGGTTAATTTGTATGCATGTCAACCTTTTTGAGGCAAGTGGGTGTAGTAGGAGATACTGGCAATCCCAAAACAATCAAAATACTATTGGTTTGAGAACCATGAGTCGCTCAACTTCTTGTTGCAAATTATCCTAATGCTACTACTTCCGATTTGAGCATCTAGGTTATCGACGGAGGAAGACGAAGGACGAGTTAAAAAAATTGTAATCGGATCTATGGACCCGGCCCGAATCGGCCTGTTTAGGTCCGGTTCCAGATTCAGAAATGGCATTACTCCCGGCCCACCCCGTTGCATTTTAAAACAGGTCCAGTCCGGTTCTTTCAAATTTCGGCCCGGCCCGGCCCGTGCCCACCCCTAGGTATACCACGTGTTTTTATGTAAATAGTAGAAAATTTTACTTTTTGAGTTATTAACTTTTTAACACATATATTTCATCATTTGTATAGTGACACGTAGTGTACCACCTCGTGTACCGGTCACACTGAAAAATCTCTCTTCAGTGTGACCGGTACACGGAGTGGTACACCACGTGTCATTATGCAAATAGTAGGATATATGTGCTAAAAAGTTAATACTTAAAAAATAAAATTTCTCACCACTCCTATAAAAATACGTGATGTACTACTTATATTCTCGTCATAACTATAAATTTCTCCCCATCAACAATAGTTCCGGAGTTGGTTGAAATTCTGCTGCTGGGAACATTTCGATTTGGTCCACGAATGTGTCTGTCCATGTCCAAACCAGAAGCACTTATGTAGCTCAGCTTTTAGATTCTGGAAATTTTGTAGTACGATTTTAGTGGCCATTGATAGAGGACTAATTTCTAATTTATTTGGATTGAATTCAAAATTTCAACGAGATAAAAGCAGGCTGTATTCAAAACGGCACGCCTGAATTCGAATTTTTGGCCTGATGAATTGCACGATAGTGGCTAAGGAGAGGCTGAAATGCCTCTGTGAGTCTTTCCGATCACGAAAGTATGAATTGCCATTGCGAAGCCACCAACTAATCTTTTTTTTTTTTTTTTTGTAAGGTTAAAAAAAGGGAGAATTTAGTAAAGGACAAAATGGGTTGTGTACCAGATGCGTATTATTATGATTTCTCCATGTCATTAATTAATTAATCATACGTGGTTTTGAAGTAAACTGCCAAATTTCATTATGAATTTTCACTTAGTTTTCGATTTCTCTCATACCATTAATTTTCTATAAATTTCATCTAAATTAACTGTAACTTTTTATCACGTGCATACCACGTGACTCTCCTTTAAGAGCAGAAGCGTCACTCCGTTGATCAAAAGCATTCATCCATTCACCTTTCAATTTGCTCTTCTCAATATCACTTGTATTAAACATTTCCAAACCCAAACAACATTACAAGAAGCAAATCTAGAGAATGGGGGATCAATCTAAGAAACCCCAGCAGCACATCATATGTACAATTACAATTTTACACCTGGGCAATGAAATCTTCTTCATCACATAATTTACACCTTCCACAACTGAAAACACAGCAATTACAAGGTGGAGCAGGAATCTAAAGCAATTCTACTTCCCGATGGCGACCACAGCAATCCTGAATGTAAAATGTTTTCCTCCCCGATGGCAAGGAATAACAATCCTTCTAGCGGAAGATATCAAATGGAAAGTCCGAATTCCAATCATAGCAATGGCCAGTTTATGGAATGGCAAATGCCCGGCTTATTTAACTCGTGGATATTCACATGAATCTTTACTTTTCTATAAGCTGCAGGGGTGAGGGGATTTGATCGAGACAATAGGTGGCGGTTGTAGCTCAAAGAACGATTTTGCACCTTCTCCAAGGCTACCTATGCATATCGTATCAGACCTGGCTTCTCTGCCCTCTCAGTTCTCATACACTATCATCCCCTCTTATTTGTGCGGTTACGGTTAAGCCACATCAACATTTTATATCACTATTACTTTTTGTCTTAATATCTCTATAAAAAAAATCATTATAAAATATTGACGTGACTTAATCGTGATCGCACAAAATAGAAGGCGATGAGAGTATATGGAAACTTGGAGGGCAAAGAAGCCAGGTCCTATAGTATCGCCCCGACCATGCCAGGTGCCATCTTGGACATTGTTCATCTCCAATGTTCTGGATTCCTGCTCATATTGTAAGAATAGCATCCATAACTTTCAAAAAATTAGATAATTAATCAGAATGATAAGATCTGTCCATAATATAGGCATAGGTTCTCGAAGGATAATCACCTGACATAATGTACAGCACGGGAAGATGAGATGGTAGATGCATTCATCCAAGGAACTATCAATACCCTGAAAATTACAGGCATTGCCCGCAACAATGTCAGGGTAGTTTGTGTATAACCACGAAAATGATTAGAAGGCATGGATTAGAATAACCATAGATTCATGAAACAATTCATTACAATTGCAATGATCGATCATTTAGCAGTAACCGCACCCTCTCCACGAGGAGGGAAAAGCAAACCATCTAACCTAGCACACCCAGTTTCCGAATTTTTCTATACCTAGTGTTGCTTTTCTTCCTTGCGTAGCCAATTTAAGTTATTAGACGTGAACATTGTTAATTGGAATTAGTAAGGGATAGTAACGAGGCAAATACTAATATAACAAAGAGAAACACCAATTCAGGTAACAACATATATTAACGGTTGGTTCTATCGTTATCTTCGAAGTCTTCTTGGTGTAGGACCTACTTTCTTTGCAATCTCATTTATTTTAAAATATTCATTTCGTACTCTTTTTTATTAGTTGTAAGTCCTGAACTCGTTCCTACAATTGCATACTTCATTATATTCAAATTTACATATTTTATTTACGTTCATGCTATCGTTATAATTTGTATGCATGTTTAAAATAACTTCATTACCCTCGGATGTCGGCCAGCGCATATCCATCGTAATATATGGGGATATTGGGGTTGGATGTGTCACATTATCCAAGACAATTCAACAAGACTTGAGTGGATCCCAGAATGCTGACTAGAAATGTCGTTTTCGTCTTCCAAATACCGATTGACGAAAAGTAGCACATGTTGGGTAAAATTCAAAGCAGGACAGCAGTCAACACTATCATTAATGTACACAGAAAAACAAGTGCGGTCAAGTCCGATGGCTTGGGCCTCTTTGGTAGTCCGATGGCTTGCGGTCAAAATCCGATGGTTTTGAGTTAAGGGAGGTTCGGATTCTTTGGTAGTCCGATGGCTTGGGCCTCTGATCGTCTAATTCTCTATTGCCCTCGCAGTTGCTGTGATTGTGCCAAGGGTTGATACATGCATCTGCCATTAAATGTTACTGAAAGCTTTGCTTGTTGTTTCCCTCCTCTTCCCATTTTGCACTTCCATTGACACCATAGAAATGGACCAACATGTAAAGGATGGTGATCTTCTGGTGTCCAAAGAAAACGTCTTCGCATTAGGGTTCTTCAGCCCCAGAAACTCCAGCTCCAGGTACGTCGGAATTTGGTATGCTGAAAAAGATGAAAAAGATCAAAAGGCAGTGGTTTGGGTAGCAAACAGAAACGACCCCATCAATGATACCTCTGGTGTCCTAACTATAGACAGGTATGGGAGACTGCTTCTTTATTCTAACAATATGCAGAACATTCCTGTGTGGTCTACAAATGTGACGGTTCAAACTGCGAGCACTAGTTGCATGGCTCAGCTTTTAGATTCTGGAAATTTAGTTCTTTTCCGGGATAATAAAAGCAAAAATTTTATGTGGCAGAGTTTTGACTATCCTACAGATACTCTCCTTCCGGGTATGAAACTAGGCATGAATTGGAAATTGGGGATAGAATGGGTCTTAACATCTTGGAAGTCACAAGATGACCCTGGAACTGGGGAATACACCAATAGGCTCTATTCCAATCAGACTGCCACCCCCGAATTTTTTGTTTTTTATAAAGGTTTGACTCCGCATTGGCGATCTGAGCCAGTGGACACTTTTGTCAGTAATCAGGACGAAATGTATTTCTTTCTTAAAAACGATAGCACTTCAACAAGGGTGGTGTTGAAGGATTCTGGGTTAGTGCAACACCTCAGGTGGAACAATGCGGATAGAGAATGGAAGGAACTATGGTCAGGGCCAAAATATCGGTGTGACCAGTATGGAGAGTGCGGTGCCAACAGCAAATGTATCCCTGACAATTTCAATTCGTTTGAGTGTGAGTGTCTGCCAGGGTATGAACCGAATGTTAGAGTATGAGTATGATTCCTACATATTTTGGGATAATTAACATTATCATAAAAGAAGTCTTAGTCATGTTAGCAAGAGAAATCCTATTGTGACTGGGATATTGAGAACTCTTGTATTTGCACATAAAAGGACTCATATTCCTTATTGGATTGTAATAGGGCAATCGATATGCTTAGTATATATACATAAGCCACTGCTCTCACAAAGTAACGCTCTCATCTTGGTACCAATAACCTATTCTTGGGAGAGCATTGAGATTTGCAGAGAGGAGAAGGGTTGTGTAAGTGCTGCGATGGCTTCTTCATCAAGCAGCATGTCTGCAGGTTAGTACCTTTTGATACTGTGTCTATATTTAGTTTTCATTCTTGATTAATGTTGTGATTTGATCACTTGATTCAATTCGGTTCATGGGAAGAGATTGTTTTAGGATTTGATGTCTCTGAGTTATTCTAACATGTGGTATCAGAGCCAAAATAAATCTTGTGATTAAATTCAAGCCTACAGACACGAACTGCAATTGAAGAAACTGGCTTTTACGTTTGTTGTTTTTCCATTATAAACGACGCCGTTTTTGGACTTAAAAAAAAAAAAAAAAAAAAAAAAAAACCGGCGTATTGACCGTTGGTATTCCGTAAAGAAAGAAATTCTTCACAAAACACCTGGGTTTTGTATTCGACTTATCGGCTCTTTGAAACAGATCCAAGAAATAATCGAAGAAACACATCTCTTTTAGATTCATGTTTCAACTTTTACATTCCGCTGCGTGATTTCTTGAATCGTGAATTTAAGGTAATTCTTAACAAGAGTTATTCGATTCTTGAGAGTGATTAATGAAGAATATAGTGTTCTGTAATTCGTTCAACAGTAGTTAAATGTTGAAAATTTGAATTTATGCATGATTATTCTGCAAAGATTAACTGATTTATTTTGTTTATTGTGTTGATCTATTGAAATTCGGAAAATACCGTGAGTTGTGAATCTGCAGAATACAATGTGATCATCACTGTAGGGTTGTTTGATCTATATATGCTTTTCGAATTCAAAGAAAAGTCTGTATATATGACTAAATTGATTCATTACAGTGATGTGCTTAGTAATTGTAGACTGAAATCAGGAACTTATAGTTCTTTTTTTGTGATTTCATTTTGACATGTCTGCAGTACCTCTAAAGACTCTCAATCTTGCTAGTGTTCCTATTCTCACTGGGGGTAGTAACTATAAAAGATGGAGGCGTGAAATTGGTCTGTTGCTTACTCTTAATGAGTTTGATATAGCACTAGATACGCCTAGACCATCACCATTGACCGACAAAAGTACCAAAACAGAGAAGGCTGAGTTTGAAAGGTGGACTAGGGCCAACAAAATTGCGTTGTCCATCCTTGAAAGTGGGATGACAGATACTGTTAGAGGGGGAATCAAGAAGAATGATCTTGCTAGTGATTATCTTCAGGCCATTGAGAATAAGTTTAAAGAATCTGAGAAGGCAGAGATCAGTCAATATATGTCTGTCTTGACAACCTACAAGATTGAAGGTAATGCATCCATTAGAGATCACATTATGAAGATGTCGGATGCAGCAGAGAAACTCAATTCCATGGAGGTCAATATCGGGGAGAAACAACTGGTTTTTATGATACTGCAAGCTCTTCCAGCGAAGTATAGCCAGTTGAAAGTGTCATACAACACTCAAGATAAGACTTGGACTGTGGATGAGTTAATTGCTCAATGTGTGCAAGAGGAAACTCGGCAGAGGCAAGAGAAAAGGAGAGAAACAGAAGATGTGCACCTAGTGCATGCTGGAAATCAGGAGACCAATATTGCTTCTGGTAAGGTATCCAAATTCTCTAATCATGCCAATAAGTCTGCTAAATCTGCAAAATACTCAAAACCCTCTAAATCTAACAAACTTAATGTGAAAGATGTGACGAAAATTAGACGTCATCACTGCAAACTCAAGGGTCATTATAGAAAGGATTGTGAAACATTCAAGGATTGGCTAAGGAGTAAAGGAAGAACAAATGTCTATGTTTGTGTAGAATCAAATTTGATCGAAATTCCTGCTAATTCTTGGTGGTTTGACACAGGGTGTTCAGTTCACATCACAAACACATTACATAGATTTGAAAAACAAAAACACACTTATAAAGACTCTTATAATGTTTTTGTGGGGAATGGGACAAAAGTAGGTGTTGAGGCAATTGGGGTTGTGAAACTGAAAATGAAATCAGGTTTTGTTCTTCATTTAAAAGATGTTCTTTATGTTCCAGATATGAGAAGAAGTCTGATTTCTGCATCAAAATTGGTCAAACAAGGTTTCGGTTTTCTTTGTGATGATTCATGCATAAAATTTTTCCAGAAAAACAAAATCAATTCCTTACTTTGGACAGCTATTTTGCATGATGAATTGTGGGAAATAGACTACATATTTGAAAAACCATCCCTTGTTTTGAGTACTACTGCTAAACGCATGCATGAATCAGAGTCTTCATATAGTTTATGGCATAAGAGACTAGGTCACATTTCAAAAGAAAGAGTTTTACAATTAGCTAAGGCAAACTTGATTCCTGCACTTGATTTCAAAAATGCAAAAGAGTGTGTTGATTGTGTGAAAGGAAAGCTGACAAATATCAGAAATTTTGAAGCAAAAAGGAGTAAAAATCTTCTTGAGATTGTATATACTGATGTTTGTGGTCCTTTTCCTGTTAAGACCATATGTGGGAATAGCTATTTTGTGAATTTCATTGATGATTTCTCTAGATATGGTTCTACTTTTCTCATTAGTGAAAAATCAGCCGTACTTGAATGTTTTAAAATCTTTAAGACTGAAGTTGAGATGCAGTTGAATAGACAAATTAAAATTGTTAGATCAGATAGAGGGGGAGAGTATTTTGGCAGGTACACTGAAGCTGGACAACAGAAGGGTCCTTTTGCAATATATCTTCAGCAACAAGGCATTGTGGCGCAATATACTACACCAGGGACACCACAGCAAAATGGTGTTTCAGAAAGGAGAAATAGAACTTTAATTGGGATGGTTCGAAGTATGATTTCAAGAGCGAAACTGCTAGTTTTCTCTGGGGTGAAGCACTCAAGACTGCCAATTACATTTTGAACCGAGTACCCACTAAGTCTGTGAAGGGAACACCTTTTGAAGTTTGGACAGGTAGACAGCCTAGCTTTGGGCATTTCCATGTATGGGGCTGCAAGTCTGAGGGCCGATTTTATAATCCGAATTAAAGGAAGTTAGATGCCAGAACTACAACTTGTTACTTTATTGGATATTCTGAGAAATCCAAGGGCTATAAATTCTATTGTCCACAGGCTTATTCTCGGATTCAAGAGACTAATAATGCTGTGTTCATTGAAGACCAAGATGTTGCAGATATGGTGGCTGAACCTTTTGAATTTGAAGAACTTGCCCAAACAAATGATGATGCTGCAACAAATGACTGTCTGCAGATTCCAATTTTCTCAAACATACCATCTGCAATTAGAGATGAAGACACTGAGATGACTGAAAATGAGATGCAGCCTGTTGCTGAGGATAATCCTGCATCTATGTCTGAAGAAATTCAAGAACTCAATCATCAACCTGTACAGCAATCTGTGAGACACTCAACAAGAGTGAAAAAACCGACTCTTTCAAATGACTATGTCTACCTCCAGGAGCATGAATTCGATCTAGGAGACATTGATGATCCACTGACCTATTCTCAAGCAATGACAAGTCCACAAGCTGTGTTATGGAAGAAGGCTATGGAAGAAGAATTAGAATCCATGTCCAAGAACAATGTTTGGACTTTGGTGGAATCTGATTCTAAGACTAAACCAATAGGTTGCAAGTGGGTTTACAAAACCAAGAGAGATGCTCAAGGGAGAATTGAAAGATACAAGGCTCGGCTCGTAGCAAAGGGTTTTACACAGAAGAAAGGGGTTGATTTTAGTGATACTTTTTCCCCAGTTTCTTCAAAGGACTCTATGCGGATAGTTATGGCCTTAACAGCCTACTTTGATCTTGAATTACATCAAATGGATGTAAAAACAGCTTTCCTCAATGGTGAATTAGAAGAAACTATACATATGAAGCAGCCACCTGGATTCATTGAAAGGGGGAAGGATAGTTTGGTCTGCAAGCTTAATAAGTCAATTTATGGACTTAAACAAGCTTCTAGACAATGGTATATTAAATTTGATAAAGTGGTGACTGCACACGGGTTTACTGAGAACAAGCTTGATGACTGCATATACTCCAAGTTCAAAGGTACCAAATTCATATTCCTGGTACTATATGTGGATGATATCTTGATAGCTAGTTCTAATTTGCAATTGCTGCATGAAACCAAGACTATGCTCAGTTCTAACTTCGAGATGAAAGATTTGGGGGAGGCGCATTATGTCCTAGGAATTGAGATCATCAGAGACAGAGCAAAGAAGTTTCTGGGGCTATCACAGAAAGGATATATTGAGAGAGTTTTAATCCGGTTCAACATGGAAGATTGTAACGGTGCTGATGTACCTGTGAATAAATGAGACAAATTCACTCGAGATCAATGTCCCAAATCCGAGTTGGAAAAGAGAAAGATGAGTTCAAAACCGTATGCTTCTCTAGTGGGCAGTTTAATGTATGCCAACATATGTACTAGGCCGGATCTTGCTTTCATTGTTGGCATGCTGGGCAGATTTCAATCTAATCCAGGTGAAGCACATTGGATGGCAGCTAAGAAGGCATTAAGGTATTTGCAGAGAACAAAAGGCTTCATGTTAGTTTATGGTGGAGCAAAAGAACTGGAAGTAATTGGTTTTACCGATTCTGATCTGGCCGGTGATCTAGATGAAAGAAAATCAACTGGTGGCTATGTTTTCATGTTTAATGAAGGTGCTATTTCATGGAGAAGTGCCAAGCAAACTATGATCTCTACCTCTACTATGGAAGCAGAGTTTGTGGCATGTTTTGAAGGCATGAAACAGGCAGTTTGGCTTAAGAATTTTGTCAGTGAGTTGAAGCTTGTAGACTCAATACAAAGACCAGTGAAGATGTTCTGTGACAATAATTCTGCAGTGTTCTTCTCAAAGAACAACAAAAGGACTTCAGCCTCGAGGTTAATGGATGTGAAATTCTTGAAAGTTAGAGAGAAAGTTAAACAAGGTGCAATAGTGGTGGAACATTTAACCACTGATCTGATGATTGCCGATCCTTTAACGAAGGCATTGCCAAATGGAATTTTCAAGACTCATGTAACTCGGATGGGAGTATTGGAGGCTTTTGAAAAGTGGGAGTAATTGGTGCTATATTCAAAAGTGTGTTATAGCTACTGGAAGATGACAGTAGAATGCTTTTCAAAAAGGAGGTTTTCTGCAAAAGTTTTCTGGAAGCTAAGTATTTGAGTTAGTTTTCTTGTTTGTTTTATTTGCAGTTAGTTGTGTTTTTTATTCAGTGCAATTTTTCCAGAAATTTCTGTGATTAATTGTTCTATAGAATAGTTTTTCGATTCAATAAAAGCTTGTGAATCAATTTTTGGTACTGATAAAGCTATTGAATGAATCATAACTGTGTTGTTCACTCTTTCGTGAATGATTTTTTAGTTAACAGTTTCATGATGGATATTTTGGTATTGATTTTGGGCTATATGAGTGGGAGTATATATTTTGGGTTTACTCCTGGATTGAGATGCATTGCTATAAGCATAAATTGGACATTGTGATTTGTAAGATGATTTTGTATTCTGTGTTACAAAGGAGATTACAAATTCATTGTTTTGGTTTGTGCAAGCTGGATGTATCTGTGCACTCGTGTAAATGATAAAAGACTTGTGTGATCACCTTTTTTGATACATTTGAGATAATTATCTGTTGTGATGAATCATACTCAAGTGGGAGAATGTTAAAGTATGAGTATGATTCCTACATGTTTTGGGATAATTAACATTATCATAAAAGAAGTCTTAGTCATGTTAGCAAGAGAAATCCTATTGTGACTGGGATATTGAGAACTCTTGTATTTGCACATAAAAGGACTCATATTCCTTATTGGATTGTAATAGGGCAATCGATATGCTTAGTATATATACATAAGCCACTGCTCTCACAAAGTAACGCTCTCATCTTGGTACCAATAACCTATTCTTGGGAGAGCATTGAGATTTGCAGAGAGGAGAAGGGTTGTGTAAGTGCTGCGATGGCTTCTTCATCAAGCAGCATGTCTGCAGGTTAGTACCTTTTGATACTGTGTCTATATTTAGTTTTCATTCTTGATTAATGTTGTGATTTGATCACTTGATTCAATTCGGTTCATGGGAAGAGATTGTTTTAGGATTTGATGTCTCTGAGTTATTCTAACACCGAAGTCTGTCAATGATTGGAAGATGAGAAATGGTTCGGACGGGTGTGTGAGTAAACGAGTTGCGGTATCAAAGTGTAGGAACGGAGAAGGGTTCATGAAAGTGGCACAAGTTAAAGATCCAGACACAACGAAAGCAGCACGGCTGGAAAAAGGTATTAATGTCAAAGAGTGTGATCAGGTGTGCTTAAGCGATTGTTCTTGCACTGCATATATATGGTCATAGAATCTGAAGGGCCCAGTGATTGCTTGACATGGTATGGTGAGTTGCTGGACATTTTAGTGCACACACAGGTAGGGCGAGATCTACACGTCCGTGTGGACAAAATCGAATTAGGTACCACTTCTTGCCATGGAAAAGTTGCATTATAAATTTTTGGAATTTGCGGAACGTACTGTACTGCTAGTTTTGTTATCTTTTAATCCTTTATCCCACTCTTATGTGTAGCTGAAACTGCCCGAAACTCGAAAGGTTTTCTTAAAAGGAGAGGTATGCTGGCTATTCTGATGTTGTCTGTTCTTCTAGCATTGGTACTGATCGTTGCGTTGGCCTGTTGGAGGATTAAGAAAAAGAGGAAGACAAAAGGTAAAAAGTAGTCAGCGATTTTGAATTCTCGAACAGTTTCATCAAATAAAAGCACTCCATTTGTAATGCTTGTGCAGTTTGTAAATCACATCGAAGCACTGCAATTAGATAGAATCCATATGCATGAGCTCGATGTAAAACTTATATTTCTATATCGTTTGTCAATGAAAATAGAACAGTGAGAAGAAAATGCAGACAATGATTTCTTTTATTGTTAACAGTTGAGATCGAAGAAACTAGGGGACATCCCGAATTGCAATTTTTCCATCTGAGAACGATAATTGCAGCTACAAACAACTTCTCTCCAGTCCAAAAACTTGGCCAAGGTGGTTTTGGCACTGTTTATAAGGTTAGTCCCACTTTCGAAGAGTTACAAATTTCATTAAAAAGGTTGTACCCAGTGCACAAGGCTCCCGCTTTACGCAGGGTCTGGGAGAGGTAAATGTCGGCTAGCCTTAATCACAACATAATGGCTTGATAAAATAAGCGCTGATTATGTGGAAGCTTAATGATAAAACTGAATAAAAACTTCAGGGTGTGTTACGAAATAATCAGAATATTGCTGTAAAAAGATTATCCAGAACTTCAGGACAAGGAGTTGAAGAATTCAAAAATGAAGTTGCGCTGATAGCGAGACTTCAACACAGGAATCTTGTGAAACTTTTAGGTTGTTGCATAAAGGGAGAAGAAAGGATGTTAGTCCTGGAATACTTGCCGAACAAAAGCTTGGACTATTTTCTTTTCGGTATGTGTATATAGGAAGATTCATTTGTTCACGCCATTTCTCAAACTATGAAGCATATCTTAGTCGAATATGTTACATTTATCTGCACAATTAAAGCCAAATATCTTGATGCAGATCACACAAAAAAGTCCTTGCTGGATTGGCAAAAGCTGGATTGGCAAAAGCGATTCGAAATCATCAATGGGGTTGCTCGTGGGGTTTTGTATCTTCACCAGGACTCAAGACTTAGGATTATTCACAGGGATCTAAAAACCAGCAATGTCCTTCTAGACGCTGAGATGAACCCAAAAATTTCAGATTTCGGCATGGCAAGAATCTTCTATGGGGACCAACTCCAGGATACGACCAACAAAGTTGTTGGAACATAGTAAGAATAGCTATAAACTCACATTCCATTAGCTCTTTCATCTCTTACTATTCTTTGGCTGTAACGTTTTATTTTCTTCATATGCATAATACAGTGGCTATATGTCACCAGAGTATGTAGTGTTTGGGAGATTTTCAACCAAATCAGATGTTTTTAGTTTTGGGGTCATATTATTGGAGATTGTAAGCGGCAAGAAAAACAACAGTTTCGATCAAGAGGATCATTTCAGAAACTTAATAGGACATGTGAGTAACACAAATTTTGCAAACAACCAACCCTTTTTATTTACTCATCCCATACGTGTTTAAAATTAACTGTCAACTACAGGTTTGGCAGTTGTGGAGTGAAGACAGAGCCTTAGAAATTGTGGATTTGTCACTGGAGTCATACTCACCCGACGAAGCCATGAGATGCATTCAAGTCGGGCTCTTGTGTGTCGAAGAAGAGTCGAAGAACAGACCATCCATGTCAGCTGTTGTTTTTATGTTGAGCGGCGAAGCATCTGCTCCATCTCCTCAGCAGCCTGCATTTGCCTTGAGAAAAAATTCATGCAGCGATGCTGCTGTTCCATCAGTTTCCAAAGGATCGTGTTCTATCAACGACGTGACAATAACTAAATTTGAAGGTCGATAACTAAATTCTAATGTCGTCTATGATAAAACATGATCCATTGGGAACTGAATCATATACGTTGAAATGAGATTTCAGTTATATAGGCTATTTCATGCACTTACAAATACCTCTTGGATGTATCTGATAATACAGAACTCTTTCCAACAGTTATGTATCCTAATCAAAACGTTTTTAATATTAATTAAAAACTTAATCCAAAATTAAAATCAGTTAATATACTAATTAAAATTACACCTATCAACAGATTATTCTTTGATGAGGAAAGAGATCTCCTCCAGATTTCTTCCACTAAGACCACGGGATCATGTGATCCGAGCCTTCCAAATTTCATCCAATGATAAAAATTATCATAACTTTTAAAGAATCAAAATAGGTGGGCATTTGGATAGAATTTAAAAGGCCCGGATCACTTGATCCGGTGGCCTTGGTGGAAAGAGATCCTCCCTTTGACAAAACTGATTTGACCGTCAACATCCAAAGTCTCCTTGGTTTGAGTCGTGCTTGCCAGGTGCTGGGTAAACTCTTCAAACAAGCAGCATAAATTCCAACAAAAACATAAACATCAACGACAATTCTTTTGTCAAATTATGAAAGAGACGGGTCAAAGTCTCACTTCTAACAACACCGATATTGTTTTTAATTTAGTTCAATATTCTAAAAAACACTAGGCGCTAGTTAGGCGGCTGGCTGAAGCCTAGCGCCTAGGCGGATTTAAGTATATGTGTAAAATTTTAGGACTTTTTATGTTGATTTTGTAACATTTAGTCACCCTATTTATTTTAATCATTGTTGGACCTTTATTTTTCATTAAAATATGAATTGGGCCTTGTTTTTTTATGGGAACTTTAATGAAAAGCATCTGGTACTGTTCATTTTAACGAAAAAACACATTTTTACACTAAAAAGTCAATCCTGGTACTATTCATTTTACCCTTTATTTTGTCCTTATCATTAAAACTCAAAGTTTTCAAGTCATTTTCATTAATTTTTTTTTTTTTATTCCCTAGTTTTTTAAGATACTCATGGACCTTCAACCCACTTTGGGCTCCCAACCTTGCCGCTCCTTCACATTCCTCTCCCTTTAAAAAAGAAAAAATAACCGTAGCTCTAGTAATTATCCAACCTCAGCCGTCGTCCCTCTTCTTCACCTTTCGGCTCCTTCACCTTTCTCTGCAATTGCAGAAAGCTTTCTCTCTTTCTCTCTCTCTCTCTCCCAGCCAAGCTGTCCCTCTTCTTTACCTTGCAATTGCAGATCTATCTCGTCCCACAACAAAATAACGACGACCATCAAAGCCGCCTAGGAGGTCGCCGAGCCTGCCCAGCCCGCCCACTGCCCGTCCACGCGCCGCTTAATACCCTTTCAATTTCTTCAACGATTTTGGTTAAATCGTGGGGACGAACCACCGCCCAGCGCCTAGGCCACGTTTTCGAACACTGATTTAGTTACAACATGCATTGTCCGACATGTGTGAGGTTTTATTACAAAATGTTACGGTATTAGTTGGAATCAAACCAGCACGTGACAGTACGGGGCCTGCTCGTGGGCTCTGATACCATGTCAAATTATCATAGAGATGAGCTAAAGTCTCACTTCTAATAATACCGATATTGTTCTCAACTTATTAACTACCACCTGCATAGTCAACCAAGGAAGAAAATATCGGTGATATCGGAAATATCGGTAGTCCGAAAACACGGAAATATCGATGGAAATATCGGTAAAATATCGATATCGATAAAAATTACATGGAAACCACGGAAATTGTAAGAAAAACTTGGAAATTTTTATTGAAACTTTGTAGGATGTTTATTTAGTCAATTATCTATTAGTTTATCACAAAAAATTGGAAGGAAATGCATTGCATGATGGATTTAACATTATCAAGTTGATTATATAGCGATCTGACAAACATTATGAGTGTAGAAAATATGTAGTAATTAATGAAAGAAGTCTAAACACACCATAATCATTTATATATAATGAATTAGTACAATATTTTACACTTTAGAACCACATAGAGTTCCTATGAGGTTCAAATTTGTCACTATCTTCATCATCTCTATGTGTAGAATGAGTGTATTGTGAAGAGTAGTTATCAAATGATAAATCCCCAAAATAGTTTTGCATGTAATTGTTAATATGCCACCCATATGGATCCGAGATTGGTTGAGGTTGTCCATAAGAAAAATCATTTGAAGATTGAGGTTGGGATTGATTCCATGAGTCGCTCGATTCCATCCCAACAGGAATGGGATATGAAGGGTAGGGAAATGGTTGGTTATGAGTAAAACCATAGTTAGTACTTCCCAATCCAACAGAGTCTGAAGTTCTAGATAACGAGTCATCTTCTTAACTTGACAAAATCCCTTTGCCTCTTTCTCTGCGAGTATAGTCCTTCCCTATGGCATCAATTCCTGGTCCTGCCCGCCTACTGCCATGGTCATCATCCTGGGTTGCATGCGTGAAGTTTGCCTCACCAGTGAAGGGGCTCATATATCCGGGAGGTGGTGGTCCATAATAGTTTCCATATCCACCACCACTACCTCCAGCTCCACTACCTCCAGCTCCACTATGTCCTTCATCATTCCCACCTCCGGTGGTAGGTGAGTCTCCTGATCTTGTACTAGAGCTATCATTAGTATCAGCACGATGTTATGGTTGTGTAGGATTGGAAAAAGGTGGAATTCCAGTGTTGCTTGGTCTTGGGTGCAAAAGTTCTTCGAAAGAGTCAGCGCTGCTAGATCCTACCTCCTCCTCTAATACTCTTTCTACATTTATCCCTTCATTACGTGCTTCTTCAGCAACTCTGGGAGCTGGGTTGCCTTCATCATCATCTAAATGAAGAGGTCTAATCCATTGAAAAAGTTGGTTACCCTCCGTATCATCATCTTCACCAACAATATCAAACACATCTAGTGGGTCACCACGGTCGACATGATCGATTTCTGCTTCCTTATCTCGAATTTGAAGCTTCATGTTGTAGTAGCAATAAACTAATTTTTCCAAGCTACTATAAGCCAACTTATTTCTTTGCTTTGTGTGGATGAGTGCAAATATGCTCCAATTTCTTTCACAAGCAGATGAGGAAGCTGTTTGTGATAATACTTTTATTGCTAACTTTCTCACAGTTGGTGCATCGGTCCCATACATGATCCACCATTCAGCTACAATGAAAAATAATGTTGATAAGCCTAATAACTCCAACAAATTCTATTATAAACTTATAGTGAAATATGTTTATACTCACTAGGAGACATATTTGTTCGAGCAGCAACTGATGTTGGTTCTCCAAATGTTCTTCTTGCATCTTTAAACCATGTTAGCTGAATACAATAAATTGTGTTAGTTTAATCCAACAAAGTAATTATTATAATTTAAGTAATTGTGTACCTCATTTCCAAATTGGCCAACTGCTGGTGATGCAGGGTCTAATTTAGAGTATACATTATGTACAGCACGTATAAGGTTACCATCATCTCCAACACCGGGTCTGTATTGGTATCGGGGATTCAAATAATATGCTGTTCAAAGAAACACATACTCTAATAAGATAAATAATACTTATGCAACTAAAGAAATGAATTGCAAATTATGACATAATTTATACCTGCTGCATGCAAATCGTGGTATAATGTTTTATACCATCGGTCTTCAATTATTTTTACGACCCACCTTGCACCATGTTTTCTTTCCAATTCATCCTTCACTACACGCATCAACTCATATACAGCCCCCATAGTAGGATACACTTCTGTGTCAACGATCCGTAAAACTTTGTAAAGAGGTTCAAACACTTGACACACATGTTCTGTTTGACTTCAAAAAGCATGATCAAGCACTATACTTTCCACCATACGACCTGTATTTGAGCGGCTGAAATTGTGGTTGGCCCAATCGTCACTAGTGAATAGTTGCTTCAACCCTGCTTTCTTTTTTAGTAGGCTGTTTAATGCAATATAGTTGGTGGCGAATCGAGTGGTAGCTGGACGAATAATTTCTCCTCTGCAAAATTCACGCATCTTTGCCAACAACCAACCGTGATTGTAAATATAATTAGTGATCGTTCTAGCTCTTTTGACCACAGTAGCAACATTCTCTCTCTTCCCTATTGCCTCAAACATAAGATCAATACAATGTGCTGCACATGATGTCCAAAACACATTATGATGCTTCATTAACTTTTTTCCAGCTTTGACAAATGCAGAACCGTTGTCGGTCACGACTTGGACAACATTATGCTCTCCCACCTCCATGATTACATCCCTCAATAATTTGTAAATATACTTGTAATTCTTTATATGGTCTGAAGCATCAACAGACTTCAAAAAAATTGTCTTGCCCTTGGAATATACCATGAAGTTGATGATAGATAATCTGGTCGGGCCGGTCCATCCGTCACACATGATTGTGCAACCATTAGTTTCCCACTTTGACCTCAACTTGTTAACATACTCGCCAATGTCTTTATACTCCATATCCAAATATTTGTTTCTTATCTCATAGGGAGTGGGAGGTTGTACTCCAACACCGGCCTGTTGACATCCCACTACCATATTTTTGAAATGATGTGATGAAGCCTTCGCAGCAGGGACATTTTCATAGATAAAGAACTTGCTAATTAGACGCCCCATTCCCTCCTTCACATTACCTCCCTTGAAATAACTCCAAACACTCTTTTGACGTGCGTTGGATGACTTATATAAACTTGGGGCTATTGGTGGTGTTGGTTGTGATTCTCTAAGACTGCCTCCCCGTCTCATTTGTGCACCATCACTTGTCCCGGAACCTTGTCCCCTATTAGGAATTTTATGAAGGTGTTCTCTTTCCCATGCTGACTGTTTGGAGGCACGTAATGCTTGTTTCAAACTGCGTCGTTCTTCAGGTCCCATGTCATCATCACATTCGTCCTCATCGTCATCATCATCACTGTCAACCGCTTGGCCATAGACTTCTCCCCGTAGCCCAGCTCGAATATTTTCCATTCCTTGTGTCATCTTTTCCTTCTGCTGTTTTTTATTTTTTAATAATGTGCTGATGAATGCCTTCACTTCTGGGGGGACATTATCGCATCGTTGGACATTTTTTGCTGGATCTAATCCACTAAGATGGTACTTAAGTCGTGTCACTCCACCACTCTTCATTACCCGACCACAATATTTGCAAATTGTGCCATGTTTGTTTCCGTCTATTGGGTCGCCATGTTCCCAAGCTGGATCACGTTTACTAGCTCCACTAGACATCTTAAACGTACCTACATTTAATTTGATAAAACCTAATATTAATGAATAATAATCCAATTTGATAAAAAAATAATCACTGATGAATAATAATCCAATTTGATAATAATCCAATTTAATGAATAATCCAATTTGATAATAATCCAATTTAATGAATAATCCAATTTGATAATAATAAAAAAACCTAATATTAATGAATAATAATCCAAATTGATAAAAAAATAATCCTAATATAAAACATAGTGATGAATAATAATCCAATTTGATAATAATAAAAAACCTAATATTAATGAATAATAATCCAATTTGATAAAAAAAATAATCCTAATATAAAACATAGTGATGAATAATAATCTAATTTAATGAATAATCCAATTTGATAATAATCCAATTTAATGAATAATCCAATTTGAGAATAATAAAAAACCTAATATTAATGAATAATAATCCAAATTGATAAAAAAAAATAATCCTAATATAAAACATAGTGATGAATAATAATCCAATTTAATGAATAATCCAATTTGAGAATAACAATAATATAAATATAAGTTAGGAAGGGCTTAATAAAAAGTTGTACACATGCTTTCTAATCTAACCTCCGACCAGGCTAACTAATATATTTCATATTAAATTCACAAACATGCAACTGAGATCCCCATGTTCTATTTTACTTTTTATTTTATTTTTTTGGTCTTAACTTAATATTAATGAATAATAAAAAACCTAATATTAATGAATAATAATCCAAATTGAAAAAAAATTAATCCTAATATAAAACATAGTGATGAATAATAATCCAATTTGATAATAATCCAATTTAATAATAATCCAATTTAATGAATAGTCCAATTTGATAATAAGCCAATTTAATGAATAATCCAATTTAATGATTAATAACCCAATTTAACAATAATCCAATTTATTTGTTATTGACACACCCCGTCCCGAAGGAGGGCATGCTGGCCGTCACGTGAGAGTGACGTAACCATTTGCACAGTACGGAAGCTTTAAGATACAATTTAAGTTGATACACCCGAAGGTGAGTCCTAATTTTGTCCAATCTGTCAGAACACCGTCGAATTCCTCGTAGTCACCACACCTTTGTGATTCCTGAACCTGGAGGGGCGCAAAACCAAAATTGAGTGGGTCAGTAAAACAATTCTTTTCCAAATCCAAACATTTCTCAAAACGTTGTAACCCCTCTCCGTAAAACTTGTATACTTTCCCAGAAATGTAAAATATAAATATACATATATATTCTCAATACTTCAATTCATTAACTCAACATTTTTCAGTACAAATATGCCATGCCATGTCGGAATTCAACAGTTAAGTATGAATGCATCAACAATAATTATATCAGGTGCAAGAAGTAATCAACCGGAGGCCCTCTAATGGCCCTGTACGGTTGAACCTAGAGCTCAAAATCTATCACTCTCACTCTACCGGAGTCACCTCTGTGACCTGTCCGGCCTTCTGCACACAAGTTACGCTCTAGTGCTTTCTCATCAATCATCTGTGCACATAATCTAAGGTCACCCACCAGTCGAAATCTCACTAACACTCTTCGACTGGCCCGTCGCACCCACTCCGCGTGGACTGTGCGACCAGCATCTACTTGGATCCAAGGCGAGCGTGCGATGCGGTGAATACTATAAGCACTAAACCATGGTGCAGGATTTGAGCTCAATATACATCAACATCATCATAACAGTAATTAAATACTCACCTGATACTTACCTGTGCGTCCGCCGCACCATTCATTCATATGCATCATATCTCAATTCATACTTTTCATATCATTTCATGCATGACAATTCGATTCACATTTCTATGTACTTTTCATATACTTTTATGCATGGCATCTCAATTCACATTTCAATATACTTTTCATATAATTTTATACATTGCATTTAAAGCATACTTTCATTAAATTTCAATTTCTGGGAAAACGTCAAGTATATATATATACGGAAAACAAAACTGCCCACTCACCTGGAGTTCGCCCTACAACTCCCTAGCACAATACGCCAAGGCGTCATGACGATCGGCGCCTAAAACAATAATCAATTCCAACCTCAGAATTTATAGTGATAGAATATATAACTTATATAAAATACGTCACTACGTAGTTCGATCCGGAAGATCCACCACTCATATTTTAAATCCATAACTTCCAGAGGTCCACAATATATCTCTAGGATAACATCCTAAAATTTCATTACCATCCAACGGTCGGATCTCCGTCAATTTCCAAAACTAAGTGACGGTTAACATTTTATTTTATGAACTTACAATTCCAATTCCGGAAGATCCGTAACTCGGATTCCCAATCCGTAAGTTCTAATAATCCTCAAATATTACGTATTACAACGTATCAAAGTTTGGTAATGATCCAACGGTCGGATCATCAATTCACATTTTTACCTAATGCGAAAACTATAAAACGTTATTCGAACACCCAACCAACAATCCTTAATAACTTTCTCATACGGTGCTCAATTTGGGTATATGAATATACCACACTGATCTACTCGACGTCACGGATGTCGACATATTTTTAAAATAATTTTTACTGTAGCACGCGCCCCCACGCGCCAAGGAAGGCACGGACCTACGCGCCCCCACGCGCACCTTCTTCTTCCTTGGGTCGCCGGACTGGTTTTTCCGGCGGCCGTTTTTCAAATTGCCATAACTTTGTCATTTCTCAACGAAATCAAGTGATTCAAAAACTAAAGTTGTAGCCCTTGAAGAGAAAAAGATAATGGTACCTTGCACAACACCTAGTTCACCGTGGTTTGGCCGGAAACTGCCTCGAAAGCCTCGGAGGTCGCCGGAAACTGGGTATTTTTCAAATGAGTATAACTTCTTCAATACTCAACGAAATTGAGTGAAACAAAAAGGAAAGTTGTAGTACTTGACGAGACGAAGAGATTGATACCTACCTCGACTCCTAACTCGCCGGGGAGTCGCCGGAAAAAGCCTCGAAAGCTCCGGCCAAACTTTGAACTTGTCGATCTCCGTGTTCTTACGTCCAAAAACTTCCAACGAAGCACTCCGAGCTTCCTTGGGACCTCACTAAGCTCGTTGTGATCTTGTTTTAGCCTAAATCGTAACCATTTAAAAGATGATGAACAGTACCATTTCACGGGAACTTTGAAACTAGGGTTTTCCGAAGCAAAACTTACCTGAAATGGATACCATCGTGATCGTGGAGGTTCCAGGAGTTTGATGGTGGTCTTAACTCCGTCGTTGGTGGAAGTTTAAGGTTGTTTTGTGGTTGGTTTGTTCGAACGGAGAAGAAGAGTGACAGAGAGAGTGAGAGAGTCGTGAGGGAAGAGAGAGAGACAACATGCAGAAAATAGGGAGAGGATTGAGGGGTGTGGGGATCCCACGTGGTCCTTTTCCAATCCCCAACTCCAAACCACACAATTTTAACCTAAAAATCTAAGTTCCATCCTTATTAAATTCCATTTTATTTTCAAAACTTAGGAACCTAGATAATTATCAACTTGAGCTTCACATACTTAGTATTTCTTAAGGGCAAATTCGTCCATTCACAGCCACGAATGTAATATTTTGGAACGGGCTGTGATAATCTCCCCTCCTTATAGAATTTTGTCCCCGAAATTCCAGCCACCAATCAACCCATCAATACTCATACCAAACTCGGTAAGTTTCTTTCATCCGATTCTCTTTCTCCCACGCAATTTTCTTCCACTGAATAATTCCTTCACAAAACTTTTACCATTTACTCTATCTTAATTCTCAGGACCTTCTTTTTCCAATCCAAAGTCGTCCTTGGTTCCTTATCAAGTCGAATCCAATTTAATTCTCAATAGTTACACCATAATCCCATGTGACAAATCTGCCACCTAGTGACAACGCATCGAACACAAAATACATTATGTGCCTTAGCCAATTCCGAAGGCATCACAAACTTGTATGCAACTTCGTCGATTCCTTTAATGATCAAAACGGACTGATGTGTTCAAGACTTATCTTGTCTTCCTTTCTGAATCTTACTATTTCTGTTCATGGTGAAATTTCCAAAAAAATATAAAATCATCTACGTTATACACTCGATTAGTGGCATATCCATCTGTTAATCTCTTTTGCCATTCCTGGCTACTTTCAGGTTAACTTAATCACCTGAATACTTTGAGAAGACTCATCCATAGTCTCAGGGTCTACTAAAACTCTTTCTTGATCGAATCTTTCTCTATTCAGAAGCATTTCATTCACACGACACGCTTCAGGGACCCTATGGTGTTATTTCGGAAACTGCGCACCCAACATACTTAAGAAACTCAACAGTTCCGTAATCCAATTCTCGTCAAGCATTTAAGTTTCGAGTACGACCTTACCAAACAGGCCTAACTTGAAATTTAACAAGTATAACTTCTTCTCGATCTTCCATTCTTAATTTTTCTTCCGTTGGTTTTCAATCCACAAGATGATACTCTTGGCAAACGTGCCAGACATTAATCTTACTGTAGTCTTCTCACCAAATGCTTCAGCTAGAACAAACTTTACGATCACCCTGATCGTACAATCATAATCACTAAGTAATTCAATCCACCTTTGTTGCCCCATATCAAAATCCTTCAGAGTAAACAAATATTGGAGACTTTTTGGATTCGTAAAAAAAATCTTGCATTCTCACTAAAATATAATGTCCCCATAACTTCACAGCAAGGATGGTAATCGTGACTTCCAAATCACCAGTAGGGTAATTCATCTCATGAGATTCCATTTGTCGTGAAACGTATGCAATCACCCTAACATTTGCATCAACATGCATCCAATACCATTCAAGAAACATCACTAAAAATTTATGATTACCACTATTCTCTGGGATTACTAAAATACGTGCATGAGTGAGGAAATACTTCAGTTGTTGAATCCTTTGCTCACAATTTCCTTCCCACTCATACATAACCTCATTTCTCAACAGTCTCGTCAATGACAAAGCAATGACTAAAAATTCTTTCACAACCATCCAAAATAGCCTGGTAAGTTAAGAAATTCCAAATCTCAATTACGACTCGTGGTTGTTCCAAATTCTCAATTTCTGCTATCTTTTAAGGATTCACTTGAATACCTTAAGCAGATATAACAAATCTTAGAATGCCACTTGATTCATTTAACTTTAGCATTTGCTACTTAGCATACAACCAACGTTCTCTCAATCTTTGCTTCACCGACTTAATACGTTTACATGCTCTGCTCTGGCTCAGAATATGCCAGAATATCTTCAATGAAAATGATATCAATTTATCAAGGCATTATTGGAATACTTCATCCATCAACTCATAAAACAGCATGAGTATCCATATAGCATCACCAAACTTCATAAAGACTATAACGAGTCCAGAAAAACATCTTATGATCAACGTCACTTATAATATTCAATTGGTAGTAACCAGATCTCAATTCAATCTTTGAATCTTCGCAATTACTTCTGAGCTGGTTAAATAAACATCAGTACACCACAATGGATAACGGTTCTCAATCGTTACCCGATTCCATTATATATAATCAATGAATAGTCTTTAAAGTCCATTTTCTTTCTCATCAACGAACTGGGGCTCCCCCAAAGCGTTGTACTAGGTTGACTAAAACTTTTATCAACCAATTCTCTCAACTGAATTTCCAATTCCCTTAACTCATCATGAACCAATCTCCAATATAAATTTATACCTGGCAACAATTCAATAGTGAACCTCATAACTCTGCCTGAAGGCAATCCAGGTATACTTTCAAGGAAGACATCAAGAAAAGTCTAACCCTTTTTTCATTTTTCACACTTCTCCGAGCATCATCCTTTAGTACCACATGAACTAAGTATTTTTGGGCAGCCTTTCAAAACAATCTCTTTGCTTTCACAGCATAAATAATGGCTGAACTCACTTCACTTTGCATACTTACAAAAGTAATCTCTGGTCATCCAGATCGATGGAAAGTACTGGTTTCCCATAACATTCCGTCTTGTCACAATTATAACCAACCAATCTAATGGAACATAATTAACTGATACAATATATATTCTATTATTATTAAGCATTCTAAATAAGTACAATACTAACATAAAATAATCTACCGGGTTACTTACTTCACGAATCCACGAATAAGTTATTAATATTACGGTCTGCAGCCCGCAATACTGATAAATCATCGTTGTCTCGATAAGTAGGCAACCACTCTCAAAGATATAACATTACTATTTTGTCACTCAATGCAAAATACATACACTCGTCTCAACTACATTTATTTACTACTCTCAAGGTAATAACATACATAATAAGAAATATATCAGCCGAAGTCAACTAGAATGACCAATACGGCTGATTCAACTCTTATCTCAATAATACGTCGGCCGGATCCACTCCGCGTGGTCGGTACGGCCGAGCCTATAACTCACCAATTTCTCATGTGTCAATCGAATCCACTTCTCATGGTCTGTACGGCTGAACATATAACTCATCAAATCTCTCTGTACTCACGGTCAATCCGACCAAACTACTAAGTTCATAAACTTGCTGAATCGACACTATGATATCATGGAAAATTGTTGAGTACAACTGATTCTAGGGACGATTCACAATTCTGTGTCCCCTCTGTTCACATAAACACATTCATTAATTTCACACTTCCCAAAGTGTTAATTTTTGTACCTGCTGCACAAGGTACATTTCTTTTACTCGAGACACCTTGTCTCAAATATCTGGGATTACCAGTATATCCATCACTTTTACTCTGACCAACGACATTAAAACCTCAGTTGGAAGAATTAACTCTAGCTTCACTTCTTTCGAAGCTCTGAATCCTTCGATATTCTTGATATGACGAATCATTAACTTTATCGTCTTCTTTTAATTCCCATTCTTTTCTTATTCCTCTTCACTCTAGCTGATCATATTCTCAGAGTCCTCAAGACTCAACAACATCTCGTATATTCCTGGTAAGAAGTACAATGGATAGTGGTCACCCAAAATACCACTTCCCTTTTTGCCACCCAGCTTAAAACAACATAACACCTCCACCAAATTAACAACAATATCTGGATGGAACGAGGCAAGTCTGAAAACTTTCTATAATATCCCTCGATCATCACCTTCCTTGTCTCATATTTGTAAACTCTTGTTTACTACCATCGATAAATGCCGGAGGGATAAACTTTTCCTTAAACAAGTCCTTAAACAATTTTAAATCGGCTGATTCCTCTGGTGACAACCATTAACAATCCTGTTTCCACCAGGATACAAATTCATAACCAAAACCAGGTAGTCGTCTCGACCCCTTGTCAGAAGGAAGATTCCTTTGACTTGCATAATCCGAAACATCTTTTCCAAATGGTTAAACCGTTACTTCGCTCCCTCAGGTTCATCATTTCATAAGGTGATTCAAATTCGACTTATAACCCGTCTTAAAATGTCCATTTTGATAATATACTGAATCACCATAATAATAGTTTCCCCCAAACCGCTAAATCAGGGAGACTAAATTCCTCTAACTACGTGGTTTGCTACGAGGCGGTGTAGTTCTGACAGAATTCACTAGAACTTCTCAAAATATCCAAGATTGCAACCATGCTCTGATACCAACTGACACACCCCGTCCCGAAGGAGGGCATGCTGGCCGTCACGTGAGAGTGACGTAACCATTTGCACAATACGGAAGCTTTAAGATACAATTTAAGTTGATACACCCGAAGGTGAGTCCTAATTTTGTCCAATCTGTCAGAACACCGTCGAATTCCTCGTAGTCACCACACCTTTGTGATTCCTGAACCTGGAGGGGCGCAAAACCAAAATTGAGTGGGTCAGTAAAACAATTCTTTTCCAAATCCAAACATTTCTCAAAACGTTGTAACCCCTCTCCGTAAAACTTGTATACTTTCCCAGAAATGTAAAATATAAATATACATATATATTCTCAATACTTCAATTCATTAACTCAACATTTTTCAGTACAAATATGCCATGCCATGTCGGAATTCAACAGTTAAGTATGAATGCATCAACAATAATTATATCAGGTGCAAGAAGTAATCAACCGGAGGCCCTCTAATGGCCCTGTACGGTTGAACCTAGAGCTCAAAATCTATCACTCTCACTCTACCGGAGTCACCTCTGTGACCTGTCCGGCCTTCTGCACACAAGTTACGCTCTAGTGCTTTCTCATCAATCATCTGTGCACATAATCTAAGGTCACCCACCAGTCGAAATCTCACTAACACTCTTCGACTGGCCCGTCGCACCCACTCCGCGTGGACTGTGCGACCAGCATCTACTTGGATCCAAGGCGAGCGTGCGATGCGGTGAATACTATAAGCACTAAACCATGGTGCAGGATTTGAGCTTAATATACATCAACATCTTCATAACAGTAATTAAATACTCACCTGATACTTACCTGTGCGTCCGCCGCACCATTCATTCATATGCATCATATCTCAATTCATACTTTTCATATCATTTCATGCATGACAATTCGATTCACATTTCTATGTACTTTTCATATACTTTTATGCATGGCATCTCAATTCACATTTCAATATACTTTTCATATAATTTTATACATTGCATTTAAAGCATACTTTCATTAAATTTCAATTTCTGGGAAAACGTCAAGTATATATATATACGGAAAACAAAACTGCCCACTCACCTGGAGTTCGCCCTACAACTCCCTAGCACAATACGCCAAGGCGTCATGACGATCGGCGCCTAAAACAATAATCAATTCCAACCTCAGAATTTATAGTGATAGAATATATAACTTATATAAAATACGTCACTACGTAGTTCGATCCGGAAGATCCACCACTCATATTTTAAATCCATAACTTCCAGAGGTCCACAATATATCTCTAGGATAACATCCTAAAATTTCATTACCATCCAACGGTCGGATCTCCGTCAATTTCCAAAACTAAGTGACGGTTAACATTTTATTTTATGAACTTACAATTCCAATTCCGGAAGATCCGTAACTCGGATTCCCAATCCGTAAGTTCTAATAATCCTCAAATATTACGTATTACAACGTATCAAAGTTTGGTAATGATCCAACGGTCGGATCATCAATTCACATTTTTACTTAATGCGAAAACTATAAAACGTTATTCGAACACCCAACCAACAATCCTTAATAACTTTCTCATACGGTGCTCAATTTGGGTATATGAATATACCACACTGATCTACTCGACGTCACGGATGTCGACATATTTGTAAAATAATTTTTACTGTAGCACGCGCCCCCACGCGCCAAGGAAGGCACGGACCTACGCGCCCCCACGCGCACCTTCTTCTTCCTTGGGTCGCCGGACTGGTTTTTCCGGCGGCCGTTTTTCAAATTGCCATAACTTTGTCATTTCTCAACGAAATCAAGTGATTCAAAAACTAAAGTTGTAGCCCTTGAAGAGAAAAAGATAATGGTACCTTGCACAACACCTAGTTCGCCGTGGTTTGGCCGGAAACTGCCTCGAAAGCCTCGGAGGTCGCCGGAAACTAGGTATTTTTCAAATGAGTATAACTTCTTCAATACTCAACGAAATTGAGTGAAACAAAAAGGAAAGTTGTAGTACTTGACGAGACGAAGAGATTGATACCTACCTCGACTCCTAACTCGCCGGGGATTCGCCGGAAAAGCCTCGAAAGCTCCGGCCAAACTTTGAACTTGTCGATCTCCGTGTTCTTACGTCCAAAAACTTCCAACGAAGCACTCCGAGCTTCCTTGGGACCTCACTAAGCTCGTTGTGATCTTGTTTTAGCCTAAATCGTAACCATTTAAAAGATGATGAACAGTACCATTTCACGGGAACTTTGAAACTAGGGTTTTCCGAAGCAAAACTTACCTGAAATGGATACCATCGTGATCGTGGAGGTTCCAGGAGTTTGATGGTGGTCTTAACTCCGTCGTTGGTGGAAGTTTAAGGTTGTTTTGTGGTTGGTTTGTTCGAACGGAGAAGAAGAGTGACAGAGAGAGTGAGAGAGTCGTGAGGGAAGAGAGAGAGACAACATGCAGAAAATAGGGAGATGATTGAGGGGTGTGGGGATCCCACGTGGTCCTTTTCCAATCCCCAACTCCAAACCACAAAATTATACCTATACTAAAACCCAAACTCGGGTGCACTGTTTTTCACTGTTAGTGAACAGTAAAATGGCTGAAATGCCCTCGGTTTCTTCTTTGTTCTGCTTACTGTTCACAATTTGATACAGTGGAAAGTCTATTTTGTCCTTCACGGCCTCTTATTAGCTTTGGTAGTTATTGGACAAAAAAATAAGATTAAAAAATGTCAGTGGTTCCCATCTGTCCCCCTCTCTCTCATCCCTCACGTCTCTCTCTCTCTCCTCATTTTCATTCTTTTCCGCCTGCATTTCTTTCTTTCTCAATTATTATCTATATACTAAAACCCGGTGGAAAACACTGTTCACGAGCAGTGTGATGGCTTAAATGCCCCTTTGTTTCTTCTTTGTTTTCCATTGTCTTATCTGCTTGGTACAGTTAACTGACTGAAATGCCCCTCATGTTAGTCTTTGCAGTGTGATTCTTTCCATTTTGTAGTGATTCATCGGGTTTGCCGTTTTTATCCACCTGTCCATCATCTGTGGTTCCTTCTCCATGCCGTTTCAGTGATATTTTTACCTAGCCCACGTGGTGATGTTAGTCTTTGCAGTGTGCTTCTTTCCATTTTGTACAGTGATTCATCGGGTCTGCCGTTTTTATCCACCTGTCCATCATCTGTGGTTCCTTCTCCATGCCGTGTCAGTGATTTTTTTACCTAGCCCACGTGTCGGTCATCGTGAGGTTTGGTTTTTAGTTTATACCCACTTTGCTTTTTGTTCAGTTTCCCATACCAAATTATGCATTTCTATCGTTTTGCAAGCTGTGCGTTTTCCTCTTCCTCTTTCCATTCTCGCCTTCGGTCGTCCCTTTCAAATCTCGGTCTGTGTCCTTTTCAGCTCTTCGTTTCTTCCCTCAACACCGTATCAGTGTAAGGGTTTTCAACTTTTGATTTTTCTTTTGTTTGAAACTGGAAAGTTTGATTTTGATAGATTCGAAAGAATACAAAAGTTAAATCTTTATTTGGGTGAATTTTTAAACCCAGTTTCTCTTATGGATTTTCATGGGTGGTTAAATTGAATATGGAGGTTTTTATGTGGTCTCAGATGGAAACAATTATAGAAGGGATGCAAGATATAAACGGCGTGGAATGTTTTCTATTAATTTTTTTCTTTTTTTTTTAAATCAATTTGGGGTTTTGTTTGGTTTTGTTAATTACGGGCTGTTGAACCCAGCAATTTGTCTACACAATATGTTTTTTTTTTTTTGGTTTAAAATTGAAGAGTCTTTGCCTTCCATCTGTTTTCTCTTTCTGGAATTTCCTTTCTCAGCGTTTTTCAAGCTTATGGTATATAATTTGTTTTTTTTTTTTTTTGGTTCATGATTGGTTTTGCAGGTTTTGTTTGTACAGAGAAGACGGTAACTTGGCTGGTGCACTGTCTGTTTTCAGTCGAGGGTGAGGTTTACTTTGTTACGTAGTTAATCTTAAAGTTGTCATCAGTTGTTTGGTCCATTTGTGATCGAAAAATTTGGGAGCATCTTTATCTGTTCATTTGTCATGTTTAAATTGGATTAAATTTTATGTTGTCCAAATTATAAGTTATGTTTTATTCTCATATATCAATTTGGTTGGCTCTTATGTTTATGATGGTTCTGATTCTGATATAGCAGTTCGATTAAATTTTAGGTTCTCCAAATTATAAGCTGCGTTTTATTTTGATATACCAATGTGGTTGCCTCTTATGTTTATATCAATTTGGTTGCCTCTTATGTTTATGATGGTTCTGATATAGCAATTTGATTAAATTTTAGGTGGCTGAGAAGTGTTGCACTGCTCCAGATTCCTTTTGTTTAAAACCTCTCAGGTCTTACAAGTTCTTATTGGTTATTTTTCCCTTCTTTTTTAGCGTGCGTTTTTAACTTTTAATTTTTTTTGTTGGGTTGTGTCATTTGATTTAGTTCTTTTTTATTTTCAGAAAGCGATGATTGTCGTCCTGCGCTCTAGCAACTATAAAGAACACAGCTTTAGGTACACTTACTCTCTGATGAAAATCTCAAGTTTAAGTCTTAATTGATTTTTGAGTGAAGTGTTTTATGGTTTTGTTGATTTGGCTGGTATGTTTTCATTTGTTTGATTAAAATTTAATTTGGGTTATTAGGTATTTCTTGATTTGAATGATTTCTAAATGTTGTTTCTCCCCCAGTTTATGATATGGATAACTGTAGTTGGATAATAGTATGAGCTCAGTTATATTCTTTGAACCAATGACGGCTATTCAATTTTTTTTTTCTGTGTCTTTTTGAACTTTCATAAGTCATTGAATTTTTCTTAATCAATATTTTGTTTAAGTCTTTACTCCTGCATAGTTATCAAATTTTGATTTAAGTTAGCTTATCTTTCCTTATTTATCTACATTACTTGCACAAGATAGTATTGTTATATAACTGATGTCTGAGAAATTAATATTTTTACTTATTTAATCATTTCTTTTAAGACTTAGCGATGAATAATCTCTCCATGTTAACAATTTAATATATGCATACTGATGAATAATATCTATTTTTTTCCGTTTATTAATCTCCTTTTTAACTTTGTTCGTTTTTTTCCCCCCTTTTTTTTTTGGATTCACTTTATATGCATAACCAATAGTAAAGAAACATGCGGTTCAAGGCTCCACATCGGACATTGACTACGAGACTACAGCTTAAAAATTGAACCTGGTGGTAGCTATGAAATCACAAATTTTCGGACCACTAGAATGAAGGGCCAGTACAATGTGGTGCCGCATGAGACTCAGCTTATATTCAGTGGTAAAACAAATTTCAAAAAGCTCTCAAAATGTGTTTCCACCTATTCCTCGACACCGGTTTTTCCTACAGGATTACAACATTCTTTATCCCCACTTGAACAAAGTTGACATTCTTACAGGTAATAATATTATATATGTATCTATATATAGAGATTAAAAACACTAAAGTTTATTTTTGCCAAATTATTTTTCACAACATGCTTATATTTACCTTTTAAATTGGAAGATGTCATTAGTCATCTCACTGCAATACAACATTTAGAGCCAAAACAGATTAATCAAAGGGTAGCATACAAGTGTGATATACACATTCAAAATGTCAGGTTATTCCTTTTTTCTTATCACTCTCATTATAGATTATCTTCATAATTTGCTTTATATTGAAAAACATGTATATATTTGTTTCTGATTTAATATATCTACAGAAGGGAACAACTCACTGTTACACTATGGGGAGACGTCGCTGAAGAATTTTGTTCTTCATCTGTCCAAGCACTGCCTCTCCCAATTGTTGTCATTTTTACAAGTTTAAAAGTGAAGCTTTATCTAGGTACTTAACTTAATTAGAAGCAATCTTTCGTATCTTTATTTATTATTATTTTTTAACACAGCTTTGTGTAAATTGTTCAAATCTTTTCTGATGACATAATTTTATCATATTCACTTCGTGTGACTTATCATATATCTTTGTTTTATACTTGATTAATTAATTTTTAAATATCTTAATAAATTGATTGTCAATCACTGTTTTTAATTAACTTTCTCTTTTATTTTCAGCTTTTTAAAACTTTGTCCATTTAAATTAAAGTCATGGTTCAGTAAGTGATTGTATCATATCATTCTGATACTTGGCCTGTGTCAGTAAAACCATTTATCAATATTTTCTTTCAACTTTCTTATCATTATTTTCAATGCACAGATAAAATTGTGACGAACAGTACAGATTGCTCACTTCTCCTTTTTGATCCAAACATCCCAGAAGTTAATGCATACAAGTCGGTGTAAGTATTTCTATAGCTTTTAACACAATTAAACTCTTTTCACTGTTGTAAAAGCAAAAGAAATATTAGTTTCATAAAATTATTCAAACAGTTTTACATTTTCAATCATACAGGTATGCAAATTGTAACGAGCCTGTGAAAATATTGGCCCCCTTCTCCAGACAAGTAAATGAGGCTGAAATTTTACGTACAACCAAGATGTTCACAATTGATGAAGTCGCTTTTCTAGATCTTGATTTACACAAGGTATAAAATCTAATTACATGTTTTTAACTCATCTTAAAAACATATGATTGCACTTTTACATTTTTAATAAACATTGTCTACATAATTAGTATTCCTTATACAAAACTATTACAAACTGTTTTGCAGAATGATACGTTTTTCTGTAAAGCGTGTGTCAAGTATTTTGACACACGTTATCAATGGTGGTATAGTGCGTATGCCAACTGTGTAAAACAAATGCATAAAGACTTGACAACTGGACAGCTGATCTGCCAAAAGCATCCAAACCAAATTCCAACTCCTTGGTAATGTTTAACATGCATTCCTCAAACTTTGTCTTAAATATTTGTTATCCTTATCTTTTATTCTTTCTTTATATAATCTAACATTTACCAAATCTGTTTTTTCACATTTTTCACATTTTTTCTCATATTTGTATGCACATGGTTTGAATACATTTATCAAGAATGAAATCAGGTCAGATATCCTCACCCTCCTTGATTAGTTTTCTCGCTGTTTTTCTGCAGCTGTTATCCAAAACTTTGTTAGAGTGATACTTAGCTTAAATTTTGTGATGTTAAACAAAAAATTCCAACCTTTCCTGCTTTCACGTTATTTAAACAACTTTCAAATACTATGTGGTCAACAATTAAATCATTGTTCAAAACATACTCATTGCAGCACATATTTACCCTTTTTGTACAAAATTGGTATAGCTTTTGCACTTTTGACCATGTTATCTTCATTACTTAGTGACTACAATCTGCTTCTTTTTGTTTACACTTGAGTATATGTGAAGACCATAACCAATATGGCTATCATAAATCCAAACTATTAATTAACTTAATAACCATGAATTTCGTTGTAGATTTAAGTTTAAAAACAAACATTGATTTTTGTGGTTTTATCAATGCTTTCTTCTGTTTTATATTTATTTGTATAAGTTGAATTCAAGATTATTTTCCCTCAAGCAGTTTTGTTTTTTTTAATCTAGGTATAAAGTCAATTTGGTTCTTGAGGATCACACTAATGAAATCAATGCTCTCATAATTGGAAAATCTGGTGAAAAGCTTTTTGGTGTGCCATGTAAAGATTTAGTACTGAATCAAAGATTAGTTGGCCAACAACAGTTACCAAACAAGTTATTTAAATATAGTTTGTTTTATTTTCTGCAACTAGGTTGTTTTGACAGTGGAGAACCAAAACTTCATCTGGTGCCCTCAAAAATATACAGTATGGTTCATCAGCATATGTAAAAAACTCTTCCGGATGTTTTATGGCATGCAAATAACTCTTTTTACTCAAAACTTATCAATATTTTTGCATGTTCGTACACCAGCACTTATTAATATTTTGTATATCATTGCTGGTTCTGGTTAAAAACAACTACAACTACCAGGCTGTTAGATGAATGTAATATTTTTTGCATGTACATGGACCAGCATTTTGTAATTTTTTGTATCCAAGTGCTGGTTTCAGTAGAATGATAGCTATAACTACTAAACTATGACAAATGGATGTAATATTTACCAATGAAGTTGTGCATATTTAACTGTTTATCTCTATAGTGTTTCTAATATTTCTGTTATCAATGGTATTAATATTCTGTTACACTGTTTTTAAACCCGCGGCAACGCGCGGGCATTATACCTAGTTTTAACCTAAAAATCTAAGTTCCATCCTTATTAAATTCCATTTTATTTTCAAAACTTAGGAACCTAGATAATTATCAACTTGAGCTTCACATACTTAGTATTTCTTAAGGGCAAATTCGTCCATTCACAGCCACGAATGTAATATTTTGGAACGGGCTGTGATAGTTATTGTATAAATTACAATAATATAAATATAAGTTTGTAAACTTACCTTAAATATGGAACCCTTTGTGTTCAAGCTTTGGAATAGATCTGGAATGGCTTTGAAAATGGTAAGGGAAATAAAATAATAAATAACATTAAACATATTAAAATAATCCTAGGGAATAATTATACAACATTACTTAATTACTTAAAAAAAATTAACATGTAATTGTTAACATTACTTAATTACCTACAAAAATTAACATGCAAGTATTAATTAGTTAAAAAAATTAACATACGAGTCCATACAAATTTATTTGTTGTTGTATACATTACAATAATATAAATATAAATTTGTAAACTTACCTTAAATATAGAACCCTTTGTGTTCAAACTTTGGAATGGATCTGGAATGACTTTGAAAATGGTAAGGGAAGAAGAATAAACGAAATTGCTCTGAGGGAATGCCTCTGATACTCCAACTCTCATAAGGTTTTGCACATCCTCTGAGGGAATATAAGTATATAACAGAGAGTGGAACATGGTTTTGCCTGTGAAAGCATATCACAGACTCACAGTGATACACGGTTTCATTATTAAAGTTCTAATATTTGTTGTCCATTATCTGCAATTGTAAAAAGTGATTGAAAAATTAGTGAGGTGAGTCAGATGAGGTCAATCAACCACAGAGGCACACACACAGACATGCTATTATTCGTTGTCCATTGTCTACAAATGTAAAAAGTGATTGAATAATTCATGAGGTGAGTCAGATGGGTCACTCAATCACAGAGGCACACACGCACACAGACGTGCCATCACACACGCACACAACACACGCACACATATCACACACGCATACCGCACTCTCTCTCTCTCTCTCATTCTCGATCCTTCTCTCATCTTCTCTGAGTCGCGCCGGACCTCTCTTCTCCCCCTTCTCCATTCGACCCACACACACCCACACACATATCTCCATCCTTCTCTCTTCTTCTCTGAGGCGCATGACCTCTCTTCTCCCCCTTCGCCTTTCGACCCACACACACACAGATCTCCCCCTTCTCGATCCTTCTCTCTTCTTCTCTGCCCTCGATCCTTCTCTCTTCTTCTCTGAGGCCTGACCTCTCTTCTCCCCCTTCTCCATTCGACCCACACACACACAGATCTCCCCTTTCTCCCACTCTCTCGATCCTTCGCTGCCGTTGATCGTGGGTCTGGCGAAGTGGAACATGGCTCAGTCGTCTCAGGTAAGATTCCATTGAAACCCTAACTTAGATGTGTTGAATCGTTGATGCATGCGTGAAATTTGAGGCTTATATGTGAAATTTAAGTTAAAATTCGTGTTTTTGCAAGGTTTTGGGACGAAATGGGCTCGGGAACAGGCACACATCTCCGGCGTTCTTCTCCGGCGTCCGATATTGGAGTCCGATTGCCGCGTTTGCCGACATTTCTCGATATTTCCAAAATATCGCGATATTATCGATAATATCGATAATATCGCGATATTTGGCCGAAAACCCCACGGAAACCAGTTTAAATATCCATGTCCCGAAAAATCGATATTATCGGCGAAATATCGCCGATAATATCGATATTTAAATCTGTGGTCAAAACCAATGTGAGGTTTTATCACAAAAGAAAACTTCGGTATTAATTGGGATTCTTCAGGCCCAACAACTCCAGTAGTTCCAGGTATGTCGGAATCTGGTATGCAAACAGACCTGAAAAAAAAAACAGTTGTTTGGGTGGCGTGGCAAACAGAGACAACCCCATCAACGATAAGTTCCGGAGTTGTAGAAATTATGTTGTTGGGAACATTTCGATTTGGTCCACGAATGTCTGTCCATGTCCAAACCAGAAGCACTTGTGTAGCTCAGCTTTTAGATTCTGGAAATTTTGTGATACGACTTTAGTGGCCATTGATAGATGACTAATTTCTAATTTATGTGGATTGAATTCAAAATTTCAACGGGGTAAATATAGGCTGTATTTCACACGATACATCCTCAATTTGATTTCTGGCCTGATGAATTGCATCATGATGGCTAAGAAAATGCTGAAATGTCTTTGTAAATCTTTCCAATCAAGAAAGTATGAATTGCCGTCACAAAGCCACCAACTAGTCTTTTTAAAAATAAAAAGTTAAAAAAAGGGAACTTTAACGAAAAGCGTGCTGTACTGTTCACTTCGAAAAACCACATTTTTACACTAAAAAGTCAATCCTTGTATTATTCAATTTACCCTTTATTTGGTCATTTTCGTTAAAATTCAAAGTTTTCAACCCCTTTTCATTAGTTTTTCTAAAAAAAAAAGAAAATATAATGAAAATAGCTTCAAATTTTTACATTTTAATAAAAAAAACATCCACTAACTTTATTTTAATAATAAAGACAAAAGACTAATAAGAAAAAAAGAAAAAAAGAAAAAAAACCTAACAAACCCAACTACTTTTTCCTCCTATCTTTTTGTCCCAACGTCAGCTACATTTATGGGTTTTTTATTTTAGCTTAGAATAAGAAAAATACTTCGAATTGAATTACATTCTCCTATTTTATTTTTGTAGTGTTATTTTCCAATATTAGTCATGATGATGAGAAACTTTTCAATGTGCCCAGAACACGAGGTGATACATTTTATACAAATTGTGAGATTCTTATGTTAAAAAATTAATAACATAAAAAATAAAAAAATTTACCACTTATATAATAACATTTGGTATACCATTTGTGTTATAGACACAAGAAAAAATTTCTCCAAGATGACACCCAAGCTCAAGAAATTGGATGGAGAGCTACATTATTATTGTAGGTATATGAAAAAAAGTAAGGAAATTTTAATTTGATAATTGAAAACAACTTTTTAAATATAATTACTAAGAACATAATCTTCTCAAGGTTTTAATGTAAAGAGTCACTTATGGGTTCATCGTTTTCGGCACAATTGGTATTTTTTACAGGACCAAAAAGGGTTCAAGTTTCAAACCTTATGAAATTGAACCAAGAATTAAACATTATTTATGAAACATGACCAATAAGTAGACATTATTCATAAAACTAGACCAATAAGTAGACACTATTTATGAAACATGACCAATAAATAGACACTATTTATGAAACGAAAACAAGAATTAGGTATTATTTCCAAAACTAAACCAATAGGTGGAAACTATTTATGAAATTGGACTATATACTATTTATGAAAATGGAGTAAGAACTAGATAATATTTATGAAACATGACCAATAATTAGGCCATATTTATGAAAGTGGACCAATAATTAGACACGATTTATGAAACTGAACCAAGAAAAAGATACTATTAATGAAACTGGACCCAATAACTAAGCATTATTTATAAAACATGATCAATAACTAGACATTATTAATGAAAGTGGACAAAAAACTAGGCACTATTTATGAAATTGGACCAATAAATGGTATAGTACCGGTTAGTTTCATAAATAGTGCAGTTTCATAAATACTTTCAGTTTCATAAATAGTGCTTAGTTTCATAAACAGTGTACACGTCCTGGGCGTCAGATTTTTTTTTTTAATTGTGCCCTTTTCATTAAAAATTAAATTTTTTTTTGTCCTTTTTATTAAAATTTAAGGGTTTTTCATTAAATTTTGATTCTTTGTCATTAAATAAAGTTATAGCATGATTTTTTGTTAAAATAAACATAGCCCAAGCCCTTTTTATTAAAGTTCCTTAAAAAAATGGCGGAATTTTAGTGAAGGACAAAATGGGTTGTGTACCAAATGCTGGTATTAGTATGATTTCTCCAAGTCATTAATTAATTAAGGGATCTTTTGATAGAGGCGCCTCAGTTTTGAATTTTTTAGATCAAACATCCATGCCTTTTAATGATTTGATTAAACTTTTTTTTATCATAATTTTGGTGCTATATGCACATTATATTGTAACAAATTTCCTATAATCTAGCATTTTGATTACACTCTCCTCCATTAGAGATAATTGTTAAAAAAAAAAAAGTTGGTTAGATTCAATTTATTTTCACAATAATGCTACAATTTAGCAATAATTATCTACGATTTAAGATTTTTTTTTTCCAAAATAGTTTAAAATATTTTTAAATCCCCCAAAATCAAACGTACCAAAATGAGTTTTTCTTTTAGTACGTTAAGAGAAAGTAGGATTAAGAATACTATAAACGTACCAATACAAAATGTGTTCAAAATAAAACGTACCAAAATAAAAATAATATACCAATATTAACAATATGTATCAAATCAAACGTACCAAAATTGCAACTAAACGTACCAATTAATGATTTTAGTAAATTCAAACGTACCCGCAGATAATATATACATAATGTATTGTACCTAATAATAATTCGTCAACAACTATACTTCAAAAAATAGCAAAAAAAATATAATTTCACAAAAACATTGAAAAAATTACACAGAGCTTATATGTTGATCACCAACTATTTGGAAAAAAAATAATATTAAATGTTTGCATACCCAAAAAAAAAAAAAAAACTGTGATAAAAAAAAATTATTTGGAAGAAGGGAAAATATAGTTTAATTACTAATATCTGCACTAAATAAGGAAAAGTGCAGATAAAAGGATAAATTGAAAAATTATTTTAATTTTAAAAAATAGAGGTAACTATTGGTCAAAGCACTTTAATCAAATTTTAAAAAAGCACTGATGTTTAATCTAAATGATATATAAAAACTGTAGGGGATTCTAATTTTCCCATTAATTAATCATACATGGTTTTGGAGTAACTTGCCGATTTCCTCCTGAATTTTCACTTAATTTTCAATTTCCCTCCTACCGTTAGTTTTTCATAAATTTCATCTAAATTAACATTAACTCTTATCACGTGCACACCACGTGACTCTCCTTTAAGAGCAGATGCGTCACTCTGTTGATCAAAAGCATTCATCCATTCACCGTTCAATTTGCTCTTCTCAATATCGCCTGTATTAAACATTTCCAAACCTAAACAACATTACAAGAAGCAAATCTAGAGAATGGGGATCAATCTAAGAAACCCCAGCAGCACATCATATGTACAATTACAATTTTATACCAGGGCAATGAAATCTTCATCACATAATTTACACCTTCCACAGCTGAAAACACAGCAATTACAAGGTAGAGCAGGAATCTAAAGCAGTTCTACTTCCCGATGGTGACCACTGTAATCTTGAACGTAAAATGTTTTCCTTCCCGATGGCAAGGCATAACAATCCTTCTAGCCGAAGACATCAAATAGAAAGTCCAACTTCCAATCATAGCTGTGGCCACTCTCTGGAATGGCAAACGCCCAGCTTATTTAACTCGTGGATATTCACATGAATCTTTACTTTTCTATAAGCTGCAGGGATCAGGGGATTTGATCGAGACAATAGGTGGCGGTTGTAGCTCAAAGAACGATTTTGCACCTTCTCCAAGGCTACCTATGCATATCGTATCACCTCGACCATGCCAGGTGCCATCTTGGACATTGTTCATCTCCAATGTTCTGGATTCCTGCTCATATTGTAAAAATACCATCCATAAGTTTCAAAAAAATCAGATAAGTCGTACCCAGTGCACAAGGCTCCCGCTTTACGCAGGATCTGGGAGAGGTGAATGTCGGCTAGCCTTACCCCTATTTATGGAGAGGCTGCTCAAAAAAAAAAAAAAAAAAAAAAAAAAAAAAAAAAAAAAAAAAAAAAAAAAAAAAAAAAAAAAAAAAAAAAAAATCAGATAACCAATCAAAATTAAAAGCTCCTGTCTACATTTACTTTTGACAATCATATCATAGGTTTAGGTTCTCGAAGGATAATCACCTGACATAATGCACAGCACGGGCAGATGAGATGGTAGATGCAATCATCCAAGGAACTATCACTACCCTGAAAATAACAGGCATTGCCCGCAACAATGTTAGGGTAATTTGTGTATAACCACGAAAACGATTAGAAGGCATGGATTAGAATAACCATAGATCCATGAGACAACTCATTACAATTGAAATGATCGATCATATAGCAGTAACAGCACCCTCTCCACGAGGAGGGAAAAGCAAACCATCTAAACTAGCACACCCACAGTTTCGGTATTTTTCTATACCTAACGTCGCTTTTCTCCATTGAATAACCATTTAAGTTATAAGACTTGAACATTGTTAACTGGAATTAGTAAGAGATAGTTTAACAAAGAGAGAAGGCTTACCCTGATGTTAAATTTCTTCTTTATCTGTGTTCGGAAGTACCCCAAATACGTTCCTAGTGAAATGCTGAAAGCAACCGCCAAATATAGAAAGCAGTGCTTCTTGGTGACAATGAAGGCAATGCCGTTGAGAAGGACAAGAACAACGAGGATCAAATGAAGAACTCCCTGCAAAATCACATACCGAAATTCAGCATCTATCTAAACCAGCCTTATTTACCCGAAAACCAAATCTTCGAATCCAAACGAGCTGAAAGCACACAGGTTGTTCAACAGCTACATCTAAAGCATCCTCAAATTCCCACTTCCACAGCTACCAAAACAATCACTAAAAAGATAGATGCAGAAACCTGTAACGAACAAGGACCGAAACCAGCTCGTCTCATGTTCTTCCCAAATCTATAGCATGGGCAACTGCAACATCAAAATACATGGCAAAAATTAGTCAAAGATTAGTCAAACTAAACAAGCAATTCAAATTCTCAACAAAAAAAATAAAAAACACATTGACCCAATCAATTTCTTTGACTACTTCTGTATAATTCAACGACATGCTGATAATATGTATCTTCAGCAACAAAATACGACACGAAAATGATTCGAAAAGTACATAGAAACCAAAGCAAAAGAAATCATCTTTACAACAAAGATTAAAACTTTCTCTCGGGAAAAGGAATTTTCCGGGAATCCAAACAGCAAAAGAGGGAGAGAGGGATACGGACCAGAGGGATTCGAGAGCAACACGACGGTCATCGAAGCATTCGAGGACTTCACCTTCCCACATCCTGAAGACGCCACCCAAGTCCCCTGCGTCTCCGTCTTCCTCTCCTCTGGGGAAGCTCTGGAGCTTGGCCGCCAGCTTGCCCTGGGTCTGCAACGCCACCGTCGAGCAGAGCAGGTCGAAATCCACGACCGCCATTCCACTTCCCTCCAAAAGCCTCTCCTTTTCTTCCCCTTCCGCCGTTTCCTCCGCCTTCTTCAGCAGCACCGTCTCTTGCTTCTCCAAATCCCCCATTTTCCGAACCCCAAAACCAGAAGCTCAAGCCCTAGGGTTTCCTTCTTCCTCGCTGCTCCTTTTTATGCGGGTTTTCGCTTTTTGGTATTCAATGAAGGTGATTCTCAGAAGAAGCCATGAACTGAAATTATTTATTTAAATAGAAAAATAAATAATATTTAAATTTTGCATTTTTTGGTGGGATTATATTTATTTGTGAATGTGAGCTTATGGGGGCGGTGGAGATTGATGTTGACGATTGTCTGTTGGCGAGGCGGGTGGGGTTTTAGTTGGCCGGTAAGGTAATAATTCGGCATCAATTTACCAACGGCCCCTTTCACTTTTCACATTCTTACAAGTCAGCCCCAAACTTTTAATTTGATTGTGAGCCCTGAATCTTTTAAAACATGTCAATTTGTCCATAATTGTCAAACTCGGTCACATATTTTATTATTTATCAACTGAATAAGACTTGAAGGTTATTAGTGAAATTTTTTGACAGGGTTAAGATTGGAGTCAAAGTGGCATGCTCTTAAATATTTGAAGAAAACAAAACAGATTAAAAGTCTAAAAAGCAAATCAAAATAGATATAGACTTTGAGTAAATTCAAAATAAAACGTTTACATCAGAGACCAGAGTGTTAAACAATCATTCTGATTCAAACTCATCCACCTATGAAGGTCACCATTTTTTGAAACAAAAGACGCCACTAAATTTTTGCTAAGCCTATATTTGTCACAAAATAATTTTTGGTTGCCAAAAACAAATTTTAGCGTTTTCAAAGGCATTTAGACACAATCTCTAAATTAAGAGGGCATTACTAGAATTTTGGCTAATAATTATTTTCCCTTTTCTTTTAATTTTGTTGTGGACCCCGCACTCTTTTGGTTGATGAACGGCCTTTGCGGTTGTCATGTTAAACGGAGATATTAGGAGGAGATTTAGGAACCACCACTCGCTTAATCCACCTAATTAACGGCCTTCTTTATTCTTTAATTTGTTTCTGTCTGTTTTCATTTTTCTGCCAAGTTTACTGGTCTTTGTTTGGTAATCCACCCTCATCCATTTAATATCGCAATTTTTCGTAAACATACGATGCCACTACGGCAGATAACGTCTTAGTGCAATAGCAAAAAGCAATGAACGTTTATGTACTGTGGTGCGGTTCAATCCTTACCGATCTCTTTAGAAACTTTCCCTCTCCAACCAATTGCGACAAATGATTAGCATCAAAATGTAACAGTCAGAAAACTATGAATTAGACTAATTACGAGATAGTTGATTCGGACAGACAACTCATTTCTTTTCTTCTTCCTCCCGACTTTGTCCCCGCACCTCATATTACACGAAAAATCTACCGTACTTCAAACTATCGCCCATGTATACAGCGACAATGTTGATATCCGAGATTCCAATTTTTTTGAGGTTATTTCATGATAATATTGTTATGATGGTCTAAAATACATATTAATTGATTGACAGAAAGAGAAAATCACGCGACGCCAAATGACAGCGGCCGAATAAAATTGGGTTGCCGTTTAATTATGTCGACATTATTTAAAAGGGGTGTGATATCCACACACCCCTTTTTACTTTTTTTACACCTTTTTTATTTTCGGCCATCGGATTGGATGAATTGAAGAAGATCAAAGGACAAAAATTAACAAGGGTGTGTGAGAAGTAAAAAGAGGTGTGTGGATAGCACATCCCTATTTAAAAAACAAAGGATGAAGCTAAATTATGGTTCACGATATTAGGTTAAGTCATTAGTGGGGATAATATTCTAAGATTAACGAATCAATCTTACTTTATCAAAAAAGAAAATTAATATAGATTGAAACGATGAATGAAAAATAAGTCGAAGGAGCGATAATGGTGGGTGAGAAAAGAATCAATACGGCTAGGCCTTAGGTGCCTGTAAGTGCTCGTCGATAACGAGAAATTTTTCATTGTGACGGAAACACGTACACCACGTGTTGTTATATAAATGGTGAAAAGTTTAATTTTTTAACACACATATCTCATTATTTGTATAATGACAAGTGGTTTATCATCTCATGTTCCGATTGAAAAATTTCTTATCGACAACGCCACCTGAGCGTGAGCTGTATTTGCAACGTTTCATGCATAATCCCACTTGGCTGAATCATATTTGTTTAATAATTGGGGTTAATTAATTTAAGGATTCTTTAATTAAAGGTCTAACGGATTGGACTATATTTTAAATGATCCGATATGTATCGCGTGCGTGGGGACCGACAGTGCTGGCTCATTGCTGTATGGATTTTGTTTTAGATAAGCACGAGCTTTTGATCCATTCCATAGTTTTCAATAAAGTGTTATCTCCTTTCCTCTAAAACAAGAGGAATTTTTCAATGGGATATGATATCCACACACCATTTTTTACTTCTTTCACATCTTTTCGGTTTTCGGCCGTCGGATTAGATGAATTGAAGAAAATCAACAGACAAAAATTAACAAGGGTGTGAGAGAAGTAAAAAGAGGTGTGTGGATAGCACACCCCTTTTTCAATATGCCGAGAATACAGTACGATACACCAAAATATTTATATAAAAAATTATGATACTTTGTATACCAGATTACATTTCCGGCACATTTCCGGCACACTGAAAATTTCTCCTAAAACACCCCACATGCAAAAAGCTCACCAATAAAATGTCAGCATCCTATTACAAGGGTTGGTCAATGCAATACATTAAACCGACAGGGACTTCTCTGCAACGAAAATGTTACTGTAATAATTGCACTAAAAGTACGTAATAACCTTTGAAATACTGTCACAGTGATAGCATGGTGTAAGAAAGCATCATTTGTGAGGAGGTCCCACTGTTTTAGCAATTATCAATTATCTAGGATTTAGTTTATGGTAATCCATGTTTAATTGTTCAATAACTATAGCTTCACGCAGAATAAAACATGATCAAGCAATGCATAGGAACAAATCAACTTACACATACTGCCTACAAAATCATAAAAGCCAAAACAAAAGAGAAGAACCTTTGGTGCAACTTCTCTTTTCTTTTCTTGAGGATGAACTTAATCCGGAACCACTCCCCAAATCCTTTCGAGGTTAAGTCTTCGCGGCGGGTCTCACCAACCCTAATCCGGAACCACTCCCCAAATGCTTGAAGTCTCTTGCTTCAAGATTATCATCGTGCCCGGCAAAGCCGGTTCCTCCTTTTGCCAAGTTCACCAAGTTCCTTTCTTTGCATCCCTTGCTGCAAACAAGGCAAACCTTATCTACGGCCATGAACTTATCAGCACATTTCTTACAAAAGACATGCCCGCATGAACTAAGGGCCACGAGCGACAGCGTGTTGGTCAAAGTAACCTTACAGCTCGGACAGATAAGTGTCTTATCCAGAGATGAAGTCTTCTTCTCGTTACTGTCTTCTGTGTAATACACAGAGAATAGGGACTTCAGCTTTAGTTTCTCATTTCCTTCTGGACAGACCGTGCTCATAGAGGGAGCATCTACTTTAACAGGAGCTGCCGGTGTAGCAGAAGGCAGCCAAAAGGCTTTCATTGTCCGAAGAGCCTCCTCTTCATAAGAAGTGACCTTCACACTGTTTGCCCCGTGGAAACCAGTCTTATCTTGGCTCTGGTTTCTATCATTGTATTGTGGAATTGCGCCGTGGTTTTGCTGATCAAAAGCCTCAAGCTCTCTAGCTTTCTGCTGCATTAACCGATCATCTTCCTCGTTCTTTTCTTGCTTCTGCTGAGCAGTATGTGCAGCTAGCTTTCTGGCAAGTGGAAGAAACACCTTAAGCACAAACCACATAAATAATAGAATTTGTAGATATTTAGGGGTGGTGAAAGGCCCATTGCATACCCATTTATTTGGGTACCATTACCAACAAGGTGTATTTCACCATCACCAGTACCAACACCACCATTACCACCTTGTTAGTGGTGGTACAAAATAAATGGGTACCCGATTGCCACCCCTATTGATTACACCTTGGTGAAATTTTACTCCAGAGTTACTGCAAGGAAATACAACCAAAAGGCATCAAGCTCGGCCAAGCTCACATCTTCCAAAGGATGCCTCGTGGAAACCAAAATACAATCAAGAATAGCCAACTACAAAGATCACAACCAGCAGAATAATGAGCTTGCTATAACCAAGCTTACATGCTCAAAATTAGTTTCAGTCCAATAATTGTCTCCTTATAAATATAACTGGGTTGATAGTCCACTGAAGTCCCCCAAGGAATCCTAGAACCACTAGACTCCAGGGAATTCCCACTAAATCTATGAACCAGATTCCCCAGTTAAAAGCAACGTCATTCAGTAATGAGAATATAAAACTATACTACTAACCGAGCATACAAAGAAGAGCTATTTAAGGATTATGTTAGTCAACAGGGGATCTCAAGGTGTGTTTGGTACATGGGATGGGACGGAACAGAGTGGGACGGAACCGTGCCGTCCCACGTTTGGTGCCTTAAAATTGTGTGGAACGCGCGTCCCACGGAACGAAAAAGGGTCAGATTTTGGTTCCCCCTCCCCCCCTGGAATAGGTTTTTCCATCCCGTGGGACACAAATTTTTTTTTTTTTGGACAACAATACCCCTTTTATTTTTCATTAATTACATTGTCTACCTCCCTTCTCTCCCGTAACCTCCCTCTGTTCTACCACAAACCCAGTAACCCAATCCCTTCTTTCCCGTAACCTCCCTCTTCATCCACCACAAACCCAGTAACCCAATCCCAGCAAACCCATCCGACGACGACGACGTCACCACCGTCACCAGCAAACCCCTCTTCTTCTCCGGCGTCGTCACCACCGTCACCAGCAAACCCTCTTCTTCTCCGGCGCCGTCACCATGGAGCCGTCACCAGCAACCCCTCTTCTTCTCCGGCGCCGTCACCATAGCCAGGCCGACGACGACGACGACGCTGCACGGAGGATGATGACGACGCTGCAGGGAAGACGATGACGACGCTGCAGGGAGGACGATGACGAAGCTGCAGAAATTGATTGAAATGAATTTTGGGATTTTTCTGTGTTTGATTTTGGGATTTTTCTGTGTTTGATTTTGGGATTTTTCTGTTTTTTTTCTTCTTGTAATTGTTTGCTGGTGACGAGATCTGAAATTGATTGGAGGGTTTGCTGGTGACGAGATCTGAAACTGGATTGGTTGCCGAGAAAACGAAGGAAAACGAAAACTGGGGTCTGATTGTTTGAGTTCATACTCGCACTCAGCAATTGTACAAACAAGGCTAAGTTAGTCATTTAACACGAAATCCAAACCGTTCCGTCCTACACGTACCAAACATAACACGAACCTCCGTTCCGTCCCGTCCCGTCCCGTCCCGTCCCGTCCCGTCCCGTCCCGTCCCGTTTGCGTACCAAACGCACCCTCAAAGAACTAAAACTATAGATCCTTCATTTTCACTATTTCAATTAACATAGAATGTATTTCTCCGAACCTCTTTGATCCCGTAGAAGAAAACCACATTGAAGTAGTAATAAATAGTAACAAGAACATCAAGTGCTGATGTGACAACAAAACAGACTCAGGCATATTTGGACAAACCTTCTTCACCTAAAAATACCTAGTAGAGAGACATAACACACAAAAGGGCAGAATGTAATTCAAATGAGATACTCCTATGGCAACCTCCAAAATCGGTCATATAACTTATGTCTTATAAAGCTAGCTGGTTTATGAAGTTGTTTATGAAGGGATTCAATACCAAAGACACAACAATTGTAAATGGCATTGAATTATGACCACCAAGCAAAATCCCACTTTCGAATCTGCGATTCAATGCAGTCTGGGGCCACACAGCTCGAAGCTCTCGAGTACACGGTGACATTCATATCATACAGAAACCTAAAATTCTTCTGCCCAAAAGCTCTTACTGACTCCCAAATCTCACTCTCCCACATACAAATTCGTTTTATCACAGGACTCCCACTAAAACACAAAACTTAAGAAACCCAATACAGCCAAATTCACAGAAATAAAAGACACCAAATTGGACGATAACCATCGAAATTATGCAAAAAGGAGAGTTCGAGAAAGGAAGAAAAGCGGCATACACACCTGTGGATGTCCTTCTTCTGAGAAAGCAAGCACTCGAGAATGCATTCCTTGCAAAAGACGTGGCCTTTCTGGCAGCACATGGGGTCGATGAAGGGCTTGAGGCAGAGGCAGCAGGCGTCGAAGGGCTTGATGGAGTCCCTGCCGAGCCGCTCCCTCTGGGTTCCATAGCCGAGCTTCTTCTTCTCGTCGTAGGTGAAGAAAGCGAGGTCGTTGTTGTTCTTCGAGTGCCTCTGCGGCATCTTTTCGAATTGGATTAAAATCTACTCTTCTGATCGTGGATTTCAATTTTTCGGATTTTCGATTTGGGAATTTTGGGGATGGAGACCTAGCCCTAAATAAAGTCTCATAAACTTGAAATCCTATTTGGATTTCGGAATTTCTTTGGCAACCCCATTTTAACGACATGTCGTGCACGTTAGCTCAAATTGCTACTTTACATGAAAATCACATTTTCTCCTCTCAAGTTTTCGTGTAATTTTAAATTTATTTAACGTCTTTCTAATAGTTTAAGATTTATACTAATTTTGGACCACCGTTATAAAAATTTGTTAAGTTAATCATTAAACGATAACTGGCCTTAAATATAACTATCACGTTATAATTTAACGATTAGCTTAATAAATTTCTGACGATTACACAAAATTGATACAACGTCGTAAGTAGTATAAAATTGAAGAAACTATAAAGCGTTGTATAGTTTAAAATTGAACGAAAAAGAAACGAGAGGCAAATTAAAGACAACTTCTTTTAATTTTTATTCTCAGATGCTAGAATAAAAGTTATGGAACCCCGAACCATTTTGCCAGAAAGTGTACCCAAAATTCACTTAAAATATTTGCGACCTCCACACACTCTCTACCGAAAAAAAAAAAACTTTTTGATTCCCTTAACCATCGTTCTTCTCAAATATTCCGATTATATCCCCATGGCTTCTCCCAGAAAGAGCCCGTTATCGGAACCCGGAGATCGCCAGTCCGCTGCGGCAATCGTAGTCCAACCGTCGTCCCCGCGCTACCCTCCCAGCGGGACTCCCACCTCCGGAGCCCAGCGCCGAATCGGGATCGCCGTCGATCTCAGCGACGAGAGCGCCTTCGCCGTTAAATGGGCCGTCCAGAACTACCTCCGCCCCGGAGACGCCGTCATCCTCCTCCACGTCCGTCCCACCAGCGTCCTCTACGGCGCCGACTGGGGCGCCACCGACGTCTCCATCCCCGAGGACCAGGAGTCCCAGCAGAAGCTCGAGGACGATTTCGACAATTTCACCGTCACCAAGGCCAACGACCTCGCCAAGCCGCTCGAGGAGGCCAAGATGCCGTACAAGATCCACATAGTCAAGGACCATGACATGAAGGAGCGGTTGTGTTTGGAGGTCGAGAGGCTCGGCCTCAGCGCCGTCGTGATGGGCAGCCGGGGATTCGGGGCTTCTAAGCGGACCTCCAAGGCCAGGCTCGGCAGTGTCAGTGACTACTGCGTGCAACACTGCGTTTGCCCTGTCATCGTCGTGAGGTTCTCCGATGACAAGGATGATGAAATCGACGCCGTAAAGCAAGGTAATTTTGACTGCCCCGTCGTGCCTGAGGAGGAGCCGGAGTTTCATGATGCTTTGGATAAAGGTTTGAACTTTGAGCTCTCTCTCTGCCATTCTTCTTTAATTCTCGATTATTACCATGCATTTGTTGTTAATCCTGCTTTTAATCCATCAAATCTCATAATTAGTATTAGAACTGCAATTGTGCATTTGATTCAGAATCTGTGTTTGGAGATGATTAAAGGTTTGTCCTTGGGATTAGCTTGGGATCAATGTCTGATTAGTAGGTAATCCTGCTTCAAGTTCTTGCTTTCCGAATTTTGTTTTACTCAAGTGGTCCAATTCTTTAAGCTCTATTTAAGCCAGTGCAAATCCAAAAGTTTGCAAAGTTGTATGTTTCCTTTGTTTTATCTCTTGTGCCAAAAACATTGCATTCAAGAACGAGAGCCGTCACAAAAAGCCTTCTACTTTGCGTTGGGTTATTTAGATGGTTTCCTTTTTTTCATCATTCTCTCTGAAGTAACATATTTGTTTAGCACGTAATACACGTAAGTAGGAGGCAGTTTATTCTCTGAGAGCGATAAGTTGAAGTAGCTAAACACCTGGGTGGGTGGATGTGAGGCAAGGGCATGATCCACTTGCTTGTCGCCTTTGATTTTTCTTAAATGTAAATTGCAAATAATGGCTTCATCATTAACATTCCCTTTTAGATTTTGAGACATCGAGTTTAACGCTGTTTCAGCATTCATTGTGTAATTTTAGCACCAATTTCACCTTTAAGGGCTTCAATTAGTACACACATTTGACTTCTGGTAAAATATAACAGTTAGGTATTTGGATTCTCAAGTTTTCATTTGATTGTGTTTCTTGTAAGGAATAGTAATAGAAGTCTCTTTATTGGAAAGAGTTATAATGGTAGAAGGAATAGGAGTCTCTAGGATAAGGTCATAATTGATGTTTCATGGCATCAAATAAGCGAGTGTTTTCCCTTTTTGTTGGTATCTTAAATATTAGTATATGTCGGTTGCACGAACAGTATTTTTCACGGCGTTTATACTTTTGAAACAAACTAATGTTTTACAGCCAACATTCCTAATAATCAATACTCGAAAACAAACACATGCATTAATAGGAGGAACCAGTGGTTTTTGTACGAGCGTTCTTGCTAGTGCTTCATGTTTTCTATATGGATCCCTAATTCCCTACTACCATTCTTTAAAAACATTCACGCAAATAAAAATGGCAGATTGTAACTACTAGTTGTGCTGTCATGTTACGTGTAGGCTTGTATGTGTTATATCCTTGATAGTGTTTTCATTGTGGATCCTTACTACCATTCCTTCAATTGTTTGTGCTGCTATGTGGGTGATATACATTGGATTATCTGAAACCTGCTTCACTAGAAGTTTCTTCTAGTGGAAACTGAGGATTTAAGAACGCTGAACAAAAAGGGGTTCATGATGGTTTAGGTTGGTGTTTGATAGTGATTGAGTCTTACCCGGCATGCCATATGCTTTGCATTGTGACAATCCTATTTGCATGATACTTTGATTTGAGTCCTGTTAACCCTAGAATTAGTTATGAATAGTCAATGATAAGTGTTTTGTAAGTGCTGACACTTGTAAGGTTCCTCCCCAAGATGGCTAGGTCGTTTGCACTGTAGGGCCTTTAGGCATCATGATCGAACGTGCAGTCCACACTTGTGTCACTCGGCTCGATGAGTTCCACGTAGTAGGTTGTTTCTTCAGAATACTAATGTCCATGTGGTATTGAATCATCTGGTCAAATGTTTCTTCATGCTCAGTACCAAACATAAGTCTTGTGCAGAAGGATTAAGTCAACTCTGGATTTCAATGATAATCTGGACATCCATCCTTTATTTGTTGGCAATTATTCTTGAGCCAATGGTTTTGAACTATGTATATAAGTTCATCTTCTCAGAGCTTTTTTCGTAAGTTTTATATGGTTTACCTCTCTGTCAATGATTCAGTTGGAAATTGACATCGAATTTATGCCTTGCAGATGCCGATAAGGCGCGCTGAACAACAGATGGAGATGCTGGATGAGCTTTCAGATGATGTTGATCAAATACTCCTGGTTCATATGTAATCACATTGTATGGAAAAAGTGTGGCGGTACTACTGAGTCTCTGTTTTTGCTTTCTTTTATTCCGGTATGGCGGGTACTGAATCTACTGATCGTTGTTTTAACCACCTTTTTACTGCTTTCGCATGGTTTATGAAGCTCCGGGGTGATGAATAATGGATGAGTGTCCTTTCTTCTTCCTTTCAGTATTCTGCATGTACAAAGCCTGCACTTTCATCTTGTTGCATGAGTTTTGATTAAAAATAAAATAAAATAAAAAACTAAAAGCTGGCCACCCATATCTAATTGGTGGGCCTTTTGCGGGCTTCATATGGTAAAATGCGAATTTAAGCTCATACTTTGGTGATGGAAGCAAAAGACGAGAGACATGTGGTGTTTATTAATTGAAATCTTATAATTTAAGGGATTGAGATTCATTTCGAATTTCTGTGTTTGGAGCTCGTAGAGTGAGAGATGCGGATCACTCAATTTCAATTCTACGACCCTCATCCCATTGGCCAACTTCACAAAAACTCAAGAACTTGAACGGTCCAAATCTTTATCTCTTTCTCTTGAAAGTTAAGGATCTCTCGTTCTACGGATTCCGAACATAGAAGTTCAGAGCGGACATCCCGTAATTTAAGTATACAACCTACTTGATGTGTCATAATTTAGAATATAAAAATAGTATTATAACATGAGTGTTGGACATCCCCAACATAGAACAGTCGCACCAAAAAAATTACTCGTAATCCTAAAAGAGACGATCCAACATAAACCTTAAATATCACACATCTCCATGTGTTCAACTTTTGAAATGGATCCACCACACAACCACATTGTCTCCCTCTGCAAGTAGAAGCAAAGAATTTCGATTTTCACCACAAAACAAATCCCCAAGGACGCTCTCAGCCCCTTTCTTGATCCCTTATTTATTTTCATTACATCTTAATTTTTGTTTATTAGCTTTCTTAATAATCACTAATCAACTTGCAATTAAAATACTATATTGCCAAATCATGATTTATGGTACGCACGTGGTCATGTTCCACGATTTGACCCCACCGCCTTCCCGTGATTAAGTTTACAGATACTATGTTGTTAAAATTTATCACGTGTGAAGCTTCTATTTGTCAATATTATCGCTTTATGTACACATCACAAACATTAATAGGTCGAAATAACGTCACTATAAACGTAAATAATTGCAAAAGAGAATCTTCCATGTGTAGTAAACTACTCAACAGGAAGGCAATTTTGTATGCCTCTCTCAAATCTAGTAACAACCTGCTTAGATCAAACCTTCCCAATTAAAAAATATATCAGTAAAATTTGACTGGAATTAAGGATGCTAAAGTTAAGCACTGGTCCACTTGTAAGGTCAAATCATATTTTTCTTTTTCTTGTTCCAGGATGCTGGAAATTTATGACAGTTCTAAAAATTAGAATACTTGTGGTTCATGCCTTTTATATTATATCTACGAGTTGAGCGTCTCACTCATTACGTTATACAGGAATATATTTTAGTGATACGGTAGTATTTTTCAAGTATTATGTAAAGTTATTCAAGGTTCAACCAAATACACCGCTAATCACGCCCACAATTACCCCAAGTATGTACAAAAACTTTCTTGCATCAGAGATGTTATTGTGAAGTTTTTTCTAAGTTCATCACATACTATTATGAGAATTAACTTTTTAACGTGACACTTCGTAATTAGCCTAAGATACTTACAAATGAAATCGTTATCTCACGGAAGTTATTCTCCCTAATACGATGTATGAAAGTTATTTTTTCACTTCCCAAATTTTTTCTGCCATTAAATTGAATAATTAAGAGGAAACACAATGATAAACTTAAAATCTCAAGAGAGCGTTGAAAGTTGAAATGGAAGTACAGAATGTAAAAATAACTGAAATCATTCCCCAGTGTGCACCGATGGAAATGAAGTTGGTTAATTAATCTGGTCACCTGGGTTCCCTTCTGGCTATTGATCTGGAAATGTTCACGCTTTCACTTAATCGTTCTTCCCTACTGCTCGAAGAAGTTGAAGACACAGGCGGAGGAGGCTTACACGACCATGGAACAACTTGGTTTTCTTCATCTTCTTCCGCACCGTCCTGTCCTTCTTCATCGTCGTCGTCTTCGTCTTCGTCTTGGTGATGATTTCCTTCATTATTATTGACACAACTCTCGCAAACAGAAACAGTAGGGCAGAGCTTGAGACCGGAGCCGATCCAGCGGGTCGGAGATTGGCAGACATGGCAGAGCAGAGTTCTTGAATGCTTGGCCACCAGAAAGTTTGCACCGTGAACCTTGACGTCGCAGTCCCAGCAGAGGCTTGCTTGATCGGAATCGCAGTACACTTTTGCTGCAGAGTCACACAGATCGCACTTCTTCATATCTCTCTATGTTGTTAAGCCCCTGGTGGCTCTGTGTGTGTATATAAATATATGAATATATATATATATATGTGTGTGTGTGTGTGTTTATATATATGTAAGGAAAGAAGCTGAAAACATATGATGCAGGGCAAGTTGCAGCTATTTGTATTAAAAACCAGCTCTGGTTTTTCCTTTATAAAAAAAACAAATTAAAAAGAAAAGGGAAGAATTATTTTCTTTTCTTCTGAGCTGGGAAGGATGCACCGATCATCCTCACTCCTTAAGTTTATGAGGCAAGTTTATTGGCTAAACTGCTAAAGAATACTAGATAAAAAGTATGGGAAATTTTACTGGTAAAAAAGTAAGAACATTGACGTTGCGTTCTGAAGAATAATATATAAAAGTGCGTTCGCAGTGATTTGGTAGTATTTTATAATTAACGCTTGAGTAGTTTATTGGTACTCTTCTTTGAGAGAGATTTTTTAGTGTGACTGTCATAGGGAATGATACATTACGTGTCGCTATATAAAATGTAGAATATGTGTGTTAAAAAGTTAATAACTTAAAAAATAAAAAATTTCACTACTTACATAAAAACACGTGGTGTACCACCCGTGTTCCCGTCATAACTAAAAATTTATCCTTCTTTTGAAGGAAATTTTCAATATGCTGGAAACTCGGCTTAGTACATCAAATGTCATAATACAAATTACTGAATTTCTCTTTTCAAGTATCCAATCATTTATATTATTATATCTGGTTTACCAAACCATGTTACTATCACACTGAAAAATCTCTCATTTTGAGGCATTTTAGCAAGCAGCTTTAAATTTGTTTCAATACTTTAAATTGACTCGTCCAAACATAGCATGAAAGAAAATTTTCATGACCTCTAATTAGTTGAGAAATGCTAAATAGGCTCCCACACACAAACAAGAAGTACAAATTTTCTTATGTAGATGCGTGACTAATCCTAACACTTCTAATGAGAGTTTAATCATGAGTGAGAGGGAATTATGTGCACTCAATCAGCACTCTTTTTACCCTAAAACCTAAATTTTTGCAGCATCAAACGGCACCAACCATGCATTGTAGATTGGGGGGTCCCATAGAGAGGTCCACCCACCGGGTCCAATTGGAGACATCTGTGGTTGGTCGTGCATGAATCCAATGCGCTCTAAATTTAGACAACAAAATGGATGCAGGCAAGATAAGCTCGAGCCTCTCAAGTCTCACTTTTATTTATTTAGACTAAACAGGTGTCTAAATTCCAGTGAACTGGATTATTTTGTGGATAAATTTCAAAGGGTTGCTGTCACACACATTGCTTTTCTTATTTTCGTTTTTCAATCCAGAAAGGGATCCTCGCTGGATCCTTTCTATCAAATTTTACTAATCAACGTATTCAGGTATTTAAAATTTGATTCAACAGTTAAAAACATGAAGTCTCTTTAAAAGTTATAATAACTTTAATCATTGAATCAAATTTCAAAAGTTTGAATTTGTTGATTGGTAGGATTTGATGAAAGGAATTCGGAGAGGATCCCTTTCCTTTCAATCCCAGTGAACCAAGTAGTTCTGTGAAATCTGTGGGATGGCTAGGTGAACCTACTAGCTTCCTGCATATGCATGTGTAGAGGACACAACTTGCCGAATTTGTTGGTGGATGGATAATCGCATGAGACTTGTAACTCAGGTAATTACGAGTAATGTCTTGACTGTGAGTCTTATGTTCGATCTCCTCTTTCAATAAAAGATTTGCAACTAATATTATTTCCACCATTTCCCAAACTCAAAAATGGATGCAAGCTGAGTTTGATCTCATTCTTTCATGTATGTCTTAAGATTTTGAAAGAACTTAACTATTAGCTAAACTAATTGGTAGCTAACTACATGTATAGAAGTTTCAAAAAAAAAAAAAAAAAAAATTCTTATAAGACGGAACAAATGATTAACATTGTGATTTTGGACTTAGTGGCCCGGGCTAAATCCCATCTAGGCCCCATAACCTCCTATTTCCGATTTCGGAAGAGTCCCATGTTGTGGTCCACTATATGCCTAGGACACCCCATTTAAATTCTAAAGCATTCTCTCTTTTTTTGGCTGTTACAAAGAGGGCTCAAAGCTCAAGCAGAACCGGTAAATAAAGAAAGACATCAACTTGAGGGGCTTACACAAACAGCCGGAGTTCTAGTAATCTTGAAAATATCATCTAGAAGTAAACCAACTATTGAAGAAGAAGGGTATCCAACATAATACAATTCAAGTACAAAGAAAACTCAATTTTTGCCAAATCACCAACCACCATGTTCCCTTCCCTATAAATATGACTTAAATCACATTGATTAATTGAGAAACCAAGTGATGACAACCATTTAACAAAGAAGTCAAGGGATGCAAATCATGCACACAACTAATTTGAAGAGTGAAACTAAAACAGCAGTAATAAAAGAGAGGAGTAACCTGTTTGATTATTATAAGCTACCTGAAATTACAAAACTGGGATGAGCGAGAAGAACAAAGAAATGAAAGAAACTGAAATTCCCACATAAGAGAGATCCTACATTTTATAATTTATTAAATATCTAAAGCTTCCACCAATAATTCTTGAGAACTTTGCATCATGGCAGGGCTCAATCTGAACATGAGGGTGCAAAACTCCATCTCATCCAAAGCGCCATCACCGTCCAAATCACCTTCCTTGAGCATGCACATGATATCCTCATCGCTCATGCCTTGCAATCCAAGCAATCCCGAGTTCTTCTTCAAGCTCTCAAATGTGATCACTCCCTTCTCTCCATCCGTCAACAACCGAAACCCTTTCGACAGCTCCTCCATAAACCCTTCTGCTCCCAGTTTCTCAACCATGGCTGGAAAGAAATCTTCAAACACAATAACCCCATTTCGAAAAGCCATTGATTTAATTTCCAAGGTGAAAATTTGATGAAACGAATAAAAGCTAGGGTTTAATTCAGCGTAGATTATCCTATAGTTTGCCGGAGAAAATAAAGTTGGGGTTTTTGTGCGTCGGTTTTCAAATATTTTATTTGTGGAAAAGTAACCTAGCGTAGGGTTTATATATTATCAGGGAAATTGAGTGAATTAATGGAGAAAATGAGGAAGATTTCGAGGAAAGAGGGAGTGCTGTGGATGACAACAAATTAAATTGTACAGATAACATGCCGGCATGATCGAAATTTGCTCTGCGTTATAGTTGGTGGGATGTTTCATTTCTGAGAGGCTTCTCTTTCCTCGAAATTACATGGGAAGGTCCAGAAGTAATGAGGGTCAGGTATAGTCATGCATGGCAAGCAATTAAATAGCATCTTCCTGAAAAGATGAAACTTGGCATGCATGAGCTCTTTCCAAATCAGCATCTGACAGCTAGCAGACAGAATTTTGCCACATAATATCATTAATTTAGGTGGTAATTAGAATCACATAACATGGTATGATTACTTCATGCGTTATAATATGCGTAAATGATTATAAAGTTGATGTTCTCACTTTTAGCATGTAATATCAACCTTTTTTTCTAATAGAAAACCTCGACAGCACAAAGAGAATAGCGTATACTATTAACAAAAGTTCACTCATATTATAAAAACATATTTTAGATTGCAATAACAATAAATTATCGATAATAGGCTTGAATTGAGAAATACAAAATCTAGCCAAAACTAAAATGAAAAATAGATTATACATACTGTCGTGTAGGGAAAATTTTTGGGAGTTACAATCTTCCGATGTCAAGTATTATAATATGAGTTGACAATAAAACTAATATTGTACAAACGTACGGTATAACAATGATAAATATATACATGTATATGTTGTCACATAAGTGAGTTGTAACGTCATGTGTCAATAGTTTGATAGTGACACCAATTATAATTTAATTATTTTTTATTTTTTCGTAAAGACGCCAAATAATTTCTTGAATTGTGTAGTAGCACTCATAGTGCGGTAAGAGCGTTTTTTATTAAATGAAGTTTTAACGAAACACTTCCGGTATTGTTCACTTTTAACGAAAAATCACATTTTTACCTTTTTCTGGTACTATTCACTATACATTTGTTTGTCATTTTTCATTAAAACTAAAGTTTTTTTGGACTTATAATTTTCGTTAGTTTTTCTTTTACTAAAAGTATGATCATGTAACAATTGCGTGGAGTTAAGTTCATTTTTCTTTTTCTTTAGTTTCTTTGCAAGTAATACCTTTTTTAATTATTTTCCCACAACCAAATTCAAATGGTAGAAGAGTCTATGGGTTGGGTCCATATATAAACATGCACGTATACGAAAAGTAATTTACAGGACCAACCACGAAAGTTCAAAGCATTCCACGTATGTGCATTTACCTAATCAAAGTAAACAAGACGATGCCTAATGAGCAGTAGTTAATTTGGGATTGTCAAAATCTTTGAAGTTCTACCTGCCGAAAAAAGAAAGTATGAGTATGCAAAATTCCACGTAGTACCTCCCCAAAATTGCCTATCAATTTTGCTTTGAAAATTGATATGCGACGTTACGTACGTTCCAAGGGAGAAAGAGGCAGCACTTGCAAAATTGAGTACATCCTTACAGCTATGAGTCCATTAAATTTTATTAACTACATTGAGAAAGAATCAAAGAGCAATAAGGAATGCAGGAAAATGAAGAATTTGAAAGAGAGAAAAATTGTCAAATGTATGAATTGTATTTTAGACTTGATGAATTGGATTCTCACAATTACAGAGCTTGTATACACACATATATCTAGCTTAAAACTGTATTCTTACACTTCTAACAAACTAACTAATCTTTTTAACAACCTAACAACTAACCAATGAAACGAATCAAGAAGCAATAAGGAATGCAGGAAAATGAAGAACTTGAGAGAGAAACAGTTGAGAGAAAGAAAGAGAGAAAGAGTAAAATGTATGAATTGTATTTTAGGCCTAATGAATTGAATCCTCACAATTACAGAGCTTTTATACACATATATATCTAGCTTAAAACTTTATTCTTACACTTCTAACAGACTAACTAATTTTTTTTAACAACCTAACAACAAACCAATGATGAGCTGTCATTTATTGATACTCAATAAATTTTACATGAGTATATAAATAATTTGACGTACTAAATCACCGTCACGTGATATAATCAATCCATGTATTATTATATGAAATTTTAAAATATGTAGTAAAAGAAGAATAATTTTAATAATAAGCTCAAAAACTACAGAAAATGACAGATAATAGCCATGAAAATATAGTATACACGCCCTAATACAACATAACAAACTAAGAGATCCTAACTAGAAGTCACAGGCAAGAGCTTCCTCCAAGAAGTCTTTAGAAGTTTCCATCAAAGCAGGACTCAACCTAAACATGAGGGTACAAAACCCCATCTCATTCAAACTCCCATCACCATCCAAATCACCTTCTCTCAGCATGCACCTTAACTCCTCGTCATCCCATGCAACTCCAACAATGCAGAGTTTCTCTTCAAGTTCTCGAATGTGATCACGCCTTTCTCTCCATCCTTTAACAACCGAAACCCGTTGGACAGCTCCTTCGTGAACCCTTCTGCTCCCAATCTCTCTACCATGGAAAGAAATCCTGAAACGCAACCGCGCCACCTAAAGCCATTAATTGGTTAATTTATAAATTAATTGCTACAAATGTAATACATACATATATATATATATATGGTATTCTTCGATCGATTGTAATGTGTTTATGGAAAGATGACCTAGGGAGAGGGTGTTATATACATGCGGGGGTGAAGGATTGAAGAAGAAAGGTCTTGGGAGGAAAGAGTCGGCTGCTTTAATGACAATTGTACGTAATGATCAGGATTGTCTACGGAGATATTTTTAGTTCGGGTGGAAATACGGATGGTACATTACGTGTTTTTATGTAAATGGTAAAAAAATTTAATTTTTAAGTGATTAACCTTTTAACACATATATCTCACAATTTATATGGAGACATATAATGTACCATCTCGTGTGACGATCACACTGAAAAATCTCTCTTGTCTACTAAAGTCGTTGCATGTATATATTCTAGCTTTCATGGCTTCTTCTATATCTACTTTTTCCTCGAAGTTGCATGAGACAGTAGCAACAATTTGGTATGGTCATGGGAAACTGGTAAAGCATTTTCCTTTAAAAGTACCTAAACGACATATTTGGTCGACAGCAATTTACCAAAATGTCCATACTATAAAATAAAAAGAAAGAAACGAAGTTACAACTCATTTATAGTTTGGGAATATGTAAATATCCAGTTCTACTAGCTAATTGACGTTTCTCAACTCTCCCCTTATCGTGACTCAGTGCCACGATCTGATAATATTCTTTTTCATTTGGAAGTGAGAGGTTTTAGGTTCAAATATCGTAAAAGGCGAATTCAATACCAAATTAAGCTGCCCATTGTGTGGCTTAGCCGAACTTTCCCTCCTCTTAGTGTAACAGTATTGATGTACTAAAAAAAAAGACAAAAAACAAAAAACTCTCCCTTCATCACCTTATGAAGATATATAAGAGTGACTTCAACAAATAAATAATGTTTCATCCCAGACCGGCTTCGTCGTAGCACGATATTGTTCGCTTTGGGCCCCAGCAACACCCTCACGGTTTTGTTTCTAGAAACTCACACGAGAACTTCTCAATAGATCACCCATTCTAGGAATGTTCTCGCCCAACCTTGCTTAACTTCGAAGTTTCAATGGAAACTGAAGCAGTGAGTTCCCAAAAGGCCTCGTGCTTAGAAAGGGGAGCATGTACATATAAAACACATTACCCCCTCTCCGTTGGTCGATGTGGGATCTCACAAATAATCATTGATGTGTGTGCAAAAAGAAAAAAAAAGTGCAAATATTTGTCCATACCACAAATGTCTCGTCATGTGTTAATATTCACTCAGTTTTTTTTCTTTTTCTGTACACACATATATGGCACATAATTAATTGATTGGCATATAGCACATGACTAGTTGATTTAGTGCAACTCCAGTATGGGTTGGTGCTCGGGGGATGGGGGACGAAATAGGGCTAGATAGTCCGGCCTTGAAGCTCCAACGTGGGCAGCCCGAGGGAGAGTGGAGGCCCAAGCTCCGGGCTTGTAAGGAATTGCCAGCTCGAGAGTCAGAGTGGATGTGAAGCTAGGGCTGACGTCATCCTGGTGTCAGCCCAATTTTATATTTTTTTTTGTCAAGTGCGTGCGACTCACCCACGCGTGGGGGCACATCAGCCGACAGCTTTTCAAAGTATGGGACTCATGTCGCAGTCTTCCAAGGTTATCGTTGGGAAGCCACATGGCTTCTCATGGTTCGTTTGATCTCAATGACTCTTTAAATTAGACCGTCCAATTTGCAACGATAATAAAAATAAAAAAAATCTTATTTAATATCAACCGTTAGATCTGAGATCAAAGGTTAATATTATTCTGCTTTATAAATAAATAAATAAAAAAGAAAGAATAGTTTTAAAATTAAGAAAAGTTACCGTTATGACACGTGGCACAATATGGAGTGTTGGAATTCAATTTTTTTTATATCTAACGGCAGAGATTAATTAGTTCAATAAAAATTAAAAACAAAATGTAAAAAATCTGAATTTTTTTTTAAATTGTTTTTACTTTTCTATAAATACCTTCTCATTATCGAAATCCATCACCAGTAATTGTCTTTTCGGGTAAAAATCTTATCAAAATCCATCACCAATAATTGTCTTTTCGGGTAATGACATGTGGCGCAACGAGAACGATTAAAAATCTGATCGAAACATATCTTCAAAGATTCTGAAAAAGTAAGGACATGTGGCACGACGACATTGGATAAAAATCTTATCGAAATCCATCACCAATAATTGTCTTTTCGGATAATGACACATGGCACAACGAGAACGATTAAAAATCTTATCTGAAATTACAAAAAAAAATATTATGTATTATTTAAAAAAAATTATATTTTATTGCCTATTGCCAAGGCCATTCAAGTGCAACAATGAAGATGCAAAAGACAGTTACTGTTCATATAATGGATTGAATAGTGAATAGCCTAGGGGAAGGGCTCCCACGCTGGAGTTGCTCTTATAGGAACTCGATTTCCATTTGGTTGGATGAGGTCATAGACTGATCATAGCAAGTTTGACTCATATGTAAATACTAAGTTCGATGCTAATTTGCAATTTGTGACTTGTTTTGGTTGGTCAAAAGGTAAAAGTTATTTTTATTTTCTATAACCTATTTCTTGTACCAAAAAAAAAAAAGATTGATATATAAGTACAAATTTCTTCTTGCTTAATGATGTTCATTTGCATAGATGCATTGTTAATTTAACGTACCAAGATCTAGAGATAAACAATTGAATAAGCTTTCACGGAACGCAGTGAAGAAAAGCAATTTTGTTGACAATCACAAAATTACAGAGAGAGAGAGAGAGTACAGAATAGCTAGCTAGTCCAACCAGCTGCCATGGAATAGAAACAGAGAAACTAAATGTGACTGAAACTGCAGGCAAATTGAGATTACTATTACAACAGAGTTTCCTCCATTAGTTCTCTAGAAGTCTGCATCAAATCAGGACTTAACCTAACCATGAGAGTAGAAAACTCCATCTCACTCAAACACCCATCTCCATCCAAGTCACCTTCTCTCAGCATGCACCTTAACTCCTCATCACTCATCCCATGCAACCCTAGCAATGCCGAGTTCCTCTTCAAGCTCTCGAAAGTGATCACGCCTTTCTTTTCATCCATTAGCAACCGGAACCCGTTGCACAGCTCCTTCATGAACCCTTCTGCTCCCAATCTCTGCACCATGGTCGGGAAGAAATCTTCAAACACAACTCCATTGCTACTTCGTGACGCCATTGTTGGTAATTATCGAAATTATTAGATGGCTAGGTTAGTAACTTATTATTTATAGAACATACGTATGGAAAATTCCAAAAGGGTCGCTTTTGATGAATGGAACTAATGCCATAATTTGATCAGAGCCTTTAGTGTTTGATTTTGACATATAAGAAGGTTCATTAGCCCTTCCTCGAAGTTGCATGGAAGGCTCGGTACTACGGTTGGAATGAAAAGCTGAACTCAACTTTTGTCTCAAATTGGAGGACAATTTAATTACGAAAATGCCAATATATTTTTTGTTGAGTTAGGAAGGCTAATCAAATCAATTAGCCCATTTGATTGATATAATTCTTTTTTTTTTCTTCAAACAAACGATATTATCTACATTAACGGAAAGAAGATGAACTTTGCTTTACAATGAACTAGTAATAATGTGGTTCAAACTTGTCTTTGGCGAAAATCAAGCCTAAGACCTCTCACTTACAAGTGAAGAGAAATACTATTAGACTGTATTTATAAGTGGTGATATAATTCTTGTTTTTAAAATGTAACCAAAACCAAATTATTTATTTATTTTTAAAATGTTAACGTTTCGAAAAAGTGCTTCGACCGTTGATATGTGGAGCAGGAGCTTCAAATTTTGGTACTTAATTTGAATTCATAGTTGGATTGGGCCTTGACCATTTGTGGCTATTAACTCAGTCGGCTTCATCTGAGCGAGTTGTTCTTTTTCAAATTGGACATGTATGGAGTTGTTCGTTGGACACAAATTTTAGTCCAAAGGCTGGTGGCGGTGCCATGTGCCAAGTCTTTTTCCAATGAGATCACTGAAGTCTTGTGGATTCATTTCAAACGCCAAGCTAACAGAGTTGCTCACTGCATAGCATGTTTTAGTCTCTTGTGCCTCAAGGATCTGTAAGGTGAAGGGATCGTAATGTAACAGGTGATTAACGAGTCCAATTGTTAATAAACCGACAAGTTAAATAACCACCCAAATATTAATTTTAGCGGATGAGTTGGATCGGATTAACTGATTGTGTTCAAAATGCCACCCTTGTTTAAGACAATTATGAAAGATAGGCCAGTCATTAAAGTGTGTGGGATTTCATTTTATGAATAGTTGAAAAGTATATCAATGCTTGCAGTTGATCTAGAAACTGCCAGAAATTATATGTTTGGTCAAATGTGAATGCAGTGGATTTTCTAGGGTAGCAATTGGGATAGTAACGTGATTACAAAGTTACTGGCTTATGTTTGCCGGTGTTGATTATGACCAAAAGCAACCTATTGTGTATGGTCTATGTAATTGGAAAAATATAGTTTAATTGCTATATTTTAATCGCACAGAAAAATAAGAAAAAATTCATGTAATTAAATACTAAATTTGATGCATGCTTGTAAGGGAAAACAAAATACCATGAAAATGGATTTAAAAAATCTAAAAAATCGGTTGAGGCATATGTTAGATATTTTGTTTTTAAGACAAGTTTACGTCTCACAACGGTACTTATGATTGATCAGCTCTCATCTCTCAAAACACAATGACCATGTCCTTATAATAATAGATCTGTTCCAATGAACTACATTGTGTTGAATACTCTTTTGTATAGACTCAATGAGACACTCTCTAGTGCACTAAATGTATGACTACATGACTGATGGGAAGTTATAAATGACTACAAGAAGACTTGCCTGTTTATAGAAGTAAAGATGCCTCTTTTCAAAGCATGTGACTATTCATAAATAGTAAAAAACTGCAAAACTTAATTTAAATTTCATGTTTAGAGAGACACATATTTCTACCAAAAGGCACCATTTCTAATTTTCGTACAATTGATAAATTTAATATATAATAATAACTAAATTTTCAACAATCCCCACGTGAATGGAAATTGACTAAGCACAATGCAAATGACAATGTATACACTAGATAAAGATTCAATAGGAAAAGTAAAGCATTAGGATATGTAGCTTTTGGCTTTGAACCTTATTTAGTAAATTACTATTAAATTTACTTGGCTATTTCAATGAACATGATGTCTTAAACTGCTCAACTATTTGTGTAAACCAAGACAATAGTAATCACACAATACATTTTCAAACACCTTGTGGTTGCTCGTTTGTATTCATTCCAACTTTGACAATTCTTGGTTTCTCATTAGTGCTCTAGAGAATTAATTAGGCCCTTTAGAAAAATTCTCTTAAGAACCACCCCATTCCACAATCAAGATAGGTCATAGGTGGCTTTCCATTTCACTAAGTTTGGGATATTTGTTTTGAAATGAGTTTGCTTTTAAACCTTAATTGGTGTGTCAAGGGGGCCCACCTTCTGTTTTTGTATCCCCGATTCCATTCTCCCCGCTTGCCACGTGGCAGTCTCCCTGAGCCCTCTCTTCTCTCTTATCTTCTTTCCCCGAGTTCACTCCTTCATTCTCCCTCTCACACACTCTTTCCTTCTCTCAGACGAACTTTCTCACTCCCCCTGATCGATACACACGCACACCAACCTTCAAACCCACACCCCATAGACACCAACCCTCAAACCCAGGACCTCCCCTCTCTCTTTCCACCACCTCCGTGAAGCTCCGGGGCACCCAACCCAGGTCTGGCGAGCTCAAGTCTGGCCACCTTCGGCCATTTCACGGTGAATCTCAGATAACAAACACTCACTCTCATCTCTACCTTTGTTTTGGGTATTAGATCGTAGGTTAGTTTGGCCGATTGCCGTTGGCCGAAACTCGAGAGGCTCCGACCTTCATTCCGGACAAGAAACGGGTCTTCGACCCATACCCGGAGCCCAAGCCCTCTAAGCCCAGAGCTTTAGGTCGGGCCTTCAAGCCCAACCCATGTTTCAACCCTTAACCTACCAAACCCTTTTGGAACCTGGCCCTTGGGGCCGTATAGAATTGGGTATTGGGGCCGTTGCATTCGAGCCTAAACACTTTAAAGCCTACCCTGTTGTTTGGAGAATATCAGGGTGGAGCGTGTCATACAATACCCCACTTGGACTTCTAAGTATTCCAAGCTATAGGAACCATTAAAAGAAAATCTAAACCTAATCTCAATGGCAGACAACACTGTTATTATCACGGGACACATGGGTATAGGAGAGCATAGTGAAACCCAAAGTTGTCATAATTTTATTGTCCCTTTTGAACCTAGATTTTGGGATCTCTAATCAATTAGGTTAGGTTTCCACTAGTCAAACCTTTAAAAATGTATTCACTAGGTTGACAAATCATACCATATGGCCACCACAAAACTCATTCATGCATGGAAATTATTTTTGTTTGAGAGCAATTGTTTTTCAATGTTAAGTCCTTCAATCATATATTAGGACTTAATTATCATGTAATTTGTTAACACTAGGTAAACTCTCCCATATTTAAGGTGTTTATCATAAAGTCTCTAATCTTTCAACATCTTAAACATTACTCATTGTAAGAGATAGTTAGTGACCTAATCAACTGCATTTTTAATCTTTTTAAAAAATAAATTATTTTTTACGTGTTTTTAAGTATATATCAACTTTGAAGATGACCAAGCCACTCCTCCCCAATTTCCTCACATTGTGATTATGGTTGCTTTTAATGCTATAAAATAGATCACTTTTCTTATTTTCACTTCTAGCTGGGCTTTTGAAGCCTCGCCAGTCCATTCCAGGATAAGGACATCTTCGATGCATCAATGCCTTTAGCCTTTGAATTTAAGAGAGTTTTCCATGGCTAAGCTCACACTCCAAGATTCTGAATCCTTTCTTACAAACAACTCGATCATCACCTTTCTAAGATAAGTAACTCATATAAAAGGAAGTCAAGCTCTAAAATTTACTTAGGACAACTTCATTTCGTCGTCACAAACTTGAGAAGTCAAATTTAATAGACTAACCATGAATAACACAGAGGCATACGTAACACTTTCACCATGACTAACATGGATGAAGATAAGACTCTCTAGTGTAACTGTGCACGTGTTTTATCTCACTAGGATTACAAAGAGAATCATCTAGATTCATAGGATCTTAATCCATATCTACATAAGATCTACACTAATATTAAGAAATGAGAAATGTTACGAGGACTTTTTCAAAAGTAAAATTCTGTCACCTCACAGTTTAACATTAATTTTCGTATGAACATTATAAAATATTATATTAAATACATAAAATGATAAAAATGATAAAGAGTTTATGATGAGTCTCATTTTTGAGAAAATTCTTTTTAACATTTCTCGAAAGAAATTGGTGGTTGGCTTGGCACCAATACTTCACCTGTCAATCCAATGTGAACTTGGTAGTTGGCTTGGCACCATTAAGTTCTTAACCCTAATACCATTAACATATTGAAAAATCTCTCTCTTAAAGCGTGTGAATCCAATGTGAAATTGAATTGTGTCCACACCGACCTCAACTAACAAATATTTCCTCGATCAATCGGTAAGTCTTAAAGTGATCTGCCCCGACCAAACAATTGCAATCTTCCTGTATACATCCAGATGCCTAAGGCTCAACGACAAAATATATATAATTTTCAAATTCAAGTTGGGTCCCATAATTTCGCTAACTGTCAGAAAAGCGTGTCCGAATCAGACATCAGCAGCAGAACGCCGCCATTTGCTGACTTTACCGCCTTTACACACGCATCCCAGCTTCTTCCATTCTACTTCTAGATTTTTTGTTCGCTGCTAATGATTACCTGCAATTCTCTGAGTTCATCAAATGGGAATCGGTAGCAAAAACCCAGGTTCCAGAATTTGTATTTTCTCATTCGTTTTCTGCTGCTATCTTCCTCTGTTTTGCTCTGCGTCGAGTTCGATTTCGCAGGGCCAGTCTATACAAGATGGAGAAACGCTGATCTCAGATGGGCAAATTTTCGAACTGGGTTTCTTCCGTCCGGGGAATTCATCGTTCCGGTACGTCGGAATTCGGTATTACAACATTTCAGACCCGCCAGTGATCTGGGTTGCAAACAGAGAAAACCCAATTTCTGGTGAATCTGGAGTTTTGAAAATTGGAAGCGATGGAAATCTGGTTGTTTTGGATGGAAATGGCACCGCAGTTTGGTCTACTAACGCTTCAACCGCCACTAACACGACTGCCACTAACACGACCGCCACACTCAGTGACGAAGGAAGTCTTGTTCTTTCCGGCAGCGGCGATGCCGGCGAGGTCTACTGGCAGAGCTTTGATCATCCAGCGGACACTTTTTTGCCGGGGATGAAAGTTGAGGTGAATGATGCCATCGGAGAGAATCGGTTTTTGAGTTCGTGGAAGTCGGAAAGTGACCCTTCGGCCGGAGGTTACTCAATGGGCGTTGATCCTCGAGGATCGCCGCAGTTTGTGATATGGGAAGGATCAGAACGGCGGTGGCGAAGCGGGCATTGGAACAAGCAGATATTCATCGGAATGCCGACTATGCCAACGAATTATGAATCTGGTTTTAGGCTTAGTGATGAGAATGCGAATGGGAGCTCATATTTTACTTACAAACTATCAAGTACTTCGGAGAAGTTGAGGTTTCGGATAAGTTGGGACGGGTACGAGGAGCTGCTGAGATGGGTGGAAGAGAAGAACCAGTGGGAAGTGATAGAATCTCAGCCTAACAAGACCAACCAGTGTGAGTTTTACAACAAATGTGGAAAGTTTGGGGTGTGTAGTGCATCCGATGATTCGGGTTCGATTTGCAGTTGTATGCATGGATTTCAACCTAGGGACTCGGATCAATGGATGAAGGGAAATTGGTCGGAGGGGTGTTTGAGGAAAACCTTATTGCAGTGTCAGAGAAATAGTACTAATGGAACGGCGGCAAGTGATGAAAAAGATGGATTTGTAGGGATAAGAGGTGCCAAGTTGCCAGATTTCGCAGACTTAGTTAACGCAGGTCCAGGGGAGGGTTGTGAGGAGAAATGTCTTGTGAATTGTTCTTGTACTGCTTATGCATTTGTTGAAGGGATTGGTTGTATGATGTGGACCGGGGACTTGATTGACGTCGAACAATTTACATTGGGAGGAAACACGTTGCAAATTCGTGTTGCGCATTCGGATTTAGGTAAAGTTCAAATCCAATTGTCTTTCTTCTTGTTGGTGTTATTGCTTTCATTTCTTTTCCTAAAATCCATTTGTGTTTCTTTGTCTGGTTTTGGCCTTTACTTTCTATACAAGAAAAACCAAAGGGTGAATCGGAGTCACTTAATTTTCCATAAATTTTGTTCAACTTAATTGCTGTGAGGAAAATTTAAACAGATGCATTTTCACAGGAAATGCAAACCTTCTGTCTTTTGTCGATCATTGAATTCTAAATTCGCCTCGAGGCAAGACCACGGCATCAAGTCCGGAAAAGATAATCTAAAACTCCTTTACTTCCTTGCCATTCTGTTTGAATTGTATTTTTATCTGGCCAGCTTTAGCAGCGCTTGATCTGTTTTTTTGTCGTCCATCTGACAACGAAAAATAAGTTATTGTCTTTTGAACCCCTGTCCTTTAATAATATCAAAGGCCAGACATCGTTTATGTGCTGTATATTCAAATTATTGACAATACAGAGCATAGCGCGGAAAAGGGCCAAGAAACTGCTCTATTAAGTATTAACTCAATGAAATGTTGCAACACAGAAGACTGCACTAATATCTTTTATTGGATCTCCTTTTATATATAGGTAACAAGAAAAAATTATCCACCGTTGTGATAGCAGTAATTTCAGTAGCGGGAGCACTATTCGTAGTCATCATCCTATTGCTTTTGTGGTGGTTCAAAGCAAAACTGAAAGGTAGGATGCACATTTTCCATCCTTCTAGTGAATGAGGGGAAATTTTTTTAGTTAAGGAAACTGGTAATTGTTCCATGATATATTCTCCTTTCCATTTTGTTTCTGACTTATTTTTCTTCCTTTTTGTTATCTAGTGCTGCCCATAAGTTCTTCAATTTCATGGTTAAGGGGCAGTGATACACCAATGCTCGATGCTGGAAAGAGTGAAGAATTCTCAACAGATACTTCAGGATCAGTTAACGTTTTTGCACAAGGGAATCAAGCAAATGGATCCGAATTACCGCTGTTCAATTTCAGTTGTGTAGCAGCTGCTACGAACAACTTTTCTGAAGAAAACAAGCTTGGGAAGGGGGGATTTGGTACTGTCTACAAGGGTAGCCTTCCAGGGCTACCACAAATAGCCGTAAAAAGACTTTCGAGAAGGTCTACTCAAGGGTTGGAGGAGTTCAAGAACGAGATTAGTCTGATTGCTAAGTTACAACACAGGAATCTCGTGAGGCTATTGGGCTGCTGCATTGAAGGAGAAGAAAAGATACTGGTTTATGAATACATGCCAAACAAAAGCTTGGATTTCTTTCTTTTCCGTCAGTTCTCTTTCAGCCGATTTAAGTGTTCTTTTTTCTGATAATTACATATTTGAAGTTTGTTTCACTTAGTAGTTGCCTTTTTGGTAAAATGGCAGATCCAGCCAACCGATCACTACTAGATTGGAGAAAACGCTTTACGATTATTGAAGGGATTGCACGAGGGCTCCTTTATCTCCATCGAGATTCAAGACTTAGAATTATTCATCGAGACCTAAAAGCTAGCAACATTTTGCTGGATGAAGATATGATCCCCAAAATTTCAGACTTTGGCATGGCAAGAATATTCGGGGGTAATGAAAAAGAAGAAAATACAGCCCGAGTTGTTGGCACCTAGTAAGAAGAACTTGTTGACACTAATTATGCAATACAACTTATTTATCTCGTGTTAGAATTATCAATCTGATCATAATATTCATGATGCAGCGGTTATATGTCACCTGAATATGCAATGGAAGGTCTGTTTTCGGTAAAGTCAGATGTTTATAGCTTTGGTGTATTGCTGCTAGAGATTGTGAGTGGCCGAAGGAACACTAGCTTGCGATCAACGGAACACTTAAGCCTTATTGGATATGTAAGTTATTCATACATGATGTTTTAAATTATAAGTGCTCGCTATTACTTCACCAATCAGTAACTACAACAATGGAATATGGATTTTTTGGAATGTTTTTAGGCATGGCATCTTTGGAACGAGAATCGAGCAACGGACCTCATTGATCCTTCCATCGCAGAAACATGTTCCCAGAACGAAACTGAAGTATTGAGATGTATACATGTAGGGTTACTGTGTGTGCAAGACCATGCAGCTAGTAGACCAACCATGTCGGCCGTGGTGTTAATGCTGGAAAGTGAAGCTGCAAATCTTCAGTTGCCAGTAGAACCTATATTTACCTCAATTAAGAGACATGTGGTTGTGGATACAAAATTTAGTACAGAAGGCCAGGATATAGCACCCTCGAATGATGTAACGATTACAATGGTGGAAGGGAGATGATCGGTAATCTTGCTCCATGTTTCTATGCTGTTCCATCTCCTATGAGGGTTATTAGCAATATTTGTATAGCCTGTAATTTTCGTTAAACGATTGTGAGCGGAAAAGTAAATACTCAGACACCGGAGTTCTAGTAGACATTGATATTTTGGATTTTGACGACTATCATTCTCGATCTTTCTTCACTTTCCAGTCGGAACCGTATGCGAAAATCACAGAACTAATGTCGCAGATTGCCTTAACATGTTCCTGTAACAATTCCTTAACATCCCTTAAAAAAATATCTACTTAGAAATGAAGTCAATATCTTGTTCCACACCGGCCGGATTTGATTGAGATGTGTCCGCGTTTAACTTTGTTTCAAAATGGCAGACCCAGCCAAGCAAGCACTGCTAGATTGGAGAAAACGCTTCACGATTATTGAAGGGATTGCAGGAGGGCTCCTTTATCTCCTGCGAGATTCTAGACTTGGGATAATTCACCGAGACCTAAAAGCAAGCAACATTTTGCTGGATGATGATATGATTCCCAAGATTTTGGACTTCGGTATGGCAAGAATATTTGGGGGTAACAAAATCGAACAAAATACAACTCAAATTGTTGGAACATTGTAAGAATGACTCACTCACTGTAATACGGTATAACTTATTTATCTCATGTTAAAAGCTTTATCGAGCTAATCACTATATTCATACTCCAGGGGCTATATAGCACCTGAATATGCAACAGAAGGTCTGTTTTCAGTAAAGCCGGATGTCTATAGCTTTGGGGTATTGCTGCTAGAGATTGTAAGCGGGCAAAGGAACACTACCTTTCGATCAATGGAAACTTGAGGCTTAATGGATCTGTAAGCACACAGTACACATGATATTGCAAATGCTAAGTGCACGCTATTTGTACTTCTCTAATCCGTAGCTGTAACATTGGAAAGGTATTTTGGAACGTTTTCAGGCATGGCTGTTGGATAGTGGCCAAATTAGTGGTGGACAACAAGCCAACTCTCATTTCGGCTATTAAACAAAGAAAAGTTTGGTGGACATCATCATGAGTAAAAACACAATGATGATGTTTGTTGAAAAGAAAAAGGAAGGTCATGATGATGTTTGTAAAGGAATGATTATTCCTTTACTTTGGATTTTTTTATAGGCAAATGGAATTGGGTTTATTCGGCTCATTCCTTTGCAACTTGACAAAAGAGCTTTTCTTTTGGTATTTTCTAAGGCAGCAGCAGCTGCTATATGTTTGAGGAGAAGCCGAGAGAAGAAAAGAAGGGGGAGCGGCAGATGAGAGAAACCAAGGAGAGCATTCGGCTCTCCCATTTGAATATGAGCTGCTCCTTCCCACCATTTGTAATAATCCCATTTTGTTAGAAATCACTCAATCAAAGATGTTGCTGCTACATGTTGTGTAGCTTTTGGGAGAGAAGGATTTTGATATGTGTTTCTTCTTCTCCATTTGTTTCTTTGTGAGAGTAAGAGCTATTGAGTGTATGTGGGATATTGGGTTTGAGAGTTAAAACTCTATTTGTAATCTCCATTTTGATATTAGTGGAATTTCCTCGCCGTCTCGGAACTGGACGTAGGCTTGCGCCGAACCAATATAAATCCTTGTGTCATTTGGATTATTTGTCTTATCATATTTTACCGTTGTTGCTTATTGGTTTCATATTTGACGCTTCCGCACAACAATGGCATCTCTGGAATGAGAATAGAACAGCAGATCTCATCAATCCTTCCATCACAGAAACTTGTTCCGATTATCAAACTAAACTATTGAGGTGCATACAAGTCGGGGTATCGTGTGTGCAAGACTCTGCAGCTAGTAGACCAACCATGGCGGCTGTGGTGCTAATGCTGGAGAGTGAAACTACAAGTCTTCTAGTGCCAGTACAACCTATATTTACTTCAATTCTGAGATATGTGGATACAAAATTTATTACAGATGGCCACGATTTGATATCATCAAACTTTGTTACGATTACAATGCTAGACGGGAGGTGACATATAATCTTTCTATTTCTACATGTTTACTTGATATTCCATCTACTTTTTGTTTAACAATAGCATTGAAAAAAGTAAATAATCGTATAAGAATTCTAAAGACACGGCAGTTTTGATTTTTGTAATATGTTGATGACTTCCACAACAATTATTGTATCCCTTTAAAATATCTACTTATAACTGATTTAGGTACCTCTAGAATCACTATCTCGGTCCCCATTGGTTTTGATTGAGATGTGTCTGCTTTCACATTGATCACAAGGCTTTCAGTCGCCCACGTATTCTCATACAAAGATATTGGACTACTTTTTTCATTCAAATGTCAAATATCTAAGAAACAAATATCTGATATTTCAAAGTTTTCTGCCTATGATTTTGAGAGCAATGGTAGACTTTTCCTTGTAACAAAATTGAAAAGTCATTTCCTCACAAGGAAATTTACAGATACGCTTCACATTTCTTTTTATAAGAAAACATATTAGAATTCAGATGGGGTTTAGAACCGAAACCATTGGTAGTATTTTCGGTTCCACCATGTTCTTCCTAATCTTCTTCAGCTTGCTTCTGTCACAGCATCATTGTGCTGAAGTTTATGAAATAACACCGTCACAACCATTTTCACAGACACAAACCCTTGTCTCCCCCAGCCGCATTTTCGAATTGGGGTTCTTCAGTCCTAATGGTTCGGTTAACAAGTACGTGGGGATATGGCACACAAACATATCTCCGCATAAAGTTGTATGGGTTGCCAACAGAGAAAATCCTATTGCAGCTTCAGATACCTTGGCTAATTTGACAATTAGCAGCAATGGGAATCTGGAGCTTGTAGATGGGAAGCAGAATTCTCTTTGGTCAACGAATATTTCAATGCCATTTAATGGTTCAGCTGCAGGGCTTTTGGACAGTGGAAATCTTGTCGTAAAACATGATGATGTCGGAGCTGTTCCATTATGGCAGAGTTTTGATTATCCTAGTGACACACTTCTACCAAGCATGGTGCTGGGATTCGATAGTAAATCTGGGAAGCGCAGTTTAATGAAAGCCTGGAAAAGTGAGAGTGATCCATCAGCTGGCTTGTTCTTGGTTGGACTTTCACCAGACGTTCCATCACAAGTGTTCATTTGGATTAATGAATCGAAACCCTACTGGAGAAGTGGGGCATGGGATAAATCAAGGTTCATCGGGGCACCAGATATGAATAATCAATATCAAAGTGGATTCACTCTAAATGATGATGTGAACCAGGGAACAAAATCTTTTTCTTACAGGGTTTTTAACAATACGCTTTCATATCTTGGCATCTCTTCAGACGGAGTACTGAGTTATTTTAAGCTTTCGGACAATGGCAGCAACTGGTGGCTTCCCTGGGTGGCACCGGTGAATTCATGTGACATTTATGGAACATGTGGAGTTTATGGTGTCTGCAAAGGTTCTGAATCTCCAAATCCAAATTGCGAGTGTTTGAAAGGGTTTGTACCAAAATCAAATGAGGAATGGAGCAACGGAAACAGGACTGGAGGGTGTGTGAGGCACACCGAATTGTTTTGCGATCAGAGTAACACAAGCAGGTCATTTTCTTCAGGTGGAAAAGAAGATGGGTTCCGGAAGATGGTGGGATTAAAGCTACCAGATTTTCATGAGCTTATCGAAAATCTGGAGGCTGACGAGTGCAAGATACGATGCCTAAATAATTGTTCTTGTCAGGCTTATGCGCAAGTTAATAATATAGGGTGTTTGGTCTGGTCCAGTGACCTTATTGATATACAAGAGTTTGCATTTGGAGGGAACGATCTTTATATTCGCCTAGCACTCGGAGAATTAGGTAAACAAATGAGAATTATTTCCTGCAGAATTATTAGAAGTATCTTTTATTTTCTGAGAGGTCGCACTTAGTGCGATGGCAAGTGCCTTTGCCCATGAGCGGTAGGTCTCGGGTTCGAGACTTGGGAGCAGCCTCTCCATAAATGGGGGTAAGGCTAGCCGACATTCACCTCTCCCAAACCCTGCGTAAAGCGGGAGCCTTGTGCACTGGGTACGACCTTTATCTTTTATTTTCTGTCTCATTCTTTGCTCATTGCAATTCATAAATTCATTTTTTCAGATGAAGGAAAGCCTGTAAAGCTAATTGCTAGCGTCACTGCTGTTGGTTTTATCAGTATTTTGAGTGCCATAGCTTTCGGCGTTCAGAGACTGCGCGGTAAAAAAACAGGTAAGAGAATAACATAGAGTGATAGCAGCTGATGCATTATTCAAATTATTTTATAACTTCCATGCATAACTTCACAAGAACATATTTACTGATTGATATCCATTACTTGATAATCTTGTTGTGATGAAGAAGTTGTGATTGTTATATTTTCGAAACAGGGAACACGAAAGAAAAAACAAAGTTAATGCAGTTGAATCATACAAGTGATAATTCAAGGGATAATCTTCAAGAATACATAAGAAAACATGATCCATCAGAGCTATTCATCTACGATTTTGACAGCATATTAAATGCCACAAACAATTTCAGCACCATGAACAAACTCGGGGAAGGAGGTTTCGGCCCTGTTTACAAGGTGACTATATATTTATTTATTTCAATTCCAAAAGGAAAATATAGTGTTTTCAACACCGGCTAGAAGCCTAAAACTACATGACACAGACATAAATCGAATGTTTAATATGTAGGGTAAGCTACAAGAAGGAAAGGAAATAGCAGTAAAACGACTATCTAGTAGCTCGGGGCAAGGCATAGAGGAGTTCAAGAATGAGATGCTGCTGATCTCCAAACTCCAACACAAAAATCTTGTTAGGATCATGGGCTGCTGCGTCAAAGACGATGAAAAGTTACTGATTTATGAGTTCATGCCGAACAGAAGCTTGGATACTCTTCTATTCGGTTAGTTTCACTGCCACCTTCCATGTTTCGATGAAATTTCTCTTTGTTACATATTGTTCTTTTGTTACCACAATTGGAAATCCCTTAGCTCTTTGTAATCCCCCGATTCTTACGATTTTGTTACTATTATTGGTCACATTTTTTATGGATTTTATCGATTAGATCGAACGCGCAGAGCACAGCTTGATTGGGCTAGACGCTTCAATATTATTCAGGGAGTTGCTAGAGGACTTCTTTATCTCCACCACGATTCCCGTTTGAAGGTAATCCATAGAGATTTGAAGGTTAGTAACATTCTCTTGGATGAGAATATGAACCCAAAAATTTCAGATTTTGGATTGGCACGAATCTTTGAAGGGACACAGAGTCTAGCAAATACTCACAAGGTTGTGGGAACACGGTAAGCGCATTCTTTTCCTATTATTGGCACTTTTATTCAGACCAGAAACAGAGAAGACATTTTTTTCCAGTTATTAATACAAATGAATTGCTTGTGCAGTGGTTATATGTCTCCAGAGTATGCCATGGGTGGGATATTTTCTGAAAAATCTGATGTCTATAGCTTTGGCGTCTTGTTATTGGAGATTATCGCGGGCAAAAAGAATACTAGCTTCTATTACAACGAGGAACAGCATGGATTTTTAGCTCATGTAAGCTAATCAATCAAAATCTTCATTTGGATTTGTGTTTTTAAGATGCTAAATATAGCAGATTCTAACAATTGTAGGCAACATTCACAATATGACTTTTGTCAGGTTTGGCACTTATGGAATGAAGGCAGGGGACTGGACTTGCTAGATGAAGTATTGGTGGATTCATATTCGTCCTTAGAAGTAATGAGATGCATGCACATCGGACTCCTTTGCGTGCAGGACAAGTCTGAAGATAGACCAACCATGCCGGACGTAGTTTTCACACTAAGTAGTGAGACGGATCTTCCACTACCTAAGCAGCCTATATTTTCTTATTTCCGAATCTCTGTCTCTAATCCTCAACCCAAATATGACAATATTTTCTCTGCAAATGAAGATACCATAACCGTGATCGAAGGTCGGTAAGCAATAGAACGTTGTTACATCACAATGCAGTGGATTTTGGTGATTGCATGTGTAAATACAAGTAGGGTTATTGCACCTGTAAAAGTTCTGCAGCTTGTAGAAAGCAAATCTGCTATTTAGTACACGGCGATGGTTTATTATTCTCAAAAAATTTCACAATTTCAATGGTAGACGTGGCAGATAATCGAAACATTTTGTTTAATGAATTCTTTCTTCTGAATCTTATTTGACGCAGCACAAAGTGATGAATGGGTTACCAACGTAATCCTTTGTAGAACAAAGTCTTGAATTCACCAAAAAATTGAGAGAAATCCCGAAAGGTTGTGTTTGATTAATTCGTGAATGCCCAAATGATTACATCCAGATGACTTAAATGAAGTTTACAAACGTTTGGAGCAACTCAAATGACTTCTAGAAATTAAAACAACATTAACTAAACACTAATAGGATGGAGAAACAAGGTCTGATTTTTAATACGAAACGTTAAACGTCGTTTTGGAGGCTGAAACAACCCCGGATGACCAAAAGCCATTGTACTTCATAGCAAAGAAATGAGTTGGACTTGTAGCGTCGTTTCCTTTCCGAAAGGTATCACAGGCCCAAATCGGAGCCTGGACACCGAATCTGCAAATTTTCGTTGTGTCTTTTTATCTTCTGACGGTCTATTTCCTTTTCGATCCAGTCCACATCCCCGCCTGGGGTCCACCACATCTTGGGCTCTGCCTCCGCCGTAACACGATATTGTTCGCTTTGGGCCACCATGCCCTCACGATTTTGTTTCTAGGAACTCACAAGAGAACTTCCCAACGGGTCACCCATCCTAGGATTGCTCTCGCTGCGATCTCACTTAACTTCAGAGTTCCTAAGGAATTCAAAGCTAGTGAGCTCCCAAAAGGCCTCATGCTATAGGAGGTGGGCATGTACATATAAGGCATAGAGGATCCACTCTCCTGGCAATGTGGGATCTAACAATCCACCCTCCTTAGAGGCCCGACGTCCTTGTCAGCACATTTCCGGTCAGGGATTGGCTCTGATACCAAATTTTCACATCCCAACCCAGGGTCCACGACATCCCGAGCTCCGCCTCCGTCGTAGCACGATATTGTCCGCTTTGGGCTTCGACCACACCCTCATGGTTTTGTTTCTGGGAACTCACACGAGAACTTCCAAATGGGTCACCCATCCTGAGATTGCTCTCGCTGCGATCTCACTTTACTTCGAAGTTCCTAAGGAATCCGAAGCCAATGCGGACAAGTGGAGTCGAACATTTCTCTAGGAGGTGGGCATATACATATAAGGCATAGATGATCCACTCCCCTGGGCGATGTGGGATCTAACATAGCATGATATGGATGGACAAACAAAGTGATGACACTGCCTGCAGTGCAGATCGCCTTAAACTTGTTTTTGTAACAATTTTGATCTAGGTGGATGCTTATCTCTGGCTAGTAAAATAAAATTTTCAAGATGTAAAATTTGGAGCTAAGAAAAAAAATACCCACAAATAAAAGCACTTTAATTCTCAGAAAACAACCTTTAAGGCTTTAAGTAGCAGTACAAACACATTGTCTCACTGGTAATGATCTACACAATATATCTTGTCCCGTTCATCATTCATGAATTAGGAACCCTAACAATCATATTTACCAAAAAAAAAGACTATATATATGCATATGATATTTTCAGTCTGCAGGAGATCCAACTGCTCTCAGTTCGCCACGTGAGGCGAGAAACTAATGGTAGCAATGAACCGTTAGATATGTACAGAAGGAGCCAAAATATATGTTGATGCACAAAATCGGAGGTCTTGGAACAACGTAAATCCAACCGTGAATCTGCAAGAAATGTAAATAACACAAGATGTATCGTGGTTCACCCCAATGTTTGGGCTACGTCCACACTGATATTGTATTTCTCTGAGAGGACTGTGAGGGAGAGAACCTCTGTAATGAGAGTGAGACTTTGAGAGGGGGTGAGAGGGCCTAGGAATTGACATTTTCTAATTGTGAGGGTGATGAGTCCTTTTATAGAATAAGGGCTCCTCACTTATTACATATTTGCCTCTTCCTTTATTACTTAATTACATTTAAGTCCCCCGAGTATTTGTACGAGATTTAAATACGGAAGCTCTAAGTATGGTATAAATAGTAGTCCCCCAAGTCTTCAGTCAAGAGAGTCTTTTGGCTGGAGACTTGAAATTCAGTCCATGTGTGGGCCGAAGTAATTAGATGTTGTCTTGAACTGATGCTCGATATGAGGCGGTGCTCAATCTGAAATGATGCTCAACTAGAGGTAGCACATACTGCGAGGCTGCTCGGCTCGTGGCTTATGTTGCCTTGGTTGGCTCGGCTTGTGGCGTTGAAGGTGAAGGTGTGAAATCCCATTCCTGGATTTCACTGTTATAATCTACGTATTTGTATTATTGAGATTTTATATTATTTTCCGAGAATTTATTTTAATTTGTTTGAAGTACGAAGTTTGAAGTTTGGAGATTAATCCGTAGACCTTTCGAGGTCACAATTTATATCGTTGAATAGATTTCGAGATCACGAACGTATAGGCGAAAGCCGCTTGCGAGTTCGAGTTTTAACGGTATAGTTACGGATATTTAAAGTTGTGTTACTAAACTATATATTTTAATTTATTTTAAAACTCCCACATAGTGGGAGAGGGACGAGGGAGAAATGGAAAATAAAAGGGAACGGACAGGAAAAAAAAAAGAGGAAGGAGGGTCTGGTTTTGACCCGTTTTTGGGCATTTTCGACCCTTTTGACCCACAAACTTGACCCGCTTGTATCTCCTTCATCCAAGCTCTGTTTTGGGTGATCTTGGTGTCCATGGAAAGCTCTTGGCGAGCCCTACATCTCTGTATTTTTAGATTTCCCATTTTCTTATCCATTTTTCCAGTTCGAGGCAGGAAAGTTCCGTGGGTTTTCGGCGGTTTTATCATTTTTCCGATGAATCCGGCAATCATTTCCTTCGAGTGAGGTATGAAACTTTACCTACTCTTCATAATCTTCAAGTTGGTATGCTTGGTTTGTGTTTTTGTAGTCGTTTTAGTGTTGGGTGTTTAGAACCCTAGAAATCCGGTTTTCCCCGGTGAAATTGAATGGCATACGGCTTGAATTTGTCGTTGGGCTAGTTGTGAAAAGTATTTCCCTTGTTGAGCTCTAGCTACCACGTAATTTTGAACTCATTTAATTAATATTGAAAATTTGGGTTTTCTAAACCCTCCACCTTGGCTACCACCACGTGTGGCGGTGCGTGGGACAGTCTTCGAGTGTTGTTTAAGTACTAAATACCTTCTAGTGACTCTGTGAACCCATGTCTAGCTTGGTTTCCCGAAATTCAATTGTTTGGTGTGGTGATCAAATTGGACCGCCACTTGTTTGTATGATTGATGACAATCCGATAGTTGGCTCGTCGTACAATTTTGTGAACACCCTAGTTATCAGTTGTTGGACCTTTGAGAACTTATAAATTGGAAATCCGAGGTACGGATCTTCCGGATTGAATAACCTTAGGTTGTTGACCTTAATGGACCTACCTTATCGACGGTTAATGTTCTAATCATCGTGCTCTACTCTAGAGTGTCGCTTATCTCTAGAGTTGTTAAGGCTTGATGGAGCTTAGTTGGCTCATCACGATGACATGTCGTTCCCAGTTGATGTGTGTCTCGATATATGTATTAGTGGCACCATATTGAGTTATACTTGTGTGTGTCTCGATATATGTATTAGTGGCACCATATTGAGTTATACTTGTTTATTAAATGTGCTTTCTATTGAATTGTTATTTTTATTTTTAGCATCAATCTATGTTTAGTAATTGTGAATCGACTATAGCTTGGAAACGTTTATGAAATGTGGTTAGATATGTATGAGGTGTATGATTATTTTCATGACAATGTGATCCTAGAATCCTATTAGAGGTATGTTGTAGCACTTATATGCTTGGGTGACATATTAGTGGTGACCTCGAGAAGTTGATGGTGTAGGTGACTACGTTGTAACTCATAGGGGTTGAGATGTGGATAAGTTGGGGTGTTGAGTTTACTACACCATGTAGTAGTTGTACATTGATGGTCCTGTTTGATATATCTGCATTGGGGGACCATACGCATTATAGGAGTGATCATGCTTGGTATATCCACATTGGGTGATCACTACTTACCTGATTATTTTGACCCTGCTTGGTTAATCCGCATTAGGGGTCATTAGTGGTCCTGCTTGGTTAATCCGCATTGGGGGACCATACTATATATGGATCGCGCTTAGTTAACCCGCGTTAGGTAATCCTTATGGCCATGTATGCTTAGGAGTGATCATGCTTGGTTAATCCGCATTGGGGGTCACTGCCTACTTGGTTACTTTCTCAAGGGTGGCTCTACTTGGTTAATCTGCTTTGGGGGGGCACTTCCTGTTTGGTTACTTATGTGGGCTTCAGTTGAACTGCATCCCTCTAGCCCTAGTTTGAATGTACATATGAATGATGGTTTTTGAGAATCTTGATGGTTTGAATGGGATAAGTCGTTGGATGTCTGGGTGACTCCTTCGGAGTTGTTAGAGACTTGATTATGTTTTCATATTTACGAACTTATATTTGAGGTTATAAACTATGATCAATGGTCTTTCTTTTTATTGACTATCTCATACTTGTAATTTGGTTCCGTTGAGTGGTTCGGAACCCAGTGTTGTTGGATTCCGTTGAGTGGTCCGGAATCCTTGCTTTTGCTCATTTCCATAAGGTTATCTTAGAATCCTAGATTCGAGTGAATGAGAATTACGCACAATGGATCTTGTGCATTGATGAGTAGATTTTATATTATATATTTTACCCTAATCTTAGTATATTTTGGTTAATATATTGGAAGAATTTTGATACTTTGAATTGTATTTTCAATATAGGACTTTCGACTTCCTCTGGAGCAAAACAGGACCAAATGGACGAATTTTGGAGTAATTCCAGTTGGAGGACGTTCGTGAGTCACTTAGCTTGATCGTATCAAAATTTGGGATTTTTCCACCAAGCGGTTATTTTCTGGCGATGAAATAAAGAAGCAGTGCGCAGTGCTGGAAAATGACGTTTTTGGGCTTAAATGACGTTTTTGGAGCCCAAGATGACCTCGGATGGGTTCGTGGCCTTCTGGAAAAGTGTTCAGAATATTCCAAACATCAAATCCAGCTATATTGGGCCAGTTTTGGAGCAGCTTATGGGCCAAAACGTGGCTGTTCAGATTTTAGACGAATTTTACTATTTTTATTTAGGGTTTTTATTAATTTTAGTTTGTTAGGGTTTGTGTGGTGGCTGAGCAAATATATTGCTTAGCCGTCTACGGTTTTAGAGTACGCTTTATTTTATGCAATATTGGAGACAGAGAGAAGTGCTAGGGTTTTGAAGATTTTCTACTTGAAAGTGTTTTCAATCCTTTTCTTAAGAATATTTTCTATGATTTCAATTATGAATATGCGAAACTAATTTCTTTTGCTAGGGCGAAGCCTTGAGCCTTAGCATGAATATGTGATTTTTATTTAATTGCTTATGATTGATTGCATGCGGACTTTGAATTGTTAATCACCGGGATAAAAACTATCTAATTGTCGTAATGCCTGATCACCATTAGGATCTTTAGAAAAGTAATTTAATGCAATTTTGGTCGGAAGGTTCCCTGAAATTGACGCTGGCTTCTTGTGATTAATAATTGTAATTTCTCTTAAGATGAATATCATGTCTTAAGGATTGCATGGTTTTTCAAGGGATTTTCATAAAGCATAATGAGTCTTTCATGTTTAGATTTGATCCGAACGTCCGGACGGGTTGCATGTTAGATATACGTTCTATGTTGGAGGTTCCAAGTAGAATATGAATTAGGAAAATCTAACCTTCAAAGTGGCATGTGTAGATCATAAGTAATTGGTAAAAATTCATAGGATTGCTAGGTGATGGTGGAACCCTAGTGCTTTCTTAATTTGATTTCTCTCAAAACTGTTTTCTTTTCTCTCTAGTTTTAATATTGCAGATTGTCTTATCATTAATAGTTAAATTCGTTTTTATTTTAATTAGGTTATAAAATCAATCACCCCAATTTCTACTTTACAATAATTAAATGGAATCTGATTAGTTTCGAATTATTTAATAATCCCTGTGGATACGACCTTGCGAGATCCATTTATACTACAATAACCTTGTGATTCTTGCAAGTAAAATAGGAGATTTAAGCCCGTTCGCATGAGTACTAAAAATCCTATCATGCATACAAATTAGAATTACCATGTTATTATTCATAACCCAAGTAGGGAATTATGTAGAGGTCTTTAATTAAACTCGTGAAATGATGTGTTATCTCACTGATTGATTAACATAATTAAATATTAATATTGTGCTTCATGATTCCCTGATATGTTACAAGCTATGGATAGAGATATAATGTTGGAAGCATAGTGATTGGTATGATGTAGTGAAATGTGATTTGACTTGTGTATTAGAAATGGTTGTGTCATGTGATTGAAATGCATATTGAATTGCTTGGAAGATGTGAGATCTAGTAATGGACCGATAACCCATTGTGATGGGGATTTGTTGCTCGACATTAGTTCGTTTTGTTGAGTCTTTGTGAATTGAGTAACTTGAATCCTGTTTTGTTCCTTCGAGCAGTAGTTATGCTTCTTGGACTTCCGTTCGATTCTGTTGAGTGGTTCGGAACTAAGTTCTGTTTGGATTCTGTTGAGTGATGGTCCGGAATCCCTTCTACTCTGCGATTCCGTTGAGTGATGGTCCAGAATCCTATCCTGGTTTGGATTTCGTTGAGTGATGGTCCGGAATCGTATCATTGACTTGTTAGTTCCTTGGATTGATATCAACTTCAGAGATGTAGGCTTCGGCCAAACTATGTCGCTCTAACCCTGCATTTTGGTATATGATGTGTTGTTGATTGATGTGATTGTGGAATAATGTTGGTTGTGATTTTTGTCATTATAATTAGACTCGTTGACTATTTTGGCTAGAGAATAGCATGGTGATCCGTTGATTGTTTTTTGAGATGTTGCATATTATGAAATGGAGAATCATGTGAAATGTAGTGATTTATATGAAGGATGAAGTGGAAAATATCTGTGTGGGCATAGCATACTTGCGTGCATGACAAGATGATAATTGTGTATGGCTTATGGTTGATGCGTAGTGTGGTACCCTATGTTTTTTCACTATAAGTATTTTACAAAAAGATTAAAGTTTGACGAACGTTGAACTACGAATGGCTTGATCCCTGTTGAGGGTACGTAGGCAGTCTAACGAAGAGGTTAGATACAGCCATAAATTGTACGAAAAATGCTATGAAATTTGAATCTTGATTTATGCTTTGTACATAACCCAGAGGCAGGGTATGTTAGATGTACGGGTATTGGTGATGTCATGTGTCGATTTTGGACGTATGTTGGGATCGGGGCGTGACAGAGGGAGTCCCTTTTATAGAATAAGGGTTCGTTCCTTAATACATGAATAATGGGCTAGAGTTGATGCTCTCTAATGGTGGTGAGGGAGTACCTTTTATAGAATAAGGGCTCGCTTATCAATACATGAATAATGGGCTAGGGTTGATGCTCTCTAATGGTGGTGAGGGAGTCCCTTTTATAGAATAAGGGTTCGCTCCTCAATATATAAATAATGGGCTAGAGTCCCCTAAGTATTTTTCATGAGGCCCAGTTGAGGCCCAATATATGGTGTATAGTGTAGTCCCCCAAGTCTTCGGTCAATAAAGTATGTTGGCTGGAGACTTCAAATTGAATTCATGTATAGGCCGAAGTGGCGGTTGTTCGGAGGCGGTATTTGTATACCTTGCACTGAAGCTTTGTAGGTGAAGCTTTGCAAGTGAAGTTTTGAAGCTGGAGCTCTGTAAATGAAGCTTTTGAAGTTAGAGCTTTTGTAAATGAAGCTTTTGAAGCTAGAGCTATGTAAATGACACGCCCCAACCCTGATATTACCTGAATACCAGGATAGGCACGTGCTGCCCGACACCCGAGGGTGACGAAAGCCATTAATTGATACAAAAGCTAGGAATAAGAAATAAATACGGGTTATGAATTAAAAAAAAACAATGAATTAACAATTTAGGAACGTGTTCATAGCATACAGCTAAACCTAGTCACTAACAAGAATTAAGATAAGATTGAATGAACAAAGGAGTGGGTCCTACCCCGAGAGGACTCGAAGATGCCGCTGCGGAAGTACCTTAATGCCGGGATTCTATGCCTCGTTTCTAAGACCTGAATGGGGGCGCAAAACAAGGGTGAGTGGACCAAGTTTATATACATACGTAGTATGAAAACAGTTATGAACATACTAACCCCCGCAGTTTAATTATGAAAACTACTAGAATAATAAGTGATAAGCTTTTCAGAAAACTCTAGCATGCCATAAAAACAATTCATATATCCATCTGCAAATCAATCTCAGAAAATCATATCAGAAATCATATCAGAAATCGTATCAGGAAGCATAACACAAGTTGTGCTGCTAGTGAGTGCACTGAATAACAATACTCCCGGCCCAATGCCTGCACCTCAGTCTCTGTGCCCGTAGCCAGAGATATCTCCCTCCTGGCCCAATGCCTGTCTCCGTGTCCCTCAGCCTTTCGTTAGGGATTATTTCTCCCGGCCTCAATGCCAACACCAGATCCTCGCCCCAGGCGGCATAGTGTTCACTAGGTACGCACAAAACATAATTCATCTCTAAAATACAACTTCGTAGCATAAATTCATCGATCCTCTATATTACAAAGAGGTGTTCGAAAGTCATTTGAAACACATTCTTAGCATCCTATCGTCATCGATCAGATAGTCTACTAGAATGAGGGTTCTATAGAAAATACGATATAATGGAAATAATTCAAAACATATATATATAATCACGTATAATCAAATCATCATGCTTCCTGTAAAGTATTCATCAAATCAATAATTCTGCAAGGCATGCTATTAAATTATGCAATTCTATCAATAAAACATGCAATTTTCGAAGGTGGTCCACTCACAGATACTCCGAAGCAGCAGAATTGTGTGGAAAAAGATTAAGGAAGTCTCCACTAGCAACTTCACCTAAGCACGAAAATGTACAATTTAATAAACTACCCAAAAGATAGAATTTTAGGAAATAGAAATGGGTTTTGGGTTTGGGTAGGTTAGGAACAAGAGGGAGTTTTGGGCTTAACTGTATGAAGTGTACAATGTGTGTTGTGTATGTATGTGTGTGAATGTATGGTGTGTGCGCCGTGTGTGTATAAGTATGGGTAAACCCATACTTATACACACACGGCGCACACACCATACATTCACACACATACATACACAACACACACTGTACACTTCATACAGTACACAAACATACACAACACACACCTAAACCCATACTTATACACACACGGCGCACACACCATACATTCACACACATACATACACAACACACACTGTACACTTCATACAGTACACAAACATACACAACACACACGTGCACCATACACCATCACAATTACTTACACACACACACACTTTGCACGGACACCAACATGCCAAACACACACACAGACAGCATGCATATATATATATATATAAACACACACACACAGACAACATGCATATATATATATATATACACATACATACATATAAACACACACGCATGCACAGCATGCATATATATATATATACATATATAAACACACACACAGCATGCATATATATATATAATCACACACACGCACAGCATCATGCATATATATATATATAATCACACACACACACACACACGGTTCACGCACACACACACACGGTTCACGCACACACACACTTGCACATACACATACATACACGCACAGTATGCACAGCATGCACAGCATGCTCACACACACCCACAGTTCGCATACACACACACACACACCTACGAACTCGCCGGAGTTCGTCGTCGGAACCGGGTTTTTGGCATAGAGAAAAGGTAAGGTCAAAACCCTCGATTTTGACCTTAAAACCAACACAAATAACATGATTAACCCCAGAAATTTGAAGAAAGAAAACAAGTATCACCTGGGTTCGAATTTGAGAGCTTCAAAGCTCACGGCATCAATGGTGATTCACTTCACAATGCCCCGATGATGCATGCAAGACCATAATCTTGTTCCCCGAGTCCCATAGGTTTAGAATATCAAGATTTGGGGTTGAATTGTGAAGAAAATGGCACTGGTGGTGGCTGGGTTCTTTCTCGGCACCGGAGAGAAGGGGAAAGAAAAGGAACGGAGAGAATAAGAGGAATGAAAACTGAGAGGGAAAAATAGAGAACTTGGGGAACAACATTCCGGGGTGGGCCCCACGGTTCACCATTTAATATAAAAAAAACAAGTTTTTAAATAGAAATGGGTGATGAGTTACAGTAAATGAAGCTTTTGAAGCTAGAGCTTTTGTAAATGAAGCTTTTGAAGCTAGAGCTTTTGGAGCTTTTGTAAATAAAGCTTTTGAAGCTAGAGCTCTGTAAATGAAGCTTTTGAAGCTAGAGCTTTTGTAAATGAAGCTTTGAAGCTGATTGACATGAGTGATGCTCATGAATGTTTATGTTGATTGATATGAGTGATGCTCATGGATGTTGACATGAGTGATGCTCATGAATGTTGACATGAATGATGCTTATGAATGTTTATGTATGATTGACATAAGTAATGCTCATGTATAATTTGGGAGTACTGGATGTAGTTTTGATCACCTGGTTGGTAGGAATAGCGGCAGGTTGCCGAATAATTTTGGAGTACTGGGCGTACTTTTGATCACCTGGTTGGTGGTAATAGCGGCAGGTTGCCAAATAATTGTGGAGTACTGGGCGTACTTTTAATCACCTGGTTGGTGGTAATAGCGGCATATTGCCGAATAATTGTGGAGTACTGGGCGTACTTTTGATCACATGGTTGGTGCTATTTTGGACTTATGGGCCTTCGTCCTCAACACATCATTCCAGCCCATTTATTTTGGGCTTTGCTTTTTATTTTTAATTTAATTTTATTATTATACCCTCTGATGGGGTTTATACAGATGTCTCCGAAAGATAAGAAAAATACATCATTCAAAAATAAGAAAAGTGATTCACATCATTCTGGTGGGGTGTTTATTCCTTACTTTTGCTTTCTGCTTTCCGTCGCACTCTCTATCTCTTCACCTGGCAGACAAAATAAAAAGGTCGTACCCAGTGCACAAGGCTCCCGCTTTACGCAGGTTCTGGGAGAGGTGAATGTCGGCTAGCCTTACCCCCATTTACGGAGAGGCTGCTCCCAAGTCTCGAACCCGAGACCTGCCGCTCATGGGCGAATGCACTTGCCATTGCACCAAATGCAACCTCTTACCTGGCAGACAAAATGAATCATAATAATAGGAACCTTATAATTTTGCCCCTTTTCTTCTTTTCTCTTTTCCTTTTCTGCTTTACTTTTGCTTTTACTTTGTAGATTGCAGATGGCACTCAGGTTCTCTGCTTTTACTTTGTAGATTGCAGATGGCACCCGTGGGAGAGGGCCCACTGGGCCGAGAGCTGGAGAGGGATGCGGGCTCGGGTCAGTAGAGCCATGACAAGCGAAAATAGGGTGCGAAAATGCAGGTGGAGGTGCATCTTCTCTGGAGTGACTTGCAAGCTGTGCAAGATGAGCTTGAACGGGGTTCATAACTTCCCTTCATGGCTAATTAGAAAATAAAATTTAATTTCTCTAATGAGTAATTTCCTTTCAGGCAGGGCGTCGGAGGCGGATGAGGACCACTAACCGATCCAGGAGGAGGCGTCGGAGGTATTGGGGTTGTTGAGGATGGATCTCGGAGACGGAGGCGTGGTGTCGCCCGCGGCGGAGCTGACGAAGGCGTTGATTAATTCCTCTTGTTTTCTTCTGTCCGCCACTGCCTCCGTCGCGTCCACCATGGCCTCGGAGCTGAAGCATCTGAAGAAATGGCACTGGGTCTCTTAGCCAACAGTTTTGGCTGTGATATTTGTAGCTAGGTAATGTGCTACTACATTCTGGGATCCTCAATTAGCTGCAGTTGCATTAGATTGGCCAATTCCAAGGTCTGCTCATTCGGGACAGATATCATAACTTTAATCCCTGTGTTTGCAAGTGCAACAAGCATGGCACGGTCAACGTCATATAACCGAACATGTCGAATTTGCTGAGCTTTCAGGAGGGCTACAACTTGCGTTGGGTGTGGCATGTCTGAGAGGTCTGTCCTTATATTCATGCCGATCAACATATCTTCATCAGCTGTAGCAGCTGAAACTGTTAAAAGGAATAGCATAAGCCTCCTAGCCATGGATTTCTTCTCCAAAATGCCCATCAAAGGATCTAAAACAAACCCAACAACGCGCGGAGAGAGAGAGAGAGTAAAAAAAGCTTTGGTTGATCACTAGCCCACCGTCCACCGCCGAGCACGATGTCTTTCCGTCCACGAAGATTAGGCTGAACGGCTTGAACACGCTTGGAGTCGCTGATGTGGCGCGGCAGGCTTTCCACATTTCGACGTCGAAACTCGCCGACTCGGACGCGTCGGCTCGGGAGAAGGGCGGAACTTTTCATGTCGTAGCAGGGAAACAGGAGAGGCTTACACGTGTCCTTGAGTGTCAGGACCTTCCCGTCCTCCCTCGTAAGAAGCTCCGCTTTGTTGCCGAGAAGCATTAATGGCGGAGAATTGCTCGTCTCTCTCTTCTGGTTTTTTTTCCTTTCTTTCTCTCACTAGAAAATGGAAAAACAAAGTGGGTTTTTGGGTAGTTGGAGAGTTAAGAGCTACCAAAAACAGTGGGAGTGGGAGTGTCTCTGAGTGTGGGTGTTGGGTTTCTGCAGACTCACGATGGAGTGTGGTGAGGTCTCACGGTGGTGAGATGAAAAAATGGAAAATGACCAACATAGCTTTTTGTGTCCTTTTCCACAGACGGAGCTAAATGTTAATGCACAAAACCGGAGGTCTTAGAACAACGTAAATCCGACCGTGAATTTGCAAGAAATGTAAATAACACAAGATATATCATGGTTCACCCCAATGTTTGGGCTACGTCCACACTGATATTGTATTTCTCGGAGAGGATTGTGAGGGAGAGAACCTCTGTAATGAGAGTGAGGCTTTGAGAGGGGGTGAGAGGGCCTAGGAATTGGCCTTCCCTAATTGTGAGGGTGAGGAGTCATTTTATAGAATAAGGGCTCCTCACTTATTACATATTTGCCCCTTCCTTTATTACATAATTACATTTAAGTCCCCCGAATATTTGTATGAGATCTAAATACGGAGGCCCAAAGTATGGTATAAACAATATATATCAAAGTCTTGTGCATGACTTTGACAGCATTGGTTGAAGTTTACCGATATGCTTGAAACAGGGACACCTTTATTTGAAATGTGAATCATCCACATACTCAATTTTAGCCCAAAACAGTATTTCAATGTTCGTTTGTATTGCTTTTCAGGGAATTTTTAATCATTCTGATGCAAATTAGAACCGAAAGTTGTTGTGTTTGGCTCATATACTTATGAGTTGGCAACAATTTTGATAGTTTAACTTTCTGAATAGTTGTACTCTATAGGCTAGGTATAGAAAAGGATGTTGAATATGCCATGTGAACTTAAGATTTTCTTGGTCTTGGATTTTGGCATAATTGTTGGTGCATGACCATAAGTGAAGGAAATAGTATTTTTTCGGATTACACCCATTATCTCAAGTTTTGGATCGAACTAATCCATTGACACAAATAGTTTATGGAAGAAAATCGAGTTATGCATTGTGTGTGCATCCAAAGGAGAACACAAAGGAGAGAAAGTGTATCTTGTACTAGTTATTCTCATAGTGAAGAGCAATATCTCTTCGGGGGACGTAGGCAGGATTTTGCCGAACCTCGTAATTCTCTCGGTGTCGTTATTTCTTGTTTTTTAAATTGTTCAACTGTGGGTTTGTATTTTGGTGAGATAATCTGAATTTGGTTTCGCACTGACCGGCCAAAGCACAACAAAAGTAGTGTTAATGCTTTGAATTCCTCCATGTTCTTCCTATTCTTCTTCAGCTTGCTTCTTCTGTCACGGCAGATTACGAGATAAGTCCTGCACAACCATTATCTGAGGGACAAACTCTTGTCTCCCCCGGCCAGGTTTTCGAATTGGGATTCTTCAGTCCTAATAATAGTTCCGGTATTTATCTCATGTTAAAAGCTTTATTGATCTAATCACTATATTCATACTGCAGGGGTTATATATCACCTGAATATGCAATAGAAGGTCTGTTTTCAGTAAAGTGGGATGTTTATAGCTTTCGGGTATTGCTGCCAGAGACTGTAAGCGGCAGAAGGAACACTTGAGCCTTATTGCATTTGTAAGTACACACATGATGGTTCAAATGCACGCTATTTACTTCTCTAATCCGAAGCTGTAACATTGGAACGGTACTTTGGAATGTTTTCAGTCACCCACATATTCCCATACTATTGTATATGCAAAGATAGTGGACTACGTTTTCAGTCAAATGTCAAACATCTACAACGAACTGTATCTGATGTTTCAAAGTTTTCTGCCTTTGACTTTGAGAGCAATGGTAGACTTTTCCTCATAACAAAATTGCAAAGTCATTTTCTCCCAACGAAATTTACAGATACTCTTCACCTTTCTTTTTCTAGAAAACGTATTAGAGTTCAAATGGGGTTTGGAAACGAAACCATTGGTAGTATTTTCGGTTCCACCATGTTTTTCCTAATCTTCTTTAGCTTGCTTCTGTCACAGCATAATTGTGCTGAAGTTTATAAAATAACACCGTCACAACCATTTTCACAGACACAAATCCTTGTCTCCCCCAGCCGCATTTTCGAATTGGGGTTCTTCAGTCCTAATGGTTCGGTTAACAAGTACGTGGGGATATGGCACATGAACATATCTCCGCGTAAAGTTGTATGGGTTGCCAACAGAGAAAATCCTATTGCAGCTTCAGATACCTTTGCTAATTTGACAATTAGTAGCTATGGGAATCTGGAGCTTGTAGATGGGAAGCAGAATTCTCTTTGGTCAACAAATATTTCGGTGCCATCTAATGGTTCAGCTGCAGAGCTTTTGGACAGCGGAAATTTTGTCATAAAAGATGATGATGTAGGAGCTGATCCATTGTGGCAGAGTTTTGATTATCCTAGTGACACACTTCTACCAACTATGCAGCTGGGATTCGATAGTAAATCCGGAAAGAGCAGTTTCTTGAAAGCCTGGAAAAGTGAGAGTGATCCATCAGCTGGCTGGTTCTCGGTTGGACTTTCACGGTAGGTTCCATCACAACTGTTCGTTTGGATTAATGAATCAAAACCCTACTTGAGAAGTGGGGCATGGGATAAATCCATGTTCATCGGGGTACCGGATATGGATAGTCAATATCTAAGTGGATTCACTCTAAATGATGATGTGAACCAGGGAACAAAATATTTTTCTTATAGGTTTTTTGACAATACCCTTTCATATATTGGCATCTCTTCAGACGGAGTACTGAGTCTTAAGCTTTCGAACAATGGCAGCAACTGGTGGCTAAGCTGGGAGGCACTAGTGAATCCATGTGAAATTTATGGAACATGTGGAGTTAATGGTGTCTGCAAAGGTTCTGAATCTCCACACCCAAATTGCGAGTGTTTGAAAGGGTTCGTACCGAAATCAAATGAGGAATGGAGCAAGGGAAACTGGACTGGAGGGTGTGTGAGGCACACCGAATTGTTTTGTGAACAGAGTAACACAAGCAGGTCATTTGCTTCAGGAGGAAAAGAAGATGTGTTTTGGAAGATGGTGGGATTAAGGCTACCAGATTTCCATGAGCTTATCGAAAAACTGGGGCCTGACGAGTGCAAGATACGATGCCTAAATAATTGTTCTTGTCAGGCTTATGCGCAAGTTAATAATATAGGGTGTTTGGTCTGGTCCAGTGACCTTATTGATATACAAGAGTTTTCCTCTGGCGGGAACGATCTTTATATTCGCCTAGCACACGGAGCATTAGGTAAACAAACGAGAATTGTTTCCTGCAGAATTATAATGAGTATCTTTTATTTTCTGCCTCATACTTTACTCATTGCAATTCATAAATTCATTTTTTCAGATGAAGGAAAGCCAGTAAAGCTAATTGCCAGCGTCACTGCTGTTGGTTTTATCACTATCTTGAGTGCCATAGCATTTGGCGTGCACAGACTGCGTTCTAGAATAACCGGTAAGAGAATAACATAGAGTGATAGCAGCTGATGCATTATTCAAATTAGTATATAACTTCCATGCATAACTTCACAAGAACATATTTACTGATTGATATCCATTACTCGATAACCTTGTTGTGATCGCTATATTTTTGAAACAGGGAACATGAAAGGAAAAACAAAGTTAATGCAGTTGAATCATACAAGTGATCATTCAGGTGACAATCTTCAAGAATACATAAGAAAACATGATCCGTCGGAGCTATTCATCTACGACTTTGACAGCATATTAACTGCTACAAACAATTTCAGCACCACGAACAAACTCGGGGAAGGAGGTTTCGGCCCTGTTTACAAGGTGACTATATACTTGTTTATTCATTTCAATTTCTAAAGGAAATTATAGTGTTTTCAACACCGGCTAGAAGCCTACAACTACAAGTTACAGATATGAATCGAATGTTTAATTTATGTTTGTAGGGTAAGCTACAAGAAGGGAGGGAAATAGCAGTAAAAAGATTGTCCAGTAGCTCGGGGCAAGGCATGGAGGAGTTCAAGAATGAGATGCTGTTGATCTCCAAACTCCAACACAAGAATCTTGTTAGGATCATGGGCTGCTGCGTCAAAGACGATGAAAAGTTACTGATTTACGAATTCATGCCGAACAGAAGCTTGGATACTCTTCTATTTGGTTAGTTTTACTGCCACTTTACATGTTTCGATGAAATTTCTCATTGTTACATATTGTTCTTTTGTTACCGTAATTGGCAATCCCTTAGCTCTTTGTAATCCCCCACTACTTATGATTTTGTTACTGTTATTGCTTACATTTTTATGGATTTATTGATTAGATCCTAAGCGCAGAGAAGAGCTTGATTGGGCTACACGCTTCAATATTATCCAGGGAGTTGCTAGAGGGCTTCTTTATCTCCACCACGATTCCCGTTTGAAGGTAATCCATAGAGATTTGAAGGTTAGTAACATTCTCCTGGATGCGAATATGAACCCAAAAATTTCAGATTTTGGATTGGCACGAATCGTTGAAGCGACACAGAGTCTAGCAAATACTCACAAGGTTGTGGGAACACGGTAAGCGTCATTCTTTTCCTATTATTGGCATTTTTCTTAAGACCAGAAACAGAGAAGACATTTTTTTCCAGTTATTAATACAAATGAATTGCTTGTGCAGTGGTTATATGTCTCCAGAGTATGCCATGGGTGGGATATTTTCTGAAAAGTCTGATGTCTATAGCTTTGGCGTCTTGCTATTGGAGATTATCGCCAACAAAAAGAATAATAGCTTCTATTGCAACGAAGAACAGCACGGATTCTTAGCTCATGTAAGCTAAACACTCAAAATCTTCATTTGGATTTGTGTTTTTAAGATGCTAAATATAGCATATTCTAACAATTGTAGGCAACGTTCACAATATGCCTTTTGTCAGGTTTGGCACTTATGGAATGAAGGCAGGGGACTGGACTTGCTAGATGAAGTATTGGTGGATTCATATTCGTCCTTAGAAGTAATGAGATGCATGCACATCGGACTCCTTTGCGTGCAGGACAAGTCTGAAGATAGACCAACCATGCCGGACGTAGTTTTCGCACTAAGTAGTGAGACGGATCTTCCACTACCTAAGCAGCCTATATTTTCTTATTTCCGAATCTCTGTCTCTAATCCTCAACCCAAATATGACAATATTTTATCTGCAAATGAAGATGCCATAACCGTGATCGAAGGTCGGTAAGCAATAGAACGTTGTTACATCACAATGCAGTGGATTTTGGCTATTGCACGTGTAAATACAAGTAGGGTTATTGCACGTGTAAAAGTTCTGCAGCTTGTAGACCGCAAATCTGCTATTTAATTAGTACAGTGGTAGACTGAGTTGAAAGATAATCGAAACAATTTAAGGAATTCTTCTTCTGAACCTTATATATTTTTCACTATAAATATGAATGGATCATGCATGTGGAAATCACACTTGCATGGCAATGGCAAGCATGATATGAATCGACAAACAAAGAGATGACACTGCCCGCAATGCAGATTGTTCAACTTGTTTCTGTAAAGATTTTGATCAAGGTGGATGCTTATCTCGGCTAGTAAAATAAAATTGTTAAGATGTAAAATTTGAAACTACCAAAAAAATCGCGAACAAAAGCACTTTAATTATTAGAAAACAACGTTTAAGCAGCAGTACAAACACATTGTAGCACCGGTAATGATCTACTTAATGTATTTTGTCCCGTTCACCATTCATGGATTGGGTACCCCAACAATCATATTTAACCTATATATACATACATATATATATATATATATATATATATATATATGATATTTTCAGTCTGCAGGAGATCCAACTGCTCTCAGTTCGCCACGTGAGCGAGAAACACTTAGTACTCTTTCCTAAGGGACATGACTCACAAAAGGTTACATCAGAAGTACCATGAATTGGTACCAATTTATTTGAAATTAAAAACTTAATTATTGAATTGGCAGGATGACCAAGCCTAGCATGCCATTTTTGGACTGAACACCGTACTCCTACCAAGGCTGAAATTGAAGACCTGAACTGTCCACTTCCGTGTCATGAGGTCCTTAACAAGGAAAAAAATATGAAAATATTAGTAGATAGCAATTGTTGTCTAAGGTAAACCTATGGGCATATATGATGTTTTGAGAGGCAGTGGGACAGTGAAGGACATTATTCAAATCAAATGAACAAGCTTTAGTTTGTAGTTGATTGGAACCAAAATGAGAAATAGTGATGCTAGAATCATTACCTACACCCCCAATAGTTTCATTACTGTTAAAATACATGAAATAAACATGTTGGAATAATGATGAAATTAGGCTAGTCAACTTTCTTGTTCAAAGTTAGGCAAGTTAGGTTAGTCAAGCAAGATAGGTAAGTTAGGCAAAATTAGGCTTATGATCTTTTTCTTCCCTATATATATGTTTCATCTTGTAATTGTTTCATCAAGCAAATATACATCAAAATTCAATATGGTATCAGAGCTGTGATCTGGGAAAAACCACAAAACACAGCTCTAAAGCAGCCACGAGGTCAACCATTCTAGGCATGGCCTCTCATTCAAAATGGGAAAATCCCAACCACCCGCTCTATCTCCACCACTCGGATCAACCTGGTGCAATCCTCGTACCACAACCATTGGTGGAAGACAACTACAACACATGGGTTCAATCCATGAGTATGGCCTTAACGGTCAAGAACAAACTTGGTTTTGTTGATGGAACGATCAACAAACCAAGTGAGGATAATTTTGAGGAGCTACAGCAATGGAATCGCTGCAACAACTTGGTCAAGACATGGCTACTAGGCTCCATGTCAAAGGAGATTTCAGGGAGTGTCATCAACTACAAGGATGCTCGACAAATGTGGACCGATCTGCAGGAGAGGTTCTCACATGTGAATATAGTTCAGCTGTTCCATGTTGAGAACGAGATCCATGATTGTGTCCAAAGCAATATGAGTGTAAGTTCTTACTTCACTAAACTTAAAAGTTTATAGGATGAACGTGATACTTTGTGTTCCATTCCAGCATGCAGTTGTGGAACAAAGAATGAGATGAACTCATATGTTGAAACTCAGAAAACCATGAAGTTCCTTATGGGACTGAACGAATCGTATGCTACGGTTCGAAGCAATACTCTTCTTCTCGAACCACTGCCTACGGTGAACAAGGCATATGCGTTGGTCCTTCGACATGAACGCCAGGCAGAGGTTTCCAATGGGAAAAGCACACAACTAGAAACTGCTGTCTTTGCAGTGAAGAATCTGTCGCGAGAACCTACACCTGAAGACAAGGAGATGCGATGTGGAAAGTGCAATAAAACCAATCACATCACCAAAAATTGTCGTGCACATCTCAAGTGCACTTTTTGCGGATGGAAAGGCCACACCTTCGATTTCTGTCGAAAACGGAAAGCAGCCACAGAGACCGAATCCAATCGTCTCTTTTCTTCAAAGGGCAATCAAGTTTCACAAAGTAACAAGCAAGAGACAGTGCCTAATTTCCCGTTCTCTCAGGAGGACTGCAAGCAAATCCTTCAGATGTTGAACAAGAACAAATCATCATTTGCCAATCAAGTCAGTAATCTTCCTAGTCATGAAGAACTTTCAGGTAAAGCCTTATCTTTTTCATGTAAAGGAACCAAAAGTATTTGGATCCTGGACAGTGGTGCCACAGATCACATAGTTTGCAGTCTTAGTCTCCTTACACACTCACGAGCTGTTGAAAATCATACAGTTGAACTGCCAAATGGTTCCGTTGCCAAAGTCACTCACATTGGACAAGTTGTTTTCTCTCATAATCTTATCCTTGAAAATGTCATATGTGTGCCGTTCTTTAGGTTGAATTTAATATCTATCAGTAAACTAGCCTATGATTCCTTATATGTCACCATTTTCTTCACCCAATTTTGTGTCATTCAGGACCTTCGCTCGGGGAAGATGATTGGGACAGGAACTGAAAGGGATAGACTATACTACCTCGACCCATCAAAGAAAGGAACATGCAACAATGTTCAAACCGTCTCACCAAAGCTTTGGCACCAACGCCTAGGACACCCATCTCATAAAGTCACTTCGTTATTACCTTTATTTAACAATAAGGCTTGTGATTTGGAAAAATGTTTAATTTGCCCATTGGCCAAACAAACAAGATCACCCTTTCCTTTGAGCTCTATTTCTACCAAATCATGTTTTGAATTATTGCATATTGATATTTGGGGTGGTTATCAAGTTGCTTCTATTTCAGGTGCCAAGTATTTCCTTACCATCGTAGATGACTACACTAGAAGCACTTGGGTTTATTTGATGAAACATAAATCTGACACAAAAGACATTTTAGTCGGATTCATTCAAATGATTGAGACTCAATTCAATACCAGAGTTCAAATCATACGAAGTGACAATGGCCCTGAGTTTAAGCTTGAGCAATTTTATGCTCTCAAAGGCATCATACATCAATCTAGTTGTGTCAACACCCCACAACAAAATGGTGTTGCCGAACGTAAACACCGGCATTTGCTCAACGTTGCTCGGGCTTTGCTCTTTCAAGCTTGTTTGCCAAAACGTTTTTGGGGGGATGCAATCTTAACCTCAGCCTACCTCATCAACAGAACACCCACTCCACTTCTCCAAGGTAAAACACCTTACGAAAAACTGTTTCACAAAGCACCTAACTATTCCCATTTAAAGGTTTTCGGTAGTTTATGTTTTGCTTCTACACACGCCCAAAGGCCCTCTAAATTCGACCCCCGTGCAATCCAATGCATTTTTCTTGGGTATCCTTATGGTCAAAAGGGTTATAAATTGTTTGATATAAAACACAATAAGACTTTTGTTTCTAGGGATGTTGTTTTTTTTGAAGATCATTTTCCATTCCAAAATCATACCACTTCCGCTGCCCCGTCTCCATCAAACATTACACCCTCACCTATCACGTTTGACTTGACCTCTCCCATTGAGTCGCACTCAAGCCTTGCACCCGAAGAAATAAACATCACATCTCCCACACTTGCCGACATCACACCAATCTCATCTCCTTTACCTACTACAACTCCACCACCAGATACCTTATCAACACCTTCACATACCCTACACTCTTCACCACCTCCAACAACTCCATCACCAGACCAACCACCTCCACTCCGTCGTAGCACTCGACCGACCAAAACTTCCACATTTTTGCAGGACTTTCATGTTGAGGTGGCCCTCCCTTCCCGTGTTGCTCCCACATCTTCCACAAGCATGGTCCAGTCATCAGGTACATCTCACCCCATATCTCGTTATTTATCTTATGACCATGTATCCCCCACTCACAAAACATTTCTCACCACCCTCACCATTATCAAAGAACCCACCAGTTTTTCGCAAGCTGTTCAGGATCCAAAATGGCGTGACGCCATGCAAAAAGAGATTGTTGCCCTTCATGACAATCGCACTTGGACTCTTGTGCCCTTACCACCTCACAAACATCCCATCGGTTGCAAATGGATCTATAAGGTGAAGCTTAAACCTGACGGCAGTGTTGAACGCTACAAAGCTCGTCTCGTTGCTAAAGGCTACAGTCAAATTGAGGGGCTTGATTATCGGGAAACTTTTGCTCCAGTTGCCAAGCTCACCACCGTCCGCGTCCTCCTGAGTATTGCCTCCATACGAGGCTGGCATCTTCATCAACTTGATGTGAACAACGCATTTTTGCATGGTGACTTAGACGAGGAGGTTTATATGTCCTTGCCTCCTGGGTTCGGACGAAAGGGGGAGACACGAGTATGCAAATTACACAAATCCATTTATGGTTTAAAACAGGCCTCGAGACAATGGTTTATCAAGCTGTCTAGTGCTCTCAAGACTGCTGGTTTTCATCAATCATGGTCAGATTACTCATTGTTCGTCCGAAACCGTCAAAGCAGTTTTATGGCATTACTTGTGTATGTTGATGACGTGATACTTGCAGGTAACAATTTGAGAGAAATTGAAGAGACTAAACTCTTCCTTTCCCAACATTTTAAACTAAAGGATTTGGGAAAACTCAAATACTTTTTGGGGATAGAAGTTGCAAGATCTAAACAAGGGATTGCCTTGTGCCAACGCAAATATGCGTTGGAGATACTAGAAGATGCTGGGTTCCTTGGTACGAAGCCCTCACGATTACCAATGGAACCAAACCTTTCCCTTACACAAACTGATGGGACGCTCCTACATGATCCTTCTTCATACAGGCGACTTGTAGGGAGGCTGATTTACTTAACCATCACGCGACCTGACCTGACTTATGTGGTTAATATGTTGAGCCAATTCATGGACAAGCCACGACAACCACACCTTGAAGCGGTGCATAAGGTTCTCAGGTACATCAAACAATCTCCTGGACAGGGAATTCTTTTGCCTTCTACAGGTTCACTACAATTACAAGCCTTTTGTGATGCTGATTAGGCTCGGTGTAAAGACACTAGAAGGTCAATAACCGGTTATTGTATCTTCCTTGGACAAGCACCGATATCTTGGAAAACGAAGAAACAAAGCACAATATCTCGTTCTAGTGCAGAGGCAGAATACCGTTCTATGGCTACTACTTGTTGTGAAGTTATATGGCTAAGAAACATTTTGAAGGACTTGCAAGTAAATCATGCACAACCAGTCACAATGTTTTGTGATAATCAAGCTGCCATGCACATTGCTTCGAACCCAGTGTTTCATGAACGAACGAAGCATATAGAGATAGACTGTCACCTAGTACGTGAGAAGATTCAAATGGGAATGGTGCAAACAGCTTACATACGAACCTCGAATCAACCTGCAGACTTGTTCACCAAACCACTAAGCTCGGCACAATTTGAGGTCTTAATTAGCAAGTTGGGTGTCATCGACATTCACACTCCAACTTGAGGGGGAGTGTTAAAATACATGAAATAAACATGTTGGAATAATGATGAAATTAGGCTAGTCAACTTTCTTGTTCAAAGTTAGGCAAGTTAGGTTAGTCAAGCAAGATAGGTAAGTTAGGCAAAATTAGGCTTATGATCTTTTTCTTCCCTATATATATGTTTCATCTTGTAATTGTTTCATCAAGCAAATATACATCAAAATTCAATAATTACCATTGTATTATTTGGGATTAACCAAAATTTGAAGTTCAGGAGTACATGTGCATTAGCACCAGTGTCTAACAGCCAGGTACCATTGGATTGCTTGTTCAAAATGATCGGCGAAGAGGACATGGCTATGAGTCTTTTGGCAGGAATCCTACCTTCATAAGCAGCGTTCATCCTTTGGTAGCAATCAAGGGCAGGATGACCTGGTTTGCCACAGATTTGGCAAATGATACGCTTACCAGGACAAGGAGGTCTCTCACTATTAGCGAGCTGATTGCGCTGGTTGTTATCGTTACGAGGATTGTATCCTCGTTGATTGGACATAGAACCACGATTAAATGGAGATGTACCTCTTCCAGTCCCACGAGAGCGTGAGTAGCAACAAAGGCATTGACAGGTGCAGGTTCAGCCAAGGAAACATTCTGATCTGCCATTCTTTGCTCGGTAGTCAACATAAGTGCCTCAAGGGTGGGATAGGTGATAGGGGTATCCTGAGCTTGAGCAGCACTTACTGTTATTTCAAACTTAGGTCCTAGATTGTTCGACACAATCTACACAAGTTCATCATCATTCACAGGTTGCCCCGCTAGGGCAAGGTTGTCAGCGATCGCACTCATGCGATCTAGGTAATCCGCAACAGAAAGATCACCCTTCATAGTCTGCAACAACTCATTGCGCATGAATAAAATTCTGTTCTAAGAAATGGAGGCAAACATTTGCTCCAAAGCTTCCCAAGTGGCACGTGCAGTCCTCTTGCTTGTCACAGTAAACAAAACAAAAGCAGTCAATGAACCATTTATTCAACTGAGAATCATTTGATCTTGTTGGATCCATGCAGTGTACACAGGATCCACAGTGGTAACACCATGCAAGTTTTTGGGAGGGCATACCAAAGTACCATCCACGTACCCCATCAGATCTCTACTCTTGAGAATTGGGAGAATTTGAGCCAACCACAGTGGGTAGTTGGTTCTGTCAAGTTTGATATTGACAACAGTGGAAAACGGATGGAAGGCAGTGGTGGTAGGTGGGTTGGAGGAGGTGGAATTGGAAGAGTTGACATTGTTTTCAGCCATTGAAGCGTGGAAAAAAAAAAACAAGGATCTAGTCGTTAGACAGTAAGGCTCAATACCATATAAGAACTTTAGCACACTCAGGATTCACTTCAATTGCATACCCAATCTATAATGGGATGCTTGTATTTATAACAACTTCAGGATTACAATATGGGTTTGAAAACCCTGGATACAAGGAGCTTTTTAAAATACAAACAGAAACACAAGATTACATACACAACTTTGCGTACAACAAATATTTGAAATACAAATCCTAAAAACTAGGAGTATCAGAAAGAATAAAAGTTTGATCAGAATCCCAACTCCTCAGATTGCGGTGAGTACAGCTTAACCTTGACTTCGTCTAACATTAGGTACCTCTAGAATCACTATCTCGTTCCCCATTGGTTTTGATTGAGACGTGTCTGCTTTCGCATTGATCACCGGCTTCCAGTCGCCCACGTATTCTCATACAAAGATGTTGGACTACTTTTTTCAGCAAATGTCAAATATCCAAGGAACAAATATCTGATATTTCAAAGTTTTATCCCTATGACTTTGAGAGCAATGGTAGACTTTTCCTGTAACAAAATTGAAAAGTCATTTCCTCACAAGGAAATTACAGATACGCTTCGCATTTCTTTTTCTAAAAAAACATATTAGAATTCCGATGGGGTTTAGAACCGAAACCATTGGTAGTATTTTCGGTTCCACCATGTTCTTCCTAATCTTCTTCATCTTGCTTCTGTCACAGCATCATTGTGCTGAAGTTTATGAAATAACGCCGTCACAACCATTTTCACAGACACAAACCCTTGTCTCCCCCAGCCGCATTTTCGAATTGGGGTTCTTCAGTCCTAATGGTTCGGTTAACAAGTACGTGGGGATATGGCACACGAACATATCTCCGCGTAAAGTTGTATGGGTTGCCAACAGAGAAAATCCTATTGCAGCTTCAGATACCTTGGCTAATTTGACAATTAGCAGCAATGGGAATCTGGAGCTTGTAGATGGGAAGCAGAATTCTCTTTGGTCAACGAATATTTCAGTGCCATCTAATGGTTCAGCTGCAGAGCTTTTGGACAACGGAAATCTTGTCGTAAAAGATGATGATGTCGGAGCTGATCCATTGTGGCAGAGTTTTGATTATCCTAGTGACACAATTCTACCAAATATGGTGCTGGGATTCAATAGTAAATCCGGAAAGCGCAGTTTAATGAAAGCCTGGAAAAGTGAGAGTGATCCATCAGCTGGCTTGTTCTTGGCTGGACTTTCACGGGACGTTCCATCACAAGTGTTCATTTGGATTAATGAATCGAAACCCTACTGGAGAAGTGGGGCATGGGATAAATCCATGTTCATCGGGGTACCGGATATGGATGGTCAATATCTAAGTGGATTCACTCTAAATGCTGATGTGAACCAGGGAACAAAATATTTTTCTTATAGGTTTTTTGACAATACGCTTTCATATTTTGGCATCTCTTCGGACGGAGTACTGAGTCTTAAGCTTTCGGACAATGGCAGCAACTGGTGGCTAAGCTGGGAGGCACTGGTGAATCCATGTGAAATTTATGGAACATGTGGAGTTAATGGTGTCTGCAAAGGTTCTGAATCTCCAAATCCAAATTGCGAGTGTTTGAAAGAGTTCGAAATGGAAACACGACTGGAGGGTGTGTGAGGCACACCGAATTGTTTTGTGATCAGAGTAACACAAGCAGGTCATTTTCTTCAGGAGGCAAAAAAAGAGCTTTGGTCTGGTCCAGTGACCAAACCAAACGAGAATTATCAGTATCTTTTGTTTTCTGTCTCATACTTTACTCATTGCAATTCATAAATTCATTTTTTCAGATGAAGGAAAGCCAGTAAAGCTAATTGCCAGCGTCACTGCTGTTGGTTTTATCAGTATCTTGAGTGCCATAGTATTCGGCGTGCACAAACTGCGCGCTAAAAAACCGGTAAGAGAATAACATAGAGTGATAGCATTATTCAAATTAGTACATAACTTCCATGCATAACTTCACAAGAACATATTTACTGATTGATATCCATTACTCGATAACCTTGTTATGATTGCTATATTTTTTAAACAGGGAACATGAAAGGAAAAACAAAGTTAATGCAGTTGAATCATACAAGTGATCATTCAGGTGACAATCTTCAAGAATACATAAGAAAACATGATCCGTCGGAGCTATTCATCTACGACTTTGACAGCATATTAACTGCTACAAACAATTTCAGCACCACGAACAAACTCGGGGAAGGAGGTTTCGGCCCTGTTTACAAGGTGACTATATACTTGTTTATTCATTTCAATTTCTAAAGGAAATTATAGTGTTTTCAACACCGGCTAGAAGCCTACAACTACAAGTTGCAGACATGAATCGAATGTTTAATTTATATTTGTAGGGTAAGCTACAAGAAGGGAAGGAAACAGCCGTAAAAAGACTATCCAGTAGCTCGGGGCAAGGCATGGAGGAGTTCAAGAATGAGATGCTGTTGATCTCCAAACTCCAACACAAGAATCTTGTTAGGATCATGGGCTGCTGCGTCAAAGACGATGAAAAGTTACTGATTTACGAATTCATGCCGAACAGAAGCTTGGATACTCTTCTATTTGGTTAGTTTTACTGCCACTTTACATGTTTCGATGAAATTTCTCATTGTTACATATTGTTCTTTTGTTACCGTAATTGGCAATCCCTTAGCTCTTTGTAATCCCCCACTACTTATGATTTTGTTACTGTTATTGCTTACATTTTTATGGATTTATTGATTAGATCCTAAGCGCAGAGAAGAGCTTGATTGGGCTACACGCTTCAATATTATCCAGGGAGTTGCTAGAGGGCTTCTTTATCTCCACCACGATTCCCGTTTGAAGGTAATCCATAGAGATTTGAAGGTTAGTAACATTCTCCTGGATGAGAATATGAACCCAAAAATTTCAGATTTTGGATTGGCACGAATCGTTGAAGCGACACAGAGTCTAGCAAATACTCACAAGGTTGTGGGAACACGGTAAGCGTCATTCTTTTCCTATTATTGGCATTTTTCTTAAGACCAGAAACAGAGAAGACATTTTTTTCCAGTTATTAATACAAATGAATTGCTTGTGCAGTGGTTATATGTCTCCAGAGTATGCCATGGGTGGGATATTTTCTGAAAAGTCTGATGTCTATAGCTTTGGCGTCTTGCTATTGGAGATTATCGCCAACAAAAAGAATAATAGCTTCTATTGCAACGAAGAACAGCACGGATTCTTAGCTCATGTAAGCTAAACACTCAAAATCTTCATTTGGATTTGTGTTTTTAAGATGCTAAATATAGCATATTCTAACAATTGTAGGCAACGTTCACAATATGCCTTTTGTCAGGTTTGGCACTTATGGAATGAAGGCAGGGGACTGGACTTGCTAGATGAAGTATTGGTGGATTCATATTCGTCCTTAGAAGTAATGAGATGCATGCACATCGGACTCCTTTGCGTGCAGGACAAGTCTGAAGATAGACCAACCATGCCGGACGTAGTTTTCACACTAAGTAGTGAGACGGATCTTCCACTACCTAAGCAGCCTATATTTTCTTATTTCCGAATCTCTGTCTCTAATCCTCAACCCAAATATGACAATATTTTATCTGCAAATGAAGATGCCATAACCGTGATCGAAGGTCGGTAAGCAATAGAACGTTGTTACATCACAATGCAGTGGATTTTGGCTATTGCACGTGTAAATACAAGTAGGGTTATTGCACGTGTAAAAGTTCTGCAGCTTGTAGACCGCAAATCTGCTATTTAATTAGTACAGTGGTAGACTGAGTTGAAAGATAATCGAAACAATTTAAGGAATTCTTCTTCTGAACCTTATATATTTTTCACTATAAATATGAATGGATCATGCATGTGGAAATCACACTTGCATGGCAATGGCAAGCATGATATGAATCGACAAACAAAGAGATGACACTGCCCGCAATGCAGATTGTTCAACTTGTTTCTGTAAAGATTTTGATCAAGGTGGATGCTTATCTCGGCTAGTAAAATAAAATTGTTAAGATGTAAAATTTGAAACTACCAAAAAAATCGCGAACAAAAGCACTTTAATTATTAGAAAACAACGTTTAAGCAGCAGTACAAACACATTGTAGCACCGGTAATGATCTACTTAATGTATTTTGTCCCGTTCACCATTCATGGATTGGGTACCCCAACAATCATATTTAACCTATATATACATACATATATATATATATATATATATATATATATATATATATATATATGATATTTTCAGTCTGCAGGAGATCCAACTGCTCTCAGTTCGCCACGTGAGCGAGAAACACTTAGTACTCTTTCCTAAGGGACATGACTCACAAAAGGTTACATTAGAAGTACCATGAATTGGTACCAATTTATTTGAAATTAAAAACTTAATTATTGAATTGGCAGGATGACCAAGCCTAGCATGCCATTTTTGGACTGAACACCGTACTCCTACCAAGGCTGAAATTGAAGACCTGAACTGTCCACTTCCGTGTCATGAGGTCCTTAACAAGGAAAAAAATATGAAAATATTAGTAGATAGCAATTGTTGTCTAAGGTAAACCTATGGGCATATATGATGTTTTGAGAGGCAGTGGGACAGTGAAGGACATTATTCAAATCAAATGAACAAGCTTTAGTTTGTAGTTGATTGGAACCAAAATGAGAAATAGTGATGCTAGAATCATTACCTACACCCCCAATAGTTTCATTACTGTTAAAATACATGAAATAAACATGTTGGAATAATGATGAAATTAGGCTAGTCAACTTTCTTGTTCAAAGTTAGGCAAGTTAGGTTAGTCAAGCAAGATAGGTAAGTTAGGCAAAATTAGGCTTATGATCTTTTTCTTCCCTATATATATGTTTCATCTTGTAATTGTTTCATCAAGCAAATATACATCAAAATTCAATATGGTATCAGAGCTGTGATCTGGGAAAAACCACAAAACACAGCTCTAAAGCAGCCACGAGGTCAACCATTCTAGGCATGGCCTCTCATTCAAAATGGGAAAATCCCAACCACCCGCTCTATCTCCACCACTCAGATCAACCTGGTGCAATCCTCGTACCACAACCATTGGTGGAAGACAACTACAACACATGGGTTCAATCCATGAGTATGGCCTTAACGGTCAAGAACAAACTTGGTTTTGTTGATGGAACGATCAACAAACCAAGTGAGGATAATTTTGAGGAGCTACAGCAATGGAATCGCTGCAACAACTTGGTCAAGACATGGCTACTAGGCTCCATGTCAAAGGAGATTTCAGGGAGTGTCATCAACTACAAGGATGCTCGACAAATGTGGACCGATCTGCAGGAGAGGTTCTCACATGTGAATATAGTTCAGCTGTTCCATGTTGAGAACGAGATCCATGATTGTGTCCAAAGCAATATGAGTGTAAGTTCTTACTTCACTAAACTTAAAAGTTTATGGGATGAACGTGATACTTTGTGTTCCATTCCAGCATGCAGTTGTGGAACAAAGAATGAGATGAACTCATATGTTGAAACTCAGAAAACCATGAAGTTCCTTATGGGACTGAACGAATCGTATGCTACGGTTCGAAGCAATACTCTTCTTCTCGAACCACTGCCTACGGTGAACAAGGCATATGCGTTGGTCCTTCGACATGAACGCCAGGCAGAGGTTTCCAATGGGAAAAGCACACAACTAGAAACTGCTGTCTTTGCAGTGAAGAATCTGTCGCGAGAACCTACACCTGAAGACAAGGAGATGCGATGTGGAAAGTGCAATAAAACCAATCACATCACCAAAAATTGTCGTGCACATCTCAAGTGCACTTTTTGCGGATGGAAAGGCCACACCTTCGATTTCTGTCGAAAACGGAAAGCAGCCACAGAGACCGAATCCAATCGTCTCTTTTCTTCAAAGGGCAATCAAGTTTCACAAAGTAACAAGCAAGAGACAGTGCCTAATTTCCCGTTCTCTCAGGAGGACTGCAAGCAAATCCTTCAGATGTTGAACAAGAACAAATCATCATTTGCCAATCAAGTCAGTAATCTTCCTAGTCATGAAGAACTTTCAGGTAAAGCCTTATCTTTTTCATGTAAAGGAACCAAAAGTATTTGGATCCTGGACAGTGGTGCCACAGATCACATAGTTTGCAGTCTTAGTCTCCTTACACACTCACGAGCTGTTGAAAATCATACAGTTGAACTGCCAAATGGTTCCGTTGCCAAAGTCACTCACATTGGACAAGTTGTTTTCTCTCATAATCTTATCCTTGAAAATGTCATATGTGTGCCGTTCTTTAGGTTGAATTTAATATCTATCAGTAAACTAGCCTATGATTCCTTATATGTCACCATTTTCTTCACCCAATTTTGTGTCATTCAGGACCTTCGCTCGGGGAAGATGATTGGGACAGGAACTGAAAGGGATAGACTATACTACCTCGACCCATCAAAGAAAGGAACATGCAACAATGTTCAAACCGTCTCACCAAAGCTTTGGCACCAACGCCTAGGACACCCATCTCATAAAGTCACTTCGTTATTACCTTTATTTAACAATAAGGCTTGTGATTTGGAAAAATGTTTAATTTGCCCATTGGCCAAACAAACAAGATCACCCTTTCCTTTGAGCTCTATTTCTACCAAATCATGTTTTGAATTATTGCATATTGATATTTGGGGTGGTTATCAAGTTGCTTCTATTTCAGGTGCCAAGTATTTCCTTACCATCGTAGATGACTACACTAGAAGCACTTGGGTTTATTTGATGAAACATAAATCTGACACAAAAGACATTTTAGTCGGATTCATTCAAATGATTGAGACTCAATTCAATACCAGAGTTCAAATCATACGAAGTGACAATGGCCCTGAGTTTAAGCTTGAGCAATTTTATGCTCTCAAAGGCATCATACATCAATCTAGTTGTGTCAACACCCCACAACAAAATGGTGTTGCCGAACGTAAACACCGGCATTTGCTCAACGTTGCTCGGGCTTTGCTCTTTCAAGCTTGTTTGCCAAAACGTTTTTGGGGGGATGCAATCTTAACCTCAGCCTACCTCATCAACAGAACACCCACTCCACTTCTCCAAGGTAAAACACCTTACGAAAAACTGTTTCACAAAGCACCTAACTATTCCCATTTAAAGGTTTTCGGTAGTTTATGTTTTGCTTCTACACACGCCCAAAGGCCCTCTAAATTCGACCCCCGTGCAATCCAATGCATTTTTCTTGGGTATCCTTATGGTCAAAAGGGTTATAAATTGTTTGATATAAAACACAATAAGACTTTTGTTTCTAGGGATGTTGTTTTTTTTGAAGATCATTTTCCATTCCAAAATCATACCACTTCCGCTGCCCCGTCTCCATCAAACATTACACCCTCACCTATCACGTTTGACTTGACCTCTCCCATTGAGTCGCACTCAAGCCTTGCACCCGAAGAAATAAACATCACATCTCCCACACTTGCCGACATCACACCAATCTCATCTCCTTTACCTACTACAACTCCACCACCAGATACCTTATCAACACCTTCACATACCCTACACTCTTCACCACCTCCAACAACTCCATCACCAGACCAACCACCTCCACTCCGTCGTAGCACTCGACCGACCAAAACTTCCACATTTTTGCAGGACTTTCATGTTGAGGTGGCCCTCCCTTCCCGTGTTGCTCCCACATCTTCCACAAGCATGGTCCAGTCATCAGGTACATCTCACCCCATATCTCGTTATTTATCTTATGACCATGTATCCCCCACTCACAAAACATTTCTCACCACCCTCACCATTATCAAAGAACCCACCAGTTTTTCGCAAGCTGTTCAGGATCCAAAATGGCGTGACGCCATGCAAAAAGAGATTGTTGCCCTTCATGACAATCGCACTTGGACTCTTGTGCCCTTACCACCTCACAAACATCCCATCGGTTGCAAATGGATCTATAAGGTGAAGCTTAAACCTGACGGCAGTGTTGAACGCTACAAAGCTCGTCTCGTTGCTAAAGGCTACAGTCAAATTGAGGGGCTTGATTATCGGGAAACTTTTGCTCCAGTTGCCAAGCTCACCACCGTCCGCGTCCTCCTGAGTATTGCCTCCATACGAGGCTGGCATCTTCATCAACTTGATGTGAACAACGCATTTTTGCATGGTGACTTAGACGAGGAGGTTTATATGTCCTTGCCTCCTGGGTTCGGACGAAAGGGGGAGACACGAGTATGCAAATTACACAAATCCATTTATGGTTTAAAACAGGCCTCGAGACAATGGTTTATCAAGCTGTCTAGTGCTCTCAAGACTGCTGGTTTTCATCAATCATGGTCAGATTACTCATTGTTCGTCCGAAACCGTCAAAGCAGTTTTATGGCATTACTTGTGTATGTTGATGACGTGATACTTGCAGGTAACAATTTGAGAGAAATTGAAGAGACTAAACTCTTCCTTTCCCAACATTTTAAACTAAAGGATTTGGGAAAACTCAAATACTTTTTGGGGATAGAAGTTGCAAGATCTAAACAAGGGATTGCCTTGTGCCAACGCAAATATGCGTTGGAGATACTAGAAGATGCTGGGTTCCTTGGTACGAAGCCCTCACGATTACCAATGGAACCAAACCTTTCCCTTACACAAACTGATGGGACGCTCCTACATGATCCTTCTTCATACAGGCGACTTGTAGGGAGGCTGATTTACTTAACCATCACGCGACCTGACCTGACTTATGTGGTTAATATGTTGAGCCAATTCATGGACAAGCCACGACAACCACACCTTGAAGCGGTGCATAAGGTTCTCAGGTACATCAAACAATCTCCTGGACAGGGAATTCTTTTGCCTTCTACAGGTTCACTACAATTACAAGCCTTTTGTGATGCTGATTAGGCTCGGTGTAAAGACACTAGAAGGTCAATAACCGGTTATTGTATCTTCCTTGGACAAGCACCGATATCTTGGAAAACGAAGAAACAAAGCACAATATCTCGTTCTAGTGCAGAGGCAGAATACCGTTCTATGGCTACTACTTGTTGTGAAGTTATATGGCTAAGAAACATTTTGAAGGACTTGCAAGTAAATCATGCACAACCAGTCACAATGTTTTGTGATAATCAAGCTGCCATGCACATTGCTTCGAACCCAGTGTTTCATGAACGAACGAAGCATATAGAGATAGACTGTCACCTAGTACGTGAGAAGATTCAAATGGGAATGGTGCAAACAGCTTACATACGAACCTCGAATCAACCTGCAGACTTGTTCACCAAACCACTAAGCTCGGCACAATTTGAGGTCTTAATTAGCAAGTTGGGTGTCATCGACATTCACACTCCAACTTGAGGGGGAGTGTTAAAATACATGAAATAAACATGTTGGAATAATGATGAAATTAGGCTAGTCAACTTTCTTGTTCAAAGTTAGGCAAGTTAGGTTAGTCAAGCAAGATAGGTAAGTTAGGCAAAATTAGGCTTATGATCTTTTTCTTCCCTATATATATGTTTCATCTTGTAATTGTTTCATCAAGCAAATATACATCAAAATTCAATAATTACCATTGTATTATTTGGGATTAACCAAAATTTGAAGTTCAGGAGTACATGTGCATTAGCACCAGTGTCTAACAGCCAGGTACCATTGGATTGCTTGTTCAAAATGATCGGCGAAGAGGACATGGCTATGAGTCTTTTGGCAGGAATCCTACCTTCATAAGCAGCGTTCATCCTTTGGTAGCAATCAAGGGCAGGATGACCTGGTTTGCCACAGATTTGGCAAATGATACGCTTACCAGGACAAGGAGGTCTCTCACTATTAGCGAGCTGATTGCGCTGGTTGTTATCGTTACGAGGATTGTATCCTCGTTGATTGGACATAGAACCACGATTAAATGGAGATGTACCTCTTCCAGTCCCACGAGAGCGTGAGTAGCAACAAAGGCATTGACAGGTGCAGGTTCAGCCAAGGAAACATTCTGATCTGCCATTCTTTGCTCGGTAGTCAACATAAGTGCCTCAAGGGTGGGATAGGTGATAGGGGTATCCTGAGCTTGAGCAGCACTTACTGTTATTTCAAACTTAGGTCCTAGATTGTTCGACACAATCTACACAAGTTCATCATCATTCACAGGTTGCCCCGCTAGGGCAAGGTTGTCAGCGATCGCACTCATGCGATCTAGGTAATCCGCAACAGAAAGATCACCCTTCATAGTCTGCAACAACTCATTGCGCATGAATAAAATTCTGTTCTAAGAAATGGAGGCAAACATTTGCTCCAAAGCTTCCCAAGTGGCACGTGCAGTCCTCTTGCTTGTCACAGTAAACAAAACAAAAGCAGTCAATGAACCATTTATTCAACTGAGAATCATTTGATCTTGTTGGATCCATGCAGTGTACACAGGATCCACAGTGGTAACACCATGCAAGTTTTTGGGAGGGCATACCAAAGTACCATCCACGTACCCCATCAGATCTCTACTCTTGAGAATTGGGAGAATTTGAGCCAACCACAGTGGGTAGTTGGTTCTGTCAAGTTTGATATTGACAACAGTGGAAAATGGATGGAAGGCAGTGGTGGTAGGTGGGTTGGAGGAGGTGGAATTGGAAGAGTTGACATTGTTTTCAGCCATTGAAGCGTGGAAAAAAAAAAACAAGGATCTAGTCGTTAGACAGTAAGGCTCAATACCATATAAGAACTTTAGCACACTCAGGATTCACTTCAATTGCATACCCAATCTATAATGGGATGCTTGTATTTATAACAACTTCAGGATTACAATATGGGTTTGAAAACCCTGGATACAAGGAGCTTTTTAAAATACAAACAGAAACACAAGATTACATACACAACTTTGCGTACAACAAATATTTGAAATACAAATCCTAAAAACTAGGAGTATCAGAAAGAATAAAAGTTTGATCAGAATCCCAACTCCTCAGATTGCGGTGAGTACAGCTTAACCTTGACTTCGTCTAACATTAGGTACCTCTAGAATCACTATCTCGTTCCCCATTGGTTTTGATTGAGACGTGTCTGCTTTCGCATTGATCACCGGCTTCCAGTCGCCCACGTATTCTCATACAAAGATGTTGGACTACTTTTTTCAGCAAATGTCAAATATCCAAGGAACAAATATCTGATATTTCAAAGTTTTATCCCTATGACTTTGAGAGCAATGGTAGACTTTTCCTTGTAACAAAATTGAAAAGTCATTTCCTCACAAGGAAATTACAGATACGCTTCGCATTTCTTTTTCTAAAAAAACATATTAGAATTCCGATGGGGTTTAGAACCGAAACCATTGGTAGTATTTTCGGTTCCACCATGTTCTTCCTAATCTTCTTCATCTTGCTTCTGTCACAGCATCATTGTGCTGAAGTTTATGAAATAACGCCGTCACAACCATTTTCACAGACACAAACCCTTGTCTCCCCCAGCCGCATTTTCGAATTGGGGTTCTTCAGTCCTAATGGTTCGGTTAACAAGTACGTGGGGATATGGCACACGAACATATCTCCGCGTAAAGTTGTATGGGTTGCCAACAGAGAAAATCCTATTGCAGCTTCAGATACCTTGGCTAATTTGACAATTAGCAGCAATGGGAATCTGGAGCTTGTAGATGGGAAGCAGAATTCTCTTTGGTCAACGAATATTTCAGTGCCATCTAATGGTTCAGCTGCAGAGCTTTTGGACAACGGAAATCTTGTCGTAAAAGATGATGATGTCGGAGCTGATCCATTGTGGCAGAGTTTTGATTATCCTAGTGACACAATTCTACCAAATATGGTGCTGGGATTCAATAGTAAATCCGGAAAGCGCAGTTTAATGAAAGCCTGGAAAAGTGAGAGTGATCCATCAGCTGGCTTGTTCTTGGCTGGACTTTCACGGGACGTTCCATCACAAGTGTTCATTTGGATTAATGAATCGAAACCCTACTGGAGAAGTGGGGCATGGGATAAATCCATGTTCATCGGGGTACCGGATATGGATGGTCAATATCTAAGTGGATTCACTCTAAATGCTGATGTGAACCAGGGAACAAAATATTTTTCTTATAGGTTTTTTGACAATACGCTTTCATATTTTGGCATCTCTTCGGACGGAGTACTGAGTCTTAAGCTTTCGGACAATGGCAGCAACTGGTGGCTAAGCTGGGAGGCACTGGTGAATCCATGTGAAATTTATGGAACATGTGGAGTTAATGGTGTCTGCAAAGGTTCTGAATCTCCAAATCCAAATTGCGAGTGTTTGAAAGAGTTCGAAATGGAAACACGACTGGAGGGTGTGTGAGGCACACCGAATTGTTTTGTGATCAGAGTAACACAAGCAGGTCATTTTCTTCAGGAGGCAAAAAAAGAGCTTTGGTCTGGTCCAGTGACCAAACCAAACGAGAATTATCAGTATCTTTTGTTTTCTGTCTCATACTTTACTCATTGCAATTCATAAATTCATTTTTTCAGATGAAGGAAAGCCAGTAAAGCTAATTGCCAGCGTCACTGCTGTTGGTTTTATCAGTATCTTGAGTGCCATAGTATTCGGCGTGCACAAACTGCGCGCTAAAAAACCGGTAAGAGAATAACATAGAGTGATAGCATTATTCAAATTAGTACATAACTTCCATGCATAACTTCACAAGAACATATTTACTGATTGATATCCATTACTCGATAACCTTGTTATGATTGCTATATTTTTTAAACAGGGAACATGAAAGGAAAAACAAAGTTAATGCAGTTGAATCATACAAGTGATCATTCAGGTGACAATCTTCAAGAATACATAAGAAAACATGATCCGTCGGAGCTATTCATCTACGACTTTGACAGCATATTAACTGCTACAAACAATTTCAGCACCACGAACAAACTCGGGGAAGGAGGTTTCGGCCCTGTTTACAAGGTGACTATATACTTGTTTATTCATTTCAATTTCTAAAGGAAATTATAGTGTTTTCAACACCGGCTAGAAGCCTACAACTACAAGTTGCAGACATGAATCGAATGTTTAATTTATATTTGTAGGGTAAGCTACAAGAAGGGAAGGAAACAGCCGTAAAAAGACTATCCAGTAGCTCGGGGCAAGGCATGGAGGAGTTCAAGAATGAGATGCTGTTGATCTCCAAACTCCAACACAAGAATCTTGTTAGGATCATGGGCTGCTGCGTCAAAGACGATGAAAAGTTACTGATTTATGAATTCATGCCGAACAAAAGCTTGGATACTCTTCTATTTGGTTAGTTTCACTGCCACTTTTCATGTTTCGATGAAATTTCTCATTGTTACATATTGTTCTTTTGTTACCGTAATTGGCAATCCCTTAGCTCTTTGTAATCCCCCACTAATTATGATTTTGTTACTGTTATTGCTTACATTTTTATGGATTTATTGATTAGATCCTAAGTGCAGAGAAGAGCTTGATTGGGCTACACGCTTCAATATTATCCAGGGAGTTGCTAGAGGATTTCTTTACCTCCACCACGATTCCTGTTTGAAGGTAATCCATAGAGATTTGAAGGTTAGAAACATTCTCCTAGATGAGAATATGTGACACGCCCCAACCTGATATACCCAAATACTAGGATGGGCATGTGTTGGCCGACACGTGAGAGTGTCGAAGCCATTTTAAACATGCAAACAATAAGATAAATAATTAGAAAGAAACATGTCGACGCGGAACATGTTCAGAGCATACAACTAATCAAGGAATACATGAAAGAATTACAATAAAATATATGAATAAAGGAGTGGTTCTACACTGGAAAGACTCGAAGATACCTACGTAAAGATGCCCTAACGCCGGGATCATGTGCCTCGAACCTAAATCCTGAAGGGGGCGCAAAACAGAAAAGGTGAGTGGACCAAAGTTTATAATAATACTAATAATACGAAAACCATTTTAATTTAGAACATAATAACCCCCCGTTTTGAAAACACATATAGTACTACATAATTGGTTCTCTGAAAACCCTAGCATGCTGTGCAATCATTTGGAGAACATATATATGTACCACGATACTCCAAGATGGTAGTAAAACCACACAAAGGTAAATCTATAAAACCTCCGCCCGAAGGCAAAATCCATAACTCTCAATTGTACCATACTTTCTAGGGGTATCATAGTCGTCCAAAGGTAGTACATGTCCATCACCCGAAGGTGAAGCTGTACGACTCTGGGTTATGCCAGTGAACAAACATGGTAGGCCCTATCACCCGAAGGTAAAGCTGTACGACTCCGGGTTACGCCGGAGAAGAAACTCTATAACATCTCACATCGACACTAGCCGTGGCTCGTGAAGTTGTCCGACACTACTTTCGGCAGTGAAGTTGGAGGTATAACATATATCTCACTCCTCCTCATCACCGTGTCCTATGGCCATAGACATCTAATTCTTGTGTTGTGTGGATGTGTTGTATCATAACCCACTAGATATATATCTATATCCAAAACATAACTCAAATCGCATGCCAAATTGTAAAGATTCAAAAGTTCCAAAACCCCATAAAATAATACCTCCTCACAAATCCACTGAAAATCATACGTATCAATCAATAGTTTATAACCCTTAATATAATGTAAACCGAATATATCCAAAATATTCCAAATATCAAAGATTTGCAATTTCATCAAACATATTTTAAAACATATGCAACTCTGAAATAAAATATACATGCAACCCTAAGGTTTATAAAACCATGCAAGTTATGAAGGGGTCCACTCACAAGTCTTCCTTTGCCCGGGAGCCGCTCAACTAGCGAGGGAGGTGCCACTTCCCACAGATGTACCTAGATATAAAATGTAAAAATTGAGACTGATTCCATCTTGGGGTCATCGGGAACAACCAAAAAGGTCGTTGGATTCCTAGCCTGAAATCAGAGAAGAAGATAAGGGTTAAAACCCTGAAATTCTCACTCAATTTCGACATGCAGTGTACCTTAATTGTACCTGAGATCAGAAGAAGTTGAGTCCAACTAAATCGACAACGATTCCTTTCGAATTTCGCCTTGAGTTCACCAGAAAACTAGAAAAGCAAAGACAGAGATTAAATTCTGTAAATCCTTCAATTTCTCAGCTCGAAATTTTCCCCACATCACTCATTAACCTTGGATTAAACACTAAATGAGGCAGATGTTTCACCTGAACCGACGGGGAAGACTCGAAGCTCACGGTTCAGTGAGTTCGAAACTCTGCCATGCGCAGATGATCCATGCAGAGCCACTGCTGAGATCCTCAGGCAACCCTTTATCTATTTCTGGTGATTTTGTGTTGAACCAAGCTGTAAGAGATGGCGGTTGTGAGTGGTGATGCTCGGGAAATTAGAGAGAGTGAGGTTGAGTTACAGAGAGCTTCAACGGGAGAGATGAGAGGGAGAGAGTTATGGGTCACGTGTGAGAGAAAACAAGGAATAAAAGAATGTGTGGGCCGGGTTTTTGGGCTGGTGATAACACAGCCCAATTGTTTGGGCCTAAATAACAAAACCCACCCGATGGCAAACCTGTAAAAAGGTCGTACCCAGTGCACAAGGCTCCCGCTTTACGCAGGGTCTGGGAGAGGTGAATGTCGGCTAGCCTTACCCCCATTTATGGAGAGGCTGCTCCCAAGTCTCGAACCCGAGACCTACCGCTCATGGGCGAAGGCACTTGCCATCGCACCAAGTGCGACCTCTTTACCCGATGGCAAACCTGTAATTTACATAAAAAATTGGAACGGGTTATTATAATAAAAAGGTCGTACCCAGTGCACAAGGCTCCCGCTTTAAGCAGGGTCTGGGAGAGGTGAATGTCGGCTAGCCTTACCCCCATTTATGGAGAGGCTGCTCCCAAGTCTCGAACCCGAGACCTACCGCTCATGGGCGAAGGCACTTGTCATCGCACCAAGTGCGACCTCTGAACGGGTTATTATAATATGAATAAAAAAATTTCAGATTTTGGATTGGCACGAATCGTTGAAGTGACAGAGTATAGCAAATACGCACAAGGTCGTGGAAACACGGTAAGTGTCATTCTGTTCCTATTATTAGCATTTTTCTTAAGACCAAAAATAGAGAAGACATTTTTTTCCAATTATTAATACAAATGAATTGCTGGTGCAGTATGTCTCCAAAGTATGCCATGGGTGCGATATTTTCTGAAAAATCTGATGTCTATAGTTTTGACGTCTTGCTATTGGAGATTATCGCCAACAAAAAGAATACTAGCTTCTATTGCAACGAGGAACAGCATGGATTCTTAGCTCATGTAAGCTAATCACTCAAAATCTTCATTTGGATTTGTGTTTTTAAGATGCTAAATATAGCAGATTCTAACAATTGTAGGCAACATTCACGATATGACTTTTGCCGGGTTCGGCACTTATGGAATGAAGGCAGGGGACTGGACTTGCTAGATGAAGTACTGTTGGATTCATATTCGTCCTCAGAAGCAATGAGATGCATACACATCGGACTCCTTTGCGTGCAGGACAACTGGACAAGTCTGAAGATAGGCCAACCATGCCGGACGTAGTTTTCACTAAGTAGCTTTCGATCAAAGGAACACTTGAGCCTTATTGCATTTGTAAGTACACACATGATGTTTCAAATGCGAAGTGCACGCTATTACGTCTCTAATTCGTAGCTGCAACATTGGAACGGTACTTTGGAATGTTTTCAGTCACCCACATATTCTCATACTATTGTATATGCAAAGATAAGAGGACTACGTTTTCAGTCAAATGTCAAACATCTACAACGAACTATATCTGATGTTTCAAAGTTTTCTGCCTATGAGAGCAATGGTAGACTTTTCCTCATAATAAAATCGAAAAGTCATTTTCTCCCAACGAAATTTAAAGATACTCTTCACCTTTCTTTTTCTAGAAAACGTATTAGAATTCAATGGGGATTCGAACAAAACCATTGCTAGTATTTTCGATTCCACCATGTTCGTCCTAATTTTGTTCAGCTTGCTTCTGTCACAGCATCATTGTGCTGACGTTTATGAAATAACTCCATCACAACCATTTTCACAGACACAAAGCCTTGTCTCCCCGAGCCACCTTTTCGAATTGGGGTTCTTCAGTCCTAATGATTCGGTTAACAAGTACGTGGGGATATGGCACACGAACATATCTCCACGGAAAGTTGTATGGGTTGCCAACAGAGAAAATCCTCTTGCAGCTTCAGATACCTTGGCTAATTTGACAATTAGCAGCAATGGGACTCTGGAGCTTGTAGATGGGAAGCAGAATTCTCTTTGGTCAACGAATATTTCGGTGCCATCTAATGGTTCAGCTGCAGAGCTTTTGGACAGCGGAAATCTTGTCGTAAAAGATAATGATATCGGTGCTGATCCATTGTGGCAGAGTTTTGATTATCCTAGTGACACACTTCTACCAAGTATGGTGCTGGGATTCAATAGTAAATCCGGAAAGCGCAATTTAATGAAAGCCTGGAAAAGTGAAAGTGATCCATCAGCTGGCTTGTTCTTGGTTGGACTTTCATGGGACGTTCCATCACAAGTGTTCATTTGGATTAATGAATCGAAACCCTACTGGAGAAGTGGGGCATGGGATAAATCAAGGTTCATCGGGGTACCGGATATGGATAATCAATATCTAAGTGGATTCGCTCTACATGATGATGTGAACCCGGGAACAAAATATTTTTCTTATAGGTTTTTTGACAATACGCTTTCATATTTTGGCATCTCTTCGGACGGAGTACTGAGTCTTAAGCTTTCGGACCATGGCAGCAACTGGGGCCTTAACTGGGAGGCACCGGTGAATCCATGTGACATTTATGGAACATGTGGAGTTTATGGTGTCTGCAAAGGTTCTGAATCTCCAAATCCAAATTGCGAGTGTTTGAAAGGGTTTGTCCCAAAATCAAATAAGGAATGGAGCAACGGAAACAGGACTGGAGGGTGTGTGAGGACTACCGAATTGTTTTGTGATCAGAGTAACACAAGCAGGTCATTTGCTTCAGGAGGAAAAGAAGATGGGTTTCGGAAGATGGTGGGATTAAAGCTACCAGATTTTCATGAGCTTATCGAAAATCTGGAGGCTGACGAGTGCAAGATAAGATGCCTAAATAATTGTTCTTGTCAGGCTTATGCGCAAGTTAATAATATAGGGTGTTTGGTCTGGTCCAGTGACCTTATTGATATACAAGAGTTTGCCTCTGGCGGGATGGATCTTAATATTCGCCTAGCAAACGGAGAATTAGGTAAACAAATGAGAATTATTTCCGGCAGAATTATAATTAGAAGTTTCTTATATTTTCTGTCTCGTACTTTATTCATTGCAATTTATAAATTCATTTTTTTTTTCAGACAAAGGAAAACCAGTAAAGCTAATTGCCAGCGTCACTGCTGTTGGTTTTATCAGTATCTTGAGTGCCATAGCGTTCGGCGTTCAGAGACTGCGCCGTACAAAAACAGGTAAGAGAATAACATAGAGTTATAGCAGCTGATGCATTATTCAAATTATGCATAACTTCACAAGAACATATTTCCTGATTGATATCCATTACTTGATAACCTTGTTGTGATGAAGTTGTTGTGATTGTTATATTTTCGAAACAGGGAACATGAAAGAAAAAACAAAGTTAATGCAGTCGAATCATAGAAGTGATAATTCAAGGGACAATCTTCAAGAATACATAAGAAAACATGATCCATCGGAGCTATTCATCTACGATTTTGACAGCATATTAAATGCCACAAACAATTTCAGCACCGTGAACAAACTCGGGGAAGGAGGTTTCGGCCCTGTTTACAATGTGACTATTTATTTATTTATTTCAATTCCAAAAGGAAAATATGGTGTTTTCAACACCGGCTAGAAGCCTAAAACTACAAGACGCAGACATAAATCGAATGTTTAATATGTAGGGTAAGCTACAAGAAGGAAAGGAAATAGCAGTAAAACGACTATCTAGTAGCTCGGGGCAAGGCATAGAGGAGTTCAAGAATGAGATGCTGTTGATCTCCAAACTCCAACACAAGAATCTTGTTAGGATCATGGGCTGCTGCGTCAAAGACGATGAAAAGTTACTGATATATGAGTTCATGCCGAACAGAAGCTTGGATACTCTTCTATTCGGTTAGTTTCACTGCCACTTTTTATGTTTGGATGAAATTTCTCTTTGTTACATGTTGTTCTTTTGTTACCATAATTGGCAATTCTTTAGCTCTTTGTAATCCCCCACTACTTATGATTTTGTTACTATTATTGGTTGCACTTTTTATGGATATTTTTATTAGATCCAAAGCGCAGAGCAGAGCTTGATTGGGCTAGACGCTTCAATATTATTCAGGGAGTTGCTAGAGGGCTTCTTTATCTCCACCACGATTCCCGTTTGAAGGTAATCCATAGAGATTTGAAGGTTAGTAACATTCTCTTGGATGAGAATATGAACCCAAAAATTTCAGATTTTGGATTGGCACGAATCGTTGAAGCGACAAAGAGTCTAGCAAATACTCACAAGGTTGTGGGAACATTGTAAGCGCATTATTTTCCTATTATTGGCACTTTTATTAAGACCAGAAACAAAGAAGACATTTTTTTCAGTTATTAATACAAATGAATTGTTTGTGCAGTGGCTATATGTCTCCCGAGTACGCCATGGGTGGGATATTTTCTGAAAAATCTGATGTCTATAGCTTTGGTGTCTTGCTATTGGAGATTATCGCCGGCAAAAAGAATACTAGCTTCTATTACAACGAAGAACAGCACGGATTTTTAGCTTATGTAAGCTAATCACTCAAAATCTTCATGTGGATTTGTGTTTTTTAAGATGCTAAATATAGCAGATTCTAACAATTGTAGGCAACATTCATACTATGAATTTTTGTCAGGTTTGGCACTTATGGAATGAAGGCAGGGGACTGGATTTGCTGGATGAAGTGTTGGCGGATTCATATTCGTCATCAGAAGTAACGAGATGCATGCATATCGGACTTCTTTGCGTACACGACAAGTCTGAAGATAGGCCAACCATGCCGGACGTAGTTTTCACACTAAATAGTGAGACGGATCTTCCACTACCTAAGCAGCCTATATTTTCTAATTTCCGAAACGCAGTCTATGATCCTCAACTTCAATATGACAATATTTTCTCTGCCAATGAAGATACCATAACCGTGATCGAAGGTCGGTAAGCAATAGTACGTTGTTACATCACAATGCAATGGATTTTGGTGATTGAACGTGTAAAGACAAGTAAGGTTACTGAACGTGTAAAATTTCTGCATCTTGTAGACCGCAAATCTGCTATTTAATTAGTACAGTGGTAGACTGAGTTGAAAGATGATCCAAACATTTTAAGGAATTCTTCTTCTGAACCTTATATATTTTCCACTATAAATACGAATGGATCATGCATGTGGAAATCACACTGGCATGGCTACGGCAAGCATGATATGAATCGACAAACAAAGAGATGACACTGCCCGCAATGCAGATTGCCTTTGACTTGTTTCTGTAACAATTTTGATCAAGGCGGATGCTTATCTCGGCTAGTAAAATAAAATTGTCAAGATGTAAAATTTGAAACTACCAAAAAAAATCTCGAACAAAAGCACTTTAATTCTTGTCAAATATCAAATATCTAAGGAACAAATATCTGACATTTCAAAGTTTTCTCCCTATGAGTTTGAGAGCAATGGTAGACTTTTCCTTGTAACAAAATTGAAAAGTCATTTCCTCACAAGGAAATTTACAGATACGCTTCGCATTTCTTTTTCTAAAAAACATATTAGAATTCAGATGGGGTTTAGAACCGAAACCATTGGTAGTACTTCCGGTTCCACCATGTTCTTCCTAATCTTCTTCAGCTTGCTTCTGTCACAGCATCTGTTACACCTCACCCCTACTTATATGTATAATTCCATATTTTTCCCCAAAAGTTAATGGATTTATCAATTTAGTCCCTAGTTCTTTACCCAATCAGGATCTAAAAGTGGGATTTTTCTTCACCCTCAAACTGCCACGTGGCAGCACTCCCCACTTTTCTCTTTCTTTCCCCCACCCTTCACTCTCACTTTCAGCTCTCTTTCTCTGCACTCCCCCTCCCTCTCTCGACAGGTTTGGCCCAAGAAATTTGCCCCCTTTCAGGTATCGGCTTCGGTGACATACAGGTCAAAATTTTCATATAGTACAGTAAAAGAGCTTTTGAAAACACATAGGAGGAGGAAGTCATTCGGAAGTTGTTCTCACAATTAAAATAAAAAAGTTGTATAGCTCATTACCAATTAATAAATAAATAACCGAATAACCAAAATTTTGCCTTCTTTAATTTATTTGAAATTAATTTCGTCTCCATCTTTTTTCAAATCTGATAAAATCCCCAAACACACAAAAAACAGCAGCTAACTATTTTTTATACCCTGCTTAACCCATTTAACATATTCATAAAATAACATCAAACACATTTATGCATCAGATTATATAAAAGTGAAGTCTCACACCATTCATAAAAAAATATTACTTCGTTAGAGAAGCTTGAAAAAAAAATGTAAATTACTCACCTGTATTACAAAAACATTACAACAGCAGATAAAAAAGGTCAAAATAAAACGAAAAAGCCGCACCTCATGAAATAAAAAGCAAAACCCAACGACACATTCACAGTATCAATCTAAACGATATCCAGAAAAAGAAAAGAAAAATGAACAGACAAAACCCATGTAAATATACAGAACAAACCAAAAAAGGAACTAAAGCCAGTAAGAAAATCACAAAACTCACCAAAAATGATACAGACTCGGCTACTTAAAAATCGATTCTAATAAAATCGAAAACCCAGTAATTCTGGCAGTCACCGTACCACTGAGAAAACATCAAAAAATAAACAACAAAGAAGTCGATCACTGAGAAAACATCAAAAACCAAAATCAGACACCAAAAGTCCATAAAATTAAACCAAAAAAGAAGTGAAAAAGGGGAGGGAAGCTAAAAAAATAGGCCTTCGCTATTTAAAGAGAATGAGAAGGCTAAGAAGCATTTAAGACAAACCTTATTTTTATAGACCTGGCAGTGAATCTTCAGGGTTGATACCAAGATTTTGTCTCAACATAGCTAAAAGATTTAGACGCTGGGTTACAAACCTACACCCTGGTATGCCAGTGTGTTACGCCAAACGAATAACGTGATCCCATATGTTTTTAACGCTCTCACGTGACGTTATATAATTAGTTTAAGATGTCATGGCCTAAAAAGGTATAGGGAAGCTCTCTCGATGAAATTAGAAAGAAAAAAGACATTCAAATACATGCTGATGGAAAGTAAAGATGTATACTTTCTTCCTTAGGCGACTCTTCCTTGTTGCTTCTCTGTTTTGGGCCAGCCTACATAGTGTCTGTAGATAAATTAGCATTTAAGATCGAAAATTACTTTCTAATAAAATCACTTTTATCAATAATCCAAATATTCTAACCTTTTGGTCACCAGTAGTTCTTTCCTTTGCCTGCTCTGTGGAATCCGCTACCATTAATGCTCCATGCTGCACTCCATGAAGCTATAACAAAATCGTATCTCACATTAATCCATTGACAATAAAAATTAGAAAGCTAAATTAAGTTTACAGTAAAATATGCAGATTTAAAGCAAATCAACTTAGATATGGGCCATGTTATAAAGCTTGTAATTGAATTGAAAACATTCTGGAAACTATCTTTTTAACTGACAAAGCGATATTTTAAATTACTATAATTTACGGGAGGGAGATTCGAACTATAATGCAAAGGGGCCGAGCCGTCAGCCCAACTGGCCAAACAAACGTCTACACATTGTTTGAAGCTTGAAACAACATGGATGGTAATCCAAATTCCAAATTTCAAATGATTCTCAATTCCACTAAGGCTATAGAAAGATTCCCATGAAAAAGTAGGGTAGCAGTCTAACAGACACATGCTCATGAAACAGAGACCACAGAGAGAGATGGTGATACATGGTTTTTGTCATCGGTGTCAACATCCGTATAAGTGTCAGTCTGCTGGCTGTTGTCAGCCATGACTGAATTTATCACCCCAATTCTCAAATTGTCCGTTTCCAGACATCGTCGTCCCTTTCTGTTGCTGGTACATGTATGGCTGCTGCTGTCCTGTGTCCACACACGCTCTTCCTCCTGTTCCGGTTATAGTTGATCCTATGTCCAAACACCCGCCAACGTTCAAGGTCCCGTAGTGCAAGCTATCAGGTACACCACCAACATTGTTTGCTTTTAAGCTGAATATGGAGCCTACACCAGATTAAAACCCAACCCATATGTTGGAAAGAGAAAGAAAGGAGAGAAAGAGAGAGAGGATACTTGGGCTTAAAACAACAGCTTCATCGTGAGGGAAGGCGGTAGCAGACTGTTCAAGCTCTCCAAGATCCGTAAAACGCGTTTGGTTCTAGTCACTGTCGTCTCTCCTGTTTTTTCACATCGCAGAAAAAACAGAGCAATTGGGTTTATCTTTTACTGCTAAAAATCTGTATACTCCCATGAATTTCAAGACTTTATGTTTTTTAAGACAGCCCATTTCTCATACGCCATTAAAACAAAACCCAGTAGAATAAAAAAACGTAAACAAAAACAGTAAGAAGGGGGGAGAGAGAGAGACCTGAAATAGAAGGAAGAGTGGGAGTAGAATTTTGGGTTTGTTGACGCTGTTTTGAAGCTCTGCATTTTTTTTTTACTGATTGGGTGGTGATTCCTTCTGCCTGTATCACTTTACAGCAAAGAAAAGGTAAGAAAAGACGATCTTCATACGACCTGGAGAAGGAGAAATGAAAGGCGCTCCTACCTATCAAGTCCTTCATTGAACATATCTGTTCTGGGTTCATCCTTTACCTGCACAAAAAATAAAAAAATAAAAAACTCACAAACCAAAAATAAAAAAATAAACTTTCATTTCACTCAACGAACTCAAGTATAGGTAGAAAGATCGTCAGGAGAGGATCAACTTTCTCTCCTGGGCCGAGACCAAATTCCGGCGGGATTGGGCGGAATCAGCAAAACTCCGCCAAAAACCGTTATTGTTCTAGGCTCCAATCTTTGACCACAGTTGATTTTGAGGTGTGGGTGTCATATCAGATGGAAGAGGGTTCTGATACAAATCTATAGGCTCCGACCTTGCGCGATTTCGTTGCCGTACAACAAAGTTATGATGAAATGAAGTTTTTGGAGTGGAGGAATTCAGGAGGAGTAGAGGAAGAACAGCAGTGCAGCTGCTGATCTGCACGCAGGGAGAAAAAAGGAAGAACAGAAATCAGGAAAGCAAACCGACGGAGAAAAGCTTGGGTATGGCGAAGGAGGAGAGAGAGGACTTCTAGAGAGAGAAGGCAGAATCTTGTAGAGAGAGAATGCCAGAAGCAGAAAGTACCGAGCGAGAATGAAGCGGTGGAAGACTGTAGACTGATCGAAGAGGCAGGATATTATTAAAAAATAAATTTACAAAATTACCCTTGCCTTATTTTCAGCATTCTTTTTTATTGCTTTGAACTTTTTTTTGGCAGAGGGGTATTTGTGTCCAAATAATTTTGTCGAAGAGGGTGACCCCAAAATGGGTCTCCAGACTTGGATTGTCTGTCCTTCCATCTCATACTCTTATTATGCTCTCTTATATTATGTGATCACAGTTAAATTACGTTAATATTTTATATTAATATTTTTATAAAAATAATAAAAATATAAAATAGTAACGTGATTTAATCGTGATCATAGAGTATAAGAGAACATCATAAGGGTACGCGATGGGAGGGCACACAATCCAAAGTCCCCGGTTTTATATATAAAAGAAGATATGCGAAGATAGAGGAACACGTTTTCAGTCAAATGTCAAACATCTACAACGAACGATATCTGATGTTTCAAAGTTTTCGGCCCTTGATTTGAGAGCATTGGTAGACTTTTCCTTAGAACAAAATTGAAAAGCCATTTTCTTCCAACGAAATTTACAGATACTCTTCACCTTTCTTTTTCTAGAAAACGCAGTAGAACTGAAATGGGGTTTGGAAAGGAAACCATTGGTAGTATTTTCGATTCCACCATGTTCGTCCTAATTTTGTTCACCTTGCTGCTGTCACAGCATCAGTGTGCTGAAGTTTATGAGATAACTCCGTCACAACCATTTTCACAGACACAAACCCTTGTCTCCCCCAGCCGCATTTTCGAATTGGGGTTCTTCAGTCCTAATGGTTCGGTTAACAAGTACGTGGGGATATGGCACACGAACATATCTCCGCGGAAAGTTGTATGGGTTGCCAACAGAGAAAACCCTCTTGCAGCTTCAGATACCTTGGCTAATTTGACAATTAGCAGCAATGGGAATCTGGAGCTTGTAGATGGGAAGCAGAATTCTCTTTGGTCAACGAATATTTCGGTGCCATCTAATGGTTCAGCTGCAGAGCTTTTGGACAGCGGAAATCTTGTCGTAAAAGATGATGATGTCGGTGCTGATCCATTGTGGCAGAGTTTTGATTATCCTAGTGACACACTTCTACCAAATATGGTGCTGGAATTCGATAGTAAATCCGGAAAGCGCAGTTTAATGAAAGCCTGGAAAAGTGAGATTGATCCATCAGCTGGCTTGTTCTGGGCTGGACTTTCACGGGACGTTCCATCACAAGTGTTCATTTGGATTAATGAATCGAAACCCTACTGGAGAAGTGGGGCATGGGATAAATCAAGGTTCATCGGGGTACCGGATATGAATAATCAATATCTAAGTGGATTCACTCTAAATGATGATGTGAACCCGGGAACAAAATCTTTTTCCTACAGGTTTTTTGACAATTCGCTTTCATATCTTGGCATCTCTTCGGATGGAGTACTGAATCTTAAGCTTTCGGACAATGGCAGCAACTGGTGGCTTAACTGGGAGGCACCGGTGAATCCATGCGACATTTATGGAACATGTGGTGTTTATGGTGTCTGCAAAGGTTCTGAATCTCCAAATCCAAATTGCGAGTGTTTGAAAGGGTTTGTACCAAAATCAAATGAGGAATGGAGCAACGGAAACAGGACTGGAGGGTGTGTGAGGACCACCGAATTGTTTTGTGATCAGAGTAACACAAGCAGGTCATTTGCTTCAGGAGGAAAAGAAGATGGCTTTCGGAAGATGGTGGGATTAAAGCTACCAGATTTTCATGAGCTTATCGAAAATCTGGAGGCTGACGAGTGCAAGATACGATGCCTAAATAATTGTTCTTGTCAGGCTTATGCGCAAGTTAATAATATAGGGTGTTTGGTCTGGTCCAGTGACCTTATTGATATACAAGAGTTTACATTTGGAGGGAACGATCTTTATATTCGCCTAGCACACGGAGAATTAGGTAAACAAATGAGAATTATTTCCTGCAGTATTATTAGAAGTATCTTTTATTTTCGGTCTCATTCTTTGCTCATTGCAATTCATAAATTCATTTTTTCAGATGAAGGAAAGCCTGTAAAGCTAATTGCTAGCGTCACTGCTGTTGGTTTTATCAGTATCTTGAGTGCCATAGCTTTCGGTGTTCAGAGACTGCGCGGTAAAAAAACAGGTAAGAGAATAACATAGAGTGATAGCAGCTGATGCATTATTCAAATTAGTATACAACTTCCATGCATAACTTCATAAGAACATATTTACTGATTGATATCCATTACTTGATAACCTTGTTGTGATGAAGTTGTTGTGATTGTTATATTTTCGAAACAGGGAACACGAAAGAAAAAACAAAGTTAATGCAGTTGAATCATACAAGTGATAATTCAAGGGACAATCTTCAAGAATACATAAGAAAACATGATCCATCGGAGCTATTCATCTACGATTTTGACAGCATATTAAATGCCACAAACAATTTCAGCACCATGAACAAACTCGGGGAAGGAGGTTTCGGCCCTGTTTACAAGGTAACTATTTATTTATTTATTTCAATTCCAAAAGGAAAATATGGTGTTTTCAACACCGGCTAGAAGCCTAAAACTACAAGACACAGATATAAATCGAATGTTTAATTTCTAGGGTAAGCTACAAGAAGGAAAGGAAATAGCAGTAAAACGACTATCTAGTAGCTCGGGGCAAGGCATAGAGGAGTTCAAGAATGAGATGCTGTTGATCTCCAAACTCCAACACAAGAATCTTGTTAGGATCATGGGCTGCTGCGTCAAGGACGATGAAAAGTTACTGATTTATGAGTTCATGCCTAACAGAAGCTTGGATACTCTTCTATTCGGTTAGTTTCACTGCCACTTTTTATGTTTGGATGAAATTTCTCTTTGTTACATGTTGTTCTTTTGTTACCATAATTGGCAATTCTTTAGCTCTTTGTAATCCCCCACTACTTATGATTTTGTTACTAATATTGGTTGCACTTTTTATGGATATTTTTATTAGATCCAAAGCGCAAAGCAGAGCTTGATTGGGCTAGACGCTTCAATATTATTCAGGGAGTTGCTAGAGGGCTTCTTTATCTCCACCACGATTCCCGTTTGAAGGTAATCCATAGAGATTTGAAGGTTAGTAACATTCTCTTGGATGAGAATATGAACCCAAAAATTTCAGATTTTGGATTGGCACGAATCGTTGAAGCAACACAGAGTCTAGCAAATACTCACAAGGTTGTGGGAACACTGTAAGCACATTATTTTCATATTATTGGCACTTTTATTAAGACCAGAAACAGAGAAGTCATTTTTTTTCAGTTATTAATACAAGTGAATTGCTTGTGCAGTGGCTATATGTCTCCCGAATACGCCATGGGTGGGATATTTTCTGAAAAATCTGATGTCTATAGCTTTGGTGTCTTGCTATTGGAGATTATCGCCGGCAAAAAGAATACTAGCTTCTATTACAACGAAGAACAGCACGGATTTTTAGCTTATGTAAGCTAATCACTCAAAATCTTCACGTGGATTTGTGTTTTTTAAGATGCTAAATATAGCAGATTCTAACAATTGTAGGCAACATTCATAATATGAATTTTGTCAGGTTTGGCACTTATGGAATGAAGGCAGGGGACTGGACTTGCTGGATGAAGTATTGGCGGATTCATATTCGTCATCAGAAGTAACAAGATGCATGCATATCGGACTTCTCTGCGTACAGGACAAGTCTGAAGATAGGCCAATCATGCCGGACGTAGTTTTCACACTAAGTAGTGAGACGAATCTTCCACTACCTAAGCAGCCTATATTTTCTAATTTCCGAAACGCAGTCTATAATCCTCAACCTCAATATGACAATATTTTCTCTGCAAATGAAGAAACTATAACCATTATCGAAGGTCGGTAAGCAATGGATTTTGGTGATTGAAAGTGTAAAGACAAGTAAGGTTACTGCACGTGTAAAATTTCTGCATCTTGTACACCGCAAATCTGCTATTTAATTAGTACAGTGGTAGACTGAGTTGAAAGATGATCGAAACATTTTAAGGAATTCTTCTTCTGAACCTTATATATTTTCCACTATAAATACGAACGGATCATGCGTGTGGAAATCACACTTGCATGGCAATGGCAAGCATGATATGAATCGACAAAAAAAGAGATGACACTGCCCGCAATGCGGATTTCCTTCGACTTGTTTCTGTAACGATTTTGATCAAGGCCGATGCTTGTCTCGGCTAGTAAAATAAAATTGTCAAGATGTAAAATTTGAAACTACCAAAAAAAAAAATTACGAACAAAAGCACTTTAATTCTTAGAAAACAACATTTAAACAGCAGTACAAACACACTGTAGCACCGGTAATGATCTACTTAATGTATCTTGTCCCGGTGACGATCATATTTAACCTATATATGTATGTGTGTGTGTGTGTGTGTGTGTCTGTGTGATATTTTCGGTCCTGCAGGAGATCCAATTGCTCTCAGTTCGCCACGTGAGCGAGAAACTAGAGGTAGCATTCTCATAATGAACGTTAGGTGTGTCCAGAAGGAGCCAAAATCTATATCAAAGTCTTCTGCATGACTTTGACTGCATTAATTGAATTTTAGCCCAAAACAGTATTTCAATGTTTGATCGTATTGCTTTTCAGGGAATTTTTAATCATTCAGATGCAAATTAGAACCGAAAGTAGTGTTAGTACGATGAATTCCTCCATGTTCTTCCTATTCTTCTTCAGCTTGCTTCTTCTGTCACGGCACCATTGTGCCGAAGTTTACGAGATAAGTCCTGCGCAACCATTATCAGAGGGACAAACTCTTGTCTCCCCCCGCCATGTTTTCGAATTGGGATTCTTCAGTCCTAATAATAATTCCGGTAATAAGAAGTATGTGGGGATATGGCACAAGAGTATTTTTCCTCGAAAAGTTGTATGGGTGGCCAACAGAGAAAAGCCGATTGCAGCTTCAGACACCTTGGCTAGTTTGAGAATAAGCAGCATGGGGAATCTGGAGCTTGTAGATGGAAAACAGAATCCTCTTTGGTCAACGAATATTTCGGTGCTATCTAATGGTTCAGCTGCATCTCTTTTAGACACCGGAAACTTTGTCGTAAAAGATGATGATGTCGGAGCTGAACCGTTGTGGCAGAGTTTTGATTATCCTAGTGACACACTTCTACCAAGTATGCTGCTGGGGTTCAATAGCAAATCTGGAGAGACGAATTTCCTGACTTCCTGGAAAAGTGAGAGTGATCCATCGACGGGGATGTTCATGGTTGGATTGACACCAGAGGTGCCATCACAGATTGTAATTTGGATTAATGGATCAACTCCCTACTGGAGAACCGGGCCATGGGATAAATCAAAGTTCATCGGGCTACCAGGTACAAATGATGCATATACAAGTGGATTCAGATTAGATGATAATGCAGAGGAAGGAACAAAGTATTATTCTTATAGTTCTTATAATTACGGGGACGTTTTGGCGTACTCAGACATCTCTTCAGACGGTACACTTAAGTTTATGAATTCGGAACGTGGAGAGTACTGGATTCTTGACTTTTTAGCACAAAATAACTCATGTGATAAGTATGCAGCATGCGGACCTTTCGGGGTTTGCAAACGTTCTGAATCTCCAACAACTCCAATATGCAAGTGTTTGAAAGGGTTTGTACCAAAGTCACACGAGGAATGGAGCAAAGGAAACAGGACAGGAGGGTGTGTGAGGCAAACCAAATTGTTTTGTGAGACTAATACAAGTCAGTCAGTCGCTTCGAGAAGAAATGAAGACGGGTTTTTGAAGATGACGCAGTTAAAAGTACCAGATTTTCATGAATATATCAAGTTTTCAGATGCACAGAAGTGCAGGACACAGTGCCTAAAAAATTGTTCTTGCCTGGCTTATGCACATGTTGATAACATAGGATGTTTGGTCTGGTCCAAAGGCCTTCTTGATATACAGGAATTTGTCTATGGTGGAGAAGATCTTTTTATTCGCCTGGACCGCTCAGAACTCGGTAAATAATAACATTGCTTGTACAGCTCCAATTAGCTAGCTATATGTTTTACACAACTTTTCTGTTACAAATACAATTTTTTCAGGTGAAGGAAAGCCAATAAAGTTAATTGCCAGCCTCGCAGCAATTTGTTTGATTAGCATCTTGGGTGCCCTAGGGTTCGGTTTCCACAGGTTGCAAGCTAATAATAAAAAGGGTAAGAGAATGAGATGGATGTGATTGATATGAGCAAACTAGCAAAAAAATGCTTGGTTTGATCTGAATTATTTGTTAGTCCGCTGATCTGACTCGGTTTTTGATTCTTATGATTTCCATATCAGGAAACGCCAGATTAACTGATACAATTGAGAACGGAAGAGACACTCTTCAAGAATACATTGGAAAGCATGATCCATCAGAGCTGGTCATCTATAATTTCGATAGCATTTTAATCGCAACGAACAATTTCAGTATCACAAACAAACTCGGGGAAGGAGGATTTGGCCCTGTTTACAAGGTGATTGCGCATTCTGTTTTTTCTCTAGCTATAGTATATTATCACAACAGCTACAAGCCTACAAGTATACAACTGCAAGATACAGATATGAATCTAATGATTAATTTTTCGCCGGGCTCGTGTAGGGTAAGCTGCAAGAAGGGAAGGAAATAGCGGTAAAAAGACTATCTAGTAGCTCAGGGCAGGGCATGGAAGAGTTCAAGAATGAAGTGTTGTTGATCTCCAAACTCCAACATAAAAATCTTGTTAGGATCTTGGGTTGCTGTGTTAAAGATGACGAGAAGTTACTGATTTATGAGTTCATGCCAAACAGAAGCTTGGATACTCTTCTATTCAGTTAGTTTCTTTCACTGGCACTCTTTATGTCTTGCTACAATTTCTTTTCGTTAGCTGTCGCGTTCTTTAACTAAGGTGTTAGTAATCTCTGTTCTATTTGTTTTAAATTGTACATTTTTAATGGGTATTGTGATTAGATCCAACACAGAGAGCAGTGCTTGATTGGGGTAGACGCTTCAATATTATTCAGGGTGTCGCTAGAGGGCTTCTTTATCTCCATCATGATTCCTGTTTGAGAGTAATACATAGAGATTTGAAAGTTAGTAACATTCTCTTGGATGAGAAAATGAACCCAAAAATTTCAGATTTTGGATTGTCACGAATCGTTGAAGCGGCACAAAGTCTAGCAAATACTCACAAGATTGTGGGAACACTGTAAGCATCTTTTCTTTTCCTATTCTTGGAAGAACATTTTTCTTAAGACAGTACACAAAGAAGCAATAGTATAGCTAAATACTAATTCATGAATTGTTTGTCAGTGGTTATATGTCTCCGGAGTATGCTATGGGTGGAATATTTTCTGAAAAATCTGATGTCTATAGCTTCGGCGTCTTGTTATTGGAGATTATTAGGGGCAGGAAGAGTACTGGCTTCTATCACAACGAAGAACAGCTAGGCTTCCTATCTTATGTAAGCACACATTCTAAATCTAATAAATTTTGAAGTTATGAGCCGATCAGTTTAGCAATTGTAGCCAATATATATGAATTTTGTCAGGCATGGCACTTATGGAATGAAGGCAGGGGATTCGAATTTGTAGATGAAGTGTTGGCCGAATCTTTTTCCTTATCAGAAGCAACGAGATGCATGCATATCGGGCTTCTTTGTGTGCAGGACAAGGCTGCAGATAGGCCTACCATGCTGGATGTAGTTTTCGCGCTAAGTAGTGAGAAGGATCTTCCACCACCTAAGCAGCATATATTTACAAATTTCGAAAACTCATCAGTCTATGATCCTCACCCACATTACGACAACATTTTCTCTGTGGATAACGCTACCATAACACTGATTGCAGGACGATAAGCAATCCCATACCGTCGCATCACAATGCAGCGAATTTCGACCATTATTTTGAAAAGTTCTTACACCTACAAGTTAGGGTTAGTTTGGTATTGTTGTGCTTTAAAAAAAAATACTTGCAGTAATGTGTTTGGTAAACTATAGTTGTAAAAGTACTTTTGGCAAAAAAATGCAATGTTACAATGTTTAGTAAATCTTTATGTAAAACAGTTGTGACTACGTAAAATGATCAAAAAGGACATAGTAGTACATGTGCTTTTAATTTAATTGCTTGACAAACAATGGTGTATTATTAACTATACTTTGTTGTTTGTAAAATATTTATATCTTAATTTAAATCTATTCTAAATTCTAATTAGTACACAAATTACTTTAAAATGTTAAAATCTTTTAAACTGAATAGTAAGAATGATCAAAAGATTTTCAATACTAATTACTTTAGTCTAAAGTAGGGGGGGAGAGATTAATGTTTACTTTTTCTCTCCTTCTGTGAAAGGTTTCCCTATTTCTGGTGAGGGTTTCCAGTTTGACCACACTCTCCAACGCCAACTCTAGTTTCGGCTAGAGTCGGTTGCCCTTTTTCCCTCATTCTCTCCTCTTTTCTTCCGCTTCTCCTGATGTTCTTTGTCATGTCCCGATCCCAACATACGTCGAGAATCGATACGTAACAAGGAAAATAACGTTCGTTGAATACGGTATAAGTTACGAAATGAAATACTTTAACTGATACACCAAAATAATATGAAGGTGGCTAAGTTCTCCATAAGATTTTTACAAATATCCACATCCCAAAAAGAAGCATAATCTTTGCTTTACTAAGAACAAGTTTGAAGTGTTCAAAAGAAAGTCCCAAGAGATAAAGTACAAGAGAGAATCAAGGGTAACCTAATGCTCTACGTCTCTGATAACCGCCCTGCTACCCCCACCTATGGACTTCTCGGAGTCTACTCAAACCTGTCACATGTATGATCAGTGCCTACACCATCGAAATGGTGCATTGGGCAAACATCAACACGGATAAACTGCAAAGCTCATGTGAGTGACAATAATATAAAGTATGTGACACAATAATAAAAACCAACAATCAATCACAATTTATAAACCTTGAATATCAATCATGCGTGAGAAATCAATACCAAACCTTTGAAAACTTCGAAGGAGTTACCTAGACATTCAACGATTCATCTAAAACAATCACAACATCTCACGACCATATTCTCATACAACACAATGAAAAGTAAGGTTAAAGCGACATAGTTCGGCCGAAGCCTACACCTGTGAAGCTATCTCAATCCAAATTCAATGAAACCCAAGATGGATACGATACTGGACCGTCACTCAACAAAATCGCAGAGTAGGGGGGATTCCGAACCATCTCTCAACGGAATCCAAGTGAATACGATTCCGGACCATCATTCAACGGAATCGCAGAGTAGTCGGAGGGATTCCGGACCATCTCTCAACAGAATCCTAGTGGATACGATTCCGGACCATCACTCAACGGAATCGTGGAAGGCCAACAACCATAATGTATAACGGCTCAAAGAAATAAGACAAGCACAAGTTACTTAATTTACCAAAGCTCAATCAAGGGAAATAAGGCACAAATACTAAATTTAGAATGGATCAACTAAGCGGAAAATGAAACAATATCGAAGCAATAAATCCCCATCACAATGGGTTAACGGCCCACCACTAGCCTTCACATTTCATCACATCATGTCAATCAAACAAATCAAACCATATTTCAATATACATACGTCAAATCTCATTTCATAACTTGAATCAATGGCTAAGCATTAAAAATAACAATTCAATAGAAAACATATATATATATATATATATATATATATATATATAACCAAGTCATATCCACATAGGATAACAATTACGAAAACAAGGTAACCATCAATATCACATATGTTAAAGTCACTCACATGGAGTCCGCGCTAATGCACCCTAGCACAAGAGTCAAGGCATCATGTTCTATCACCACCTAAACAAGGTACAAGTCCACATTTAGATTTCCTTCGATAATTCACATACTTAAAAACTCTCATATGTCTCCCACAACAACATTTAATGAGGAATCGAATCGTCCTTCTAAGGTAGGATCCATGATCTTACGTCACTTATTCCGTAAGATCCAATCACTAGATTTTCACTTGTAAGTCCCTAAGATCCTTAAACCATATCTACCATAGCATACTAAAATTGGTGTCAATACAATGGTAAGATCGTCAATTGTTAGAATAATCAAGTGGTGGACCTTATCGATAATATACTCAACCAACAACATTTTCATAAATCGAATTTCACACATCGGGAAATTCGACTTTTTCCAAAAATTCTCAAATTTTATAAGAATGAAGATCTCAACAGGTAGAGTAAACTTTATACCTGTGGCCGAGTCCAATTTGGTCGGGAAGGCCCTCAAATTGGCTCGCACCCGTCGAAACCCTAAGGTGGGTGTTATTCAATTCGGCTTCCTTGGTGTTCCAACGCCTCAACCACCAGTTGGGTCTTGTTCTTAGGTCCAAGGGAAGTTGATCAAGGGTGATGGTGAATGGTGATACTCTTCGGAACGACACTTCATCATCGAGAGTCCCTGAGTTCTCTTGTGGTGTTCTACCCGAATTAGGCCTTAAAACTCTTGATGTTTTTTGGTGGAGATGGAAGATGGAAGGTGGTGGAAGATGTGGCAGGTGTGGGATGGTTGTAGATTACCTGAAAATATGGTGGAAAATGGCTGAGTTTGGACCAGCTGAAGATGTAGTATTATGGTGCACAGTTAGCCGAATGGAAGGAAAAAGAAATCCCCCCCCCTTTTATCTTTTCCATCTAATCTTTTTTTTGCCCATTTCCACTTATAATAGCCGGTCCTTTCGTCCCAAAAAGTGTTTGGGCCTTTTACCCATAAGTGGAAATTAAAATAATTCTCACAATCTATAGTTTCACAGCTTCAAATGTCCATAACTATACCGTTATAATTTGGACTTGCAAATGACTTTCGCCTATGCGTTCGTGGGTTTTAGATCTATTGAAAAACACTAGTTGTAACTTCGAAATGTCAACGAAAGATAAAGATTGATTATGAAACTTCCAACTCGATAACTAATCAATTACTAAATTTAAAATTAACTAATAAAGATAACGTAATTGCGAAATACGAATTTAAAATACGAGATATGTAATGAATAGTAAAATCTCGGGGACGAGATTTCACATTCTTCCTCAATTTTCCGTTTGGCCTGCCCTGTTCTCCTTTCCCAATCGGTATCCCTCCCCCATCTCTCCCTCAGTCCGATCTTCATCCACTATTTTCTTTCCTATTGAGTTCGTGTGTAGAGCTAGGACGGTTTCCCTAGCTTGGGTGTTTCCAACACCACCTCATACTCCTTGCCGTCTGTTGTTTTGACAGTGTTGCTCTTGGGTTTCCCCGAGCTTCTTCGTGGTAGTTGGCTAATCCCTCTTTGGTGCCAACTACCTCTTGTTCTTGGCTAGTATATAGGTACTGTTTGGGTTTGGCGATGGTGTCTGCGGCGGCACTGCTCGGTGGCAAAGGATGTTTTAGTTAGCTGGCCTCGCTCTCTGTTGATGGAGGAGCTTTTTGTAGAAGTTTCTAGGCTGTTGTGGACTGTTGTGTGTTTTTGAGCTATTGTGCTGTTTGACCCTTGTTCTGTTTTTTATTTTGGTTTGGGCCGTTTTCTGTTTTTGTATAGTTGTAAGTTGGGCCTGTGTTTTGCTTGTACTTTTGTGTTTGTTGTTGAATAAAGTTGAAGGGGTTTGTCTGTAGCTTTGCTGCAGTCAAATTTTTTCCCATAAAATAAGGTAGGGGGAAGAGTGGCACTGTGCAATTTTGAGTGAATTTCAGTTTATTTACAAAATTGCCACCGGGCTGATTTTAGCCCAAAATTTGCTTTATTTACAAGATTGCCACTGGACTTAAAGAACGGTTTTTCAGTGTTTGGGCTGGATCTAGACCTTGAGTCCGGGAGAGAGGGAAGGGGGACAGAAGGGTTGACGGGTTGGAGGGGAGAGGTTTGCCGGGATTTAGGGTAGAGGGGAGAGGATTTTCGGCAAGGGGGTATGGGCTGGATCTAGACCTTCGAAACAGTCAGTAAGTCCCTCTCTCTCTCTCTCTCTCTCAGTTCAATCAATTCAATTACACGATCAGTATACTTATAAATTCTGAGCTGATATACATATACTCTTAAATTCTTGATTTAATATCAAATTTTCTTTTGAAAAACGATTTCTTCTTTTGTTTGGCGATGAATTCTAATAAATTTTCTGTATTTTGGGTAGGTTTATAATCCCATTTAGCAGAGTCATGTCGCTTCCAAATGAAGAAATAAGTCCTCTTCTTCTGATGCTCAGGTATTTCCCCGTTTACATTCAAAGCAACACCCGTTCGTTTCTTTTTGCATTTGGGTTTTTTCGGTTTTTGTTTTTTTTTTCCTTTGTTTTGTATTTCTAATTTGTCGTTTGCTATGGTTATTGCAGAAAGTTGTTGAACTATGGTTATTGCAGAAAGCAGTGTAAATGACAAGTTGTTGAACTATGGTTATTGCAGAAAGTGGACATTTATGAGTGGCAATGATTGACATCGAAATTGTATGATAGTAACTTAATCATACTTAAATTAAGCCTGTTAGACAAAATGAAAATTAATGTTGGTTTTGAGTTGCTCTGAAGAATCCTTGAAATGAGTGAAACCAAAAAGACAACTATGAATATAGTAATCAGGCCTCGCGTTAATACTTCTCTAAAGGCTAACTTGATTATGTTCATGAGGATTCTGTATTCTTTTGTGGTACATTGATTTTAATGTCATCAACTAAAAAGAAATAAATTTCCCTTTTTCCACTTGATTGATAGGTTAGTTTTTTGTTCAGGCTTGCAAGTTGAAATTAGGAGACCTAGAAGGAGCATTGTTGGACACAGACTTTGCATTGCGTGATTGGGAAGATAATGTGAAGGCTTTGTTTCGCCAATGCCGGGTTAATTGGCAAGAATTCATAAAGCCTTCTGGTTGCTGTTTATTACATTTTTAATTAAAGTAGTTGTCTTTTTTTTTTTGCACAGGATAGAAATGAACTCAAATGTGGGTAAGAACTGTGAATCTCTAATCCTCTGCCTCTGATATAAACAGGCATCCTGCATCTTTTTGCAGTTTTTCACCAAATAAACAGATTATAAGCAACTTTTTTTCCAATTTTTTCTTGCTTTTAATGATCCTGAGGTTTGTAGATTGAAGGCTTAAGAGTATTGCTCTTTTGTAACATATAAAATTAAGGGACACTTTGGATGCGGTCCCTAGCTATCAATATTCTTTGATTGAAACCTTGTTAGTTTTTAGTTTTTTATTGAGGTCCCTGATATTAATATAATAATGTAAGTTACTATATTTTTTTAATTAAAAATTAAAAATTGAAATTTGTAATTGTTTATATTAATGAGATTTTAAATAAAACCCATAATTTATGGGATTAAAAATAATAAAATATAAATTATATACTCTATTATATTGTGTGTGTGTGTGTGTGTGTATATATATATACACATATATGTATGGATACATTAACCAAAATTAACAAAAAAAGTTATTGTACCAAAACATGGATACATTCTCACATCAACGAAAAAGAATGTACCCATATAAGTTTAAACATGGATTAAAAATTTTGAATGGATTTTATATTAAAAAAGGGTACATTTTACATATAACAAATTGATATATTTGAGAATGGGTACATTTAAGATTAAAAAAATTGAAAAATTATATGAATGGGTACATTTAAGATTAAAAAATTGAGAATCCTTTTATATATATAAAAAAAACAAATAGGTACAAACTTAATTTAATTTGATTTTTTATTATTTTGGAAATGTTTGAATTGAAAAAGAATTAGAAGTTTAATAGAGGTGTGAGTATTAAACCCTAAATTAATTACTAATTTTTATATTAAAAAATTATATAATAAACATGTAAATTCATTATCACATTAATGCTAGGGACTTGAATCAAAATTTGAGAACTAATAAGGTCTTAGTCAATGAACAGTAAAAACAAGGGACCGGATACTAATTTTTCCTAAAATTAATAAGTCGTAAGAGTATTGCTATTTCGTAACATATAAAATTACTAAGTATTGTTACATTTTCCCTTCTATTTTTTTTTTCATCAATTTGCTTCTGATTCATGTTTTAACACATGTTGAATAATTTCCAAATTAATGATTGGTTCTTGCAGCCGCGTGAAGAGATTGACTATTCAAGCTTTGCGAGTTAATTCAAGGGCCTTAATCACTATGTAAGGTTTCCATTTCTAATGCTTATTACTTCCGCCTTTCCCCTTATTAAGAAAATTTTACTAATTGCAATTATTAAATGTTATTAAGGTGAGAAAGGGATCCTCGATCTGAAATGAGCTTTTTATGTAAGCAATTTATCCATTCATTCACCTCAAATTCTTTTTCTTCATAGATTGTTCTGGTACCTGCTCTCTCATTTATTTTTTCATAGGCACAACTCTTTAATTCTTCTGCTTCTTCATCATACTTTGAACGTCATTCCGTTTTCAGCTTTGAATTCTGGATGACAAGCTCTACGCAAGAAGGTAAGCTATTTTAGATTTTTGTCCATATTTGGAATATCCCCACTTTTGGAATTTTAGGGATTTGATTCATTTTTGTGTTGCATGTTTAACGTTGGTCTGGGTGATGATCATTTGAGGATGTACGAACTTGATTGGTTGTCAGTATACTTGAATGTGGCCAAATTTGGGTAAGAACCGTAAGACTCCAATCCTAATTTTGTCCTCTTTTGAATTTAAGAGCGAAAATTGGTGTATTTATACCCTTTTTGTTGTGAATCATGCAAATTAAGTGTCTTTAGAGGTATTATGGGTATTTTCTCGGAATTAGGGTTTAGGGTTGATGAATTTTTTGTTATGAAACTTGATTGTGCCTTCTTTTCAGTCGTTGCTGTAATTTTTTTTCTTATCTCAAATAAAAATTGTATTTGCTTATTTTGTTTTTCAAGTTCAAACGAAAACATAAGTTTTGTCAGTGTTAATCCAACTGGGTCGTTAATTGACACAGTGGCCTATTACAGAATGGCCACAAAGGTAATGATGTGACTCAATGACAAGCTATTAGTTGATAGGCCAATTTGGAAGTGTATTTGCTTAAAAGGATATTAATCATACACAGAAATATAGATTGTATGTTTTATACCGCATTGTATCTACATTACAGTATTATACATAGTTGCTGGATTCGGTGAAATGGTGTCCGAATCCTGTATCGGTACGTACGTCCCAGCAGGGACGGAGCCAAAAATTTCTTCTAGTGGGGGCAACTGAAAACAACTAAGAAAACCTTATTATAGTATGGTTGTACGCAATATGATATGAAGGATGGTTTCAAATGACGATTTATCACAATTCTAATGTTACAAAAATTTCAATATAGTAGTGGAAAGTGGCAAAGTGATGCGAAAAATATAAGTACATGATAGGCGGGAGAGGGTTTTTTTGGTTTGAATGACAGAACAAGAGCACTATTGTTCATATAATATTTGATATAGAGTATAAGTAGAATGAATGTATGTTAGATATTAGATACATATATTTTCTTTAAAGATAACCCGTTTATATTATATAATTGTAGTCTGCAACTAAACAAACGAATTACTTGAGTGGGGGCATCTGTCCCCAGTAAGACTTCATTGGTTCCGTCCATGCGTATCAGTACTTTTTGGATTCGGTGGTTCATCCAATAATCTCTAATAATTTTTAATCAGAATACAGAAAAAACACCTATAATTTTTGGGAAGAGAGGATGGAAACAACTGGAATTTTGGGAAGTTCTGTGCTTCTGGTTTTCATCAGGTAAAGGGCAGCCGAAGGAGAGGAAGAGAGAAAATGTTTAGTTTAATTGTAATCTTTTACTTTTTTTATTGTGCTAGTTGGGAGACCCATCTGGAGTGTTGATTTTTTTGAGAAGTAAAGAGTGGGAGGCTGATAGCATTTCCCAAGTTCCATATTAATTTAATATTTATATTATTTTGATTAGACAATTACGTGAATTAATTGTTTTTTATTTGTAAATAAATAGTTGCTTACAGAATAATCAATTTAAACAAAAATAATTGTTTACAATAACTATAAATATTATTGTAAAATGTATATTATAAATATTTTTAATTTATATTTTTAACGAATTAAGAATGAATCGAGCTGAATATCGTACTGTCTATGTGTACTCTCTAACGAATGATACTTTAGGTTACCACCGAATTCCGTACCTAAACCGAATCACGAACTCGAACCGTATCCGTATCTGGTAACTATGGTATTATACACTGCAAGTCTATTTGTATAAAAGTCATTCAACTGGTGATTCAAGTAGTATATTGCTTCTTTTATTTTGTTTGTATATATTTTTGAACAGATAAATCTTTAGTTTAGTATATATGTTTTTCTCCAGTGATTTTTTTTATGATTCTGCATCTGTACAAAAAATAGTTGAGTCTTAGTTTGTCTGCTTCATGAGATGTTTCTACATAGTAATCTTTTGTACTCATTAATTTTTTTTTATGTTTGAGTTCATATGATGTGTTTTTAGGATCCTGAGGTTTTAAATAAAATAAAATATTTGACTTAAATTTTCTTGTATGGATATGGTTTGATCTTCACAGCTGATGTCATCAGCAGGCACACACAGAGAAGGAAGAGGTAGAAAAAAACCATTCAGATCTTTTCTTTATTGTGGGTGCAAAAATTAAGGGTCAATGCATCCTAAAAACTAGCGATTTCCCATGCATCCTAAAAACAAGGGAGTTGGGCTAAAATAAAGCAACATGAATCATCCACTACTAAAGAACATGGAGTGAGATAATGGGACTGGAAGTCCAAGCTTTTTATGCCTATAAAAGGCCTAGAATCCCATCAGAACAGGGGGGAAAGATGGAGAAAAGAGAGGTATAAGATCGTTCTATATTTTATAAGCATTCTGAACAAATACTGACTTGAGCGTCAGAGTGTTTTCTTGCAGGTCCCCTTCTCCCTCATTGATGGCGAGTGAAGATGGAGTTGAAGGCTTCTCAACATGGTTACAAGATTTACTTGTTGGAGGATTAAAGGAACCAAAATTTTCCGCTCCAACATTTACTGTTGAGTTAGGTTAGAGAACAGGCTTTTGTGGTTTCTAGAGTTGATTTTCTTTCTTTTATGCCAGACCGACTGACTTATTTGCTCTCTCTCTCTCTCTCTCTCAGTTCGAACCAGCTCTCGCCTTTTCACGTTTTTCTCACCGATTGCTCAAGACTTTCAACTCTCAAACATCTCAGATCACACACATGGAATAATGATGGATTTTTCTTAAGGTGATTTCATTGTTTCCTCTTTTGAAATTTGTCTCTGTTAGATTATTGTTTTTCAATTTAAATTTTACTCTTTTCCAACTTAGGGTGCTTCATTGAAGAAATGATAGAGATTTTTCTTGAAGTCATTTTGTTGTTTGTTTTCGTTTGGAGGATTGTTGTGATTCGGTTGGTACCATGTGTCAGTTGGTTGTTTTCTTTTTAGTGTTTTTCAATTTGTTCCTTTTATTCTGTGTGCACTTTTTTAATTTGTGGTTATGCATCAATTTCTCTGCTTCTTCTTTGTAAATCTTGCAGGTCAGGATGACACACCTATCGGGGCAATGTCGGGATGTTTAGGCTTGGGTGGAGACGTGGACTTATGGAAGAGGTGAAGTAGCTTAGCTCTTTGTCATTAGCTTTATCTGTTCTATGCATCTCTATAATCTTACAATGCTCTTTTATTAAATTGCAAGATGTTGGGACCGGTTACTGGAATACAAGATTTGGAACAAAGGTGGTTGACAATGCAAGAGTCGAAACCAAGTGTGAAATTCACATTGAAAATGACAGGTGAGAATGCTAATCATATTCTAAAAAAAATGTTGGGTTTCCTGATGAGTTCTCTGGCCGAATTCAGGAGCCTAATTTAATGATTTGGAGTTAATTTTGTAAATTTATTGAATGAAGTTATTTGTTATTTAGCTTATCTTGCGTTTGGTTTGGTTTGGTTTGGTTTGGTTTTAGGAGAGGGTTGCGCATGATCTGTAGGTTCAATCAAACTCTCTGTTTTCGTTAGAATCACTATTAAAGGTAAGTTTTTCTAACAAGATTTTTTCTTTCTTTTTGCTGCATGTTTGTGCATTTTGGTCTTACCATTGCAACACTCTGCGTTTCCTACCCAATGATTTTTTTAATAAAGATGTAGTTAAAGCAATTACATGCTCTATCAAGTATGTTTTATATGTAGTTGTGGTAGTTGCAAGGAAATGAAATATTTGTGCTGATAATTGGTAGTTTAAATATATAGAAATAGAGAATAATTATAAATGGAGCACCTAGGATTAACATTGTTTTCTTTTCCATGTAATTTTTCTCATGTTTAACATCTGCTTTTGTTTATGCATTTGATTCAAGTGCTATTTTTATTAGTGTTAATTTTGGGTTGCATATCCACAAACTAACCCAGTTAATTTTGCTTAGTGTTGATCTATCAGGAGAATTCTCATCGCATCAACTTGAACAAACATTCTTCTACTTAGTTGCTTACCTGCTGAAACAAGAACGAAACACTTTTTATGTTTTTTTTGTTTAACTGCTAAAACAGGTGGCTGACCTGCATGACATATATTTTACCATCTTAACTTCAAGGGCAATATATGTGTAAAATGCGTGTTGCTTCTATTTCTCAGGAAACAGAGCATTTTTTTTGCAACCACATTTTTTGTAATCAGCTAGGTTGAATGTATATAAAAGCTAAGCTGCTTATTTTACCGACACCGTTCACTCATCTATCCTTTTTGTTCGTTCATGATTATGTTGAATTTTTTTTCAAGTTAAATGTGTCTTATTCATGTAGTTAAAGCTGGCGCATTCAAGTCCCGCAGCAACGCGCGGACATGTTATTAGTTTTTTGCTATTTCAGCTAGCCAAATGACATAAACTCCTACAACTAGTCAATTTATCATAAGCATCTCCAACACTTACAATTATTTTAACAAATAAAATATTGAACTAGTTTATTATTTAAAATCCTCATCTTTTATGTTTTATTATCATAATTAAAATCAGCCCACCATCTTCCTAGAAGCACCTCTCAAACCCTCTTTCTCTCACGTGAGTTGTTAGGTTTGGACCGTTTGGTTAATAGACTAGTCGTAGCCTTAGTTTATCAGTACTGTACATTAATTTGTCAGATTGTTAAAATTGGTTTTAGTCAGAGTTCGTGTCGAAGCTTCTTTCATCGTATAAAACACAGATGTAAACTTATATCATTTATTGAATGAAAGTATCCAGTTTTATAATCTCAGCCGTTGAAATAAAATGTCAAACTGGAAATTTCTGTCACGTCTTATGCTGCTGAGATTCAATAGACGAATTTCTTGACTTCGGGGAAAAGCGAGTGATCTTTGTTGGATTGACACCAGAGGTGCCATCACAAGCTGTAGTTTGGATTAGTGGATCGAAAACTCCCTGCTGGCGAACCAGGCCGTATCTGATCCTCAACCGTAGTACGTTAATTTTCTCCCCAAATGAAGCTACCGGATAAAAATGATCGTAGGACGGTAGGAAATTCTTGCATCACAATGCAACGACTTTCCGGTCATTCCAAAATGTGATATATAATTTGTCTCTTTATTAAGATTGCGCCGAATCCGCTAGAACAAAGTGAGATTGGTTAAAATTGACGAACAAGGATCCTCTTTTGATCTTTTTTGTGGGGATTCGGAGAATCAATCAATCTTGTCTGTTTATTGATTGATTAGATCCTCTCCGGATCCTCAGTGAATTAGATACTATTTATATTTAATTTTAAATTTTAAATTTAAAATGATTTCTAACCGTACGATGTACGATAAACGGACACCATTGATTGATCCTCCGGATCCCCACAAAGAGGATCCGGAGAGGATCCTTGTCCAAAATTGACTATTCTACAATTTCTTTGTTCATTAGTTAGGTTGGGCAAAGTTCATTGTAAGCTGCTGGTTTTCGGGCAATTTCAGATGTGAGCTTATTATTAGTTACTGAACGAGAATACAGATTTTTTTTTAAATTTTTTTTTTTTGGAAAACCTCGGCGGGACGAGGTAAATTTATTGATAGGAAAAAAGAAGTTACACCTAGTTAGGAAAAACATAAACCTTACCCCTCATTGAATAAGAAAAACGAAATACAAAGAGGGTGGAGGACATACACTTTACCCCTTTTGAAAAAGAAAATACAGGATAAAAAAGGGACATAGAATTTTATAATCTCGGCTATTCAAGCAAAATTAATTTCAAACTATCTAAGAAGAATGAGCTTACGAAGATAAATAGCACCGGAAAACACTTGTTTAATGTAGATCGTTGATGTTGTATTCGTCAGATGCATCTCGCTAATTCACTGAAAAAACATCTTCTTAACGTTCTGATCCAATGCTATTGCACATTTAGTCAAATTGACTCTATGATATTAATAACTGATTTACTGGTCATATAAGCAAGATTTTTATAGGATTATCACATCTAGAAGTAGCCGAAGACTAATTCAAAGTTCTTTCTGCTGGTGATTATTTTTTTGCTGCTCAATCTCCTCCAAGGATTATCATCATTAATCAATTAATGGCCACATCATCAATACCTAGTGTAACATTAAAGGTAAACCCCAACCGGGGAGGGGACTTCGCCGCCTGGAAAGTCAATTCGTTGGCATTGGTACAATTTATTTCACAACAGACACAGTTTTTTTCTTCTGAATTTTAGAACCGAAAGTGCTTTTAGTGCTATGAATTCCTCCATGTTCTTCCTATTGTTCTTAAGCTTGCTTTTGACACAGCATTATTGTGCTGAGGTATATAACATAACTTCTTTGCAACCATTAGCGCAGGGACAAACTCTTTTCTCCCCCAGCCACATTTTCGAATTGGGTTTCTTCAGCCCCAACAATTCCGAAAATAAGTATGTGGGAATATGGCACAAGAATATGTTTCCTCGCAAAGTTGTGTGGGTTGCCAACAGAGAAAAGCCGCTTGCAGTTGCAGACGCCTTGGCTAGTTTAGCGATTAACAATGGGAAACTTGAGCTTGTAGATGGGAAACAGAAATCTATATGGTCAATCAATATTCCGGAGTCATCGTATAGCTCAGCTGCAGTTCTTTTAGACACTGGAAACCTCGTTGTTGCGGATGATAGAGGAGCTCAATTATGGAAGAGCTTTGATTATCCTGGTGACACATTTCTTCCTGGAATGTTGATGGGATTTGATAGTCAATCTGGAAAGCAGAATGTCTTGACTGCCTGGAAAAATTTGAACGATTCATCAAGAGGGTTATTCTTGGTTGAATTGGCACCACAGATCCCAGCTCAGATATTCGTTCGGATTAACGGATCAACTCCCTGCTGGAGAAGCGGTCCATGGGATAAATCAAAGTTCATAGGCATACCCGAAATGGATGATCAATATCTTAGTGGTCATATGGTGCTTGATTATGAGCAACAGGGAGCAGCGTCCTTTTTCTGCAGTAGTGCATATAACAAAAGTTTGGTATATATGGATATCTCTTCAAACGGTAGACTGAAGACTATGGTATCGGAACATGGTGAGAACTGGCGTATTAACTGGGAGGCCCAAAGGACTCCATGCGACTATTATGGAACATGTGGACCTTTTGGGGTTTGCAAAGTTACTGATTCTCTAACAACTCCAATCTGCAAGTGTTTGAAAGGGTTCGTACCCAAGTCACTTGAGGAATGGAGTAAGGGAAACACGACAGGAGGGTGCGTGAGGAAAGCCAAATTGTTTTGTGAGAGTAACACAAGTCAGCCAGTTGCTTCAGGAGGAAAAGAAGACGGGTTTCTAAAAATAGAAAGCGTAAACCCACCAGATTTTCATGAGTATATTTTGAATATGGATTTTCAAGGCTGCAGGACTCAGTGCCAAAATAATTGTTCTTGCCTGGCTTATGCATTTGTTACCAATATAGGTTGTTTAATCTGGTCCCAGGACCTTTTAGATATTCAGCAGTTTTCCACTGGCGGAGTGGATCTCTTTATTCGCCTAGCTGATGCCGAATTTGGTAAGTGATGGTATCCACTTGCACAACTCTATTAAGCAATATACCTTCTTTTCTATCTTGAATAAACAGTAATACAAATTCATTTTTTTCAGGCGAAGGAAAGCGAACAAAGTTAATTGTCAGCCTTACATCTATATGTTTTATCAGTATTGCTGCAGTAGTGTTCGGTTTGCACAGGTTACGCGCTAAACAAAAGGGTAAGATAATGAAATAGAGGCATGTAATCAATGTATTAACACGATCTCTGTATTAACCAAATCAGTATAACTTCGTTGTTGTTTCTCTGAATCTGAATTTGGTTGTTATATTTGCAAAATCAGGAAACATCAAAGTAACAACAATGCGCAGTGAATTGAATGACATGACTAAGAATTCAAGGGACACTATCGAAGAACTTATAAGAAAACATGATCCATCAGAGCTTATAATCTATGATCTTGATAGCATATTAATTGCTACGAGCAATTTCAGCATCAACAACAAACTTGGGGGAGGAGGATTTGGCCCCGTTTACAAGGTGATTATTTTGATTATTTTGCTATTTCTAAAGGGAAATGTAGTATCATGACACTGGCCACAAGCCTACCACCGCGAGATACAGGCATGAATTCAGTGGTTAACTTTTCGTTCTTTTTAGGGAAAGCTACAAGAAGGGAAGGAAATAGCAGTAAAAAGACTGTCTAGTAGCTCGGGGCAAGGCATAGAAGAGTTCAAGAATGAAGTGATGTTGATCTCTAAACTCCAACATAAAAATCTTGTTAGGATCATGGGTTGCTGCATTAAAGATGACGAGAAGTTATTGATCTATGAGTTCATGCCAAACAGAAGCTTGGATACTCTTCTATTCGGTTAGTTTTCTTTCACCAGCCCTCTTTATGTCTTGCTACAATTTCTCCTTGTTACCTATCTTTCAATATCATCTGTTGGTTTCAGTGTCTAGACCTCAAAATCGACTTTAATGTAATATATCAGACCAATCTATACACTGTACTTATGGATGACATTATTGATTACATTTCCAATATGTGCACCGATCAGATCCAATGAGAAGAGGAGTGCTTGATTGGGCTAAACGCTTCAATATTATTCAAGGTGTCGCTAGAGGACTTCTTTATCTCCATCATGATTCCTGTTTGAAGGTAATACATAGAGATTTGAAGGTCAGTAATATTCTCTTGGATGAGAATATGAACCCGAAAATTTCAGATTTTGGACTGGCACGCATTGTTCAAGGGACGCATAATTTAGAAAACACTCAGAAGGTGGTGGGAACTCTGTAAGCATCATTTCTTCCTATTCTCATAATCGTTGTTCACCAACTAATGTTTAACACATAAATAGCACATAATTGTCAGTTAAGTAGTACTGAATTTGCCTGTGCAGTGGCTATATGTCTCCGGAGTATGCCATGAGAGGGATATTTTCTGAAAAATCCGATGTCTATAGCTTTGGGGTCTTGCTATTGGAGATTATTGCCGGCAGAAAGAATACCAGCTCCTTTTACAAGGAACAAGAGCTAGGTATCCTAGCTTATGTAAGTTCCTCTACGAAAACTCATTACAGCAGTTCAGTCTAGCAATTGTAGCCAACATATATAACTTTTTTCAGGCATGGAACTTATGGAATGAAGGCAAGGGATTGGACTTTGTAGATGAAGTATTGGCAGATTCATATTCGGCATCAGAAGTGATGAGATGCATGCATATCGGGCTTCTTTGCGTGCAAAACAATGCTGCAGATAGGCCAACAATTGCAGATGTGGTTTTCATGCTAAGGAGCGAGACAGATTGTGCGCAGCCTAAGCAGCCTACATTCACCTTCCAAAACTCTCTATCTGATCTTCAACCACACCATAACCATGTTTGGTCTGCAAATGAAGCCACCATATCACTTCTCGAAGGACGATAGTAAAAGAATACGTGTTAAAAGAGAACATCCCCAGCTCATTGAAGTCCCTACTCAAATTTACAAGTCAAAAGTCAGAGCGCTGCACTATCTAGAATATCTAAATAAATCTCTTAAGATTGTTGTCATGGAATGTTAGTGAAAAATCTAGAAACAAACCACACGTGGTTGGGGGAATATTTTTGCTCATCACCCTCAAGTGTTGACGATGCTCACCACCCTATTTATTACCATTAGATGAATTTAAATTTTAAGATCTATGTGGTAGATAGACACAAATCTTAAAATTTAACTCATCCAGTGATAAATAGGACTGTTGAGAATCCACCGGCCATTGATAGTGTGCTTTCCTGGAAAATTTTAATTATTCGAGTGTGAATAAGAACCGAAACTACCGTTAATGCTTTGAATTTCTTCATTTTCTTCCTATTCGTCTTCAGCCTGATTCTTCTGTCGTGGCACCATTACGCCGAAGTTTATGAGATAAGTCCTCACAACCATTATCAGAAGAACAAACTCTTAATTTCATTGACAACACTTAGGCCTATCTAGACGTTTTCTTCGGACGGTATACTAAAGTTTATGTATTCGGTACGTGGAGAGAACTGGAATATTGACTGGCTAGGATAAAAGAATTCATGTGAAAAGTACGCAATATGTGGATGTTTTGGGTTTGCAAAGCTTCTGAATCTCCAACGACTCTGATCTGCAAGTGTTTGAAAAGGTTTGTACCGAAGTCACATGAGGAATGGAGCAAAGGAAACAGGGGGTGTGTGAGGCAAAACAAAATTGTTTTGTGAGACTAATACAAGTCAGTCAGTTACTTCGAGAGGAAATAAAGACAGGTTTTTGAAGATGGTGCGGTTAAAAGTACGATATTTTCATGAATATATCACGTCTTCGGACGCAGAAGAGTGCAAAACACAATGCCTAAACAAATTGTCTTGCCTGGCTTATGCATATGCCAATAATATAGGGTGTTTGGTCTGGTAAATTAGGTGTTGTTAATACTCACTGTTGTTTCATTTCTTTGTTCATTAGTTAGCTTAGTCAAAGTTCATTGCAAGCTGTTGTTTTTCTGGCAATTTGTTAGAAGCTTCTTTTTCATTGCAAAACACAGATTTAAGCATATACAGAATTTTATAACCTCGGCTATTCAAATAAAATTAATTTCAAACCATTTAAGAAGCAGCAGATTACAAAGATAAATAGCACTGGAAAACACGTTGTTTAATGTATATTGTTGATGTGGTATTCTTCAAATGCATCTCGCTAATTCACTAAAAAAAGCATCTTCTTAATGTTCTGATTCAATGGTATTGTGACTGCATCTATACACACATTTAGTCGAACTGACTCTATATGGGTGAAGATTACTATATTACTAACTGATTAAATGGTCATATAAGCAAGATTTTTATAGGATTATCACATCTAGGAGTAGCCCTGCTCAATCTCTTCCAAGGATTATCATCATTAATCAATTAATGGCTACATCATCAATACCAAATGCAACGTTAAAGGTAGACCCCAACCGGGGAGGGGCCTCCTCCGCCTGAACAATCAATTTGTTACAAGCCAGCACATGATTTTGTAAGCATTGGTACAATTTTCTTCACAATGGAGTTTCTGCTGTTGTATCTGTTAATATAAAGAAAGATAGAGCGAACACAAATGAAGTTCACTAAGAAGTTCTGCGGTCCATCTGCTACTGGCAGAGTTTTTCTTCTGAATTTTAGAACCGAAAGTGCTTTTAGTGCTATGAATTCCTCCATGTTCTTCCTATTCTTCTTAAGCTTGCTTCTGACACAGCATTATTGTGCTGAGGTAGATAACATAACTTCTTTGCAACCATTAGCACAGGTACAAACTCTCGTCTCTCCCAGCCACATTTTCGAATTGGGTTTCTTCAACAGTTCCGAAAATAAGTATGTGGGAATATGGCACAAGAATATTCTTCCACGCAAAATTGTGTGGGTTGCCAACAGAGAAAAGCCTCTTGCAGTTGCAGATGCATTGGCTAGTGTTGAACAAAATATATATATATATATATATATATATATAAAATAAAAAAATATAAAAAAAATATAAAAGAAGTTTGCATCAAACAAACTTCTCAAAAGAAAAGTATTGCCCACGTGAAGTTTTGTTTAGACTTGGAAATCCAAGTCGACAGAGAGAAGAAACAGGAACCAAAAATAAAAGAAAAGAAGATACGTATTTCTTCCTACAAAAGGGGGAAGTAACGGGGAGCAAGATTTCCTATTTTTCTAAACAAGACGTGGAAGGTTACACAGTTAGTGGGAGAGGTTAAGAGAAAGTGGCGAAAGAGAAGGCCTCTATCTTCCCCACGTAAAAGCTCTAGAGACTCCCTATGATGCCTATAAATAGGCATCAGTCGCAACAAAGAAAAAAAAAAAGGGAAACAAGAGAGGAGACGCGGCAGAAATTGAAAAGCACAGAGAAGACAACAGAAAGGCAAAGCAAGAGAGCAAAGGCACAACAAAGGAAAAGAAAGAAGAAGAAGAAATTAAGAGTTACAGGCAAGAACAAAGAGCAGGAGAAACTACACGGCATTTGAAGGTAAAGCCGTTTCATTCTTTTTAATTTTTTTTTTCTGGGTTGGTTCTCTTCTCTGCTTTGTAGGAAGAAAAGAAGCACTTTGCTTCTTCAAACTGTCCCATTCCCCAGAGCAAAAAATGAAGGTAGAGATTCTAAATAAGCAACCCCAGATCCTTTTTCTCTCTCTCTGGTTATTCACCAAGACCTACGAAGAAAACTTGGGAAATTTCTCTTCTCTACTCAACCGATGGCAGCAGGTGTTGATGTAGCAACCAAACCGCAACACCACCGCTCTTCAACCGTTGTCTTCAGCAGTCCTTCAGAAGAAGCCCAAAGGCCCCGAGGACGGTGAACCAAGCAATCAAGCAAACCGCAACACCACCACTCTTCAACTGTTGTTTCCGGCAGTCCTTCGGAAGAAGCCCAAGGGCAGTGCCATCCGCACTCCGAGGACGGTGAGTGATGTAGTTAGGCACGTGGGTCCAGACCATCAACAAATTCGACAAAGGCTCGTATGAGAAGATGGCAGCAATGGTTAGTGTGAAGAAGTGAAAGAAAAAATGCAACACTAATCGCCATGAGCCATCCCCACCCCACTGACAGTGGCGAGAATAATCCAAAACCTTCAGAAAATGTGGAAGACATCCGAAGGCAAGAAAGCCGAGAATTTGGGAAAAGAGAAACGTCCCCAGGTCCAAGGATGTAGCGGAAGTGGTTCTAAAGCTACACTTTAAAACAGATTGCAGAGGCTCAAAGGCTCTCTGTGAAGTTCCTGCATCCATATCCGACGACCGTGCTGTATTATTTGAGACTAGGAAAGTTTGAAGTCTTCAAAGTGGAGGAAGAGTTTGGCATGCCGCCCGTTTTCGTCGAAAGTCAAAGATGGAGGGAGACAAGCAGCAACAACAAAGAAGTGGTGTATCATCCTTCCGTTCTCGCGGATGAACAAGAAACGGTAGAGGAATAAAATAAGGCTGTTATCTTCCTCTCATGGGTCTTCACTACACTACATATTTGAATAAAAACTCTCAAAAAGAAATCAAAGACTTCAGAACCTCTTCAACCAACCAAAAGCAAAAGGTGTTTAAAACCCTTTTCACTCCGTGGCATGAATCCCACCAAAAAAAAAAAGTTACTGCAGGAGGGAAACAAATAGATGTTTATTTCCATGTAAAGTCCTACGGGGCTTGGAAGAGATGAAATTCACAAAGAAAGAAAAAAAAAAGCTTGCTGACAACGCCCCAAATCAAATGGGAGAGATACTCACGTGGCAACTGTAAAATGCCATAGCTCTTCAAACATAAAATCATGTGGTTGTTGTAAAATCGACTATGGGTGCAGTGGAATAAATAAAAAAGACACAAAATTTACGAGGTTCCTCTACAGTCAGTGTGACTGGAGTACGTCCTCGGGGCAGCAGTGGGGCTTTCATTATAATTTGAAATAATAGGAGTACAAAGATAACTCTCTCTATTATCTCCTCTCATCTTCCTCTTCCTTCCTTCCTCTCTTTCTTTCTTTCTTTTCATTCCCATCTTTCCCGTGAACTCTTCTCACTTTATCTCCTCTTCTTCCTTTATATAAACAAAAGAAAGCACTATTCACTTTACAAATTTTCCACAAATGAATAGTGAAAATACTGTGCATAAATAGTAACAAACTATTCATGTGGACCATCCACATAATATTTACAACACTCCCCCTTGGATGGCCACAAATCTTCGATTGACTCGTTAAAATCTTGATCTGTCTTGGATGCTCCCCCTGATGAGTATCTCCCCCTGATTTCAAATCATTTAGGTTGATCGTTGATCGTTCTGCTTTAGTCTCTTAGTAAGAAGAGTTGCTGAAAGAGTTGCTTTACTTGTTGTTAACTTTCCACAGGTTTTTTCTTGAACTGGGTTGTAGGACTTTCTGCTAGACTAGCATCGAATATCTGAATTTACTCCTTTTATCTGGAGCGGAATTTGATTCAAAAGTGGTGGACACTTGATCTTGAATCGGACTTATGATTTTTTCAAAGACTTTGAGGCTTGATCTTGAAAGAAATTGTACCGTTAAGAGCTTCATGTGGCAAGTGATCTTCGGTTTTGTCGGGAATGAATCAACACGTGTTTGTTGTGCTTGTCTCCACATGCTTCAATGTATCATTTTCACTTGTCTTACTTGCTCCCGTTGCTTAAGTGGTATTTTCCCTGGTTTTCCCCTACATGTGTGGCATCTTCTCTTGTAGGATTTGTCCCCTGATGCAGGAAAGGAATGCAAACCCTTGCATTTGAATGGTTCATCACTTCTTGGTGACTGGAGACCCAGCTCCAACCGTTGAAAATGACTACTCGAGAGCAATACTAGGTAAGCAATCAGGAAAGGTTCCAGGCAGTCGGTTCCTTACCGGGAGTTTGAGTGGAGGTTCTGACATATTGCTTTCTTTATCCTTGTCTTTGCAGGCAAGAATAAGGACAAAGGAAAGGACAAGGAGATTGCATGATATGAGATAATCTTGCTTTGGTCCCTGAAGATATGTGATAATCTTGCTCTGGTGTGACATGTTTGAAGAGGTATTCTTGGAGAGGAAGAAAATTGAGTATTTCGAGATGTTATGTTGAAGATGCATTCTCAGAGATGAGGAAGAGTTAGGTATTCTTGCAGTGTTGCGGGTCTACCTTGTCATGGAGAACAGAGGTCGACATATATAGAGATTTCTCAATAGCAAGTGGTGGTGCTGTGCTTTTACTCTTGTCAGCAACTGTGGTGTAAATAGAACAGTAAGATTTATGCGTTTTCAACTTTTTCAGAGATCTTTGACAAAGTTGCACGCGATATCTGAAAAGCTGAGATTACGTCTGAAAAATGCCAACGAATTTTATTCAGGAAAATCTGGCTTTTGAAATTTGGAGAGCGGTGCCTCATCGATCTTTGAACAAGTGGCTCTGCTGCCTCTTCTTTTATAAAGACATCAATTGTGTTCAAGAGTATGCTCAGAAAGTTGCTGCTTGTAGAAATTTCCCCTATCTTGCACCTTTGAAATTTTATTTTGACCTCTGTTTTTCCTTCATCATTTCTGAAAAATGACTTGCCCATCTAACATTTGCTTAGATTTGAGTCTTAGGAGTGATACAGACGAGCAGCGTCAGGATAATATATGGCGCCCGTCCCTCTTATCTTCTAATGGTCCTCTTACGGTTGGGGACTCTGTGATGAAGAATAACATAACCGCTACTGTGGTAGCTAGGAATCTTCTCACTCCAAGGGATAACAAGATCCTTTCATAACGGTCTGAAGAGTCGGCCGTTCAAGACTCCTTGGCTCTCAGTGTTCAGTGTGCTGGCTCTGTGTCCAATATGGGCCAACGCCTACTTGCTCAAACTCGCCAAGTTGAATCATTGATGGCGGAGGTGGCAAGTCTTAAACAAGAGATCAGAAGGCTCAAGCACGAGAATAGGGTGTTACACGTGCTTGCAAATAATTACTCTACGAGCATGAAAAGAAAGCTCGTCCAACTACAGGAATCTGAAAGTCGGATTCAAAGTGATCACCAGAGGTTCGTTGCTAGATTCCGAAAGCAACTGATGCTTCCCCTTCTGGTGTTTTGCTAAGTACTGGGGTGCCACATGATCAATCTCCAGTGCCTCCCCCTTCTGGGGTACTTCCGAGTACTGAGGCTTCACATGAGCAACCTTTGTGAAGGCTCCATCCTGTTTGTTTGTTTTAACTCATGTGTATGTATATATCTGTAATTTCTTGGAGATATAAATAAGCTTTATTTCATTCAATGTATTGTGCCAAATACAATGAAGCATATACTTCACTAAGATGTGGTACTTCTGGACCAAATATTAATTTATCTTTACCCTCACGAAGATAAATGATTATTCTTAGTGTCTTCATCATATGAGTATTCAACTCATAATCTTCAATCCATATGGTTTTTTTAATATCATAAATATCATGGATAAGATTCGTGTTGGTAGATTGTTCGATCTGCAACTCGAGACAATAATTCCTTCAACACTTTATAATTTTTCTAGACTCTTCAGGAGTCCCAATTTAATATCATCAACTCTTCAAGAGTTCTAATTTAATGTCATTGACTCTTGCAAGAGATTTTAGTATGTTGCAACAATATCATAATGATAGTACTCACTAAGGCAATTTATATCATCCATTGGTATTGAGTACATATTTTATGTTTTACCCTTCAGATGCTTACTTCAAGCAATTTGAATCCTTCAAAGGTTTTCTACACTTCATGACACATTTTCCTTTAGAATTTATACAGAGCAATTTGCTCCCATGTATACTTGAGGGATTTACTGGAGATATAATGTGGGCGACTCACAACCCTTCGTATATAATTCTCCATTCATATGAACTCGTTTACAACCTTGTGTCATATCATGTAAGTGTATTACACTGTATTACAAATGCCCATATATAACCTCCTTGGTTCAACATCTTTTGGCTATTTGTATTGTATTCAAATATATATAGGTTCATTTGCCCACGTTCTTACAAAATTGTAATGGAATTGCCGTTCTCCATTTTGGCCAATAATTTTTCTTTTGTCGACGAACAAAAGAACGTGACTCAATATTAACACAGTTCATTGATGAATTTAGTAGCTACTTGTAAAAACCAAAATTACCATTGGTTATCATCAATCCGTGATCCCATATTCTCATGTGCATGCGCATGCATAAAAGCTTTTCATTTCTTTGGATATCCAGTGCCTCTTCAAGGGCATGACGCTATCTCTTCCAGGATAGTCATAATTTAGAGAATGTGGATCATAACCTCATCTTGAGCGTTATAGAGCTTGGATTTTAATCTCCACTTCCGGGAGTTGAGTCATTGGAACCTATATGTCTATTATGCTCTATGTATGAGACATCAACATTCCCATGTCTGTGGATTGTCCTATCTGGGACGTGTATCCATGCGGTGACTGTCATGCTTCTGGCATGCAACAGTTATGCTTCGGGAATGCAATAGTTCAGTAGTGCCATATTATTCTTCTTTCGAATAACTGAACCTTTTGAGTCTAAAAATCTGCCACGCTTCAGGCGTGCAACAGATAAATCATTTACTGTCTCATTATTTTATTCAACAGAGACATCAATTCTTGTAGGCACATTTGCAGTAAGTATATATGATTTCATCACTTTCGTTGCATCATTCAATTATTCATATTTCATTTTCTCATTGATTGCTTCGTGAATCAAAATAAGACAAATTCTCTTCGTTCTTCTGGAACGGTCTTTTCTCATCATTCTTTTGGAATGATATTTTCTCATCATTCTTTTGGAATGATATTTTCTCATCGTTCTTCTGGAACGATGTTATTTTCTCCCCTAATGGCGGGAAAACTGTCTTATCAAAATCATAGTCCGCAAATCATGCGGTAGACATATCCCCAGTTAAGGGTTCCAAATATTGAATGATAGATGGTGTTCAACATCAATGCCTAATCTGCAATGATGCTTCATTTCAGTACGTTGTGGCAGTCTTACAGGCACATAGACAACACAACCAAAAACTCGTAAATGTATAATGTTTGGTTGGTTCCCAAACCCGAGTTGTACTGAGAAGTATTGATGGTTGATAACATATCTCAACCGAATTAATAATGCATCATGTAAAGTTTACATGTCCCCATGTAGAAAACTGGCAATTTCGTTTTTATGAGCAGAACATTGGTAATCAATTTCACCCACTTAATAAATGCTTCTGCTAAACCATTTTGAGTATGGACATGAGGAACTTCTGGTCCTTGTTTAATAGTCTGTGAACTGAGACTCTTATGTCCTTTATTATGGTTAAGTTGAGGCACTGCGACACTTTAAACTTACGGTACTCATCAAGGAATTTCATGACCTGATCTTCAGGATCAAAGGACTTCATGCCTGATCTTTTTGTATGATGGAACTTCAGGTACAATCATTTGTATATGATGAGGATCAAGAAACTGCAGGTTCTAATCTGATCAATGAACTTTAGGTCTTATATATACTCATTGTAACAAAAGATAAGTGCAATAAATAAATTAAAGCAATAGGCGGTAATCCAGCCATAGTAAATAAATTGAACAATAAATAAATTAAAGCTTGTGACAAGGGCTTTAATTCAGCACCATTCACATAAATCAAAACTTAAAGCAGTAGGCGGTAAAACCGTCCATGATAAATAAATTGCTTTAAAGTAAATAGAACTTGTGACATGGGCTTTAAACCAACACCATGCACATAAATAAATATATACATATTTTCTTCTTTCTTTTCAGATGGTGTAACACCATCCAAAAACCTTTACCTTTATTATTATTTTTCTTATTCATTCACATGCTACAACATTCCAAAAACTTTTGGTTTTATTTCTTTTATTTTACATGGTGCAACGCACCTTTCTAAATCATTGGCCCCATTTCCCCTTTTCTTTGTCTATCTCTACCAGTCTCGAAACCCAGTACCAGCTGGGTTGTTGTGGGGGTTACACAAAACCTATTCAATCCAAAAAGGCTACCAGAGACTGGCGTTGTTCTTGCATGGCCCAAAGAACATGGCATCGCAAAGCAAGAACCTCTCCATATAGACATAGATGACAGTGAGGTTGACGAAGGCACAAGAGAGGGAGGCATGTGTGGAGTCAGTCATGCCATCACCATCTCAGACAACTGAGGATTCATGGAGGTCCTCGAGATCCATTGAGAACGACACGATCTGGGTTTCCAAGTCTAATGAGATTCTTCTGGATCTTTGGAAACCAGTTGTCAGGTACGAGTTTTCTTATCTCGTGACGACTTCAGGTCGTTGGAAATTTCAATTCGCACCGGAATTCGGTGGGGCGCTTCTGGCGCGGTGGGAGAAACGAAAAATGGACATACCTTTGCTTGTTTTGCTGCACCTTTGTTTGTCTGTAAGATCTCTCCATCTTTCTTGTCCACGAGAGAAAAAATAGATTGCAGGTCTAGCAGGGATAAGGATTAGCACATCAATAGTTAGAGTGATAAAAGAAAGGTTGATGGAATTTTGACAAGATGATCTTCCCTGTTTGACATGTCTGGCTTGCCGTCTCTACTCTGTGAGATTTTAGCTGACCGAGGTGAGAGGTAGATAATGCTTCACCAGATTTATGATGTTGTGCTTTCCACTGACATGAGAGCTTTTCGTGCTGATAACGTGTTGTAAAATCGACTGTGGGTGCAGTGGAATAAATGAAACAAGACACAAAATTTACGAGGTTCCTCTACAGTCAGTGTGACTGGAGTACGTCCTCGGGGCAGCAGTGGTGCTTTCATTATAATTTGAAATAATAGGAGTACAAAGATAACTCTCTCTATTATCTCCTCTCATCTTCCTCTTCCTTCCTTCCTCTCTTTCTTTCTTTCTTTTCTTCTTTTCATTCCCATCTTTCCCGTGAACTCTTCTCACTTTATCTCCTCTTCTTCCTTTATATAAACAAAAGAAAGCACTATTCACTTTACAAATTTTCCACAAATGAATAGTGAAAATATTGTGCATAAATAGTAACAAACTATTCATGTGGACCATCCACATAATATTTACAACAGTGGTTTCTTTCAAGAGAAAGTCTGACTATAAAAGCTTGGAAAATGCATTTATAAAAAATAGTGCTCTGCCACTTGCTTTTATTAAACAATATGAAATCAAAGGCTTGTTGTGTTACTGTGCAAAGATAAAAGGTGACGACTAAGGGACATGCATGATGACAAAATGACATGGGTTTCAAGACAATGTAAAGCAAGGCAAATAAAAGAAAGAAAAGTCTAGGTCTCATCCTAAAAGCACTAGGCATTGATTATTAAAGGAAAAGACATGGGTCATTCTTGTCAAAACCCATCAATTCATTTTTGCCAATCATCATCTTTTGGTTCAAATAAATCAAATGGACACCTTGCGTTTGCCAAAGTCTTAAGCCAAAATCCCAAATCGACAACAACAACACCGCTCTCATCTCCTTTGCAACCTCATTGCCGCAACAAATTTTAACGAACTACGCCGGTTTGATTTCGTTGAGGATACGTAGGCAGTCTAATATCAAGTTTTAGATGCAACCGTGAAACCGAAATGAATCCCTGATTTATATAAACTAAATTCACTCCTGCTATTAAATACCAAAATGGCACGAAGCCGAAGAAAAGTTTCAAAGGGCAGGAAGCCGTATCAAAGTCTCAAATGGCACAAAGTCGAAGAAAAGTCTCGAATGGCATGAAGCCATATCAAATTTTCAAATGCTCCCCGCCCGCATGAGCTGAAACTGCATAAGGCACTATGCTCCTCGCCCGCATGAGCTAAAACTGCACAAGGCATCAAATCCAAACAAGTATCAAATACCCGAATTACGAGTGACTTGATCCCTCAAAAGGGTACGTAGGCAATCTAGGATTCGACCTAGGTGCAGTCACAAAATCAAACAAACACCAAAATCCTCAAATTACGATTTATTCGAATTGGAATCAAATGGTATTCCTTTTCCAAAAGAATGGTTGTAATTAATAGGCACGTAGCCTAGAATGGATTGAATTCGAATTAATAAAACCCTCTTCGAAAAAATGAACGAGGGTGAAATTGTGTTGAGTGAATTATTTGTTTACATATTATGTACAATTTTTGCTCAACAGCTAGTTTAGCAATTAACAATGGGAATCTTGAACTTGTAGATGGGAAAGAGAAATCCACATGGTCAATTAATATTCCGGAGTCATCAAATAGTTCAGCTGCAGTTCTTTTAGACACTGGAAACTTCGTTGTTGCAGATGATAAAGGACATCACTTATGGGAGAGCTTTGATTGTCCTGGTGGCACACTTCTACCAGAAATGGCGCTGGGATTTGATAGTGAATCAGGAAAGCGGAATGTCTTGACTGCCTGGAAAAGCTTGAATGATCCATCAAGAGGGTTATTCTTGGTTGAATTGGCACAAGAGATCCCAGCTCAGGGATTCATTTGGATTAACGGATCAACTCCCTACTGGAGAAACGGTCCATGGGAACTCTGTAAGCATCATTTCTTCCTATTCTCATAATCGTTGTTCACCAACTAAAGTTTAACCCATAAATAGCACATAATTGTCAATTAAGTGGGACTGAATTTGCCTGTGCAGTGGCTTTATGTCTTCGAAGTATGCCATGGACGGGATATTTTCTGAAAAATCCGATGTCTATGGCTTGGTCTTGCTATTGGAGATTGTCGGCAGAAAGAAACCAGCTCCTTTTACAAGGAACAAAAGCTAGGTTTCCTAGCTTATGTAAGTTCCTCTATATGAAAACTCAATACAGCAGTTCAGTCTAGCAATTGTAGCCAACATATATAACTTTTTTCAGGCATGGAACTTATGGAATGAAGGCAAGGGATTGGACTTTGTAGATGAAGTATTGGCAGATTCATATTCGGCATCAGAAGTGACAAGATGCATGGATATCGGGCTTCTTTGCGTGCAAAACAATGCTGCAGATAGGCCAACCATTGCAGATGTGGTTTTCATGGTAAGGAGCGAGACAGATCGTGTGCAACCTAAGCAGCCTACATTCACCTTCCAAAACTCTCTGTCTGATATAACCATGTTTGGTCTGCAAATGAAGCCACTATATCACTTCTCGAAGGACGATAATAAAAGAGAACCTGCCCAGCTCGCTGAAGTCCCTACACAAATCTACAAGTCAAAGTCTAAGCACTATCTAGAATTGTCTAAATAAATATCTTAAGATTGTTGTAAGCGAATGTTAGTGAAAAATCTAGGAACAAACCATACTTGTGGTTGGGAGAATATTTTTCTCACCACCCATCGCTCAACCCTTTTTGTTTAAAGGCTTTTTAGTCAAAATAGTCATTGAGATTTATATTACTCCTCACTTTGGTCCCTAAGATTTCAAACTAATAGAAGTGGTCGCTGAGATTGTCCACCAGCCATTATTTTGGTCATTCCGTTAAAAACTCCGTTAAGTGTCCCCGAACTTTTGGCCAGAAGTTTGGGCAATTTTTAAAGCTTCGCAACTCAATCGTTTCTTAACAAAATTCGACCCATAATATATCAAAATGAAGATAGGAAAGTGTAGAATTAGATTATATCATTTGGAAGCCCAATGGTTGCCGGAGATGGTCAGAAAATAACCTCAAAGTTGACTGGTCCGAGGGAAAACTAGAAAACTCGTCTGAAACTTGGTAAACTTTAAATGTTCATAACTTCTTCAATACTCAACGAAATCAAGTGATTAAAAAATGAAAATCATACTTCTCGATGACACAAATAGAATGGTACCTTTTTCAGCAGCTAAATCGCCGTGATTTGGACGGAAAACGGCCCTAAAGTGCTCGGTCTTGGGTTAGCTACTTTTCAAGCCGTTTTTCGACCAAACCACTATGAGTTAGCCATAAAAAAAAGGTACCATTCTCTTTTTCTCGTTGAGAAGTATTATTTTCATTTTTGAATTACTTGATTTCGTTGAGTATTGAAGAAGTTATGAACGTTTAAAGTTTATCCAGTTTCCGACAAATTTTCTAGTTTTCCCTCGGACCAGTCAACTTTGAGGCTATTTTCCGATCATCTCCTGCAACCATTAGGCTTGCAAATATGTATAATCTTATTTTACACTTTCCTATCTTCATTTTGATATATTATGGGTCGAATTTGGTTAAGAAACAATTGAGTTACGAAGTTTTGAAAATTGCCCAAACTTCCGGCCAAGAGCTCCGGGACACTTAACGGAGTTTTTAACGGAATTACCAAAATAATAGATGGTGGACAATCTCAGGGATCACTTCTATTGATTTGAAATCTCAGGAATCAAAGTGAAGAGTTATGCAAATCTTAACGATCATTTTAACTAAAAAACCTTGTTTAAATTTTAAAATTTAAATTTATTCAATAATAATAAATAAATGATAAATATTACGACCACATGAGAATGAATACACGTTGTGATTGTAAAATAATTAGGTGGTCTATCGGTTGTAATTAGAATATTACTCGAACTTGTCTTAAATAGTGGCTGGGTTGTGGTCAGCCATAGCACCGACCTAACAAAGTCGGCTAGTCGGTTGTAATTAGAATATTACTCGAACTTGTCTTAAATAGTGGCTGGGTTGTGGTCAGGGACTTGGATTGTCTGCCCTCTTAGTTGTGGTGTCCTTCCATGCCCTCCTATTTTGTGCGGTCACGGTTAAATCACGTTAATATTTTATATTAATTTTTTAATGAGATAATAAAACAAAAAATAATTAAAATATAAAATATTGACGTGGCTTAACCGTGATCGCACAAAATAAGAGGGCATGAAAGGGTACCACAACTAGGAGGGCAGACAATCCTTGTCCTGTGGTCAGCCATGGCACCGACCTAACAAAGTCGGCTAGTATCATCTGTACGATGGCTGATATATGCAAGTGTAAGGAACAAGCAAGAGAGTGTTAGCTTGTAATAAAGTTGTGTGGCTGTTTTCCTTGTGAAGTAGTGTTGTAATATATTATGAGTGAAATACAAATGGGAAATGTTATTGGCATTTTAAAAATCTTATTTTACACTCATCACAAGTATATATATTTTTTCTAATATAGAAATTTTGAATGTAAAATGAGATTTTTCAAATACTAATAACAATTTCCAATACAAATAATTAGTTTACTTATCTTGCCTCTAGCCATATAATTAGAGTTGCGTACTTTAATATTTTTTAACAGTTTGGCACAACAATGAAAAGAGCGTGAAAGTTGTGTGGCCGAAGTCCTTGATGGTTTGACTTTGAAGGTTGATTCTCATCCAACCTGTGTTTAATAGAGAATTTGAGATATTTAAATTGAGTTGTAAATATTTCAGGTAAAATTTTGATTCAATTTTTTAAAAATCTCATGAGAAGATATGAGATTTATAAGACTTTTAATAAACTATCTTAAAATCTTAATTAAATACACTTTAAATTTCAAAAAATCACTTAAAATCATAATTAAATACCTTTAGATTCATTAAAAGAATTAAAATCTCAATTGAATACATCCCAATTTACATGTATGTCCCTCCTCTGTTTCTTATCTTTGATTTTTCTTGCATTTGATTTTTCTTGCTTTACAAGAGATAAAGATTTTTCCTTTCTGACTAAATGTACTTCTTTTTTTCATATCAATAAAAAAATTTCGTATCCATCAAGATTTAAAAAAAAAAAAAAATCTGATTTATACAAAAATATTAATTAGAGATCATAATAAGTTAAGAATCATAATTATCGTCTATCAGATAGGCGAAAGCAAAATTTGATCGGGGCAGGTGTTAATTCAAATCAATCACACCGGGCATCTAATTATTAATGAGTGGAATTGGTTTAGACATTTAAGTTAAAATTGGCTAGTCAAAGTTGGGTGCTGGGAATCTTGACTTCAACTTCCCACACCATATTCACGTTTTTCACTTTTCCAATAGTAATACTATATAAACTAAATTTGTAAACAAAATTTTAAAAATTAAAGAATATAAGAGTTAATAATTAATTTATTATTTAAACGTTGATAAAAGTCTTTATTTCAATTGATGATCCATCATTTAATTTATAAATTTAATCTTTAAATTTAATTTCTCTAACATTATCTTTTTTCAATACATTCCTTTCGTTTTCTCTATTGTGATTATATAACTTGCCAGCAGATATATTTGTGTTTTATTCTTTTCTTTTTCACAATAAAGTTTCTACTTTGTAGTTTGAATTTAAAAACGAAAAAGATCAAGGGTCAAAGGCTCGACAATAATAGGTTAGGTCCACTAGTTAAGTTTCAGACGGTTTCTTAAAAATTAGAGTCCTTTAGAATATTATTTTTATAAATATAGTTGAGTACGTCAGAAAGAAACAAATAAAGTTAGTTAGTGTATTTTACTCGTTTTCTTACACTGAAGTTTGAATCTAGTTCCTCAAAAACTAGTGTCGTTTAGAGATTTTTTAGTATTTTTGTCACACGAAGTGGAATACCATGTGTTCTTGTATAAATGGTGGGTTATGTGTCTTAAAAGGTTAATAACTTAAAAATTAAAATTTTCCATCACTTGTATAAAAACACATGATGTATCATCCGTATTCCTTCACAACTAAAAATTTTCTGTGTTGGATAGCATATTACTTTCATAAAGTTGAATAAGATGGAGAGATTAGAGAGAGAAACAGCTAAAGTTTGACCATGCGAGAAGATGGACTTTATTAGATAAAGCTAGCCACAAAGAGTACCTAATCCTCGTCACTAAAGCTTTGGATGACAGCATGATAAACCCCATGTTTATTGGGTAAGAATAGTCGCAAGCTCCAAATATACATCCATTATTCAAAGTATAATCATTAATTTGATTTGTTAATGAAGAGAACATATGGGTTTTTGTAATTTAGTATTCCTCTCCAGCTTCCTCCTTCTGTCACAGATTTCTTGTGCTGCAGAAGTTTATAGCATAACTTCTCTGCAACCATTAGCACAGGGACAAACTCTCGTCTCCCCCAGCCGCATTTTCGAATTGGGATTCTTCAGTCCTAACAGTTCTGGTAATAAGTACGTCGGAATATGGCACAAGAGTATACTTCCGCGGAAAGTTGTATGGGTGGCCAACCGAGACAACCCTCTTGCAGTTACAGACGCATTGGCTAGCTTGACAATCACCAGCAACGGGAATCTGCAGCTCGTAGATGAGAAGCGGAATGAAGTTTGGTCAACGAACATTTCGGTTTCATCGAATGGTTCTCCATCTGCACTTCTTTTAGACAGCGGAAACTTTGTCATCGAACTCAAAAAAGGAGATGAGTACTTGTGGAAGAGCTTCGATTATCCTGGCGACACTCTTCTACCGGGTATGCTGCTGGGATTCAATAGTAAATCTGGAAAGCGGAGTTTCTCGACTTCTTGGAAAAGTGAGAATGATCCATCAACCGGGAAATTCTTGGTTGGATTGACACCGCAGAACCCGGCACAGGTTTTCATTTGGATTAATGGATCAACTCCTTATTGGAGAAGCGGTCCATGGGATAAAGCAATGTTCATCGGCATACCGGATATGGATGATCAATATCTAAGTGGATTTCATCTGGATGCTGATTTGCGGCAGGGAACAAAGTATTTCTGGTACAATTTATTCGGCAAGACTCTAGCATATCTGTACATCTCCTCAGAAGGGAAACATAAGTATATGTATTCAAAATATGGAGAAAACTGGAATCTTCACTGGGAGACCCCAAAATTTCCATGTGACATCTATGGAACATGTGGACCTTTTGGGGTATGCGAAGCTTCGAAATCTTCAACAACTCCAATCTGCAAGTGTTTGAAAGGGTTTGCGCCTAAGTCAGTAGATGAATGGAACAGGGGAAACAGGACAAGCGGTTGTGTGAGGCAAACCGAATTGTTTTGTGAGAGTAACACAAATCAGTCAGTCTCTTTGAGCAAAAAAGAAGATGGGTTTTGGAAGATGTCAAGTGTAAAACTACCAGATTATCATGAATATTCGTCTTTGGATGACGAAGACTGCAGGATACTTTGCCGAGATAATTGTTCGTGCCTGGCTTATGCTTACGTTAACGCTATAGGGTGTTTGGTCTGGTTCAAAGACCTTATTGATATTTCAGAGTTTTCCTCTGGTGGAGCAGATCTTTATATTCGCTTAGCAAACGCAGAACTCGGTAAGTGACAATATTGTTTGCACAACTTTACTTACAAATATCTGTTGTTTTCTGTCTTATACTTTATGCATACACATTCATCTTTTCAGGTGAAGAACAAACGCATATAAAGTTAATTGTCAGCCTCGCATTGATTTGTTTTATCATCATGGCTGCCATTGTGTTCGGTTTGTACAAGTTGCGAGCCAACCAAAAGGGTAAGAGCGTGAGGTAGAGGGATGCAGTCAATAGATTAGCAATTCATCAGTTTACGATGCCATATATCTTTGTAACCTTTGATATAATAAGGTAATTAGATGAGCATATTGATCTGACTTCTTTGTTGTTTCTCTGACTCTGAATTTTGGTTGTTTTATACTTGCAAAATCAGGAACCATCAAAGTGACGAGAAGTGAGATTACATTGACTGATACAATTGATTCATCAAGGGAAAGTCTTCAGGAATATATTCGAACGCATGATCCATCAGAGCTATTAATCTATGAATATGATTTCGATAGCATATTAACTGCTACTAGCAATTTCAGCATCACAAACAAGCTCGGAGAAGGAGGATTTGGAGCAGTTTATAGGGTGATTATTCGTTTGCGTTTTCTTCATTTCAAAGGAAAATATATAATTATATTGACATAAATGTAATGTGTAATATGTGGACCTCATGCATGTAGGGTAAGCTAGAAGAAGGGAAGGAAATAGCAGTAAAAAGACTATCCAGCAGCTCGGGGCAAGGGATAGAAGAGTTCAAGAATGAGATGCTGTTGATCTCCAAACTCCAACACAAGAACCTCGTAAGGTTGATGGGCTGCTGCATCAAAGACGATGAGAAGTTAATAATTTATGAGTTCATGCAAAACAAAAGCCTGGATACTCTTCTATTCGGTTAGTTTAACTGGCCCTTTATATTTGCCTTCATTTTCTAGTTAAGATCGATGTTTTCATTGTACTATATGCATCGGATATATGAATGCAATACTTCGTTACATTTATAATGTGTTCATTGATTAGATCCAATGAGAAGAGGAGTGCTTGATTGGGCAAAACGCTTCAATATTATTCAAGGTGTAGCCAGAGGACTTCTTTACCTCCACCATGATTCCTGCTTGAAGGTAATACATAGAGATTTGAAGGCAAGTAATATACTCTTGGATGAGAACATGAACCCAAAAATTTCGGATTTTGGACTGGCACGTATCTTTCAAGGAACACAGAACTTAGCAAACACTCAGAAGGTTGTGGGAACTCTGTAAGCTTCGTTTCTTTGTAATCTCAGAATTCTAGTGGATAATTGTTAGTTGAGTACTAATGAATTTCCTGTGCAGTGGCTATATGTCTCCAGAATATGCCATGCGCGGTATATTTTCTGAAAAATCTGACGTTTATAGCTTCGGGGTCTTGGTATTGGAGATTATTGGCGGCTGTAAGAATACCAGCTTCTATGACCATGAAACAGAGCTATGCTTCCTACCTTATGTAAGTTCAAACTCTCAATCTTAATGTGAAACTGTGAAGCTTAAACAATCTATATGAAGCTTAATACAACATCATCTAACATTTGTAGCCGATATACATGACTGTTTCCAGATATGGCACAACTGGAGTGAAGGCAAGGGATTGTACTTAGTAGACGAAGTATTGGCGGATTCATATTCCGCATCAGAAGCAACGAGATCCTTGCATGTTGGGCTTCTTTGTGTACAAGACAATGCTGCAGATAGGCCAACCATGCCGGAAGTGGTTTTCATGCTAAGTAGTGAGACACATCGTCCACAACCTAAGCGGCCTATATTCACTTTCCAAAACTCAGTTTCTGATCGTAGGCCGCGGTATGACAATACTTGCTCCGCCAATGAAGCCACCATAACGCTTCTTGAAGGACGATAGGCAGAAGCTAAATGTTATTTCACAGTGAAATGTTAACATCCTCTAATGCCTTCCAAACTTGGTTGCACAGACACTCCGAAACCCCGAAGTGTGGGAATGTCAAACACGCCCCGGATACGGTTTGGACAAGGTCAAGACAAGACAAGAGCTTTTCCGTAAATTTCAAAAAAAATTGGGGGCATTTTTGGAGATAAATAAAAAGTTTGAGGCAGTTTTGTAAATATAAAACAATTGAGGGCAGTTTGTAAATATAAAAACTTATAAAACCTGAAGTTTATAAGTTCCTTTTATGGTGGGGGGTGGGGCAGTATCATAAATATAAAAACTCATTGACTCCAAAATTAGAGGCAAGCATTTCATATTTTGATTAGGTGAGTAGTTTTTTTTAATATATGTAATACTTATTCTAATTTAATCGTCGTGTTTTAATCGTGTTCGTGTTCTTATTTTTTAAGATTCATCATGTCCAATATAAATTTTAAAAAACTTCGAATACGACGAGAATGACACGAGAAAATACTTTATAATGACTTGAGAAAATACTTGATAATAATTTTTGTAGAAATTTACAAAATCGTTGTCTGCTCATAATATTTTATTATGATGGGTGAAGACAATTCGTCACTGGTCCTCTCACGCAAGCATTACTTTTATACGTTTTTTTTCTTTCTTTTTCCTGTTAATTTATCATGACATCTTCAAGTTTCCCAAATACTCTCAAAGTTATGGTTAGTAAAAGGGTTGGAGACCAGAAACTGGGAACAAACAAAGGGACCCAAAAGTACCAACCCCAAAAGAGTGTAAGCTAATGCCGACAGAATAATCGACTATCAAACTACTGAAATTAAGGGTGTGACAAAGTTGACCATTCCTGCCACTGGGGCAGATGGAAGGAGGATCAAGATTGTGCCAGGACCATTTGGAGTCCAAAACATATACATGTGAAGATCTTTCGAAAAAATTTCGAGTGTTTGTTACTTGTTATTTTTGTGCATTCTAAGTGTTTGATGTAATGCATGCTAGACATATCTCGATAGGTTACGTCAACAGCACTCGACAAATTCTCTATACCATTCATCAGATTGTTTCGGCATATGCTGTTATCTGTTGACGTGTGCACAATATGGTGGCGGTCAACAACAAGCCCGCCAAGTGTTAGATTAAATGTCTCAGTGAATAAACATTTTTTTAGCGCTTTGCGCTCTGTTTCTATCTAAAAAAACACCAGGACCCTCAAGATTCAAATCCTGGATCTGCCATTGCCTACCAGCCTACCAGAGAAAGTAAACTTGATAAAAAATAAATAAAAAAAAACTAATGAAAAGGGATTGAAAACTTTGAGTTTTAACGATACTTGATTACAATTAACCACCACCTAATTATCGTAAAAATGTGATTTTTCTTTAAAGTGTACCAGGATTGAATTTTTAGTTTTAAAATGTGATTTTTCTTTAAAGTGAACAATCTCGGGAGCTTTTCGTTAAGGTTCCCTTAAAAAAAAACTTAACGATACTTGATTACATTTAACCACCACCTAATTATCGTCATTAAGGTTTCGGACGATAAGTAGATAACACCACATTAGCTAAAAATTCAGTACTTAAGTGCCATCATTCATTGTTTTAATGATCATTGAACAAAAGTTAATTGGATACAAATGGTTCTTAACACTCAAAGTTTTTGTGTTTTCTTCACCTTACTTTTCTTCACTTTGCTTCTTCTGTCACTGGTTTCTCGTGCCGTAGAAGTTCACGACATAACTCCGTTGCGACCGTTAGCTCAGGGACAAACTCTTGTCTCGGCAGGCAACGTTTTCGAGTTGGGATTCTTCAGTCCTAATAATTCTGCTAATAAGTACGTGGGGATATGGTACAAACATATACTTCCTCGAAAAGTCGTGTGGGTTGCCAACAGAGAAAAGCCTCTTGCAGTTACAGATACCTTGGCTGGTTTGACAATCAGCAGCAATGGGAATTTGGAGCTTGTTGCAGTTCTTTTGGACAATGGAAACTTTGTTGTCAAATTTAATGTAGGTGTACCAGCTGATCGGTACTTGTGGGAGAGCTTTCATTATCCTAGTGACACACTTCTACCGCGAATGCTTGTTGGTAATTTGGATCAATGGATCGACTCCCTATTGGAGAATCGGGCCGTGGGATAAATCAAAGTTCATCGGCGTGCCAGGAATGGATGATCAATATCGAAGTGGATTTAATCTCGAGGATAATGCGCAGCAGGGAACAAAGTATTTCTCTTTTAATTTGTTTGCTAAAACTATTGAAGCATTTATGGACGTCTCTTTCGAAGGTGTATTAAGGCTTATCTATACAAAACATAGCGAGAACTGGAAAACTTTCTGGGAAGCCCCAGCGGCAAAGAATCCATGTGACAAGTATGGAGCATGTGGGCCTTTTGGGGTTTGCAAATCTTCTGAATCTCCAATCTGCAAGTGTTTGAAAGGGTTCGTGCCGAAGTCACATGAGGAATGGAGCAGAGGAAACAGGGCAGAAGGGTGTGTGAGGCAAGCCAAATTGTTTTGTGAAAGTACCACAAGTCAGTCAGTTGCTTCGAGAGGAAATGAAGACGTTTTCGAAGATGTCAAGTGTAAAACTACCAGATTTTCATGAATTAATTTTGTTCTTGGATAGAGAAGAGTGCAAGATACAATGCCTAAGTAATTGCTCTTGCCTGGCTTACGTGTATGTTGACAACATCGGATGTTTGATCTGGTCCAATGAACTAATAGATATTCAGGAGTTTTCATCTAATGGAGAAGATATTTTTATTCGCCTCCAACACACAAAATCTGGTAAGTTATAATAGTGATTACGCAACAACTTAAATATGCAGTATCTTTAGTTTCTGTCTCATGCATTTCGTACTATAAATTCATTTTTTTCAGGTCAAGGAAAGCGAACAAAGTTAATTGCCGGCCTCTCGGCTATTTGTTTTATCAATTTCTTGGTTGCCATAGTGTACGTTTTTCACAGATTGCAAGCTAACCGAAGGGGTAAGAGAGAGATAATGATATAGAGGGGTAGCAGTTAAGCATATTTACTAGTTGCAAGCTTACTCTTTTGAGATTGGATCTTAACGATTGTTTATTTGATTGTTGTAGTTGCCAAATTAGGAAACATCAAGGCAACAGCAAAGTTTGAACATACTGATCTGAATGAAAATTCAAGTGGCGGCACTGTTCAAGAATATATAAGAGAACATGAGCGGTCGGAGCTATTCCTCTATAGGTTTGACAGCATATCAATTGCTACGAACAATTTCAGCATCCCAAACAAACTCGGGGAAGGGGGATTTGTGTTGGAGTATGTGGCCAAGTGGCCAACTTTTGGCTATAAACAATTCAAAAGAAAAAAGACACCATGATGATGTTTCTTTCTTGTTTTGGGGAAAAGAAAAGCACACTTTGTCTAAAGTTTTTCTTTGGTCCATGTGAGAAGTCACGGGTAGAAGAAAGGGTGAGAAATAAAAGCTCATTTTGTTTTAGAAAAGAAAAAGGAGAGAGCTGCAGAGCATTAGAAAAAATATAAAGGGTGCAGCAACCCTTCGTTGAAGAGAAGAAGAAAGTGCTCTTCTTTTTGGTTAGCAATCATCCATCATAATTGTTGTTGTAATAGCTTTAAGCTATATGTATAGAGAAGAAATTATACATTATATTTCTTTCTCTATTTGTTTATGTGGTGTGTGAGAGCTATTGGGTGTATTGGGTTATTTGGGTTGTGAGATTGCCAACACTTTGTAAACTCCCATTTGGTTGATAGTGGATTATTGGGTGAGCTCCTACTGCTCCGAGGACGTACTCCAGTTACACTGACTGTTGAGGAACCTCGTTAAAATCTTGGTGTTCTTTAATATTTTGTTCTTGCATTTTCATTTGATAAATTTCCTGTGGGTTAGCTTGAGTTGGTTCCATAAGGTTTGGTGCTGTCCTAGCACAACAATTGGTATCAGAGCACTGGTTGCTCTTGGGTACTATCTAGTTGCCAAAGATGTCAGACGGGCAAGATGAGAATCCTTTTGGAAGTAGCTCCGGGTTTGCAAGAACTACGGTGCAAAATGCAAAGTTCGAAGTGGAAAAGTTTGATGGCACAAACAACTTCGGGATGTGGCAATGTGAGGTCAAAGATGTGTTGGCTCAACAAGATCTACTTGCCGCTTTAGGAGAGAAGCAGAAAACTATGTCGAAGCCGGAATGGGAGAAATTAAATTTGTGGGCTTGCTCTTCAATTCGGTTATGCCTTGCAAAAACTCAGAAGTATTTTGTGATGCGGGAGACGGTAGCAAGTGTGTTGTGGTAAAAATTGGAAGACAAGTATATGACGAAGAGTGCAGAGAACCGGCTACACTTGAAGAAAAAGCTCTACCGCTTTCAATACAAAGAAGGTACAAAAATGATTAGACACCTTGATACTTTTAATAAGTTGATTGCTGACTTGTTAAATTTAGATGAGGATATTAAGGATGAAGATAAGGCCTTAATATTGTTGAATTCCTTGCCGGACTCTTATGAGCATTTTGTTACCACTATTATGCACGGTAAAGAAACTGTGAAATTTGAAGATGTGTCAAATGCCTTGATGAATTATGAAATGAGGCATAGAGATAAAAATCATGATAGTACCTCTGAAGCTTTATTTGTTAGAGGTAGATCATCGGAGAGGAAGTCATCTTCTAGTAGAAAAAAATCACAGTCTCGACCTAGAGGAAACTCTAAAGGTAGAAAACCTTTGGAAAGGGATGAATGTGCCTTTTGTCGTAATAAGGGCCATTGGAAGAAAGATTGTCCTAAATTGAAGACCAAAGGCAAAGAATGTTCTGAAGCTAATGTTGATGAGGTTGAAACAGATTTTTCTGATTTTGCTTTAACCACTTCCTCATCATTTGATTGTGCTACTAAGTGGGTGTTGGATACGGGTTGTACTCATCATATGACTCCTCACAAGGATTGGTTTTCAAGCTTGAAAGAGTTTGATGGTGGCGTTGTGTTCATGGGAGATGACAATCCTTGCACAACAAAATGGATTGGTACAGTTCGTTTGAAGTTGCATGATGGCATGGTTAAAGAGTTGACAGGTGTTCGGTACGTATCGAATTTGAAGAAAAATCTTATTTTTTTTGGTACTTTGGAATCCAAGGGTTTCAGGTTTCATTCAGATGGACAGACATTGAAAGTTACTTATGGTGCACTTGTTGTGATGAAAGCTCCTAGATGTGGCCATTTGTATTTATTGCAGGGAAATACTGTGACAGGTGAAGCATCTGTAGTCTCTGAAAATATGGGCACATCTGATTCAGATACTACTAGACTGTGGCATATGAGATTAGGCCATGCCGGTGAGAAAGCTCTACAAGGGCTTGTGAAACAAGGTCTTCTAAAAGGTGCCACGACTTGTAAGCTTGATTTCTGTGAGCATTGTGTCTTGGGGAAGCAAACTAGAGTGAAGTTTGGTACTGCTGTACATCAGACGAAGGGCATTCTTGATTATGTGCATTCGGATGTTTGGGGTCCTACAAAGACTCCCTCTTTGAGTGGTAGACATTGGTTCGTGACTTTTGTTGATGATTATTCAAGAAGGTCTTGGGTCTACACTATGAAGCACAAGAGTGAGGTGTTAAGCATTTTCTTGGGTTGGAAGAAAATGGTTGAGAACCAGACTGGGAGAAAGATTAAGATTTTGAGATCGGATAATGGTGGTGAATACACATCCGATCCTTTCTTTAAAGTTTGCAAAGAAGAAGGAATTGTGAGACATTTCAGTGTTCGGGGAACTCCACAACAAAATGAAGTTGCAGAAAGATTGAATCGAACCTTGCTTGAGAAGGTTAGATGTATGTTGTCTCAGTCGGGTTTAAGCAAGTCATTTTGGGCAGAAGCAGTTAATTATGCATGTCACATCATCAACCGGTTACCCTCAGCTGTTATTCAGGGTAAGACACCAATGGAGGTATGAACTGGAAAACCTTTTTCTGATTATGACTATATCCGTATTTTTGGTTCACCTGCATATTTTCATGTGACTGAAAATAAACTTGATCCTAGAGCCAAAAAGGCTATCTTTCTTGGTTTTAGTAGTGGTGTCAAAGGTTACAGGTTGTGGTGCCCAGAGATGAAAAAACTTGTAATCAGCAGAGATGTGACATTTGATGAAGAAAGTATGTTCAAAGACTCTGAGAAGAATGTGAAAGATGTCTAACAGGTGGAGCTTGAGAAAGTTGCCTCTGGTACTTCAAATCCTATTTCCGCTGATGTCGAAGCCACTACAAGTGAAGAAGTTGGAGACCATGAGGATGTTGAAGAAGTTGAACTTGAAGATTCTATTCAAGTTGAAGAGCAAGTTTCACCTCAAGAGTCTATTGCCAAGAACAGAAGAAAGAGACAAATTACCAAGCCAGCTCGGTATAGTGATTATGTTGCTTTTGCTCTTCCTATTATCACTGAAGAGATTCCATCCAATTTTGAGGAAGCTATTGAGAGTGAGGAGAATAATAGGTGGTGCAATGCCATGGGTGATGAGATGAATTCTCTCTTGAAGAACAAGACTTGGGAGTTAGCTAAATTGCCTAAGGGCAAGAAAGCTATCGGTTGCAAATGGGTGTATGCCAAGAAGGAAGATGCTAATGAGAAAAGCAATGTGAGATTTAAAGCAAGATTAGTTGCTAAAGGGTATGCACAAAAGGAGGGCATTGACTACAATGAAATATTTTCTCCAGTTGTGAAGCACTCCTCAATTCATATTATGTTAGCTCTTGTTGCACAATATGATCTTGAGCTTGTGCAACTCGATGTGAAGACGACTTTCCTACATGGTGATTTGAATGAAGAGATTTATATGTGTCAACCGGATGGGTATATAGTGAAAGGGAAGGAGAATTTGTTTTGCAAATTGAAGAAATCACTTTATGGCTTGAAGCAATCTCCAAGGCAATGGTATTTGAGGTTTGATAAATTTATGAGAGGCCAAAATTATTCTAGAAGTCAATATGATCATTGTGTGTACTTCAAGAAGTTGCAAGATGGGTCTTTCATTTATTTGTTGATATATGTTGATGATATGTTGATTGCCTCAAAGAATGTTGAAGAGATTGAAAAATTGAAGAAGCAAATGAAGAATGAGTTTGAGATGAAGGATCTTGGTGAAGCGAAGAAGATCCTTGGCATGGAGATCACTAGAGATAGAGAGAAGGGTTTGGTCAGTTTGAATCAAAGACAATACCTTGAGAAGTTGATTCGGAAGTTTGGAGTTCATGATTCAACCAAACCGGTTAGTACCCCTTTGGCTCCTCATTTTAAATTGAGTTCTTTACAGTGTCCTAAAACTGATAAAGAGAAGCTGCAAATGAAAAATATACCATATGCAAATTTGGTTGGTAGTTTGATGTATGCAATGGTATGTTCTAGACCGGATATTGCTCATGCAGTTGGCATGGTGAGTCGATATATGCATAATCCAGGTAAAGAGCACTGGCAAGCAGCTAAGTGGATATTGAGATATCTCCATGGTACTCGAGATGTTGGTTTATGCTTTGAGAGGGATGACTCTGGTATTGGTCATTTTGCAGTTGGTTATGTTGATTCAGATTATGCAGGTGATCTGGATGGAAGGAAGTCTACTACAGGCTATGTGTTTACTATGGCTAAAGGACCAGTTTGTTGGAGGTCCATTTTGCAGTCGTCTGTTGCCTTGTCTACTACAGAGGCTGAATATATGGCAGTTGCTGAAGCTATAAAGGAGGCCATTTGGATACATGGGCTGATTAGAGATTTGGGGGTTGATCAGAAGCAGGTGGAGGTACATTGTGATAGTCAGAGTGCCATTTATTTGGCTAAGTATCAGGTTCATCATGCGCGGACCAAGCACATAGATGTGCGTTATCACTTTGTTCGTGAAATTGTTGGTGAAGGGGAAATCATTCTTCAGAAGATTCCAACTAAAGACAACCCCGCTGATATGTTGACTAAGGTTGTTGGTGTAGCCAAGTTTGTTCACTGTTTGAACTTGGCTCACATTATGCCTATATAAAGAAGGCGTTGAGCAGTAGGAGTTTTGGAGCATTTGGCTCTGCATGAATTGTTCTCTTGCTAGTGTTTGGGAGTGTTTTTGTGTTGGTTGGCTTATCACGGTGATTTCGGAACTTGGCCAAGGTGGAGATTGTTGGAGTATGTGGCCAAGTGGCCAACTTTTGGCTATAAACAATTCAAAAGAAAAAAGACAACATGATGATGTTTCTTCCTTGTTTTGGGGAAAAGAAAAGCACACTTTGTCTAAAGTTTTTCTTTGGTCCATGTGAGAAGTCACGGGTAGAAGAAAGGGTGAGAAATAAAAGCTCATTTTGTTTTAGAGAAGAAAAAGGAGAGAGCTGCAGAGAAAAGGAGTGCAAGCTGCAGAGCATTAGAAAAAATATAAAGGGTGCAGCAACCCTTCGTTGAAGAGAAGAAGAAAGTGCTCTTCTTTTTGGTTAGCAATCATCCATCATAATTGTTGTTGTAATAGCTTTAAGCTATATGTATAGAGAAGAAATTATACATTATATTTCTTTCTCTATTTGTTTATGTGGTGTGTGAGAGCTATTGGGTGTATTGGGTTATTTGGGTTGTGAGATTGCCAACACTTTGTAAACTCCCATTTGGTTGATAGTGGATTATTGGGTGAGCTCCTACTGCTCCGAGGACGTACTCCAGTTACACTGACTGTTGAGGAACCTCGTTAAAATCTTGGTGTTCTTTAATATTTTGTTCTTGCATTTTCATTTGATAAATTTCCTGTGGGTTAGCTTGAGTTGGTTCCATAAGGTTTGGTGCTGTCCTAGCACAACAATTTGGCCCTGTTTACAAGGTGAGTTTGTATTCCTTCTCTCTCGGGGAAGGGGCATCCCAAACAATTTCAGCATCCCAAACAAACTCGGGGAAGGGGCATCCCAAACGAAAATTATTAGCTGCAAGAGACGCACAGGGATTGAACGGTTAATTTGTGGACTTATTGTAGGGTAAGCAAAAAGAAGGGAAAGAAATAGCAGTAAAGAGACTATCAAGTAACTCAGGGCAAGGCGTAGAAGAGTTCAAGAATGAGAAGCTGTTGATCTCCAAACTCCAACATAAAAATCTTGTTTGGATCATGGGCTGCTGTGTGAAACAGGAAGAGAAGTTACTAATTTACGAGTTCATGCCAAACGGAAGCTTGGATACTATTCTATTCAGTTAGTTTCACTCGACTTTATTCATGGCTGCAAGTTCTCTTTGTTAGCTGTCTTGTTCCGAATTGAATAATTTTTTGTACAATACATGGGATGCATGAGTGACACCATACCTTACATTTTGAATGGGTGCATTACTTAGATCCAAAGCTCCGATTGCTAGAGGGCTTCTTTATCTCCTTCACGATTCGTGTCTAAAGGTAATCCATAGAGATTTGAAGGTCAGTAACATTCTCTTGGATGAGAATATGAATCCAAAGATTTCAAATTTTGGATTGGCACGTATTGTTGAAGGGACACAAAATCTAGAGAATACTCACAAGGTTGTGGGAACACGGTAAGCACCATTTTTTTACATTTCTCCGAATTGTTCTCACATCACTCAGATTAGCGTATTATCATTCTAAACACAAGCCAGCTATTTTTGTCTGTTAAATACTAATGAGTTGCATGTGCAGGGGCTATATGGCTCCGGAGTATGCCATGGGCGGTATACATTCTGAAAAATCTGATGTCTATAGCTTTGGCGTTGTGCTGTTGGAGATTCTTAGCGGGATGAAGAATACCAGCTTTTATCACCATGAAAAACAGCTCGGCTTCCTAGCATATGTAAGTTCACATCCTAAAAATACTAATGTGAAATTGTATGCACTTTCTCTTTCGCATAGCTTAAGCAATCTCTATGAATTTTTCAGTCATGGCACATATGGAACGAAGGCAGGGGATTGGACTTAGTAGATGAAGAAGTTTTTCATAGTGTGGCTTTTTCAGTCCATCTTCGTACATTGCACTTTTTCAGTCCATCTTCGTACATTGCACTTTTATAGTGTGGCTTTTTTTTTTCCTTGTGCTTCAAGAAGTTTTTCATAGTTTCTTGGTGTGCTAAATTGATAAACCTTTTTTTTTTAATTAAAAAAGGAAAAGTGCACCGTGACTTTTTTGGAGTATTAATGTCTGCTCGTTTGCTGATTAATCTTACCGAAATGCTTTACACACCAATTAAACACATAGATAACTATGTTTAAAAGATAAAAGATATAAATATATAAATGGCACTTCATGCGTCCAGGAGCAGGTGGTCGATAGGCCTCTAATGCCATCTGTGGTTTTCATGCTGAGCAGTCCAGATGCAACAATGCCCCAGCCAAAAAGCCCAAGCCCTGGTTTTTGGCTAGGAAGGAATGCAGGTCAAACAGATTTGTCGTCATTCTCAAGCAATCCGGGAGAACCACTTTCCGATTCTGTAAACAAGTCACGATAAAAACATTAGACGGAGACACAGAAAAAACAGTGCATACGTCCGTGCACGATTTAATTTATTTATTTTTTTGTTACAATGGACGGAATGAAATCCTTTAACTTAGCCTAATCCTAACCCATATTTCCACTTACCCTCACCACTTGGGCTACTGCTAGGCACTTTATAAGCTTTAAGTTTTTCTTCAAAGAATCAAAGGGTATGACTTCACTTCGCAGTGTACATTATATGATTACACTTCACAGACAAACAAGATATACTGTGCAGATCATCTAGGGCTTTTAGTCACGCAAGAGTACAGAAACAGACTCAATTATAAGAGAAATAAAAAGAATAGAAGTTTGATAACTGTGCAAGCAAAAAAGCCTGAATCATTATCGAGCTTGAAATTTAGTTATTGTCAAGTCGTTTATAGAACATGATTCCTTCGAAACTGATGGATCAGCATTACTGCAGGGTTTGCTTCTGAATACAAACGCAGGCTGCTTAGGACCTGGAGGAGATGCTTCGCCACTCAACATGAAAACAACAGCTGCCATGGTTGGGCGGTCCTCTGGATCTTCTTGCACACACAAAAGGCCAACCTGAATGCATCTCACGACTTCCTCGGACTGATATGACTCTAATGACGAATCCACAATTTCTAAGGCTCTGTCTTCTCTCCACAGCTGCCAAACCTGCAGTTGACAGTATTTCATTTGAGACAAGGCATGAAAAAGTACGAGGGGTAGATTGCAACAAAAATTTGTGTTTTTTACATGTCCTATCAAGTTCATGGAATGATCCTCCTGATATAAACCGTTGTTTTTCTTGCTGCTTACAATCTCCAATAAAATGATCCCAAAACTAAAGACATCCGACTTTGTTGAAAATCTCCCAAACACTGCATACTCTGGTGACATATAGCCACTGCATATGATGAAAAGAAAATGTTAAAGCCAAATAATAGTTTATAGTTAAATTGATTATGTAATGTGAATATTTGGTGATTCATTCCATCAATAAATGTTTGAGCACAAGTAAAATTCTTACTATGTTCCAACAATTCTGTTGGTCTTGTCCTGCAGTTGGTCCCCCTGGAATATTCTTGCCATTCCGAAATCTGAAATTTTCGGGTTCATCTCAGCATCTAGAAGAATATTGCTGGTTTTTAGATCCCTATGGATAATCCTAACTCTTGAGTCCTGGTGAAGATACAGAATCCCACGAGCAACCCCGTTGATGATTTCAAAACGCTTATCCCACTCCAACAAGGACCTTCTTCTGTGATCTGCACAATATATTTCTCTTTATGTAAATACATGTTATATATCTCACTATGAAGCTTCGAGTATATTCGACATCATTTTAGAAACAGTATGAACAAATGAATCTTTTGCTATAGACATACCGAAAAGAAAGTAGTCCAAACTTTTGTTTGGCAAGTGTTCCAGGACTAATATCCTTTCTTCTCCCTTTACACAACAGCCTAAAAGTTTCACCAGATTCCTGTGTTGAAGTCTCGCTATCAGCGCAACTTCATTTTTGAATTCTTTAACCCCTTGTCCTGAAGTTCTTGACAATCTTTTCACAGCAATAATCTGACCATTTGGTACCTGGCCCTGAAGCAATGAATCAGTATTACTATTACTAATAGGCCTTCATGCTTTAAAATGACAAAAAAAAAAAAAAAAAAAAACAGTCGGAGACTTGAAGAAACAGAACAAAATTATACTGCTCAAAAGAAATCATACAGTTATAAATTGTGCAGGACTTCTAAATTGGGATTTACCTTATAAACAGTGCCAAAACCCCCTTGGCCAAGTTTATTAACGAGCGAGAAGTTGTCTGTGGCCACTAGTATGGTGCTCAGGTCGAAATATTGCAACTCAGGGTGTCTCCTAGTTTCCTCAAGTTCATCTACCTCCACGTAGTCTGTGCTATCACATAAACCAATTGTATACATTCATTTAGATGAAATCGCATTGCTTTTATTTAGATCAAACCGTTAAACAATTCAGAGGGGACAACTAGTTCTCATACCTTTTGTTTTGCTCTTTTTCTTATGCCGCCAGCAGGCAAACACAATGATTAGTACCAATGCCACCAGTACCGAAACTATTGGAATAACCAGAGCGCCCCTCCGTCTCAAAAAAACTTTTGATTTGCTGGTATGCTTACCTACACATTCGAGTTGGACAAAGGATTAGAAAACCATGACAAACAGAACTAGTAAGGACACCTAACCAGACCAGCAAAATCACTACCTAATTCGATTTTGTCCACGCGAACATATAAGTCTCCTCCCAACTCTGTGCGCACTAAAATGTCCATCAAATCATCGTACCATGTCATGCAATCAATCCGCCCTTCCGACCCTATGCTCATATACGCAGAGCATGAACAATTGCTTAAGCACGCTTGCTCACATTCTTTATCACTCATGCTTTTAACCAACTGTGCTTCTATCGATGCATCTGGATCTTTCACTCTTTGAAACGTCACGAACCCGTCCCCATTCCCACATTTCAAGCCCCCAATTCGCTTACTCACGCACCCATCCGACCCATTTCTCTGATTCCAATTATTTACAGATTTCGGTTCATACCCAGGTAAACACTCACACTCAAACAGATTAACATTGTCAGGGCTACATATGCTGTTAGCACCACACTGTCCGTACTTGTCACACCGATATTTTGGTGCAGCGAAAGTTTCCTCCCACTGATCATCAGCATCACTCCATTTCAGCTGCTGAAACAATCCATAATCCCTCAACACCGCTCGTGCTACAGAACCGTTTTCCCTCGGCGTAAAATAATCGTACATTTCCTCATCATTGCTTACAAAATTCGGCCACACCCCGGGATCAGCTCTCCAATACTTGCTCAAACCCTTAAACACAACAATTAGAGGGGTGGCGGTTGAATTGGAAACTATCCTGAAACTGTAGTCCCCGGTTCCAGGGTTGTTTTCGGAAATCCAAGATGTCAATTTCAATTCCAACCCACTTTTCCAATTGAACCCAATTTTCATTCCTGGAAGTAAAGTGTCAGTTGGGTAATCAAAACTCTGCCAAATAAAGCCCTCACTTTTATTTTCCTGGAAAAGCACTAAATTTCCAGAATCTAAAAGCTGAGCTACAAAAGTGCTTCTGGTTTGGACATGGACAGACACATTCGTTGACCAAATCAAAATATTCCCAGCAGCAGAGAGAACCAGATTTCCGTACCTGTTAATTGCTAGAACTCCGGAACTATCGTTGACGGGGGTGTCTCTGTTTGCCACCCAAACAACTGTTTTTTGAGGTTGATCTACATACCAGATACCGACGTACGTGGAACTACTGGAGTTGTCGGGGCTGAAGAATCCAAGCTCAAATTTTCTGTCTTTGGAGACTAGAGTGTCGCCGTCTTTGAGCTGTTGGTTGAGTGCTATGGTGTCAATGGATGTGCAGAATGGCATAAGGAGGAGGAAGAACAGAAACAGAGGCTTGAAGAATAACATTTTTCTTCTGGGGATTTGGGATTTCGCATCTACGATGAATTTCTGCTGCTTATTTGAGTGGACTAGTTTACCCGGCAACTGGCAAGCATGGCTCGAGTCAAAGAGACTTTGGATGTTGACAGTCATATCAGCTTCGTCGAAGAATAATCGGCTGGAGTTTTGTGCTTCAATAGGTTTTATATTAGGTTTGTCTCTAACACTAGTAATTAGGATTTGAATGAGAATTAAGGCTTGGGATCTCTGGTTGTGTTCTCCAACATAATCATCTGTTGATTATATTGTAGTGCCCTCGTTTTGAATAAGTTGACATTCAAAACCGACACAATTCAAATGACACCGCTATCTAATAATGTCCCTCAGTACTCGCCTCTTGTGTTTCATAATGCCACTCGACTTAGAGCTTATTCTAATTCCCACAATTTTATCATTATTTGACTCAAATGTTATATTGACTATAAGACAGAATTTCTCCTTTGACTACCAAAACGAACATAAGGTAATGTGCGTTTGAACGATTTAAACCATTTGAGATTAATAATCCTTAAATATTAGGTGATAAGCATTGGGCTACGCAACTTATAGTTCAAGTAATTAAGAACATATATCAATACACGATGACTTTCTATTTCATCACCTCCCTCGCATATATTTCATATTTTCGGAACTATGGATATAGGTCTAGCAAGTTATTGGACCGAAACCAGAGCAACCGATAGATTTGTCAACCATGGGCCGACTTTTCGAATGGGTAGTAGCTTTTGTTTTTGAGTCTGAAAGGATTTGGGCTTCAGGCCGTGTGCCACCATTTTCTCCAACAAAACAAATAAAACCACAATAAAAAGGAAAATTACTCATGAAGGTGTGATGTCACATCAAAAAATTACTCATGTGGAGGGTTCATACTACAAATCAAATCTTTTGTATATCAAGTTTCCATGATATGTAAATGAATAACACTAATGTGCAAGCAAAAATCGCCTGCATCGTTATCGAGTATCGAATTTATTTATTGTAAGTCGTTGATAGAGTATGATCCTTTTGGAACTGACAGATCAACAGCATCGCCACATGAATTGTTTCTCAAAACAAATGCACACTACTGAGGAGATGGAGGAGATGCTTCGCGGCTCAACATAAAAACAACAACTAACATGGATGGTCTCTTCTTCGACACACAAGAGGCCAACTGGAATGCATCTCATGACTTCGTCAGGCGCGAATGACTATCCACAAATTTTAAGGCTCTGTGTTCATGCCACAGCTGCCAACATTAGACGGCGACAGAGAAAAACAGTGCATACGTCCGTGCATGATTTATTATTTTTTTTGTTACAATGGACGGAATGAAATCCTTATACTAACCCATATTTCCACTCACCCGCACCAACTGGGCTACTGCTAAGCACTTTATATGCTTTAAGTTTTTCTTCAAAAGGTATGACTTCACTTCGCAGTGTACATTATATGATTACACTTCACAGACAAACAAGATTTACTGTGTAGATCATCTAGGACTTCTAGTCAAATAATAGTTTATAGTTTATAGTTAAATAAATGTTAAGTGCTATGGTGTCAATGGATGTGCAGGTGGCATGAGGAGGAGGAAGAGCAGAAACAGAGGCTTGAAGAATAACATTTTTCTTCTGGGGATTTGGGATTTCGCATCCACGATGAAGAATTATCCTGATATTTATCTTTTTCTCTTGGAATTTCTGCTGCTTATTGAGTAGAGTAGTTTACCCAGCAACTGGAAAAATTGCAATTTGGGGTGTCTCCTAGTTTCTTCAATTTCTTTAATTATTGAATAAATTATAGCAATGGCCCCTTAACTTTAATCAAATTGTAGCAATGATCCCTCAATTAAAAATTCATTACCATTAGTCCCTTAACTTATCAAAATGTGTAGCTATAGTCATTTTCATCAATTTCATCAAAATTTTGTCAAAATAAGTTATGCTGGAATGACTATTTATACAATTAGGGTCCCTCAACCCATCAAAGTGTGTAATTATGGTCATTTTCGTCAACTACATCAATTTTTTTGTCAAAACAAATTATGTTGGAAGGACCATTGCTACAATTGGGTTAAAGTTAAGGGACCATTTCTCCAGTTGAATTAAAGTTGAGAGACCAATGATAATGAATTTTTAGTTGAGGAACCATAACTGCACGTTTTGATGAGTTGGGGGCAAGGTATAAAATATCGATGATATCAGAAATATCGATAGTCTAAAAACACAGAAATTTCAATGGAAATATCAGGATATTATCGATATCGATAAAAATTGAATAAAAATCACCGAAATTGTAAGAAAAACTTGGAAATTTTTATTGAAACTTTGTACGATGTTTATTTAGTCAATTATCTATTAGTTTATCACAAAAAATTGGAAGAAAATGCATTGCATGATAGATATAACTGATTTAAGTTGATTATATAGCGAGCTGGTAAACATTGTGCGTGTAGAAAATATGTAAATTAATGAAAGAAGTTTAAACACACCATAATCATTTATATATAATGAATTAGTACAATATTTTGCACTTTATACATTGCATGGTAAGATATATGAGTGACTTAGCAAGGTCTAAAATATCGATGATATCGGAAATATCGAAGTCTAAAAAAATATCGGTAGTCCAAAAACACGGAAATTTCGATGGAAATATCGGGATATTATGGATATTTTAGACCATGGTTGGGGAACCAATGGTAATGAATTTTTAGTTGAATGACCATTGTTCTAATTAAGTTAAAGTTAAGGGATCATAGCTACAATTGACTTTGGTACCTATACATTGACAATGTTGGTAATGTTGGTAATGTGATCATAGCAAGTTCGAAAAAATGGAAAGACTAAGGAGAACAATATAACAAAAATAAATAAAATCAGAATTATTGCAACAAGAAAGATACTTCAATATCTTAAAATTTCTACGTCATCTGAGCTCAAACTCCCAATCGCTTAGACCGGATCCGTATTCACATTATTGCTTAAAAATTCGTGTTCTGGTTGCCTACGCATGTATAGAAATCGCACATTGCTTTCTAACGCATTGCCGGTATGTCATACAGAGGCCAACAAATGCTGCGGTATATAACAATTAACTAAACCGTGACATGCCAAGAGTATAGAAACAGACTCAATGGGAATAAAAAGAATAGAAGTTTGATAACTATGCAAGCAAAAGAACCTGCATCATTATCGAGCTTGAAATTTAGTTATTGTCAAGTTGTTTATAGAACATGATTCGTTCGAAACTGATGGATCGGCATTACTACGAGATTTTTTTCTGAAGACAAATGCAGGCTGCTTAGGAGCTGGAGGAGATGTTTCGCCACTCAACATGAAAACAATGGCTGCCATGGTTGGGCGGTCCGCTGAATCTTCTTGCACACACAAAAGCCCAACCTGAATGCATCTCATGACTTCCTCGGACTGATATGACTCTAATGACGAATCCACAACTTCTAAAGCTCTGTCTTCTCTCCACAGCTGCCAAACCTGCAGTTGACAGTATTTCGTATGAGACCAGGCACGAAAAAAGTAGGAGGGGTAACTTGCAACCAAAATTTGTGTTTTTTACATGTCCTATCAAATTCAAGGAATGATCCTCCTGATATAAACCGTTGTTTTTCTTGCCGCTTACAATCTCCAACAATATGATCCCGAAACTAAAGACATCCGACTTTGTTGAAAATCTCCCAAACACTGCATACTCTGGTGACATATAGCCACTGCATATGATAAAAAGAAAGAGTTAAAGCCAAATAAATAATAATAGTATTATAGTTAAATTGAATGTATGATGTGAATATTTGGTTATTCATTGCATCAATAAATGTTTGAGCATAAGTAAATTCTTACTATGTTCCAACAATTCTGTTGGTCTTATCCCGCAGTTGGTCCCCCTGGAATATTCTTGCCATGCCGAAATCTGAAATTTTCGGGTTCATCTCAGCATCTAGAAGAATATTGCTGGTTTTTAGATCCCTATGGATAATCCTAACTCTTGAGTCCTGATGAAGATACAGAATCCCACGAACAACCCCATTGATTATTTCAAAACGCTTATCCCAATCCAACAAGGACCTTCTTCTGTGATCTGCATCAAGATATTTCTCTTTATGTAAATACATGTTATATATCTATACATCATTTCAGAAACAATATGAACAAATGAATCTTTCCTCTAGGCATACCAAAAAGAAAGTAATCCAAACTTTTGTTTGGCAAGTGTTCCAGGACTAATATCCTTTCTTCTCCATTTATACAACAGCCCAAAAGTTTCACCAGATTCCTGTGTTGAAGTCTTGCTATCAACACAACTTCATTTTTGAATTCTTCGACCCCTTGTCCTGAAGTTCTTGACAATCTTTTTACAGCAATAATCTGACCATTTGGCAAGTGGCCCTGAAGTAACGAATCAGTATTACTATTAGGCTTTCATGCTTTAAAACAAAAAAACAAAACAAAAAACAGTCGGAGACTTGAAGAAACAGAACAAAATTATTGTATACTGCTTAGAAGAAATCATTCAATTGTAAAATGTGTAGGACTTCTGAATTGGGATTTACCTTATAAACAATGCCAAAACCCCCTTGGCCGAGTTTGTTAATGGGTGAGAAGTTATCTGTGGCTGCTATTATGGTGCTCAGACTGAAATATTGCGACTCAGGGTGTCTCTTAGCTTCCTCAAGTTCATCTACCTCCGCATAGTCTGTGCGTGCTATCACATGAACCAATTGTAGACATTCATTTAGATGAAATCGCATTGCTTTTATTTAGATCAAACCGTTAAACAATTCAGAGGGGATGACTACTTCTCATACCTCTTGTTTTACTCTTTCTCTTTTGCTGCCAGCAGGCAAACACAATGATTAGTACCAATGCCAGCAGTACCGAAACTATTGGAATAGCCAGAGCACCCCTCCGTCTCAAAAAACCTTTTGATTTACTGGTATGCTTAGCTACACATTCAAGTCGGACAAAGGATTAGGAAACTATGAAAAACAGAACTAGTAAGGACACCTAACCAGACCGGCAAAATCACTACCTAATTCAATTTTGTCCACGCGAACATATAAATCTCGTCCCAACTCTGTGCGCCCTACAATGTCCATCAAATCATCTTGCCATGTCATGCAATCCAGCCGCCCTTCCCACTCTATGCTCATATACGCAGTGCACGAACAATTGTTTAAGCACGCCTGCTCACACTCTTTAGCACTCATGCTTCTGACCAACCGTGCTTCTATCGATGCATCTGGATCTTTCACTCTTTGAACCGTCACGAACCCGTCCCCATTTTCACATTTCAACCCCCCAATTCGCTTACTCACGCACCCATCTGACCCATTTCTCCGATTCCAATCATTCACAGATTTCGGTTCAAACCCAGGTAAGCACTCACACTGAAACGCATTAAAATTGTCAGGGCTACATCTGCTGTTAGCACCACACTGTCCGTACTTGTCACACCGATATTTTGGTGCAGCCCAATATTCCTCCCAATGATCATCAGCATCATTCCATTTCAGTTGTTGATACAATCCATAATCCCTCAACACCGATCGTGCTACAGAGTCGCTATCATTCGGAACAAAATAATAGGACATTTCCTCATCATTGCTCACAAAAGTCGGCCACGGCCCGGGATCAGATCTCCAATACTTGCTCGAACCCTTAAACACAACAATTAGAGGGGTGGCAGTTGAATTGGGAACTACCCTAAAACTGTAGTCCCCGGTTCCAGGGTCCTTTTCGGAATTCCAAGATGTCAATTTCCATTCCAACCCAGTTTTCCAATTGAACCCAACTTTCATTCCTGGAAGTAAAGTGTCAGTTGGGTAATCAAAACTCTGCCAAATAAAGCTCTCACTTTTATTTTCTTGGAAAACCACTAAATTTCCGGAATCTAAAAGCTGAGCTACAAAAGTGCTTCTGGTTTGGACATGGACAGACGCATCCGTGGACCAAATGGAAATGTTCCCAGCAGCAGAAAGAACCAGAATTCCGTACCTGTTAATTGCTAGAACTCCAGAACTATCGTTGATGGGCTTGTCCCTGTTTGCCACCCAAACAACTGTTTTTTTCAGGTTGATTTGCATACCAGATTCCGACGTACCTGGAACTACTAGAGTTGTCGGGCCCGAAGAATCCCAACTCAAATTTTCTGTCTTTGGAGACTATAGAGTCGCCGTCTTTGAGCTGTTGGTTGAGTGTTATGGTGTCAATGGATGCGCAGAGTGGCGAGAGGAGGAGGAAGAACAGAAACAGAGGTTTGAAGAACATTTCCCTTCTCGGGATACGGGATGCGCAGAGTGGCGAGAGGAGGAGGAACAACAGAAACAGAGGTTTGAAGAACAACATTTCTCTTCTGGGGATTCGGGATTTCGCATCCACGATGAAGAATTGTCGCTGATGTTTATGTTTTTCTGTTGGAATTTCTGTGGTTGTTTGAATAATTTGGCCGGCAACCGGCAAGCTCGAATCAAATCAAGGAGAGTTGGATGTTGACAGTTAAATTGCTAATCAGTTGCGTCAAAGTTGATTATTGATTTTTTCTTCAATAATACCTTGACTCTGAAAAATAGTAAGATCTCCAACTCAAAATTCTTTGTTTTCGAATTACAGGATTTTGTAGAAACTCTTACTTAAGATAATAGAAACTCCTAGGAACTTCTACTCACTACTCAAAACCATAAACCACTATGAATCATTATGTAAAGATCATATTCGTAAAAAATGAATTAAAAATAAGTTCGTTTAGTCAATTTATTGTAGGAAATACATAGACAGTTTCTAATACTTTTACCAATTTCGTTCATCTGTTTTTATACATTTTAATGACTAAACAACTTTAATAAATTGCTTTTTTGTAAAGACAATCTTTATAAAGTTATTTATAAAAATAATGATTTCGATTTTAAACATGAAATTCTATAACTCGGCCACAAACAATTTTGAATAGAAAATCATACTTATCCTTTAAGTAGCCAAATATTATTCGTTTTTCTTATGATGTTCCAATGACTCTGTTGGTCTTATCCTGCAGTTGATCCCCATTGAAAATTATTGCCATACCGAAATCTAAAATTTTTAGGTTCATCTTAGCATCTAGAAGAGCATTGCTGGTTTTTAAATCCCTATGCATAATTCTAAGTCTTGAGTCCTGATGAAGATACAGAATTTCACGAGCAACCCCGTTGGTGATTTCAAAGCGTTTTTTTTCAATCCAACAAGGACCCTTTTCTGTGATCTGCATTGAGACGAGAGGTTTGGTTTTTATGTAATCATCATGTAGTATATTTTAGCAGAGACTTCAAATATATGCTTCTTTACTTTTGGACATACCAAAAGGGTGGTGTAGGGCTGGATTCAGTTCAAATCAGTTCGGTTTTTTACCAAAATCGAAACCGAATCAAAATTTCGGTTCGGTTAATTTTTTTTCGGTTCGATTTTTTCATAAAATTATTTTATTTTTTTAATCTGGATATTGACATGTTATTTAGCTGCCCTAAAATCATTCCTAAAAATATAATAACGTTTAGACCTTAAACTTGATAAAATAGGGTGATAAATATTACTGAAACCTAGCTACTAGAACAAATGAATATCTAATCAAGCCATTTTCATGACTACCTGGAACAGTAGGCTCTTTTTTTTTTTTTTTGGAGAACCTCGGCGGTACGAGGGAAATTTATTGATAAGAAAAAAGAAGATACACCTAGACAGGGGGGACATAAACCTAACCCCTCATAGAACAAGAGAAAAGAAATACAAAAAAGGGGGGGACATGCACCTTACCCCTTTTGAGAAAGGAAATACAAAAGAGGGGGGGACATAGACCGTACCCCTCTTGGAAAAGAAAATACAAGGAAAAGACTGGGCGGACATAAGCCCAAACCCCTCTAAAAACCTAAAAGGTAATAACCTGCAAGACAAGCTGCAAAACAAAAGGGAATCCAAAAAGGTTAGGAAAAGAAAGGAGAACACACATCAAGAAGAGGAGACAAACCTGTAGGTTGGCATGCCCAAGAAATCTGAGTGCTGAGGAGGAAGGATCTCTATAGGGGGAGTGGAGTGCCAAACAAGTGAAGATGATAGAAGCCCTAAATTGGCTAATTTGTCAGCAACAACATTCCCTTCTCGAAAAATATGAGAGCAACGAAAGACCATGTTCTGCAAATGGAGAGTACAATTGTTCCAGCGTGTCTGGAGTGACCAAGGGAGAGAGAAAGATCCAGAAGCAAAACATGATATTACACTAGAAGAGTCGCTTTCAAGCCATAAATTTTGCCAGCCCCGCGCGTGGGCCAATTCGACAGCAAGGATGACAGCATGGAGCTCCGCATAGAAAGAAGTACGATGACCCAAGCTTAGGGAGAAACCACCAAGAAAATAACCTGCAGAGTCACGAAAAACCCCGCCACATGCCGCAGGACCCGGATTACCTTTAGCAAGGCCATCAGTATTCACTTTAACCCAAGAAAAATGAGGGGGGTGCCAAAGAACAGGGACAATAGAAGGAGCTTTACAGGAGTTAGGCGATATTCCAAGAGAAACTAAAAGTTGCCTATCCAAAATGCCTCGTACATGGCCAGGGGTGAGAGCTCCAACCTGCCTAATCCAGGCCGAGGTAGAGCGGCATAGACGTGAGAAGGAGGGAGGTTTGCCTTCAAACTTCACTTTATTACGCATCTTCCAAATGGCCATTAGTAAGAAAAACCCTGAAGCTAGCCAGACATTGCGAAGATGAGGAGAAAACCGATTTGACAGAAAAACAAGCCAAAGATCAGAGAGGGAGCCCGTAGGTGGAATAATAGTGCCAAATTGGGTAGCTAGCCAACGCCAAGCACATTGTGCAAATTCACAGCTAGAAAATAAGTGATCAATAGATTCAGAATTCTTGTGACATAGTTGGCATATTGGAGCCAGCGGGATGCCTCGGCGCTGAAGTTGATCCTCCGTTGGGAGCTTGTTGAATAGAATCTTCCAAACTAAAATAGAGTAACGAGGTGGGATGAAAGGACGCCAGATAGTGGAAGCCCAACTCTTAACAGGGAACCGATGGCGAACAATTTCATAGCCATCGGAGAACGAAAAAACACCAGATGTAGAAACTTCCCAAATTAAAACGTCCTTATCCTCATCAATTGGAAGAGGCATTTCTAAAATCTCATTAGTTAGGTCTGGGAAAGTAGAAGAAAAAAAAGAAGGAATAACCCATTTTCCCATACGAATAATATTTGAGACCTTAGTACGAGATAAAGAGGGAGCAATCTCTGTTGCACCAACGACGTCCACAATAGGCTTATCCAGCCATTTATCAACCCAAAGGGAAGTAGTAGAACCATTTCCAATCACCCAACGACAATTCTGAAACAAGATATGAAGAATGGATTTAATACCAGGCCATATAGAAGATCGCTTATAACTACAAGAATATAGGCGACCATGTAGCTTGAAACGTTCCCGAAGATAAATATTCCAAGGGGAATCAGTAGTAATAATAAGCCATCCAAGCTTTAAGAGAGCAGTAGTGTTAAGAGAGCCAAGATCACGCAAACCCAAACCACCTTCATTCTTCGGAGCACAAATCTGACGCCAAGAAACGGTAACAGACTTCTTGGAGGTTACGTCACCAGACCATATAAAATTGCGAGCACATCTTGAAAGAGGCCTTAGCAAGGAAGAAGGCCACTTATAGACGGAAAAGCTATGCAAGAGCATACTTTGAAAAACTGATTGAGTGAGTTGAACTCTTCCTGCCATAGATAAAAGTTTCCCCTTCCAACCAGTTAACTTCGCTTTAGCTTTATCTGCCAAGGCTTGAAGATGACTCCTTTTAGGCTTGCCACAGAAGATTGGAACTCCAAGGTAGACAAAAGGTGCTTTGCCTTCTTTGAAACCCAAGTAACTCTCAACCACAGCTTTGCGATGCCTTGAGGTAGAGCCCAAGTAGAAAGTACATTTTGCCTTATTGATAAATTGACCAGAGGCTCTACTATATCTATCGAAGAAACCTTGCAAATTACGCAGAGTGACACCATCACTTCTACAGAAAATGAATAAGTCATCTGTATAAAGAACGTGAGAAGGAGAGATACAACCTCTTGGAGCAAAAGTTGGCTTAGTAAGCCCATCAAGTTGAAGACAACTCAGGCCCCTTGATAAAGCCTCCTCAGCTAGACAGAAAAGTAACGGAGAGAGAGGATCCCCTTGGCGCACTCCTCGGGAACAAGAGAAAAAACTATGTGGGGAACCATTAATTAGGATGGACAATTTAGCAGATCTTAAGATGGTAGAAACCCAGTCTATAAAACAAGTGGAGAACCCAAAGTTAGTAAGCACCCGCAATAGAAATGACCAATCTAAAGTATCAAAAGCCTTAGCTATATCAACTTTGACTCCCATATTGCCACCACGAGTTTTTTTGTCAAGCACATTGAAACATTCTGAAACAAGGCCAATACAATCTGTGATACGTCGGCCAGGTATAAAAGCAGCTTGATGCGGAGAAATAATGCGTTGAACAACATGAGAAAGACGAACTGCCAAAATTTTGGGAATAATCTTAAAGAGAAAGTTTGCCAAAGCAATAGGTCTAAAATGAGTCATGGAAATAGCGTCTTCCACCTTCGGAATCAAAACTAAGAAATTACTATTGCCATTGGGGTATAACCAATTTGATTGAAAGAATTGCTTCACAAATTGAATAACATCAAAGCTGACAATATCCCAACAGTGGTGATAGAAAAAACCTGGAAAACCATCTGGCCCTGGCGCACTGGAAGCACTTAATGAGAAAACTGCCTCCTTAATTTCCTCATCAGTAGGTAATGCAGATAAGAGATCATTTTCAGAGTCTGTGACCATCGGCTGGATGACTTCACAAACCTCATCAATACCTGAAGGGGTGAAAGAGGAGCCGAACAAATTCTGATAGAAATTAACAATATGGTTCTCAATTGCCAGCGGGTCAGTAAGAAGATTGTTTCCATCATGAATAAAACTGATATGAGAGCTGGAAGATTTAATACGAGCATAGGCATGAAAGAAAGAAGAATTTCTATCCCCTTTAGTTAACCACTTAACACGAGCTCTATCTTTCCAAAATGCCTTCTGCATTTGGAGAGACTCCATTACTGTGGTCTTGGCGACAATCTCCTCCTCGAAAAGATCATTATTTATACCCTCAGTTGAAATTCTTTGTTGAATCATAGAAAGATTATGCCGAGCATTAGCCACTCTATTATGGACGTCACCAAAGACCGAAAAATTCCATTGGCGCAAGCAGGTTTTTAGAGCTTTCAATTTTTGCAGAATGATAAACATAGGACAACCATAGACAACTGTATTTCTCCAGTAATGAGTTACAGTTTCTCGAAAAGATGGATGTTGAACCCACATTGATTGAAAACGGAAAGGACGATGACCACTGCTCAAAACTCTAGAACCAGAGAAGATAAGGGGGTTGTGATCTGAGACTACCTTTGGCAATGCTATGCATTTAGAGTGGGGCCAAGAATCAAACCAGCTTATATCACACAAGGAGCGATCTAACCTTCTTTCAGTGCGACCACGTGACCTCCAGCCATTAGACCATGTAAAGGCTGCCCCAGATGTGTTCAAGTGGGTAAAGTTACAAGTGTCAGACATATTACTAAACTGAGCGCATGAAGGTTGGGACGGTCTGCCTCCTCCCATCTGCTCGTGGGCGCCCAGGATAGCGTTGAAATCGCCAATAGCCATTCATGGAACTTGTGTTTGTGGGCGCAGAGAGATAAAATCAGCCCACAAGTCTCTTCTTTTGATAGGTGAAGTGCTTGCATAAACAAATGTGAACTGGCTTGGGATATGGTCAAAAGTACAGCGAACCGTAACCTGTTGATCAGAGATAGAAATAACTAAAGGGTATGCACAAGCCGAAGATGTTAGTAACCAAAGGTTGGAAGCAAGAGTTCCTCTAGAATTAAAAGTAAGAGCAGATAGATTTAAAGAATCCCAATAAGCAGCTGAAATAGAATTAAAAGTCACCATGGGCTCCGCAATGCAAACCAAATTCGGGTGATGCAACCGACAGATGTTAGAGAGCTCCGTCCGAGAGTCATCATTACCAATGCCACGGATATTCCAGAAGAGAACCTTCATTTATAACGAGCTGGTATTCCTCGGACCCTACTTGGATATGGTTTATCAGAGGGTTGATTAAGATTGGCAAGCTGCTTTTGTTTTTTCCGTTGACTATTAGATAACACAGGAGTAAAACCATCCATATCACAGCATTCTATGTGATTGACAATATCGATGACATCCTTAGCTAATGTCGCAACATGTTCAAAACCAGGGGGAATGCTATGGTTGTCATGAGGATCCTGCATGCCAAAATTATTTGGGACATCTGTGTTGCCCAACTGCTGACTATTCTGAGCTACCGTCTCGACCTGTTCAAAGCCAGGAGGAGTGCTAGAGTCGTCACAGAGATCATGTGGGCCAAGATTGTTTGGGACAATGGTGTTGCCCAAATGCTGACCATAAGAAAGACCATTCTGAGGATGTGATCCATCTGGAGACAGCGATCCGGTCATAGAATTGCTAATATGCGAAATCCCAGGGGATTGAATACTAATATGCGTATCAGCGGTGTCAGTCTCTGGTATGACATTACCAGAAACAGTTGGCGTTATTCCAAGAGGAGACTGAAGAATGGGCTCAGCATTGCCATCATCCGCTGCCTCAATACATGCAGGCAACAATTGATCAACCTGTTGAAGAGGTTCAGAAGCATGTGACCCACAAAAGACATTAACCGGTATTGTTGTATCTTTTATGGGACGATATTCCATGTGCAGTTGACTGCGAGAGTGATCTCCGGTTTTGTTGTCCCCCATGTTACCACCCTTTCGCGTCCGGCTACGAGAACGACCTCTCGACATCTGTTTAAGTTGTCTGCAACAATTAGCCAAGTGCCCTATCAAACCACAGTGACTACATTTGGGCGGTAAATTTTCATAAACCACCTCAACTGGGAAGCCATGACTTTCTCTTTCAACCATAAGAGATGTAGGTAAATCATCTGCAAGATTGACATCAACTAATATACGTGCATAATAACCATATTGCCTTTCCCTTGTAGCTGAATCTAGTTGCAAGGGAGTGCCGACCCCTCTCGCAATTTCCATCAAGTGTCTAGGATGCCAATATTCCTGACTCAAACAAAAAATTTTGATCCATACCTGAGCATGAGTTTGAGGGAGAACATCACCTGGTTTAAAATCTGGCGTCCATTTTGATAACCTGAATAAACCAGTAGCAAGAGTACACGTACCGCCACCCCATGCCCGTCGCATATCATCTTCCTTATTGAAATGGATATCAAAATAACCTTGACCTATAGGAACCAGGTTCCATGGTGCAGTAGGGCGCCATGCATCTTCTAAGCAAGATTTTAGAGCACCGGTCTTCATTGGCGTAGAACCCTTTTTTAGGAGCAAACGCCCAAGGAGATTATTTTGAAACAACTTCAACTGTTCTTGGTATAGATCCTCGCTAATTTTGACATATGTTTTGTCCCCACGCACAACCGGAGTTGGAAGTTGGCTGAGATGGACGTCTTCAATTGGGATGGAAACCACAGAAGCAAAAGTCCTTGCCTTCAGAATTGGTTGAGCGGGGGGCATATTAGTTGTTGGCATAACCGTCTCTGCAAGAAAACCCCATGGACAAACGATATTTGTGCCCATGATAATTCAGTTTAGAGTTGTCAACACCATAAAGCAAGGTTGAACGCAGAAAACCTTGGGCACCCTGAGAAAAAAAAAAAAAAAAAAAAAAAGGCAGATTCTCTGGAGCAATTCGTCGAGCAGGTACAAGGCACCTCAACCAAACAACCAGAGCCAGATCAAGCTTCCGGCAGGAGGAGGTGCTAGTACCGAAGAGAGCTTTCAGATTGACTGGGGCAATTCGTCGAACAGGTACAAGGCACCTTACTGAGTTCCAAGACTCTCACAAACCTTTTTCTTTTGTGAGAAAAGAATGCCATAATAACTCAGATAGTAGAGTCTGAGGGAGATTCCAACACATCTGCTCGCATTCGACACCTTCCCGATTCACCTTAGATATAAATTTTAGCTAATATGTTGGTCACGGCCAATCCCAACGTCAATAAATCAGCTTAGACTGTGCACTGCTGGCGTCGGCGACAAGAGCGATGTCCGCGCAGCGAACTCCACCAGACGCTTCGCAGCCTTCATACCGCGGAACTTCTCTTATGTCTCGCTAAATCTCAATTTTCTCTGTTTCCTCCTTATTTTGCAGGCAACGCATCTCCTTATTTCGTGTATGCAAGAAAAACCATCATCATGGCATGGCGTCCATCCAAGCAGAGAACACTCATCAACCTGTGATTTATAAATTCTCTCCGAGAAGCTTATGGTTTTCGTTGCAGTATTCGTGGGTGGGTTGGTTATATATTGGATAGGAGATCAATGAGCTGGGAAAGGAATATATGCCTATTATCATCCTAATGATTGTTACTTGTTGCAGATTTGCTATATAGAGAAATACATATCCAATGCAAAACAATATTTGAAATGTGGCATGCATATAGTACAGTTTACTCTTGTTTTCCAGTTCCATCTTGTTTATTTATTTATTTATTTTTAAATCTGGATATTGGTAAATAAACAATATTTTGGGCTTAAGGTTTGGGTTTAGAGTTTCTAAAGGCTTTGTTTTTAATATTTTGGGCTTAAAGTTTGGCAACACATTAGGCTTAACATATTTGGACTTACAAATTGGGTTTAGAAAATAATACCCAAAACAGATAATTAAATATAAAAAATATTAATTTAATTAATTTGGTTCTGTTCGGTTTCTAGACCATTGAAACCAAAAGAATTTGGTTCGGCTCAGTTTTCGGTTTTCGGTTTTTTGAACTCACCCCTAGGGTGGTGCTCTTCCACACACCCATCTTTCATTTCACACTTAATATTGTATTTTGATTTTCTTCAATTCATTCGATTCAATGAGCGGAAATTGAGACAGGTGTTTGGGAGGTAAAAAGAGATGTGGATAGGCAACTATTTAAGGGCTAACATCATTTCTTCCCCTTTATACAATAGCCTAAAAGTTTTCACAACATTCCTGTGTTGAAGTTTTGCTATCAACGCAACTTCATTTTTGAATTCTTCCCACGCTATGATAAGTTATTCAGAGCATGGTTACAACAAAAACATAAGATGTGAGAAACCTTAGTTTCTCATCCATTCACGGATGGACGTTAATACAAACTAAAAAGGACATGAGGGAGTGATTTTACTTAGTAGGAGCTTATTAGGGCTCTCGCAAGTTAACTTGAAGCCAAGATCTCTGCCCCTAAGTCTGGTAGTATAGCGTACTGGTGGTAAGTAGTGTAAGCGGAAAATGTAACCATACACTAGTCCTAGCTGGTGTAAGACGAATGGACATATCCAAGGTAAGGACAAGCTGAATATACTGCAACATAAAACATACATGTGTAAGTTGAATGTTATGTCCGTAGTATGAAAGCTAAATATAAATCATACACGTGTAAATTGAATGTCATGTCATTTAAAGAAATCACAAGGGTTGATGCTATATATGGCACTAAAATCCATATAAACTCATAATCCTCACTCTCCCGGGCTAATAATCTGCTTCAAGCCATCGGTAGTTACTCACATCACATGAGGAGTTTGGATTTTTATGTGTTTATTTTGTCAACCGCTTCTGTCTAGACTATTCAACCATGGGGACCTAGACACCTAGGCTGAGCATGGCGTCACCTTTTAAGCAAATGGTGCCCAAAAAAGGACTTTGATTGTCCGCTCTCCCCATCTCATTCTTCTTTCATCCCCTCTTATTTGAACAGTTACGGTTAAATTACGTCAACATTTTATATTCTTAATGTTTTTTGTCTTATTAGAGGTCGCACTTGGTGCGATGGCAAGTGCCTTCGCCCATGAGCGGTAGGTCTTGGGTTCGAGACTTGGGAGCAGCCTCTCCATAAATGGGGGTAAGGCTAGCCGACATTCACCTCTCCCAGACCCTGCGTAAAGCGGAAGCCTTGTGCACTGGGTACGACCTTTTTTAATGTTTTTTGTCTTATTATTTCTATAAAAAAATTAATATAAAATGTTAACGTGACTTAACCGTGACCGTTCAAATCGGAAAGGATGAGATGGGGAGAGCATACAATCCAGGTCCCCCCAAAAAAGGCATATGATATGACCTTCCTGAGATCGTACTTGCAATAGGAATAGAATTCTCTTCTTTCTTAATCTTTCTCATTTTCTATTTCCTCTTATTTAAACGGTTATAATTATGTTACGTTTACATCTTGTTTTAAATTTTTTTATATAAAGAATAAAATAAAAAGAAAAATGTGAGAGGAAAAAAATGAGAAGAGAGAATGAAAGAGGAGAAAGAATCATACTCCTTTGCAAAAATCATATCTTAAGAGTCAGCTAATTAAAATAAGAGAGGTTGTGAAAACGTGAGAGATGATTCCGTGCAGACACTCGTATAGGCCATAAAAGTTAAAAGGGTGTAGGAAATGTGGGGTTGGCGTGAAAAGTTAGACGATTGACGTGAGTTAGAAAGTTCAGAGTCAGGCTAAAGATTTTCTCTCTTTTTCAAGAAAAAAATAGTTTTTCTTTGTATAAAAAATAACAACGATTCCATCAAGCATAAACGGGCATTAAGAAGCTATTAGCTATTAATTAATTTCAATAATATATTCTCATATGCTCCACTGAGCACGGTACGTTCATATTTGGGATCTTTGCTCTAGAAAGTGAAATGTGAAAGGACAAGGATCGTCAGCCATTCCATTTCTGGTGTTCTTCCGTGTCCTCTTGTTTGTGTGGTCACGTTTAAGCTACGATAACATTTTATATTATTATTTATTTTTGTCTTATTATCTCTATAAAAAAATAATATAAAATGTTAACGTGACTTAACCGTGACCACATAAAATAGGAGGGCACAGAAGAATACCAAAAGTAGGAGGGTAGGCAATCCTTGTCCAATGTGAAATGGAGAACCGACCTTGACTGTGGTTTAAGACTTATTGTCCTCATCATATTTTAAAAGTCGCACGCCCACCATTAGCAACCAGCCACCAGCAATAACATGTATATTATAAAGGAATTTAGTATTTTTAGCTTATTGACTAAACAACGTGCATTTGCCAATGGCCTAATTAGTGCTAGAGTTGTTGGGAGTTGGGACATCTCTAATTTCTTTTGGGGAAATTTCCAAAGTGGATTTTTTGAGGCTGTAAAAACACTAGTCCTAGCGAGTGATGGGCCATGGTGTCAATTTCTTCTAAAATTTGGTCTGAACCTGATGAGGTCAAACCTTCATGCCTGACCAAGTCCAATTTTCATCTTGCCCAACATTTCTAGAAATGCAGTAATTTTACTTTCCTGTATGTGACATTTTTGTCTTTTGGACATAAAATTTGTACCAAATAGGAGAAATTCATAACGAAATTTTGTCCCACACAGAAAATTTCCTCTAAAAATGATTTACTTAAGATTCGATTGTTAGCTATTTCATTTTTAGTTTTTTATTTTTTATTTTTTATTTATGTTTTATTTTTTTAGCGCTAGAGATAGAGCAAAAAAAAAAAAAAAAAAAAAAAAAGAGAAAGGGAAGTGGTGGGAAGGAAGAGGAAGGAATAGAAGAGATTATATAAAACAAAAACCTGAAGGTGAAATAAAAAATCTTATGCATATTTTGTTTTGATTTTCATTTGGTTAAATCATCCCATACACATCAGCATAGAAAATGGAAAATAAAAATAAAACATGAAAACAGAATTGTCATCAAAGGAGCCCTTGATTAGCTTAGTTCTCCTCACAAATTACAATGTTATAGTGAAAAAAAAAAAAAACATTTACGATTCACACTATATACAAAAATCCCTCACACACAGTGTAATAACAACCAGATCGTAACAGTTAAGATTGCTAAGTATTTTTTCTTCAAAATTGTACTTCAAGTACATTTTTACTATGACAACGAGTTAACCCTAAAGTTTAAAGGCTATTGTTTCATTTTTCTGATAACATGGAAGAAAAATGGAAAAGAAACACTAGAGAACAGCGAGCCTATTTCTAATGATTCCAAAACAGTCATTAGAAAAAATTTAAACTAAACAAAAATGAGACTTCGTATGCCCTAAAAAATTCACCTAGCTATTAAAGTCTAACCTGACTAACCCAAACAGTGTTATTCCGCCATCTCAGTGACGAAACTTCCAAATTTTATACATGGATTTTCTAATAAAAAAATGCTGCAAATGTTTGACTTTAAGTGGCAATATCCAACCAAATTGTTCAAAGTCCAAAAGGTATTGCATTCTACGTAGAGTCTGTATCCAAGTTTTCTTCCACGAGTACCTTTCGTGGGGGACCAAAAATTATTATTTACGTATCTTTTACCTAAATTTATGAATTAAACAAATAAATAATAATTACAAGATTACTTAATCAATTAGAAAACTTCATTTTAATCCTTAAAAAAGATGAGTTTTAGATTATAACCATATGTAAAATTAAAATCCAATTTTAGCCCCTAGCACATTTAATCATATAATTTATTAGTTGTATTTTGATGTTTTATTTTATCCTTTTATTTTTATTTTAATGTATTAATTACATTTAAATTTAATTTTTATTTCATTCATCATAATATATTTTAATGTCTACATTTAGGCAACTAATTCTTTTATAATATATATTCCAATAACAATTTTGTATGTTCTTTATTTAGGTAAATTAATACATTTGAATATTTTGGTATATCCATCGGTACAAATATGTAGTTACATTGATTCAATATAATGCATTTCGGTCAATATAATGTATTTCGTTATGTACACTTTGATACACATATTTGAGTATCGACTTTTAGGTACATTAATTCAATTATTATATTTCGGTAAATACATTTAGGTACATACATTTTGGTATTGATATTTAGGTACATACATTTTCGGTATTGACATTTAGGTACATACATTTCGGTATTGACATTTAGGTACATTAATTCAATATAATACATTTCGGTACATACATTTAGGTTCATTATAATATATTTCGGTACAATCATGTATGTACAAATATTTCGGTACAAAAAAGTCAATTTTATATATTTTGACACAATCATTTCTGAACACTTATGTATTTATATATTTTTGTATCACAAATTTTTTTTAATATTTTCTCATTTACATTCATTTCTAATTAAAAAAAAAAACTAAATATGTGCATATTAATAAAATTAAAATTTAATATGGAGAGATTAAATAAAAATACACATTAAATAACAAAAATTGAATGTAAATTTTGATAAAAGTACACTCAAGGGATTAAATTAAATATTTAATCTAGCACCAGGTTTTTTTTAAATTTTAATCATTTGTAAAGATTAATGTTCAAAAACCCCCCTTAATCAATATTAATACATTTAGCAAGTAATCAGTAGTGCTTTGACAAACCTTGGTTCTGCAATAATGAATTTTCTGAAAGGTCTGCTAAATGTTTTAGTTCTTCAGCACCTCCTTCTGCAGCTCTGCTCTTCCTTGGACACCATAAAATTTGATCAACCCGTCGGAGACGGTGATTTCTTGGTGTCCAAGAACGAGACCTTTGTCCTGGGATTCTTTAGTCCCGGGATATCTACCAACCGCTATGTCGGAATTTGGTACAAATTTTCGGAAGACTTGGTTGTGTGGGTGGCCAACAGAGATAATCCCATCAATGGCAGCTCAGGAGTTCTCTCAATAGGTTCTGATGGAAACCTAGTGCTGCAAGCCAATACTAGCCAAGGCCTTGTGCCTCTGTGGTCAACAAATGTTTCGATATCATCAGCGAGCAACGGTAATATTTCTGCGCAAATTCTTGATTCAGGAAGCCTTGTTTTGGCTCAACAAGGCAGCCAGGATGTTTTTTGGCAGAGTACTGATCACCCTACAAATATTCTTCTTTCGAATATGAAAATCGGGTTGGACAGAAGAAGTGGCATAAACCGGTTCCTCACGTGTTGGAACTCGGACAATGATCCTGGGACGGGAAATGTTTCGTTGAGAATGGAACCGAATGGATCGCCTCAGTTGATCTTGTACAAGGATGATGCTAAGTCGTGGAGGTCAGGACAGTGGAACGGGATTCAATGGGGCGGCATACCTGCCGTGCAGCGGAACGTTGTGTTTAAGATCAATTTTGTGAACAACCAAGATGAAATTGCTGTGCAGTGGACTGTTCTCGACCCTTCAATTTACTCGGTGATCACAATAGACTGGTCGGGAACACTCAACCAGCTATCATGGCAGGACCAGCAGCACCAGTGGGTTTCACTTTGGTCGGCACCATTGGATGCCTGTGACAGCTATGGCAAGTGTGGTCAATTTGGCAATTGCAATCCTTACACCAACAGTGGGTTCAACTGCACATGCTACCCCGGATATGAACCAACCTCACCGCAGGATTGGGATTTAAGAGATGGGACAGATGGGTGCAAGAGGCCGCAGGACTCGCTGTCCATGTGCAGGAACGGCGAGGGTTTTGTGAAGATGAAAAATGTAAAGGTTCCAGACACGTCCTCTATAAAATTGGAGAATAATTTGAGCATAGTAGCGTGCGAGGAGGAGTGCTTGAAGAACTGCTCGTGCTTGGCATACGCGAGTGCAGATGTGAGGAATGGAGGGACTGGATGCATGACATGGTATAGAGATTTGATGGATACTAAGCAGTTCACAGAAGGCGGGCAAGATTTGTACATTCGCGTTGATGCAGTTGTTTTAGGTACCTTATTTTCCTACAGATTGCGTCAATTACATGTTTCAACTTCATACCATTCATAGCACTGGTGAATTGACCTTTTTTTTCATATTTTCAGCTCAGTATAAAAACAAGTCAGGAGGAGGGTATTTTTCCGGGAGAAGGCGACTGGCTATTATATTGGTAGTGTCAATTTCTGTCCCCTCATTGCTCATCCTCGCAGTTCTATGCTGGTTCGGGAAAAGGAGCAGGAAAGGTATGCGAAAAGGAAAAGTTTCCCCTTCTGTCGTCTTGTAAATTTGTTTGCAGCTTTATTTCAGCTCAAATTTCATTTTCTTTGTGAAATTTTTTATACCCTGAAATTTCAATGGAATTGAGACAGGGAGAGGAGGAGAACCCAGATTTCTGAACGATCCCGCTGCTTCTGGTGTACGAAGCTATGAAGATTTGCCAATAAAAAATGAGGTTGATGAACACAGAGGAGACACAGATTTACCTTTTTTCGATTTAACCACTGTGGTTGCAGCCACAGAAAACTTCTCTTCTGCTAACAAGCTTGGACACGGCGGCTTCGGCACGGTATATAAGGTACTTTCCCTAGAACATTTTGAGTGTCTCAGCATTTTGTGGCTTCAAATAAAATGTGAAATACGCTTCCGTGTACTTTGTTTACTCTGCTGCAAATATATCAATACATAAGCTCTGTGATATTGAGGCAGATAAGACAGAATTGGATATAAACATTATATCGATCTGAAGTTGTCATTAAGATTGTCGAGTCTTCACTGTGATTTCAGGGATGTCTAGCTGATGGACAGGACATAGCTGTCAAAAGATTATCGAGAAATTCAGGACAAGGCGTAGATGAATTCAAGAACGAAGTAATGCTTATAGCAAAGCTTCAGCATAGAAATCTTGTGAGGCTTTTGGGTTGGTGCATACATAAAGAAGAGAGGATGCTAATCTATGAATACATGCCGAATCGCAGCTTGGACTTATGCATTTTCGGTATGCAATCTATGAATACATGCTGAAATTAAGAAATCCTAAACTTGTAGCTCATAGAAGCTTTTATGTGTTGTGTTCAGATAAAAACAGAAAGTCGTTGTTAGATTGGAGAAAAAGATTTCAAATTATCATTGGGATTGCTCGAGGCGTCCTATATCTTCATCAAGATTCGAGACTAAAAATAATCCACAGGGATTTGAAAGCAAGCAATGTTTTACTGGATGGTTCAATGAACCCAAAAATATCAGATTTTGGCATGGCAAGAATGTTCGGGGATGACCAAATTGAAGCAAACACGAATAGAGTTGTTGGCACCTAGTAATTCTCTCCTCTCACTTGAAATAAAACTCTAGAGCTGATATTTTTTTTAGTACTGATAATGTGTGATTGCAGCGGTTACATGTCACCGGAGTATGCTATGGATGGGCTATATTCCACAAAATCCGATGTGTTTAGCTTCGGAGTCTTGGCACTAGAGATCATTAGTGGCAGAAAGAACAGTTTCCAATTCGAAAACACCTCTCTGAATTTGGTTGGACTTGTAAGTAAACAAATAATTTTTTAGACGCTGAATCTAACTCTCGCATAGTCCAATGATCTAAACATTGTGCTCACACTTTTTTCAGATATGGGACTTGTGGACAGAAGGAAAAGTCTTGGACATAATTGATTCATCACTGAACCAGTCGTATTCGACTCATGAAGTTATGAGATGCATTCAGATTGGGCTCTTGTGCGTGCAAGAAAATGCAACAGACCGGCCAACCATGCTAGATGTTGTGTTCATGCTGGGGAATGAAACGAATCTTCCACATCCAAAAAAGGCAGCGTTTAGCTTCAAAACCGGCGGTCCAGATTCTTCAATGTCTAGAGGAGCTTCCTCTGTAAATGATATAACAGTAACAGTTATTGAAGCTCGTTGAGTTTGCACTTTTTAGGCTCTTGTAGAGATTTTGCTTTACTCTATAAAGTATTTGTACTCAAATCGAGATTTCTTTGTACGTGAAGATTTTAAATTCAAATTCAAATCCCAGAATCCAAACGAGGCCCAAATGTTTAAATTTTAGATCAAACATGAAGACGTGTGAGTAACAAATTGAAATTCTCAGTTGTAAACAAAAATCTTGGCCGTGATAGGTAGCGTGCGAATTCCCCTTCTTAACAAAACAAGTTTTAGTTTTTAATTTTTTTTATTACAAAAATAAGCTTGGAATTTTGACAAAAGTTAGAACTTATAAATTGATATGCACCAATTCATTTATTTTGGATTCATAAACATAGAAATTTTGAATTTTCATGTGAAAAAAATTTGGAATTTGGGACTCCAAGTGTTTTGAATTCTATGTAAATGAATGTCATTTCTAAATTTTTATGAGTGGGAGTTTAAAAATAAAAAATTCCTATTCATATTCGATCATTCTTGTAGTTTAACCAAACAAAAAAAAAAATTCAAATTCTTTACAAATTCTAAAAAATAAAATTCCGTAATTTTGAAATTCCTTAATAATTTTAAATTTCTTTGTCCAGTGTAAAGCTAAATTGAAATTCTCAGTTTTCGATAACTATGCTGGTAGCACACTAATGACTTTTTTGTTAAATTATTATTGATACTAAATTATTGGAGACCACATGCTAATGACTTAGGTTATAAAACATTTCTTCTTCTTTCAACGATGTCTTCTTATGTGGACCCAAAAAATGATGTCCTCATATATTATAACACTTCAGACAATATACTGTAATTTTAGGCCTAATCGGATAAATGGTCATCGTGGTCATAAGGTATTCGGATGATAGCCCATGTGGTAAAAAAAGTCGGATTTAAACCCCTGTGGTATAAATCTGTTAGGATTTATGCCCTTATGTTAAATAATGCTGACGTGGCTGCCACATATATGCCACGTGGCTACCAAATGTCTGCCACATGGCAAAAATAATAATTTTTAATTTAAAAAAAAAAAACCTGAATTTTTACAAAAAAAAAAAAAAAACCCAGATCTACAAGAAGAACAAGAAGAAGAAGGAAAAGGGAGAGGGAGGAGGGTCGCGCGGGGAGAGGGCTCCGACGAGGGGGGAGTTGGTCTCCGGCGGGAAGAAGAAGAAGAAGAAGAAGGGAGGAGTCGCGCGGGGAGACCGGCGGGAAGAAGAAGAAGAAGGAAGAAGGAGAGGGAGGAGGGTCGCGCAGGGAGAGGGCTCTGGCGGGGGGGGGGGGAATGGGCAGAGGGCGGGGGGAGCTTCTGGGTTTTTGTTTTTTTTTTTGGTTGTAAAAATTCAGGTTTTAAAAAAAAATTAAAAATTATTATTTTTGCCACGTGGCAGACATTTGGCAGCCACGTGACATATATGTGGCAGCCACGTCAACATTATTTAACAGAAGAGCATAAATCCTAATAGACTTAGATCACAGGGCTTTAAATCCTAACAGACTTAGACCACAGAGGTTTAAATCCGAATTTTTTTACCACAGGAGCTATCATCCGAATACCTTATGACCAGGGGAACCATTTATCCGATTAGGCCGTAATTTTATGCTTATCTACACTCTTATTTTTTTAATGATTTTAATAGTCACCTCGCAGCACTGAAGGCAATTATATTACTTTATTTTAAAGTAGGGGTGGTGCTGTGCAATTTTGGGGCAGATTTTAGTTTATTTATGAAATTACCACTGAGTCTATCTGCCCCCTGATTTAACGTTATTTGCAAAATTGCCACTGGGCTTCAGAATGGGTTTTGGGTCTTTGGGCAGAATTTTCGGTTTTGCGATCCACGCGTTGATGATCGCTGTGTAAGATCGCCGATTTGGTGAGGGGATGGGACAAAAACGGAAAGCCAAACCTCCGCCACAAACGAAGTCACGAACGCCACTCTCACTCACCCTCCACCGTTGCACACGAACCCAATCATAATTCTGAAATCCAAACACGACCTAGATGGTAATCCTTCAGAGAATGGCAATGGCCACTTCTTCTTCCTTCCTCTCAGTCCCTCTCCTAAAGGCCTCTTCTTTGCTTTCCCCAGTTAAACACTGCGCTTCGCCACTGAGCTCCGAGTTCAGGGCTCTGTCCCTCTACGGCGGTAGAGATGGAGTCTCTGTTGGAATATGAGTATAAAAACATGATTGTGGATTAGCTATTATATTGAATGAATTTTGAATGGAAAAGTCTTGATAAAGTGTTTGTGTAAATCCTATTTCTTGTAGGATTATGAGTGGTTTTAGTGTTCCTTTGGGAAAAGGTTTTGGATCCTTCTCGGATTGATCTTGTGCACTCATTGTGCAAAAGGGTTTCTGTTTTAGAGTCCAACACTAATTCTAATAGGAGAATGTGTTGGATTAATGCTGTATATAACCACAATCACTGCTCTTGCAAAGATACGGCTCATATTGTGTTGAATACCTATTGTTCAAAGAGCTCTCTAGTTTTGCTAAAGAGGAGAAGATTGTCTGGTGGTGAAGCTGCTATGGCTTCTTCGAGTTCAAGTTCTGCAGGTATGTTTTGATTGGTTTAATGCTGAGATTTATGGTTATGTTGTTCACATTGTTTGTTGGTAGTATTGGTGATTTATTGGCATATCTATGATCTGGCATGTTATTCTTACATGTGGTATCAGAGCCTGGACAGATTATTGCCATTAAGTTCGAAATTTTGTACAACAATTTGGACAAGAAACCATAATCTTAAAACCCAGAAACGCATAACCTGTTTTTGAGCATAACAGTAAAAAACGACACCGTTTAAAAAAAAAAAAAAAATTTAAATTTATACCGTTATGATCGCCGGGTTTGCGTCTTTTGCTTTGCCTTGCATCTTTTCTTTTCATGGTCTCTGGGTATATGGCGATTCAATGAATGATTCTTCTGATTCTCTCTGATTCTTCTCGTGTCAATTTCATTCATTGATTTCTCCAAACAGGTATGTCTGCAATCTTGAAACTTGAATTTAGGTTAAAAAGCTTATTTGAACTAGAGAACACCGTATATATGCAAATTTGTTAGCATCTCGCCAATTTGAATCAAAATTATCTAAATGGATAAACTGAAGAATTATTTTAATGTTTCCGCTGCTAATTTGTTTGGGTTTATTGAATTTTTTGATTTTCAATGCATGTGGTGTGATATTTGAATATCATCCCTTTCGAGCATGATTCTTGAATACAATCTTCTGTGAGTTGTTTACTCTATACATGGTTGTCTTTATTAAAGTTTGAGACCATGTGTATGACAAAATTGACTCATTATGAGGATTACATAGTGAAATAGATGGAAATCATGAATCCCGAAAAGATTCAATGTGATGATTTCATTGTTATCTTCTGCAGTTTCACTAAAAACAATGAATTTGGCTGCTGTACCTATACTCACTGGTGGGAGCAATTACAAAAAATGGAGAAGGGAAATGGAATTGCTCTTGACATTAAATGAGTATGATATAGCACTTGATACACCACAACCTGCGCCTCTTACTGATAAGAGTTCAAAGGCTGAGAAGGTTGAGTTCGAAAGATGGACAAGAGCTAATAAAGTGGCATTATCCATTTTGGAGAGCGGGATGACGGACACTGTTCGTGGAGGTATCAAAAGGTGTGATCTAGCAAAAGATTATTTCAAAGCTATTGAGAGCAAATTCAAGGAATCACAAAAGGCTGAGATTGCTCAGTATATGACCCTTCTCACAACTTACAAATTTGAAGGTGGTGGTTCAGTCAGAGATCACATTATGAGGATGACCGATGCGGCTGAGAAGCTTAATTCATTAGACATGAACATTTGTGAAAAGCAGCTAGTGTTCATGATTCTGCAAGCGCTTCCTTTGAAGTTCAGTCAATTAAAAGTCTCTTACAACACTCAAGATAAGTCATGGACAGTGGATGAACTGATATCTCAATGTGTTCAAGAGGAAAATCGACAGAAGCAAGACAAAGGAAAGGAAGCTGAGACCATCAATTTTGTGCAGACTTCTAAAAGGAGGGATCTCAATGCAAATTCTGGTAAATCTCCTCAATTCAAACATCCTGATAAATCTTTTGTGTCTGCTAAGAATTCCCATTCCTCTAAATCTAATAATCTTAAAGTTAAAACTAAAAACATTGAAAAGGTTAGGTGTCATCATTGCAAAACTAAAGGTCATTATAGAAAAGATTGTGAAATATTCAAAGAATGGCTTAGGGCTAAAGGTAGAACTAATGTATATGTCTGTGAGGAATCAAATCTCATTGAAATTCCGGCAAATTCCTGGTGGTTTGATACTGGTGCATCTGTGCATATAACCAATTCACTGCATGGTTTTGAAAAACAAAAACAAACAAATGATTATAACGTTTTTGTTGGTGAAGGAACCAGAGTTGTAGTTGAATCGATAGGGAAAGTGAAACTAAAATTGGCTTCTGAATTTGTGTTGGAACTGTCCAATGTTTTATATGTGCCTGCAATGAGAAGAAGTTTAATCTCTGCATCTAAGTTAGTAGCTGAAGGTGTTATTTTCATAGGTGATAAAGAATGCATCAAATTTTTTTGTAGGGGAGCCTTGATAGGAAAAGCAGTTTTGCATGATCAGTTATGGAAAATGCAGTGCACATTGTTGGACAATGAGTTAAGTGTTTTAAATACGACTGCCAAAAGAATGCAAAATTTTGACAACTCTTATATGTTGTGGCATAAAAGACTAGGACATATTTCGAAGGACAGGATCATGCAATTATCAAAATTAAATTTCATACCTGCTTTAGATTTTCATAATGCATCTGAATGCATTGACTGTATGAAGGGTAAAACCACCAACTTTAGGAAAATGGATGCCAATAGAAGTAAAAATTTGCTTGAGATTATACACACCGATGTTTGTGGACCTTTTCCTATCAAAACTATTTGTGGAAATTCATACTTTGTGAGTTTTATAGATGATTTCTCCAGACATGGTTACATATTTCTAATAAAAGAAAAGTCAGCAGTTCTTGAGTGTTTCAAAATTTTTAAATGTGAGGTAGAAAAACAACTAAACCTAGTGATTAAGATTGTTAGATCAGATAGAGGAGGGGAATACTTTGGCAGGCACACAGAAGCAGGACAACAAAAGGGTCATTTTGCACGGTTTCTTGAGCAGCAAGGTATTGTGGCCCAGTATACTACTCCGGGAACACCCCAACAGAATGGAGTGGCTGAGAGAAGAAACCGAACCTTGATGGGAATGGTTAGAAGTCTCATTTCAAGATCTAAGCTGCCTGGTTTTCTGTGGGGAGAAGCATTGAGGACATCAAACTATGTGTTGAACCGAGTGCCTACAAAATCAGTGCCAAAAACACCTTTTGAGCTATGGACTGGCAGAACACCAAGTTTTCATCATTTTCATGTGTGGGGTTGCAAAGCAGAAGCTAGGTTTTACAACCCAAATGAAAGGAAGCTCGATTCTAGAACCAATTCATGCTACTTTGTGGGATATTCAGAGAAATCGAAGGGTTTCAAGTTTTATTGTCCTCGAGCACAGACAAGAATTCAAGAGACTCACAATGCAGTTTTCTTAGAAGACCAAGATGTATCAGACTTAGTGCATGACACTTTTGAGTTTGAAGAATCAGAACAACTCGTTGGCTCGGTTCCAATGGCCTACAACCATATTTCAGTATTGCCTAGAAATCAGACAGAGGAAGAAGATCTTGATGAAGAGATGACACATGAAATAGTTGCTGAAATACAAAATGAACATGGAGATACCTTTTCTACACGAAATATACCCCTAAGTGCTCCAAGTTCTCCCATTGAGAAAGATACATGTCCAGTAAATGATCAATTGAATCTGAGGAAATCAAGTAGAGCCAAGAAACCTGCAATTTCAGCCGATTATGTCTATCTCCAGGAGGCAGAATTTGACATAGGTGATATAGATGATCCAGCCACTTATCAACAAGCAATTCAATGTTCTCAAGCTGCATTATGGAAGAAAGCAATGATGGAAGAGCTAGATTCCATGGCCAAGAACAAAGTATGGACCCTTGTGAACTCCAATTCAAATGCTAAACCAATAGGTTGCAAGTGGGTCTACAAAACTAAAAGGGATGCTGCAGGGAGCATAGAGAGATACAAGGCTCGGTTAGTAGCCAAAGGCTTTACTCAGAGAGAAGGGATTGATTACAATGACACGTTTTCACCTGTTTCTTCCAAAGATTCTATGAGGATCATCATGGCTTTGACATCTCATTTTGATCTGGAGCTACACCAGATGGATGTTAAAACCGCCTTTTTGAATGGTGATTTAGAGGAAGACATATACATGGTCCAACCTCCTGGATTTTCTGAAAGGGGGAAAGATAATATGGTCTGCAAGCTAAACAAGTCAATTTATGGACTTAAACAAGCATCTAGGCAGTGGTTCCTCAAATTTGATCAGGTAGTTACTGCTCATGGTTTTGTTGAGAACAAGATGGATGATTGCATATATTTAAAACACAAAGGATCAAAGTTCATTTTTCTGGTCCTATACGTTGATGATATTCTGCTTGCAAGTTCCGATATGCAATTACTTCGAGAGACGAAGACTGTTCTGAGTACCAATTTTGAAATGAAGGATTTAGGGGAAGCACATTATGTTCTGGGGATTGAGATAATAAGAGACAGGAAAAGAAAGCTTCTGGGGCTGTCTCAAAAGGGATACATTGAAAGGGTATTGAACAGATTTAATATGGAGAAATGCAATAAGGCAGATGTTCCAGTTAATAAAGGTGACAAGTTTTCTAGAGATCAATGTCCCAAGAATGAGAATGAGGTCGAATTGATGAAGTTGAAGCCTTATGCCTCATTAGTTGGAAGCATTATGTATGCTAATATTTGTACGAGGCCTGACTTAGCATTCATTGTTGGAATGTTAGGAAGGTTTCAATCAAATCCAGGAGAATCTCATTGGGTGGCTGCAAAGAAAGTATTACGATACATGCAGAGAACAAAAGCTTATCAATTAGTTTATGGCAGAGATGATTCCTTAGAATTGGTTGGGTTTACAGATTCGGATCTTGCTGGGGACGTAGATGAGAGGAAATCAACTGGGGGATACATCTTTATGCTAAATGGTGGTGCTATCTCCTGGAAAAGTGCTAAGCAAACAATAGTGTCTACTTCTACAATGGAGGCTGAATTCGTTGCGTGTTTTGAAGGAATGAAACAGGCAGTATGGTTGAGAAACTTTGTGGCTGAGATGAGAATTGTTGACTCAGTTAAAAGGCCTTTAAAGATGTTTTGTGACAATAATGCTGCAGTGTTTTTCTCCAAGAACAATAAGAGAACTTCGGCTTCAAGACTAATGGATGTGAAGTTTCTTAAAGTTAGAGAAATGGTGAAGAAATGAGAGATAGAAATTCTACATTTATCTACAGAGAAGATGATTGCAGATCCTCTTACTAAAGCTTTGCCAAACAATGTGTTTAAAGCACATGTTACTAGAATGGGAATTTTAGAAGCTTTTGACAAGTGGGAGTAATTGTGACCAGATTTGAGATGGCTTTGGAACTGTAGTGTTGCTTATGTTACTACGGTAGGAGATTTCCTGAGTTAAGTTAGTTATGGCATACTAATATCTTGTCTTAGTTAGTATTTCAGTTTGTTTTTTTTTATATGAATTCAATTTTTCCGTATTGTGATTAATTGATTCAGATAGTTAGCATTGCAATAAAATAGTTTGAGTTTGCTAGTAAATCAGTTTGTGATTTTACTGAAGTATACTTTGGAACTGTTTAGTATATTGTTCTGTTATGGATGGTTGTCGTTTAAGCTGAAATTTTAACTGTGATTGAGTTGAAATTGGTTTAAATGAGTGGGAGTAATGAATTTTGGCATTACTGAGATTGTTGTCGTATAACTACAAAAATGCAAAATTGGATATGTTGTGATTCTTGGATAAAGTCTGAGATTGTACAGATAGAGTCCTGGAGTTCCATATTTTGATATGCATAGGTAATGTTGTATACGAGGTTAGAAGCCTTATTCTGGACTTAGTGATCACTTCCATGATTCATTTAGTTAATCATTGTGTCTTTATACTCAAGTGGGAGAATGTTGGAATATGAGTATAAAAACATGATTGTGGATTAGCTATTATATTGAATGAATTTTGAATGGAAAAGTCTTGATAAAGTGTTTGTGTAAATCCTATTTCTTGTAGGATTATGAGTGGTTTTAGTGTTCCTTTGGGAAAAGGTTTTGGATCCTTCTCGGATTGATCTTGTGCACTCATTGTGCAAAAGGGTTTCTGTTTTAGAGTCCAACACTAATTCTAATAGGAGAATGTGTTGGATTAATGTTGTATATAACCACAATCACTGCTCTTGCAAAGATACGGCTCATATTGTGTTGAATACCTATTGTTCAAAGAGCTCTCTAGTTTTGCTAAAGAGGAGAAGATTGTCTGGTGGTGAAGCTGCTATGGCTTCTTCGAGTTCAAGTTCTGCAGGTATGTTTTGATTGGTTTAATGCTGAGATTTATGGTTATGTTGTTCACATTGTTTGTTGGTAGTATTGGTGATTTATTGGCATATCTATGATCTGGCATGTTATTCTTACAGTCTCCACCTCCTCGGCGATGGCCACAGAGGCTCAGGTCGCTACCCAAGACGACAAATTGAAGGATGCCCCCAGATGGAGGTAGTTGATAAGCCTGAGAAAGTCGTGCTTCCAACCAATGAGTCCTCCGAAAGCCTCATCAGAATTCGACACACGGTATTTTCGTTGTCATTATTTGGCTTCCTTCTTCCATTGTTTTTTCATTATACAACTGTTTGATATAGTTCGATATTACAGACATGAATTCCAGGAATTAGTTAAACACTTTATAATCTAATCAAATTAACAAGAAAAACTCAAACGAACAAAGCATAAGTGATTAAATAGAAGCAAACTGGAACTTGTAGCACGGTAATGGTTAGGTTATACAACATTTCTTCTTTTTTCAATTATGTGTTCATGTGTTATTACACTTCAGACAATGTACCGTACTTCTATGCATGGTACATACTGTTAATTTTCTTTTAATGATTGTAATAGTCTCCTCGCGGCAATGAAGGTAATTATATTTTCTTTGAACAACGGTGGAAAGCAACATAAAGATTTGTCGACATATTCAAAGATAACAAAACTCTTGGTAGAAAAAAATGCATCGGATACGTGGAGAGGAGAAGGGATTAGGTATAGTCGATCCATCTTTGGGTCGGACGTACTTTGTGTGCAAGAAAGGGCATCAGATAGGCCAACCATGGCGGAAGTTACTTTCACAAGGCATTACGTGGTGTTGAATTTTATGACAAAAATGAAAGGTAAAATCATTCATTACGGTCGTACTCGTACAGACTTGGCCCCATTCAGAGCCAATCTTATCTATCTATTGAATACAACTGGAAGTCGAGCGTATGCCCTTAAATAAGCGTTACTGAAACTCCTCCACGAGAAAGAAGCAGCCATTTAAGCACTCAAACTCCTCCATGAGAAAGCTAACAATGAATTCTACTGAATTCTTTTTTGTCAGTACTGTATTGCTCCTCTTCCTTGTGATTCTTCCCTCTTCCATTTCGGTTACCCTAGACGCCATTACAACAAACCAACCCCTAAGAGAGGGCGACGTTCTTCTCTCCACCACTAAATTCTTTGCACTAGGGTTTTTTAAGCCAGGCAATTCTCATAACCGTTACATCGGAGTTTGGTACAACAAAATTCCAATCAAAACCATTGTCTGGATTGCAAACAGAGAAAACCCCATAGTTCCTACTGCTGGAACTGGACTTCTAGCCATTCATGGAGATCATGGTGGCCTTGTTATTTATGGGGAGGACCAAAACACCCCTATCTGGTCCGCTAATCTCACCGTCTCTTCTCCAAACAATTCCGTGATAGCCAAGCTTTCGAATAAGGGAAATCTTGTTGTTGAAATTAATGGTGAAAAGGTGTGGCAAGGTTTTGATTATCCCACAAATACGATGCTTCCTTTTATGAAAATTGGGCTGGACAGGCGGTCCAGGTTGAACCGGTTCCTCACATCTTGGAAGTCCCAAGATGATCCGGGAATGGGCAACTGTTCGTTCCGGATGGAGCCAAGTGAGAGTCCACAGGAGTTCTTATACAAGGGTCAGACTCGATTGTGGCGGACTGGACCTTGGACCGGTGAAAGATGGTCCGGGGTGCCTGGAATTGTAAAACTATTCTTCACCAACGTTACTTTTGTGAACAATCAAGATGAGGTATCCATCATGGATCTAGTTCCTGAATCAAGCTTCGTAAAATTGGTGATCGATGAATCAGGAAACATTGAACGGTCCGCATGGGACGATGAAGTGCATAAATGGGTCCCGCATTGGTCGCCGGATTGGCAGTGTGATTCTTACGGGGTGTGTGGTCCGAATAGCATTTGTTACCCAAACTTTCAAGATAAATTTGAGTGCAAATGCCTACCTGGATTCGAACCCAAGTTGCAACATGAGTGGTATTTGAGAGATTGGTCAGGCGGGTGCGTGAGGCAAAAGGGTCCATCCGTTTGCCAAAACGGGGAAGGGTTCGTGAAGTTGGAACGTGTGAAGATGCCGGACACTTCTACGGCACGTGTGAACATGAGTTGGAGTCGGGAAGCATGTAAAGAAGAATGCCTGAGAAATTGTTCTTGCACGGCATACGCAAATGCAGATGAAAGGCAGGGAGGGAGTGGCTGTATAACATGGCATGGGGACTTGATTGACACAAGGACTTTTTTGGATACAGGTCAAGATTTATATGTGCGAGTTGATGCAAATGTTTCAGGTATATTTCCATTATCAATTTATCTTCTTTCTTCTCTTTTCCTTATCAATAATTCCCCTCATAACACCGAGGTTCCATGAAGAAAAAAAAAATCTTCTTTCTTTATTTCATTAAAAATTTTGAGGAATTATTATTTAGTTTGGTAGTTGTACGTTTGTTGTTATTCTAAAAAAATCATTTGGCACTGGTCTCTTGCCAAATAATAAAAGTGAAATTAATCAGTCAAGACTGTACGATGACTTTTTTAGAGGACTAATTTTTTTTATAAAAAATTCTGAAATTTCTATAAATTAATACTAAAAATTTAGTTCTTATGTTCATTGAAGCTTTTTACAAGGTTTTTTTTCCCGAATTTTTACAAGGTTTTTTAAACATGGAAATAAATGCTTGTATATCTGCAGCTCAATACGCAAAGAAGTCAAACAGTTCTTTTGGCAAGAAGAGGAAGCTGGAAGTTTCAGTAGCATGTGGTCTATTGTTCTTCCTCTTGTTTTCCCTTGCATGTTGGTTGGTAAAGAGGAAGAGAAAAGGTAAACAAATTTCGTTTTACTAGGTTGCCCTCTAATCATTCACAATTATGTAACTGGATATTGGTTTTAATTAATTAAGAACACAATATTATCTGTTTATGTACTTTTATCACAGGTAAGAGAAGTCAGGATAAATTTTTCAATGTGACCATAGCATCAACCTCCTGGGAAGATTCTTCTGCTAGAACAAATATTGATGAAAGTGGAATAAACTCCGAATTACCATTCTTTGAACTAAGTGCCATAGTTAAGGCCACAAATAATTTCGCTTCCAACAACAAGCTTGGAACAGGTGGTTTCGGCTCCGTTTATAAGGTACGTAGTTGCCCTCAGATAATGTCTCAAATCACAAATCAAACTTTGAATAGACATTTTTTAGATATATTTTTTAGCCATCTACACTCCAAATCAAATATTTTATTATTTTTTCCTCTACTCACCCTTCCATAAGGATATATATCCAAACTATATTGCTTACAAGCTAAGCTAACATTTAGCTCTATTGACACTTGCAAACAATAGGATTACAAGACCATTACAGTTAACAAAAATCAAGAGACCCGTCCAATAAAGACTGGAAAGGCTGACTCAAAAATATATTTCATTAAAATTCAAACTCAATCAATAATCGATAAGTGATGAGAACTATCTTGTTTCTACTTTTCACAATTATCCCACACGGTGATGCAGGTTTTGAAACTGTATAAAACACGTAGAAAGTTTTAAATCTATATATGGTAAGCCATACTACTTATATATATGTGGAAATCTATTCACAAACCTATTGTTAAGCCATACTAATTATATATAAGTGATGGTTGGATGGTATTAATCTTCTACACAAAAAAAGCAAGTGTTTCCCACCCTAGGAAATTGTTAAGCACCTATCCAACTAATTGAGTGGAAACAGTATGGTGCTTCCCAATCTAAACAGTAGGAAATTGTTAAGCACCTATCAAACTAATTGAGTGGAAACAGTATGGTACCTACCTTGAGCTTGAAAGAGAGAGGAGGAAGAACGACGGTGCCCTTCTTCCGCAGAATTTTGCCGATGTTGTTTCCGGCCGTCGCCGCCAGCGCTAGGAAGATCGACTCTCACATCCCAAGAACCCTAATTTATAAACTCCCAATCAAACTCAAAAAGGATAGAGGAAACCCAAATAAAGGGAAATTCGAGAAATTCAACATACCGTAAGACGCTTTCTGACATCGAGAGATACGGGAATCAGAGAGAAAAGAAGAAAAGAGGAAGATGAAACATTGTGGGTTTTCCAGTAGAGAAGGAGAGAGAGAGAGGAGAGACGAAATATGGCAGGAGAGCGCAAGCGTAGAAGAGAAAGAGGAAAAGAGGTGAGAGGAGAGCGCGTCTAACCCGATTTCCCAATCCCGTCCCAAACCCTCTGTACAAAATTGTGGGCATTTTGGTCAACAAACAAAATAGTGGCAGAGTTGTAAATACAACAAAATAGTGCAATTGAAAACCTTACTTTAGATTAAAGTAATAATTCAAAATACTGCGATCTTTTGTTATTTCAATCGCGTTTCTCCTTCACTTGAAGTAGTCAAAGCATTTTTATGCATATGCATTGAGTTTTACTCTTTTGTTAATGTATAAATGCAATTTCAAGGGGAGGATATATATATAGAGCTACGATTATGTTGATAATTTTCCTGAAAGGTAAGTGCACTATAAGTTGAATTTGGATTATAAATTCAGGGTGTGCTTGATAATGGAAAGGAGATAGCAGTGAAAAGACTAGCCAAGAATTCTGGCCAAGGAATTGGAGAGTTTAAGAATGAAGTTGTGCTGCTTTCAAAGCTCCAACACAGGAACCTTGTGAGGATCATGGGTTGCTGCGTTCAAGATGAAGAGAAGATGTTGATCTATGAATACTTGCCAAACAAAAGTCTTGACTTTTTCATTTTCGGTATGCTTTCTTTTACTTTTGTTATTCTTTTTATACAAGCAATATTGTGGAGGGGAAATCGAGCTCAGGACCTCAGGTGTAGGATTGAATACTCTTAACTCAACTTAGTTACAAGTACCCTTCTTTTCACTTGTGTATCTAAAATTGTCGGTTAGAAACCTTGAACCAAGCAAGAATACAATCTAATTTACTTTGCTTATTTTTTTCCCATACGAAGCAAAAGGGGCGTTCTTGGATTGGACAAGATGCTTTGAGATAATCTGTGGGATTGCTAGAGGGATCTTATATCTTCATCAGGATTCGAGATTAAAAATCATCCATAGAGATCTAAAGGCTAGCAATGTTCTGTTGGATTCTGCTATGAACCCTAAGATTTCAGATTTTGGTATGGCTAGGATATTTGGAGCTGAACAAATTGAAGCAAATACAAACCGTGTGGTTGGGACATAGTAAGTTTCATTCAAAACTGAAAGTACACCTGTTTTTTAAAAGTTCATCCCTACGAGTTATACAATTAACTTTTGTTGAATAATACAAAAAGAAGCTGTGATAATTAATCAATTTTATTTTGTTATTTCAGCGGTTATATGTCACCAGAGTATGCAATGGAAGGACTTTTTTCAGTAAAGTCTGACGTATATAGCTTCGGCGTTTTACTACTAGAAATTGTTACTGGCAGAAAGAACATTGGCTACCACCACGATAGTCCTTACTCAAATTTAGTTGGACATGTAAGCATAACATTAAGACATTACCAAACTTCTCTCCATCTGCTTTTATAACTTGATGATTAATTTGTAAATGGTTTTTAGGTTTGGGACTTGTGGAAGGAAAATAAAGCCTTGGAAATCATTGATTCATCTCTGGGAGAATCATACCCTGTCAACGAAGTTCTAAGATGTATTCACATTGCCCTTTTGTGCGTGCAAGAGCAAGCAAAGGATCGTCCACTCATGTCAGCAGTGGTTTCCATGTTGGGTAATGATGCAACAATTCCTTCACCAAAGCAACCTGGATTTTTGTTGAAGAGAGGTTATCATACTAGTGGAGACCCATCAACCAATACTGATGAAGCTTGCTCTGTAAATGAGATGACCTATACAGAAGCAGAAGGTCGCTAAGGGGAGAACCAGACGTATAATCGGACATACTATATTATTCAATTGAGAATCACATGATGAGTGAGATAAGAAGAGAGGATATACCCCGATTTCCCTCAATAATTTGCCTTATAACTAGGGATCTAAGTTCTATTTTAATATGCAACACTCATCATCTGTCTTGTTGTAAATACACGTTATAAAATATATGCCCTATAATTGGGGATCTAAGTTCTATAGCTGCTATACTCATCATTTGTCTTGTTGTAAATACAAGCTATAAATTATTTGCAACATTCAACATCAGTCCGACTAGGCTACATAGAAGTACTTTTCGACCGCCAAAGACATGTAGGAAGGCTGATAATTTTATGACACAAGGTTTTAGGAGCAAACCTACTCAAACACTAATCATGCCACATGTCAACCTGCAATCAAAAGAAAAAGTCTAGGATGGGACGCTGGGAACACATTGGACCTATGGATGTTACTAGAAATGTTGCCCAGACATTGATGCGGGAATACAAATTGTATGAAACATTATGTATGAATGATATAAAAGGTTATGTCATAAACGAAATTGTGAGATGCATAAAATATAATTGCCCTCTTGTGTGCTCAAGAGTATGCTACTGACCGGCCAACCATGTCGTCGGTTGTTTTCCAAAACAGCCTGCATTTTTATTGAGGAGGAATTGTACTTGTGGAGATCAATCAACAAGTACTGAAGGTGACATGTACAGAAAAAGAAGCTCGCTAAAAAAAGACCTAGGATATCGAAAATGTTCCAGAAGATATATATGTAATAGTAGTAGTTTGCAAAAGACAATATTAAGCGCATACAATATTAAGCACGAATTCCTTATTGGCTTTTTACTTTTTTATATTAACCGCGGGATTGCCAGCGAGAAAGTAGAAATGGCGGGGGGCCTTTTTTTCTCTTTCTTTTCCTTTTTTTTACTTTTTAAGTTTTTAAATATAAAAACTAAAATGTTTTTTGTTATCTTTATCTTTCTATTTCACACTCTCATATTGACACTCAATGTTATGGTTTGATGGTATTATTCTTTACTTGTAAGTAAGATGTATTAAGTTTGAAAATGTTTCACGAGATATATGTAATAGTAGCAGCTTGCAAAAGATAATATTAAGCTCATACAATTTGTTACTGTGTGAAGAAAGCGTGAACCAAATTTACCATGCTTTGAAAATGAAGATTCTCACAGCAAAGTGAACCTTGCTGATGTTAAATAAACAACAACTAAATTTTATCCCATTAAATGAAGTCGACTGTATGAATCCTAAAATGTCACATCACTTGATTTTATTCAAAGTCTTTCGTTAGGTAACCTTATTGATATTAGAGCTCATAAAATTTAAGAAAAAAAGAAACGTGACTTCTTGTGGCTTTTTGGTTGACGCATGCATGCCTTCACACAAAAGCTTGGACTCTTTCAAATTTGGCGGACCTTTTAATTCCTAGTATTTCTAATTCAAGTATGTTACGGTCAATCTCAGGCGTGTATATAAAAGGTGGAGGATGGAGCAATGTGCATGTCTACGTATAGAAATCAATTCTCTGGAAAAAAAAAAAAAAGTACTAGCCATAAATTCTCGGAATGAAACAATCAACGGTATATAAAGGGGGCATATAAAGGGGTATAATATCCACACATCCCTTTTTACTTCTCTCACACATTTTCGATTTTCCGCTGTCGGATCAAATGAATTGAAGAAGATCAACGGATAAAAATTAACAAATGTGTGAAAAATAAAAAAAAGTGTGAATAGCACACCCCCATATAAATGTCCGTGTGCAACTTGTTTAGAAAAATCAAACAGCTTCATTTTAAGATCATCCATTGGCTAATTAACAAGTTTATTATTTATTTATTTAGGCTAATTAACAAGTTTAGGATTCTCATGAAGTAAATAAAAGTATGAGTTCTACAGTGGCGGCTAATGAAGTCAGTATTATGTTGCTTATCTTTCTTGTACTTCTCCCATCTTGCATTTTTACCCTAGCTGGATAATATTCGCAATCGGATTCTTCAGCCCCATACATTCTTCAAACTTCTATGTTGGAGTTTGGGATAACAAAATTCCAGTGCAAACCATCATTTGGGTTTTAAACAGGGACAACCGTATTACCCATTAACAGAGATCATGGAGGCCTCTATGTAAATGACCAAAATATCCCTCTCTATCAAGATTTTAGGTTGCTGCGTTCGAGATGAAGAAAAGACGTTATAACCTATGAATACGTTCCGAACAAAGGTTTGGACTGTTGCGAATTATATATTAGTTAAAGTGTACATAGTAGTTTATTGTTCCATATTGGTGAAGTACATATGCAATACTAATTGTAACTCATATATATTCCACTTTGGAGATTAATAAATAGATAAGAAAATTTCAAATATTGTCATATATATTTTTGGTATTTACTATGTTTAGTTTAATAAGATATCAGAGCAGTTTGCTCTTGGTGACCTGTGTGCTTTAATTTTGTGCCCACAGTTTTCGTGATTTCCTTTTATGAAAAAAAGAAGTGAATAGTGTCGCGCTTGCTACAGTGCGTGAACAGTGGTCTACTTTGTGAACAGTGATTCTCTACAGTGCCGTAAATAATTATTGCTACAGTATCATGAACAGCGATCCTCTACAGTGCCGTCAACAGTGATTGCTATTGTGTTCTGGTAAATTGTTTTTATTTCGCTGCGTATCTTTTGTGCCTTTATTGTTCGTGATTTTGTTCAATGGCTTAATATAATTATAATATTGTTATGCATCTTGATGGAACAAATAAATAGATAATTGATACTGGGGTCACTGATCATGTGACTAGTGACCCTAGAGTGTTTGATGAGTTATGTGACTATATTCGTGATCCGTATATTACTAGTGCAAATGGAACACCTTTCCCTATGAAGGATGAATGCACTATCTCTCTGACTCCAACCTTATCACTGATCCGTGCTTTACTTGTTCCTGATGTTAAGTGTAATCTTTTGTCGGTAGGAAAACTTCATGATATTAGTCACCAGACGACTACCGTTTACACCCCAACAAAATGGTGTGTCCCTAAACTGCCTATCCTGTGGTGTGATAACATTTCAGCCATCTCTTTAGCCTCTAATCCAATTTTTCATGCTCGCACGAAGCATGTTGAGATTGATTATCATTACATTCGCGAACTGGTTCTAGCTAATCTTCTCAAAGTCCAGTTTGTTTGTAGTGCTAATCAATTGGCTGATCTTCATACAAAATCTTTGTCTAAAAATCAGTTCCGATACTTGTGTTCCAAGCTTCCCATTGGAATCAACTCGGATTCCTCCTCTCGCTTGAGGGGGTATATCACTACTACAAAACCATTTAATAATGTCGTTACTATAATCGACAAAAAACAGCTCTTACTGTCGGATATTTTACAAAAGCTAAATGTTGATGTTAAATAGATTAGTAAAAGCTAAATGTGGTTAGTTTGTTATTAACTATAGTTAGTTAGAATGGTTACAAGTTTAGTTAAGATAGTCAAGGGTATATTTGTAAAGAGCTAAAGGCTATATATATTCTCTTCTGTGTAATTGTAAATTCATTGAGTGAAATACAATCTTGTAGAAGAAGTTTTATCGTTCTTTATCGTTCTTTAGGAATTTGGTACAAATTTTCGGAAGACTTGGTTGTGTGGGTGGCCAACAGAGATAAGCCCATCAATGGTAGGTCAGGAGTTCTCTCAATAGGTTCTGATGGAAACCTAGTGCTGCAAGCCAATACTAGTCAAGGCTTTATTCCTCTATGGTCAACAAATGTTTCGATATCATCAGACAGCAACGATAATATTTTTGCGCAAATTCTTGATTCAGGAAACCTTGTTTTGGCTGGCAACCAGGATGTGTTTTGGCAGAGCACTGATCACCGTACAAATATTCTTCTTCCGAATATGAAAGTCGGGTTGGACAGAAGAAGTGGCATAAACCGGTTCCTCACGTGTTGGAACTCGGACAATGATCCTGGGACGGGGAATGTTTCGTTGAGAATGGACTCGAATGGATCGCCTCAGTTGATCTTGTACAAGGATGACGCTAAGTGGTGGAGGTCAGGACAGTGGAACGGGATTCAATGGGGCCGCATACCAGCCATGCATCGGAGCGTTGTGTTTAAGATCTATTTTGTGAACAACAAAGATGAATTTCTGTGCAGTGGACTGTTCTCGACCTTTTAATTTACTCGGTGATCACAATAGACGGGTCGGGAACACTCAACCATCTATCATGGCAGGACCAGCAGCACCAGTGGGTTTCGCTTTGGTCGGCACCATTGGATGCTTGTGACAGCTATGGCAAGTGTGGTCAATTTGGCAATTGCAATCCTTACACCAACAGTGGGTTCAACTGCACATGCTACCCCGGATATGAACCAACCTCACCGCAGGATTGGGATTTAAGAGATGGGACAGATGGGTGCAAGAGGCCGCAGGGCTCGCCGTCCATGTGCAGGAACGGCGAGGGCTTTGTGAAGATGGAAAATGTAAAGGTTCCAGACACGTCCTCTATAAAATTGGAGAATAATTTGAGCTTAGAAGCGTGCGAGGAGGAGTGCTTGAAGAACTGCTCGTGCTTGGCATATGCGAGTGCAAATGTGAGGAATGGAGGGACTGGATGCATGACATGGTACAGAGATTTGGTGGATACTAAGCAGTTCACAGAAGGCCGGCAAGATTTGTACATTCGCGTTGATGCAGTAGTTTTAGGTACCTTATTTTCATTCAGATTGCGTCAATTACATGTTTCAACTTCATAACTTTCATAGCACTGGTGAATTGACCTTTTTTTTCATATTTTCAGCTCAGTATAAAAACAAGTCAGGAGGAGGGTATTTTTCCGGGAGAAGGCGACTGGCTATTATATTGGTAGTGTCAATTTCTGTCCCCTCATTGCTCATCCTCGCAGTTCTATGCTGGTTCGGGAAAAGGAGCAGGAAAGGTATGCGAAAAGGAAAAGTTTCCCCTTCTGTCGTCTTGTAAATTTGTTTGCAGCTTTATTTCAGCTCAAATTTCATTTTCTTTGTGAAATTTTTTATACCCTGAAATTTCAATGGAATTGAGACAGGGAGAGGAGGAGAACCCAGATTTCTGAACGATCCCGCTGCTTCTGGTGTTCGAAGCTATGAAGATTTGCCAATAAAAAATGAGGTTGATGAACACAGAGGAGACACAGATTTACCTTTTTTCGATTTAACCACTGTGGTTGCAGCCACAGAAAACTTCTCTTCTGCTAACAAGCTTGGACACGGCGGCTTCGGCACGGTATATAAGGTACTTTCCCTAGAACATTTTGAGTGTCTCAGCATTGTGTGGCTTCAAATAAAATGTGAAATACGCTTCCGTGTACTTTGTTTACTCTGCTGCAAATATACCAATACATAAGCTCTGTGACATTGAGGCAGATAATACAGAATTGGATGTAAACATTATATCGATCTGAAGTTGTCATTAAGATTGTCGAGTCTTCACTGTGATTTCAGGGATGTCTAGCTGATGGACAGGACATAGCTGTCAAAAGATTATCGAGAAATTCAGGACAAGGCGTAGATGAATTTAAGAACGAAGTAATGCTTATAGCAAAGCTTCAGCATAGAAATCTTGTGAGGCTTTTGGGTTGGTGCATACATAAAGAAGAGAGGATGCTAATCTATGAATACATGCCGAATCGCAGCTTGGACTTATGCATTTTCGGTATGCAATCTATGAATACATGCTGAAATTAAGAAATCCTAAACTTGTAGCTCATAGAAGCTTTTATGTGTTGTGTTCAGATAAAAACAGAAAGTCGTTGTTAGATTGGAGAAAAAGATTTCAAATTATCATTGGGATTGCTCGAGGCGTCCTATATCTTCATCAAGATTCGAGACTAAAAATAATCCACAGGGATTTGAAAGCAAGCAATGTTTTACTGGATGGTTCAATGAACCCAAAAATATCTGATTTTGGCATGGCAAGAATGTTCGGGGATGACCAAATTGAAGCAAACACGAATAGAATTGTTGGCACCTAGTAATTCTCTTCTCTCACTTGAAATGAAACTCTAGAGCTGATATATTTTTTTAGTACTGATAATGTATGATTGCAGTGGTTACATGTCATCGGAGTATGCTATGGATGGGCTATATTCCACAAAATCCGATGTGTTTAGCTTCGGAGTCTTGGCATTAGAGATCATTAGCGGCAGAAAGAACAGCTTCCAATTCGAAAACACCTCTCTGAATTTGGTTGGACTTGTAAGTAAACAGATAATTATTCAGATGATAAATCTAACTCTTGAATAGTCCAATAATCTAAGCATTGTGCTCACACTTGTTTCAGATATGGGACTTGTGGACAGAAGGAAAAGTCTTGGACATAGTTGGTTCATCACTGAACCAGTCGTATTCGACTCATGAAGTTATGAGATGCATTCAAATTGGGCTCTTGTGCGTGCAAGAAAACGCAACGGACCGGCCAACCATGCTAGATGTTGTGTTCATGTTGGGGAATAAAACGAATCTTCCACATCCAAAAAAGGCAGCGTTTAGCTTCAAAACCAGTGGTCTGGATTCTTCAACGTCTAGAGGAGCTTCCTCTGTAAATGATATAACAGTAACGGTTATTGAAGCTCATTGAGTTTGCACTTTTTAGGCCCTTGTAGAGATTTTGCTTTACTTCAAGTATTTGTACTCAAATCGAGATTTCTTTGTACGTGAAGATTTTTAAATTCAAATTCAAATCCCAGAATCCAAAAGAGGCCCAAATGTTTAAATTTTAGATCAAACATGAAGACGTGTGAGTAACAAATTTAAATTCTTAGTTGTAAACAAAAATCTTGGCCATGATAGGTAGCGTGCGAATTCCCCTTCTTAACAAAACAAGTTTTAGTTTTTAACTTTTTTTTATTACAAAAATAAGCTTGGAATTTTGACAAAAGTTAGAAATTATAAATTAATATGCACCAATTCCTTTGTTTTGGATTCATAAACATAGAAATTTTGAATTTTCGCGTAAAAAAAATTTGGAATTTGGGACTCCAAGGGTTTTAAATTCTATGTAAATGAATGTCATTTCTAAATTTTTATGAGTGGGAGCTTAAAAATAAAAAATTCCTATTCAGATTCGATCATTCTTGTAGGTTAACCAAACAAAAAAGAATTCAAATTCTTTACAAATTCTAAAAAATAAAATTCTGTCATTTTGAAATTCCTTAATAATTTTAAATTTCTTTGTCCAGTGTAAAGCTAAATTGAAATTCTCAGTTTTCGATAACTACGCTGGTAACACGCTAATGACTTTTTTGTTAAATTATTATTAATACTAAATTATTGGACCACGTGCTAATGACTTAGGTTATAAAACATTTCTTCTTCTTTCAACGATGTCTTCTTATGTGGACCCAAAAAATGATGTCCTCATACATTATAACACTTCAGACAATATACTGTAATTTTATGCTTATCTGCACTCTTATTTTTTTAATGATTTTAATAGTCACCTCGCGGCACTGAAGGCAATTATATTACTTTATTTTACAGTAGGGGGTGGTGCTGTGCAATTTTGGGGCAGATTTCAGTTTATTTATGAAATTACCACCGAGTCTATCCGCCCCCTGATTTAACGTTATTTGCAAAATTGCCACTGGGCTTCGGAATGGGTTTTGGGTCTTTGGGCGGAATTTTCGGTTTTGCGATCCACGCGTTGATGATCGCTGTGTGGGATCGCCGGCTGTGTGGGATTTGGTGAGGGGATGGGACAAAAACGGAAAGCCAAACCTCCGCCACAAACGAAGTCACGAACGCCACTCTCACTCACCCTCCACCGTTGCACACGAACCCAATCATAATTCTGAAATCCAAACACGACCCAGATGGTAATCCTTCAGAGAATGGCAATGGCCACTTCTTCTTCCTTCCTCTCAGTCCCTCTCCTAAAGTCCTCTTCTTTGCTTTCCCCAGTTAAACACTGCGCTTCGCCACTGAGCTCCGAGTTCAGGGCTCTGTCCCTCTACGGCGGTAGAGATGGAGTCTCCACCTCCTCGGCGATGGCCACGGAGGCTCAGGTCGCGACCCAAGACGACAAATTGAAGGATGCCCCCAGATGGAGGTAGCTGATAAGCCTGAGAAAGTCGTGCTTCCAACCAACGAGTCCTCCGAAAGCCTCATCAGAATTCGACACACGATATTTTCGTTGTCATTATTTGGCTTCCTTCTTCCATTGTTTTTTCATTATACAACTGTTTGATATAGTTTGATATTACAGACATGAATTCCAGGAATTAGTTAAACACTTTATAATCTAATCAAATTAACAAGAAAAACTCAAACGAACAAAGCATAAGTGATTAAATAGAAGCAAGCTGGAACATGTTGTCTTTCATCTCTCTCCACGACCTGACTCAAGGTTTCATGTTTTCGTACCAGATAGAAATCGAAGCTCATTCTTGGACTGGGAATTTTGAGATTATTCTCGGAATTGCTCGAGAGGTACCATACCTTCATTAAGACTCTGAGACTAAAAATTATCCACAGGGGACAAGTAAGCAATTCAAAGCTATATGTAAAATATAATGACTTGCCAATTCTCACTTTGAATGTTTATGCTAAACGATCGCATCAGATTTGGGATATATGGAGAGAAGAGAAAGCCTTAGGCCATCTCTAACCGAGGGTTGGCCAGATGGCTCGTTTTAGCCCTCTGGCCCTCCAAGATTCCCCAAGATATTAATATTTTAATGAACAGTACATGGCCATATTGGCCTTCGTCTCCAACCGAGGGCCAAAGGGCCAGAGGGCTCGTTTTAGCCCTGTCACAAAAAACCGTCTCCAACCGAGGGCCAAAGGGCCATAAGGCCAAACATAATTTATTATTTAAAAACTACAATTTCATATTGTTTAATGTTGTTTCATGTTACTTAATTTAATTTAATGTTGTATAAATGGCCTAGGAAGTTATAGGAAAAAAAAATAGAATCGAAAAAAAATATGAAACAAATTTTGTGAAATAGAAGTTATAGGAAAAAAAAAATGGAATTTTAAAAAATATGAAACAAATTTTGTAAAATAGAAGTTATAAGAAAAAAATAGAATTTAAAAAAAAATTGAAACAAATTTTGTGAAATAAAAGTTATAGGAAAAAAATGGAATTTAAAAAAAATATGAAACAAATTTTGTAAAATAGAAGGTATAGGAAAAAAAATAGAATTTAAAAAAAAATAGAAACAAATTTTGTAAAATAGAATTGAAAAAACATATGAAACATAATTTGATTCATATGAAAAGGAAAAAAAAAGAAGGGAAAAAAGAAGTTTAAATTCATAAAAAAAAAAAAGTTAATACAACGGCTACTAGCCGTTATATTGAAAAAAATTCAAACTATTAGTGTCGGTTATAACCGACACTAATAGTAATTAAAAATAAAATTTTTGCTTTGAATAACTATTATTATCGGTTATAACCGACAGTATTAAAAAATTCTTCTTTAATGCTGTCGGTTATAACCGACAGCAATAGGAAAACATTAAAAAAAAAATAGCCAGCCCGGGGCTGGCTGGCTGGCCGAAAGCAGCCAGCCCTCCAGCCCTCTCTGATCCCGTGGGGCCCTCCCAGATTCCAGAGCCCTCTGGCCTAGCCCTTGGTTGGAGACGATTTTAGAGCTATTTTCGACCTTCTGGCCCTCTGGACCCTTCGATTAGAGATGACCTTAGGTATAGTCGATCCATCTTTGGGTCAGACGTATCCTGCTCACGAGGTTTCAAGATGCATCCTATTGAAACTAGACACAACATGCTCTATGATGTCAAGTTGCAGCTGCAACTTTATCCAATATTTTCAAGTAAAGTGGCTACTGCCACTACCGTCACCCTTAGTCCATATCACTGCAACTTTATCCCATATTTTCAGTAGCCACTACCGTCACCCTTAGTCCATATCACTGCAACCGTCACCCTTAGTCCATATCACTGCAACTTTATCCATATTTTCAGTAGCCACTACCGTCACCCTTAGTCCATATCACTGCAACTTTATCTCATATTTTCAAGTAAAGTGGCTACTGCCACTACCGTCACCCTTGGTCCATATCCCTTAATTCTAGGTTTATGTTTTTTAGTATCTTTGCCCTTTATCTTTCTTGTAAATTGTTCCTTGATTTCCGATTGTAAGTGTGAAAAGGAGCCCTCTCTTGTAGTTCTAAAATATATAGAGAAATATACAAAACCTTTTTGTGTTCCTAATTTTCACACATCCACATCGGGCTACTTTGCGTGCAAGAAAGTGCATCAGATAGGCCAACCACCATGTCCGAAGTTTTTTTTCTGTTGGGTAATAAAACAACTCTTCCCTCTCCCAAGAAACTTGCTTTTATATTACAATCCAACAATCCAAACTCAGCAGTGTCAAACAGAGGAGCTTCCTCTCTAAACAACGGGACGATAACTACGGTTGTAGCACGGTAATGGTTAGGTTATAAACATTTCTTCTTCTTTCAATTATGTGTTCATGTGTTATTACACTTCAGACAATGTACTGTACTTCTATGCATGGTACATACTGTTAATTTTCTTTTAATGATTGTAATAGTCTCCTCGCGGCACTGAAGGTAATTATATTTTCTTTGAACAACGGTGGAAAGCAACATAAAGATTGTCGACATATTCAAAGATAACAAAACTCTTGGTAGAAAAAAATGCATCGGATATGTGGAGAGGAGAAGGGATTAGCTATAGTCGATCCATCTTTGGGTCGGACGTACTTTGCGTGCAAGAAAGGGCATCAGATAGGCCAACCGTGGCAGAAGTTACTTTCACAAGGCATTACGTGGTGTTGAATTTTATGACAAAAATAAAAGGTAAAATCATTCATTACGGTCGTACTCGTACAGACTTGGCCCCATTCAGAGCCAATTTGTCTTATCTATCTATTGAATACAACTGGAAGTCGAGCGTATGCCCTTAAATTAGCGTTACTGAAACTCCTCCACGAGAAAGAAGCAGCCATTTAAGCACTTAAACTCCTCCATGAGAAAGCTAACAATGAATTCTACTGAATTCTTTTTTGTCAGTACTGTTTTGCTCATCTTCCTTGTGATTCTTCCCTCTTCCATTTCGGTTACCCTAGACGCCATTACATCAAGCCAACCCCTAAGAGAGGACGATGTTCTTCTCTCCACCACTAAAATCTTTGCACTAGGGTTTTTTAAGCCAGGCAATTCTCGTAACCGTTACATCGGAGTTTGGTACAACAAAATTCCAATCAAAACCGTTGTCTGGATTGCAAACAGAGAAAACCCCATAGTTCCTACTGCTGGAACTGGACTTCTAGCCATTCATGGAGATCATGGTGGCCTTGTTATTTATGGGGAGGACCAAAACACCCCTATCTGGTCCGCTAATCTCACCGTCTCTTCTCCAAACAATTCCGTGATAGCCAAGCTTTCGAATAAGGGAAATCTTCTTGTTGAAATTAATGGTGAAAATGTGTGGCAAGGTTTTGATTATCCCACAAATACGATGCTTCCTTTTATGAAAATTGGGCTGGACAGGCGGTCCAGGTTGAACCGGTTCCTCACATCTTGGAAGTCCCAAGATGATCCGGGAATGGGCAACTGTTCGTTCCGGATGGAGCCCAGTGAGAGTCCACAGGAGTTCTTATACAAGGGTCAGACTCGATTGTGGCGGACTGGACCTTGGACCGGTGAAAGATGGTCCGGGGTGCCTGCAATGGTAAAACTATTCTTCACCAACGTTACTTTTGTGAACAATCAAGATGAGGTATCCATCATGGAAGTAGTTGTTGAATCAAGCTTCGTAAAATTCGTGATCGATGAATCAGGAAACATTGAACGGTCCCCATGGGACGATGAAGTGCATAAATGGGTCCCCCATTGGTCGCCGGATTGGCAGTGTGATTCTTACGGGGTGTGTGGTCCGAATAGCATTTGTTACCCATACCCAAACTTTGAGGATAAATTTGAGTGCAAATGCCTACCTGGATTCGAACCCAAGTTGCAACATGAGTGGTATTTGAGAGATTGGTCAGGCGGGTGCGTGAGGCAAAAGGGTCCATCCGTTTGCCAAAACGGGGAAGGGTTCGTGAAGTTGGAACGTGTGAAGGTGCCGGACACTTCTACGGCACGTGTGAACATGAGTAGGAGTCGGGAAGCATGTAAAGAAGAATGCCTGAGAAACTGTTCTTGCACGGCATACGCAAATGCAGATGAAAGGCAGGGAGGGAGTGGCTGTATAACATGGCATGGGGACTTGATGGACGCAAGGACTTATTTGGATACGGGTCAAGATTTATATGTGCGAGTTGATGCAAATGTTTCAGGTATATTTTCATTATCAATTTATCTTCTTTCTTCTCTTTTCCTTATCAATAATTACCCTCATAACACCGAGGTTCCATGAAAAAAAATCTTCTTTCTTTATTTCATTAAAAAATTTGAGGAATTATTATTTAGTTTGGTAGTTGTACATTTGTTGTCATTCTAAAAAAGTCATTTGACACTGGTCTCTTGCCAAATAATAAAAGTGAAATTATTCCGCAATGAGTGTAAGATGGCTTTTTTAGAGGACTAATTTTTTTTTAATAAAAAATTCTGAAATTTCTATAAATTAATACTAAAAATTTAGTTCTTATGTTCATTGGAGCTTTTTACAAGGTTTTTTCCCCGAGTTTTTACAAGGTTTTTTAAACATGGAAATAAATGCTTGTATATCTGCAGCTCAATACGCGAAGAAGTCAAACAGTTCTTTGGGCAAGAAGAGGAAGCTGGAAGTTTCAGTAGCATGTGGTCTATTGTTCTTCCTGTTGTTTTCCCTTGCATGTTGGTTGGTAAGAGGAAGAGAAAAGGTAAACAAATTTCCTTTTACTAGGTTGCCCTCTAATCATTCACAATTATGTAACTGGATATTGGTTTTAATTAATTAAGAACACAATATTATCTGTTTATGTACTTTTATCACAGGTCAGAGAAGTCAGGATAAATTTTTCAATGCGACCATAGCATCAACCTCCTGGGAAGATTCTTCTACTAGAACAAATATTGATGAAAGTGGAATAAACTCCGAATTACCATTCTTTGAACTAAGTGCCATAGTTAAGGCCACAAATAATTTCGCTTCCAACAACAAGCTTGGAACAGGTGGTTTCGGCTCTGTTTATAAGGTACGTAGTTGCCCTCAGATAATGTCTCAAATCACAAATCAAACTTTGAATAGACATTTTTTAGATATATTTTTTAGCCATCTGCACTCCAAATCAAATATTTTATTATTTTTCCTCTACTCACCCTTCCATAAGGATATATATCCAAACTATATTGCTTACAAGCTAAGCTAACATTTAGCTCACAGGTTATTGACACTTGCAAACAATAGGATTACAAGACCATTATAGTTAACAAAAATCAAGAGACCCGTCCAATAATGACTGGAAAGGCTGACTCAAAAATATATTTCATTAAAATTCAAACTCAATCAATAATCGATAAGTGATGGGAACTATCTTGTTTCTACTTTTCACAATTATCCCACATGGTGATGTGGGTTTTGAAACTGTATAAAACACGTAGAAAGTTTTAAATCTATATATGGTAAGCCATACTACATATATATATATATATATATATATATATATGTGTGTGTGTGTGTGTGTGTGTGTGTGTGTGGAAATCTATTCACAAACCTATTGTTAAGCTATACTACTTATATAAGTGATGGTTGGATGGTATTAATCTTCTACACAAAAAAAACAAGTGTTTCCCACCCTAGGAAATTGTTAAGCACCTATCAAACTAATTGAGTGGAAACAGTATGGTGCTTCCCAATCTAAACAGTAGGAAATTGTTAAGCACCTATCAAACTAATTGAGTGGAAACAGTATGGTACCTACCTTGAGCTTGAAAGAGAGAGGAGGAAGAACGACGGTGCCCTTCTTCTGCAGAATTTTGCCGATGTTGTTTCCGGCCGTCGCCGCCAGTGCTAGGAAGATCGACTCTCACATCCCAAGAACCCTAATTTATAAACTCCCAATCCAACTCAAAAAGGATAGAGGAAACCCAAATAAAGGATTGAGAAATTCAACATACCGTAAGACGCTTTCTGACATCGAGAGATACGGGAATCGGAGAGAAAAGAAGAGCAGAGGAAGATGAAACATTGTAGGTTTTCCAGTAGAGAAGGAGAGAGAGAGGAGGGACGAGATATGGAAGGAGAGCGCACACGTAGGAGAGAAAGAGGAAAAGAGCAGAGGAAGATGAAACATTGCGCGTCTAACCCGATTTCCCAATCCCGTCCCAAACCCTCTGTACAAAATTGTGGGCATTTTGGTCAACAAACAAAACAGTGGCAGATTTGTAAATACAACAAAATAATGCAATTGAAAACCTTACTTTAGATTAAAGTAATAATTCAAAATACTACGATCTTTTGTTATTTCAATTGCGTTTCTCCTTCACTTGAAGTAGTCAAAGCATTTTTATGCATATGCATTGAGTTTTACTCCTTTGTTAATGTATAAATGCAATTTCAAGGGGAGGATATATATATAGAGCTACGATTATGTAGGTAATTTTCCTGAAAGGTAAGTGCACTATAAGTTGAATTTGGATTATAAATTCAGGGTGTGCTTGATAATGGAAATGAGATAGCAGTGAAAAGACTAGCCAAGAATTCTGGCCAAGGAATTGGAGAGTTTAAGAATGAAGTTGTGCTGCTTTCAAAGCTCCAACACAGGAACCTTGTGAGGATCATGGGTTGCTGCGTTCAAGATGAAGAGAAGATGTTGATCTATGAATACTTGCCAAACAAAAGTCTTGACTTTTTCATTTTCGGTATGTTTTTTTTTTTATACTTTTGTTATTCTTTTTATACAAGCAATATTGTGGAGGGGAAATCAAGCTCAGGACCTCAGGTGTAGGATTGAATACTCTTAACTCAACTTAGTTACAAGCACCTTTCTTTTCACTTGTGTATCTAAAATTGTCGGTTAGAAACCTTGAACCAAGCAAGAATACAATCTAATTTACTTTGCTTATTTTTTTCCCATACGAAGCAAAAGGGGCGTTCTTGGATTGGACAAGATGCTTTGAGATAATCTGTGGGATTGCTAGAGGGATCTTATATCTTCATCAGGATTCGAGATTAAGAATCATCCATAGAGATCTAAAGGCCAGCAATGTTCTGTTGGATTCTGCTATGAACCCCAAGATTTCAGATTTTGGTATGGCTAGGATATTTGGAGCTGAACAAATTGAAGCAAATACAAACCGTGTGGTTGGGACATAGTAAGTTTCATTCAAAACTGAAAGTACACCTGTTTTTTAAAAGTTTCATCCCTATGAGTTATACAATTAACTTTTGTTGAATAATACAGAAAGAAGCTGTGATAATTAATCAATTTTATTTTGTTGTTTCAGCGGTTATATGTCACCAGAGTACGCAATGGAAGGACTTTTTTCAGTAAAGTCTGACGTATATAGCTTCGGTGTTTTACTACTAGAAATTGTTACTGGCAGAAAGAACACTGGCTACCACCACGATAGTCCTTACTCAAATTTAGTTGGACATGTAAGCATAACATTATGACATTACCAAACTTCTCTCCATCTGCTTTTATAACTTGATGATTAATTTGTAAATGGTTTTTAGGTTTGGGACTTGTGGAAGGAAAATACAGCCTTGGAAATCATTGATTCATCTCTGGGAGAATCATACCCTGTCAACGAAGTTCTAAGATGTATTCACATTGCCCTTTTGTGCGTGCAAGAGCAAGCGAAGGATCGTCCACTCATGTCAGCAGTGGTTTCCATGTTGGGTAATGATGCAGCAATTCCTTCACCAAAGCAACCTGGATTTTTGTTGAAGAGAGGTTATCATACTAGTGGAGACCCATCAACCAATACTGATGGAGCTTGCTCTGTAAATGAGATGACCTATACAGAAGCAGAAGGTCGCTAAGGGGAGAACCAGACGTATAATCGGACATACTATATTATTCAATTGAGAATCACATGATGAGTGAGATAAGAAGAGAGGATATACCCCGATTTCACTCAATAATTTGCCTTATAACTAGGGATCTAAGTTCTATATTAATATGCAACACTCATCATCTGTCTTGTTGTAAATACACGTTATAAAATATATGCCCTATAATTGGGGATCTAAGTTCTATAGCTGCTATACTCATCATCTGTCTTGTTGTAAATACAAGCTATAAATTATTTGCAACATTCAGCATCAGTCCGACCAGGCTACATAGAAGTAATTTTCGACCGCCAAAGACATGTAGGAAGGCTGATAACTTTATGACACAAGGTTTTAGAAGCAAACATACTCAAACACTAATCATGCCACATGTCAACCTGCAATCAAAAGAAAAAGTCTAGGACGGGACACAAAGGTGGTCTGGCTTGTTCTGAGTGACGTAAGTGGTTAATTAATAAAGGCCGAACGGGACGCTGGGAACACATTGGACCTTTGGATGTTACTAGAAATGTTGCCCAGGCGTTGATGCGGGAATACAAATTGTATGAAACAGTATGTATGAATGATATAAAAGGTTATGTCATAAACGAAATTGTGAGATGCATACAGTTGCCCTCTTGTGTGCTCAAGAGTATGCTACTGACCGGCCAACCATGTCGTCGGTTGTTTTCCAAAACAGCCTGCATTTTTATTGAGGAGGAATTGTACTTGTGGAGATCAATCAACAAGTACTGAAGGTGACATGTACAGAAAAAGAAGCTCGCTAAAAAAAGACCTAGGATATCGAAAATGTTCCAGAAGATATATATGTAATAGTAGTAGTTTGCAAAAGACAATATTAAGCGCATACAATATTAAGCACGAATTCCTTATTGGCTTTTTACTTTTTGATATTATCCGCGGGATTCCCAGAGAGAAAGTAGAAATGGCGGGGAGCCTTTTTTTCTCTTTCTTTTCTTTTTTTTTTTTACTTTTTAAGTTTTTAAATATAAAAACTAAATTGTTTTTTGTTATCTTAATCTTTCTATTCCACTCTCATATTGACACTCAATATTATGGTTTGGTGGTATTATTTTTTACTTGTAAGTAAAAGGTATTAAGTTTGAAAATGTTCCACGAGATATATGTAATAGTAGCAGCTTGCAAAAGATAATATTAAGTGCATACAATTTGTTACTGTGTGAAGAAAGCGTGAACCAAATTTACCATGCTTTGAAAATGAAGATTCTCACAGCAAAGTGAACCTTGCTGATGTTAAATAAACAACAACCAAGCTTTATCCCATTAAGTGAAATCGACTGTATGAATCCTAAAATGTCACATCACTCGATTTTATTCAAAGTCTTTCGTTAGGTAACCTTATTGATATTAGAGCTCATAAAATTTAAGAAAAAAAGTGTAAACACGAAATTTCCCTAAAACAAACGAGACAAGAACACGTGTACAAAATAAAATTTGTTTTAATGATTTAGGGGTTACAATCTCTCTCAAATTTGATCCTCTGATTCGATCTCCGTAAGGTGTTGATTTGTGGATTGTGATGCTGATCCAAGGACTGTCGAGGCTTGATCTCGGATGAATGGTTGGAAGTTTCTTCAAGGGGGCCTTTTGGCTTAATCTTGAAGGTTGATGAATGAACGGATCTTCAAGGGCTTTTGGGCTTGATTTTGAAGAACTGTTGATGAACGGATCTTCAAGAGGCCTTTGAGGCTTGGTCTTGATGAACAGTTGATGGATGGATCTTCAAGGGCTTTTGGGCTTGATCTTGAAGAACTGTTGATGAACGGATCTTCAAGGGCCTTTGGGGCTTGATCTTGATGAACAATTGATGAATGGATCTTCAAGGGCTTTTGGGCTTTATCTTGAAGAACGGTTGGATGTGTGGATTTGTTGATGTCGTTGATCCAAAGGGCCGTCGGGGCTTGATCTTGGGAGGAACGGATGATGAATATTTTCTTCAAGGGCCGTCGGGGCTTGATCTTGAAGGAGGATTTGACGAAGAACGAAGAGAGCTTTCTTGATCCTTTGGGATTTGCTTGGGAGCTTTAGAGTTTCAAAACTTCAAGGTTTTGGTGTAATGTGAATTGATCCTCAAAATGAATGCATTGGCTTCCTATTTATAGAATTTTCCAAGGCCTAGTTTTGAATATAATATGCAGATGAAATAAATCGTTTCTGTCAGGTGTTGACATGTGTCATATTTGATAACTTTTCCGATTTATTTTGATTTTTCGTTTAGTCACACACTACGTGTAAAATTTATGTGATACGTGAGCGTTGAAATTGTAACTATTGGTCAACATTTATTTTACCGAAATTACGATGTCTACAAAAAGAAATGTGACTTCTTGTGGCTTTTTGGTTGACGCATGCATGCCTTCTCACAAAAGCTTGGACTTTTAATTCCTAGTATTCCTAATTCAAGTATGTTACGGTCAATCTCAGGCGTGCATATAAAAGGTGGAGGATGGAGCAATGTGCATGTCTACGTATAGAAATCAATTCTCTGGAAAAAAAAAAAGTACTAGCCATAAATTCTCGGAATGAAACAATCAACGGTATATAAAAGGGTATGATATCCACATATTCTTTTTTACTTTTCCCATACCTTTTCGGTTTTCGGCTGTCGGATCAAATGAATTGAAGAAGATCAACGGATAGAAATTAACAAGGGTGTGTAAGAAATAAAAAGAGGTGTATGGATAGCACACTCCCATATAAATGGCCGTGTGCAACTTGTTTAGAAAAATCAAACAGCTTCATTTTAAGATCATCCATTGGCTAATTAACAAGTTTATTTTTTATTTATTTATTTATTTTGGCTAATTAACAAGTTTAGAATTCTCATGAAGTAAATAAAAGTATGAGTTCTACAGTGGCGGCTAATGAAGTCAATATTATGTTGCTTATCTTTCTTGTAATTCTCCCATCTTGCATTTTTACCCTAGCTTTTTTTTTTTTTTTTTTTTTCAAACTTCTATGTTGGAGTTTGGGATAACAAAATTCCAGAGCAAACCATCATTTGTGTTTTAAACAGGGACAACCGTATTAGCCATTAACAGAAATCATGGAGGCCTCTATGTCAATGACCAAAATATCCCTCTCTGTCAAGATTTTAGGTTGCTGCGTTTGAGATGAAGAAAAGACGTTATAACCTATGAATACGTTCCGAACAAAGGTTTGGACTGTTGCAAATTATATATTAGTTAAAATGTAAATAGTAGTTTATTGTTCCATATTGATGAAGTACATATGCAATACTAATTGTAACTCCTATATATACTCTACTTTGGAGATTAATAAATAGATAAGAAATTTTCAAATATTGTCATATATATTTTTGGTATTTACCATGTTTAGTTTAATATGGCATCAAAGCAGTTCACTCTTGGTGACCTGTGTGCTTTAATTTTGTGCCCACATTTTTCGTGATTTCCTTTTCTGAAAAAAAAAAAAAAAAAGTGAATAGTGTCGCGCTTGCTACAATGCGTGAACAGTGGTCTGCTTGTGAACAGTGATCCTCTACGGTGCCGTAAACATTTATTGCTACAGTACTGTGAATAGTGATTGCTATAGTGTTCTGGTAAATTGTTTTCATTCTGCTGCGTATCTTTTGTGCCTGTTCGTGATTTTGTTCAATGGCTCAATATAATCATAGTATTGTTATGCATCTTGATGGAACAAATAAATGGATAATTAATACTGGGGCCACTGATCATGTGACTAGTGACCCTAGAGTGTTTAATGAGTTATGTGACTATATTCGTTATCCATATATTACTAGTGCAAATGGAACACATTCCCATGTAAAGGGTGAATGCACTATCTCTCTGACTCCAACCTTATCATTGATCCGTGCTTTACTTGTTCCTGATGTTAAGTGTAATCTTTTGTCGGTAGGAAAACTTCTTGATACCTTATATTGTTCTACTCACTTCTACCATACGTATTGTTATTTTCAAGACATTCAAACTCAGAAGATAATTGGTCTTCGTAAAAGAATAGGGGGTTTGTACATCTTGACTATGGAGGATACTGTTGTTTCTGGTTCAAATAATCATCAAATTTTAAGTGCTAAAATGGATGATAGACATCAAATTTGGTTATGGCATCGATGATAGGGACATTTATCATTCATTTATATGAATAATTTATTTCCTTCTTTGTTTCGCACTTGTAATGATTCAGAGTTTAAGTGTGAAACATGCGTCATGGCTAAGAGTCATCTTGCTTCCTTTCCCGTAAGTAATTCTAAAGCTATTTTGCTATTTGATTTGATACATTCTGATGTGTGGGGTCCGACGAAAGTTATTTCTAATGGATTCCGTTGGTTTGTTACTTTTATTGATGATTGTACTCGGTTAACTTGGGTGTTCTTGATGAAGAATAAGAGTGATGTTCCATTATTTATTTAAGAATTTTGTACAATGGTATTTAGTCAGTTTCAGACCAAAGTTAAGGTCTTTAGGTCTGATAACGGAGGAGAATATGTGAATCACACATTGACATGCTTTTTTCGTGATCATGATATTATTCACCAGATGACTACCGTTTACACCCCAACGAAATGGTGTGTCCGAACGGAAGAATCGTCAAATAATAGAGGTTGCTCGCTCCTTGATGTTGGATAAATGTGTTCCTAATCATTTGTGGGATCATGCTGTTTTGGCTGCTGTGTATTTAATCAATCGTGTTCCAAGTAGGGTTCTTGATTTTTCAGATACCGTTTGATGTGCTACAAAAACATGTTTCTCTTGTTTCTGTATCAAAGCTTCCTCGAGAGTGTTTGGGTGTATTGCGTATGTGCATGTCTACTCTCATCAGCAGAGTAAACTTAATGCATGTGCTTTCTGATGTGTCTTTATTAGGTATGCTAACAATAAAAAGGCTATAAGTGTTATCATCCTCCGACTAAAAAAACTTATATTACCATGGATGTCACCTTCTATAAGGAATTTTCGTATTTTTGTTAAGCCCTCTTCCGATTCTCCACTTCAAGGGGAGAGGGGGAGTGAAGTACAGATTCGAAGATATGGTATGAATGATGTGTTACAGGCAAGTTGGGAACATAACCTATTATGTTGCGTGATACTGATCAATCGGCTACAGATAGTGATCGGTCACCTGTCATTCCGGGAACTATTTCTACTGACGACAGATCAGATTTGCCCGCGAGTTGCTTGTTAGTATGTCTGACGAATTACCTTCTGATGATCAGTTGCATGCTGCTAATATGTCTAACGAGTTGCCTGATGATGGTTCGTCCAGTGATGATTCTTCTAACAGTTTGGTACAAGATGGTGGCATACATGAGGTAAATTCTGACGATTCTTCTACTTATTTGTTGTCTCCACGAGCTAATTGTGGAAAACCTAAAGTACAATATGAGCCTAATATGCATGCCAAAGCCAAATATCTGATCAACAATTATGTATCTACTCATCGTTTGTCCAAACCATATGCATCTTACATATGTCAGCTATCTAGTGTATCAATTCCAACAAAATTGCATGATGCTTTGTCTGACCCTAAATGGGTTAATGCTATGAAAGTTGAGACGGAAGCTTTGGAAAAGAATTCTACTTGGGATTTGGTTCTTTTACTAAACGGGAAGAAAGCCGTTGGATGTAGATGAGTGTTTACTATTAAGTACAAAACAAATGGTTCCATTGACCGATATAAAGCCAGATTAGTTGCTAAGGGTTATACTCAAACCTATGAGGTGGACTATCATGAGACTTTTGCTCCTGTTGCCAAACTTAATAATGTGCGTGTTCTTCTGTCCTTAGCAGCAAACTAGGATTGGCCTCTGTTGCAGTTTGATGTTAAGAATGTTTTCCTTCATGGTGATCTTAAGGAGGAAGTTTATATGGATATCCCACCTGGTATTGGAACATCTCCTGGAAAAGGTGTTATATGTAGGTTACGAAAGGCTTTGTATGGTTTGAAACAATCTTCTATAGCGTGGTTTGAGAGGTTTACAAGTTCAATGAAGAAGTTTGGGTATATACAGAGTCATTCAGATTATACTTTGTTTCTAAAGCGACAAAATGGTAAGCTAATTGCATTGATTTATTATGTTGATAACATGATAGTGATTGGTGATGATTAGAAGGAGATACAACGCCTTCAAAAGTACCTAGATACTAAATTTGAGATGAAAGAATTGGGTGAATTGAAGTATTTTCTTGGAATTGAGGTTACACGATCCAAGAATGGTATTTTTTTTTACTTAACGGAAGTATGTTCTTGATTTGTTAGCTAAAACAGGTATGTTAGATTGCAAACCTATTGATACTTCGATTGAGCAGAATCATCATCTGGGCTTATTTCCAGATCAAGTTCCTACTCATAAGGAACGGTATTAGAGGCTTGTGGGGAGATTAATTTATTTGTCTCACACTCACCCTGACATTGCTTATGCAGTTAGTGTGGTAAGTCAGTTTATGTACTCACCTAGTGAAGCTCATATGGATGTAGTAACCCGTATTTTGAGGTAGTTGAAAATGGCTCCTGGCAGAGGCTTGGTTTTCTCCAAGAATGGTCATTTGGATGTCGAAGGGTATACAGATGCAGATTGGGCAGGTTCTATCACTGATCGACGATCTACATCTGGATACTTTATGTTTGTGGGTGGTAATTTAGTTACTTGGAGAAGCAAGAAACAAAACGTGGTGGCTAGGTTAAGTGCAGTATGTCTCATGGTGTATGTGAGTTGTTGTGGTTGAAAAAATTGTTGAGAGATCTTGGGTTCAAACCCAAGGGTGCTATGAAACTTCATTGTGATAACAAGGCTGCTATTGAGATTGCTCATAATCCAGTGCAACATGATCGAACAAAACATGTGGAGATTGATCGACATTTCATTAAGGAAAAATTAGATGCTAGAATTGTTATGTTTCCGTTTGTGGGATCTGAAGATCAACTTGCTGATGTTCTTACTAAGTCTGTGTCTAATAGTGTGTTTTCCAACTCGCTTGACAAGTTGGGCATGTGTGGCATCTTTGCACCAACTTAAGAGGGAGTGTTGCGAGTTATATATTAGTTAAAGTGTAAATAGTAGTTTATTGTCCCACATTAGTGAAGTACATATGTAATACCAATTGTAACTCCTATATATACTCCACTTTGGAGATTAATGAATAGATAAGAAATTTCCAATTTTTGTCATATATATTTTTGGTATTTACCATGTTTAGTTTAATATGGACTACTCTTTCATGCACTATCTTATTTTTTTCTTTTAATTTCTCTACTTGTCACTTGAAACTAAGGAAGCACGAAATCCTTATTAGCTTTTTAATTTTTAATATTATCCACGGGATTGCCAGAGTGAAACTAGAAATAGTGGGGAGCCTCTTTTTTTTTTTTTTTTTACTTGTTACTTTAATTAGAATTGTTGGACTCAGCTATGTGTTATATTAGCACGTAACAGAAGTATTTAAAAAATTGTGACAAAAAGAACACATTAATTTGTGACAACCATTTTGAAGGGCTGCATTTATCGGTTTTCAATTTCAACGACCACCTTGATCGGATGAGTTAATTTTAGAGACTATTTGTGATAAAAACCCGGCATGCAAATTTTTTTAGGTATGGAACTTGTGGAGAGAACGCGATGCCCTGGAAATAATTGATTCATCTCAGGGTGAATCGTACTCGTCAAAGAAGTTGTGAGATGCATCCAAATTGCTATCTTATGTGTGCAAGAGTATGACACTGACCGGCCAACAATGTCGGCGGTTGTTTTCATGCTAGTTAATGAAGCAGCGGCTCCTTCATCAAAACAACCAGCATGTTATTGCAGAGGAGACCCATCACCAGTACTGAAGGAGAAAATTCCGCAAATGACGTGTGACACATTGACATTGTCTATCAATCTACTTGATACAACTGGGGTGTGGTCAGAATTAATGAAGTGGAAATTTCAAACTGCGGTGTGCGATTCGGAGTTGCAGGTGAGTTCACTGTTGCATCAACGGTTGTAAGTCGCGGGTAGGTTCACGTTGCATCAATGAAAAAAAAAATTATTACAACTTACAAGATTACTTAATCAATATATTAATACATTTAGTAAGCAATCAGTAGTGGTTGACAAACCTTTGTTCTACAATAATGCAATTTTTGAAAGGTTTGCTGAATGTTTTAGTTCTTTAGCTCCTCATTCTCCAGCTCTGCTCTTCCTCGGACACCGTAAAATTTGATGAACCCGTTAGAGACGGTGATTTCTTAGTGTCCAAGAATGAGACCTTTGTCTTGGGATTCTTTAGTCCCAAAACATCTACCAACCGCTATGTCGGAATTATTAAGGAAGATACCAAGTCTTCCATTTCCGTTGATGTTAAATAGATTAGTAAAAGCTAAATGTGGTTAGTTTGTTATTAACTATAGTTATTTAGAATGGTTACAAGTTTAGTTAAGATAGTCAAGGGTATATTTGTAAAGAGCCAAAGGCTATATATATTCTCTTCTGTGTAATTGTAAATTCATTGAGTGAAATACAATCTTGTAGAAGAAGTTTTATCGTTCTTTATGGTTTCATCGCCAGTCGCCTCACGGCTCTTCTCGATCCTTTTCTCTTCCGTTCCGATTTTATGATCTGTACCTTGATTTGATTGTTCTCTGTGGTGATTTTGTTCTGCGTTTGTGGATCTTGATCTCCCATGGCGACTTCGTCTGAGTCAGTGCCAATCAATCCCTTTTCTAACCCTAATTCCTCTTCATATTCCTCTCTCACAATCCAAAATATTGGCAGCATGGTGCCAATCAAGCTCAAGAGGACCAATTATCTGCCATGGTGTGCTCTGTTTGCTCCGATTCTTCGGCGTTATCGTCTTCTTGGTATCGTTGATGGCACGGAACCCTGTCCCGCCCCTCTTCTGCCTGATCGCACTCTTAATCTGGCCTTCGAAGTTTGGTATGAGAAGGATCAGAATCTCCTGATTTGGTTTAATTCCACGTTGTCTGAAGAGGTGATTCCTTTCACAGTTGGCGTTTCGTCTTCTCGTGATCTATGGCTTAAGATCGAACAAAGATTTGGGGGTGTTTCTGATGCGCATGTTCATCAGCTTCACTCTTGCATTCAAAGTGTTCAGAAAGGCTCTCAATCCATGTCTGATTATTTGCAAGAGCTCAAAGAGATATCCGACTCTCTCACTGCTGCTGGTGCCTCAATTTCTGATTGCGATCTCATTGCTGCTACTTTGGCTGGTCTCCATGATGAGTTTGAATCATTCACTGACTCAATCATGCTTCGGTTATGTTTGTACCATACTTGACCAATCCCGAAACTACCGAGCACCGGCCAACGCTATACTGTCAAGGACCCAGAAGAGTTCCCCTCCGACCAGGAGGCCAATCACTACTCGACACGTGTCAAGATTAGAAGCCAATCAGAGCGCAGCACGTGTCGACATCAAGAACCAATCATAACATGACACATGTCAATGTGACAAAGCTACAAGTTTTTCTATAAATAGGGGTCATTCCCCCACAATATTGCCTAATGCCATTTGTGTTAAATCATTCACAAGAACTCACTAAATTGAGAGCTTGATCCCTTGTACTTGTGTAAGCCCTTCACTACTAATAAGAACTCCTCTACTCCGTGGACGTAGCCAATCTGGGTGAACCACGTACATCCTGTGTTTGCTTCTCTGTCTCTATTCATTTACGTACTTATCCTCACTAGTGACCGAAGCAACCAAGCGAAGGTCACAAAACCTGACACTTTCTGTTGTACCAAAGTCTTCGCTGATTTTGTGCATCAACATTTGGCGCCGTCTGTGGGAAACGACACTTATTCCTACTCTCTTCAGCTGTGTCAAGCTGGTTTCTATCATTCGTACACTTTCTTTTGATCAGGCATCCCTCTCCAGCATGGGAAGCGAAGGAAGCCACAGCACACAGAATGACACCCCCCTTGCACATAGTGCGAAACAACGAAAGAAGGAAGGAAAACGAGTTCTTCTTCAAGCTAAAGTCGATGAGTTGGAAGCTCAGAACAACAAGATAGCAATGAGGAATGAGGTCCTCCAGGAGCAATATGAGAAGCTCTTCGAGACACTCCACGAAGCTAGGCAAGCTCAGACACGCGAGCTTGTTGCCCCCGTGGAAGTCAACCATCAACTGGGTGCCCTCCAACATGGAGGGTCACATGCATTCGACATAGATATCCCTGATAGGGAACAGATTACCCCTCGACTTGATAATCAACATGAGGCTTTTCTTAACCCAGTTGCTTCGACCCGAACCATGAGAAGTGGAGGGAGACACCTCTTTGCTGAAGGGGCAGAAGGATCGAAAGCCGTCTTTCGCGATTGTCGGGATTTCCTGAAGCAACGTCGAGAGAATTCCATCCATATAAGCTCAAAGATTAATGACCCAAGGATTTCTGAGAGACTCGGTCCCCTGCCACGGCCCAAGCCGGCCACCAATTTGGGGAAGGGGCAACAAGTCCTAGAGAGACATGAGGGTACAGGGGACTCAGAGGTGTTCCGACAGACATACCCTGGAAGCCAGTACAGCGAGTCCAGGGAAAAATCACATGCCCTTGATCAAACCTTCCTAATTCCAATAGGAGATGGAGATTTACGAAAGAAAGCTCCAGTGACACATAACTCCGCTCAGGACCCCCTTGTCCTACAACTTCTTGAGGAAGTAAACAAGTTGAAAGCTGAACGTCAGGCTGAAATACCTGACTGGAACCAACCCAGGCCTGGCCCTCTTACAAGGAAGATCCTCAACACCCCCCTTCAAGCAAAGACAAAGCAAAAGCTTGGCTTGCAACTTTATACTGGAAAAGAGGACCCGATTGAGCACCTTAACCTCTTTGAGTCCACCATGGCATACCGGATGCACACCGACGACGAGCGATGTCTTCTCTTCCCTTCCACCCTCTCTGGTGGAGCTCTAAATTGGTATTGTCGTCTTACACCTGAGACGGTAGACTCATTTGAGAAATTGAGGAAACTATTTGTTTCCCAACACATTTTCCAAACCGATCGCTTGCACTCTGCAGATGACTTGTACACTATCCGCCAGAAGCCAGACGAGTCATTACGTATGTATGCTGGCCGCTTCAGCCATGAATACTCCCGGTATGCCGAGGCAGACGACAAGACTGCCCTCAAAGCCTTCACGGCAGGCCTACGTGATTGTTTCTTTAAATACATGATCAATGCCAATACTTGGAAGACTTACTCTGAGGTAATGGCGCAGGCTTATAACCATGCCTCCGCCGAGGCAAAGACATATCAGGAGAAACCCCCTACAACCATCCTTTATCAACAAGTGGGAGGTGGAAGCCAGACTCACCTAAATGAGAAGACCTCGACTTCCCAAACAGCAGTGGCACCTCCCCATGCCTTGCATAATGCTTCACCGAATCAACAGACATATCAATTTCAAGGCAAGAGGAAGGATTTCCATCCTCACCACTCTCCTTTCAGTAAAAAGAGTAAGGGACACTATCCCGATAACCAAGGGTATCGCCACAATAACGCTCGCCCCCAGGCAGTCAATGCAGTGGGTCAAACCCGCGTCAAGATACCCCCTACCCCAAGGTATGAGACATACACGCCCTTGAATGCCACATGCGCGGCCATTTACCCCAGCATAGCTCACCTGATACCAAAGCCAAAGCCGAGGCACCCAGATTACACGCCCCCGAATAACGCGAGCATGTTTTGTTGCTACCATGAGCATAACGGCCATGATAGCGAAAAATGTATCATCCTCCGTGATCGTATTGAAGCTTTGGCACGAGAAGGAAAAATTGATCAATTCCTTCTTCACCCTCAAAGGGATAACCGTAACCAACGCCAGGTGAATGTCATATATTCTATAAGCGGCGGCACACCCATATCTGAATCTTCCAATAGGGCCATGAAAAGCAGTGAACGAACTTTGAGACCTGGCCATCAAGTGTTTCACGTGGAAGACATCAGAGGAGGCAAGTATCAAAAGCCTAACTGGGATCCAATATGTTTCTACCCTGATGAAGAAAGAGGTATAATCTACCCTCACAATGACCCGCTGATCGTGGAAGCTCACATAGCAAATTTTGATGTGAAACGAATCCTGATAGACACAGGTGCTTCAGTCAATATCATGTTTGCTGAAGCTTTCAAGGCACTTAATGTAGCTGAACACTTGCTAGATCGCTCGATTTCTCCTCTGATAAGCTTCTCTGGCGATATCGTGCAACCTTTAGGGAGTATACACTTACCCTTCACCATTGGTACAGGCCCCTACACAGCTACTATTACCACTAACTTCTTAGTGGTCAATTGCCCGACGGCATACAATGTCATCTTTGGGCGCACAGGCATCAATGATCTCAAGGCTATGGTATCCACGCATATGCTGTTGATGAAATTTCCAACCCCCCATGGCAACGGCTACATCAGAGGAGATCAGCTTAGTGCACGATCATGTTACAACACTTCAGTCAAACAACAACACCTGTCTGTCCCCAAGGAGACTCTCTCTATACATAACCAAGTCGTAAAGACCAGCCTAGATGAAGCGAACTTGGATCCTCCTGATAGCAACAGTCAACCCGACGACCCTCGAGATGACTCCTTCACCCAGCAAGCACAACCCGCTGAAGAGTTAGAGAATGTCTCTATCTCCAAAGACCATCCAGACCGCATGGTGAAGATTGGCACTACTTTGTCACCACCCCTTCGGTTGTCGCTGATCTCCTTTTTGCAAGAGAACGCCGAGGTCTTCGCTTGGTCATATAAAGATATGCCGGGCATCTCTCCCGATATCATCTGTCACCACTTGAGTATTGATCCCAAGACCAAACGAGTAAAACAGAGGCGAAGATCTTATGATGTTGAGCGATACGAGGCGATGAAAGCAGAAGTTGAAAAACTCAAGGACATAGGCTTCGTCCGTGAAGTCAATTACCCAACATGGGTAGCAAATGTTGTCCTTGTTAAGAAAAATCCGACCAAGGAAAGTCTCCTGCTTCAAAAGGTCTTGTGGAGAATGTGTGTCGACTACACCGACCTAAACAAAGGATGCCCGAAGGATAGTTTCCCTCTTCCTCTCATTGATAGACTTATAGACTCTACGGCAGGGTGTGAGCTCTTGAGCTTCATGGACGCTTATTCAGGATACAACCAAATCCTCATGAACCCCTCAGACCAAGAACATACGGCTTTCACTACTGACAGGGGACTGTATTGCTATAAGGTCATGCCTTTCGGCCTAAAGAATGCAGGAGCAACTTATCAGAGACTGGTCAATTCAATGTTCGTCGAACAGATTGGGAAGAGCATGGAAGTTTACGTTGATGATATGCTAGTCAAGAGCAAACATGCTGACCAACACATCACCAACCTATCTGAAACTTTCACCATTCTAAAGAGGTATCGAATGAGGTTGAACCCCAACAAATGTGCCTTCGGCGTGGGCTCTGGCAAATTCTTAGGCTTCATGATTAGCCAACGAGGCATTGAAGCTAACCCTGAAAAGATCAAAGCAATCCTCGACATGAAAGAGCCAATAACTTCAAAAGACATCCAAAGCCTTACTGGCAAGGTGGCAGCCTTAACCAGATTCATCTCTAAGGCCACAGACAGATGTGCTCCTTTCTTCAAAGCACTCAAGGGAAATAAGAAGTACATTACATGGACGGAGGAATGTGCCAAGGCATTCAGGAATCTCAAAGAGTACATGAGTAAAGCCCCTCTGCTCTCCAAACCAGAAGTTGGTGACACTCTCATCATCTATCTATCGGTTTCGGCTTCAGCAGTCAGTTCTGTTCTTATTCGAATGGACAGTGGTGTCGAACGACCCGTCTACTACGCTAGCAAGGCCCTACAAGATGCGGAGACACGATACTCCAACATTGAGAAATTAGCTCTAGCATTGGTCATGTCTGCTCGGAAACTTCGCCCTTATTTCCAAGCACACGCCATCATCGTGCTTACCAATCACCCTCTTCGACAGATACTCCAGAGTCCTGACACGTCTGGACGAATGATCAAATGGGCGATAGCATTGGGTGAGTTTGACATCTCCTACCAACCAAAACCAGCCGAAAAAGGTCAAGCAGTAGCAGATTTCATAGCCGACTTCACATATCCTGTTGACATTGCTTCTACACCTGAAGCAGTAGCTTCATTACCATCGGAAGCTCAGAAAGTAGAATCAACGACCTCAGCATGGAGTCTGTATGTTGATGGCTCATCCAACCAACAGGGCTGTGGAGCGGGACTAGTCTTGACTACGCCCGACAAAGTAGCAATGGAGTATGCTCTTCGTTTCAAATTCAAGGCATCAAACAATGAGGCCAAGTATGAAGCCCTTCTAGCAGGATTACGTTTGGCCAAACACCTCGGGGTTAAACAAATTGATATTTTCAGTGACTCCCAATTAGTGGTCAACCAGGTTACCAACAACTTTGATGCTAAGGACAGCTCCATGGCAGCATATCTTGCGCAAACACAACTTTTGCTCAAGCACTTCCACTACCAGATCACCCAAGTTCCTCGAGCGGCAAACAGTCATGCAGACGCCCTGGCTCGCCTCGCCTCAGCTGTGGAAGACAAGATTGGAAGAAAAATTCATGTCGAACTGTTGGCAACACCAAGCACCATGGCCGCAGAAGTATGCAACTTACAACAGGGGGATAGTTGGATCACCCCGATCTATAATTTCCTTGCTCATGGCACCCTCCCAAATGATAAAGTCCAGGCTAAGCAAATTCGATACAAGTCTACCCGCTACCTGATCATCAATGATCAACTCTATAAGCGAGGTTTTAGCCTGCCATACTTAAGGTGTCTTACGCCTGCCGAGGCGGAAATCGTCCTTCGGGAAATACATGAGGGAGTCTGTGGAGATCATGCTGGATCTCGGTCCCTAGCACACAAGACTTTTCGCCAAGGATATTACTGGCCAACACTCCACCAGGATGCCATCAAAGTATCCCGCTCATGTGACAAATGTCAACGATATGCAACTATTCCTCATTCCCCTCCAGAGCCTCTTACTCCTATGATCAGCCCTTGGCCCTTCGCCCAGTGGGGACTTGATTTGATTGGCCCAATGCCGGCAGGGAAGGGCAAAGTCTGTTATGCAGTCGTTGCAGTGGACTACTTCACAAAGTGGGCCGAAGTAGAACCCTTGGCAACCATTACTGAGGCAAAGATAGAAGACTTCGTGTGGAAGAACATCCTTTGTAGATTCGGCATTCCCAATGCGATAGTCACTGACAATGGGCGACAGTTTGACAACAAGAAGTTCAGGTTGTTCTGCTCTAAGTTCAACATCAACTTATGCTTTGCCTCTCTAGCTCATCCCCAGTCTAATGGACAAGTTGAGGCCATCAACAAAATAATCAAGCGCACTTTGAAAACCAGCTTGGACAAAGCTAAAGGCTGTTGGCCAGAATTTGTACCCCAAGTTCTTTGGTCATATCGCACTTCATATCGGACTTCAACAGGAGAAACTCCATTCTCACTTGCCTTTGGCACAGAGGCGGTTGTCCCTGTTGAGCTCGAGCAAGCAACATTCCGAGTCCAGAACTACATTCAAAGTGAAAATGACAAACAACTCACCCTCAACTTGGATTTAGTCGAGGAACACAGAAACCAAGCTCACTTGAGGAATGTCGCCTACAAGCAGTGCATCTCCAACTATTATGACTCTAGGGTCAAGCCTCGTTCTTTCAAAATAGGAGACTGGGTCTTAAAGAAAAGATTACTCTGCGACAGAGTCCCGAGTGAAGGCACACTTAGTCCAAACTGGGATGGACCGTATGAAGTCATTGGCATCAGTCGCCCTGGCTCTTACACACTTAGAAGCTCCGATGGCAAGACCCTTGGCCATCCATGGAACGCTGATCACTTGAAGTACTACTACAAATAGACTCACGATGTACAAGTGTTGAGCTATAGCCGTTCGGCATCCTATGTAATGAAGGCCATTTGGCAATGAATTCAATAAAGAGGTAATTTAGCCAACCCAGCCCTCACTCTTTTACATTCCTAGCAAGGGAACACTCAAGTGTTGAAACCTCAAAGCAGATATATCCAACACGAAACAAAATCTAAGTATGTGTCGACAAGACTATACAAAGAAAGGAACAACCAAACAATGGCTTATATCCAAACAATAGATCTATTCATACATAGCCAAACATGCATTAATAATAGTGCAAACACTCATAAACACCTAAAATCCAAAACTCTCGAGCTTATAACATGGGCACATGTTATACACACATCAGACTACTACATCCGGAATACATGCAGATAGTAAAGACACTGCTATTCATTCTCATCTGAAGCCGAACCCCTGGCAGTATCACTCCGCGTCCTACCATCATCCTCTGCATCCCCAAGATCCTCTTCACCATGCTGAGTCTGTACATCAGCATTACCTTCATTATCAGACTCATCTTCGCTGCTAGGATCAACAGCAAGGACAAATGTCTCGCCCTTTCGATGGTGCTCATCTATATCTTCGTGGTATTTTCGAAGAATGCTCCCATCATCATAACGATCAAGGACGGCCATCCATTTCTTTTTTTCAAAGCGAGCTTCTTGAGCACAGTAGGGTTTAATAGCAAGATGAAAGGTCGAAGAACTTAAGTATTCTTGCACAGCAGCCTCCCTTTCAGTTGGAATGCTCTTCTCCAGTTCAGAAATCTCAACTAAGGCACCATCCAATTCTCCCCTAACCTTGGATACCTCCAAGGTAGCCACCTCCAACTGTTTTTTAGTTGCCTCAAACAATTTCTTAAGCCTTAGGTTCTCACCATTTCGCCTTTTCAAGCTCTCCATGGTTTCGTCCTTCAGTTGGAGGGTCTGAGTCAAAAGTCCCTTATTCCTTCGGGCCTCGTCCACAAGCTGCTTATTCTCCTTCAGTTTTGCCTTGTACCGCTCAACCTCTTGCAGTCTGTCGTGATACTCGGCCATGACCTGCATGGCAAGACGATCATCACTACCTAAATAATGATAATAAAGAGGAAAAAGTAAGGAAATGACAAAGTAACACTCACATATGAAGACAGCTTCAACATCCGGTCACAATCCGATTCATCCTTAGCTAAGGGCTCTCCGAGCTCATCGAAGGCGAATCGACGCCCTGCCAAGCAATTGTTGATATCCCCAAAATCCTTTGGCCGCGTGGCAACCCTCAAGTCCTTCCACGGGACACTGCCAGCTCTTTCCTTGCCTTTCCCCTCATGGCGGGAACCAGGATCACTTTCCTGGACAGTGTGCTCCATAGTAAGAGGATGAGGCAACAGTCGGCTCCCTTCTCCTGCAACTACGGCAGCAGCATTTTCAACGGCCTCGACTCCAGTCTTCCTAAAGGCAGGCCCCTTAAGGACCCCATCTTGGGACTTAGGTCTAACGGATGGTTCCCCTCGGAACTTATGAATTTTCTTATGCGGTAGGATGTCTTCCGAAGGAACTAACACTGGTGCTTTCCTTTTATGGGTGCTAGTCCCTGTTTTCTTGCTTACCTTCTCCACTGCATAAGGAAAATCAAAATAAGAAATACAACTTTCCAAATAAAGTAAGGAAAAGAGCAAAGTTTACATGAAGGATACAACTTACTCGATCGTCCCTGGCTCTCGGAAACTAAGGGTTGGAAACCGTACCGACGAAATAAGGGTCGTAGCTTGCTTAAGTGTCTATCCTCTTTGGGCACCCTCAACACCTTCTCTATGTCAGATAGCTCCTGCCCAAACAGTTTGATGGTGCCCCGCGTCACTACATGAAGCAAAGTGTTAGAAGCAAGAAAAGACCACAACAAATAGCAAATAGTACGAACGGTTGATACGTTACAACCTACAGTCTGGAAGTGAGTAAGCACACGTCGCTCAGGCGTGACACCCTTATCATACTCCCAATCATTATACAGAAAGCACCAACGGTTTTTCCATGTGTAGTATACCTTTTTCTTACCATACACAATACGCTCTCTCTCACTCCGACATGCACACTCGGCATAACCAGTGCATGATTTTGCTGGGCGCATCTTGTAACAGTAACGCCACTGATGGAAGGAAGGCTCACACAACCCACACTCCATCCAAATGATATAAAATCCAATCAAAGTATCCCAGAAACCAGGATTGAGTTGCCCAGGTGCATATCCGATCAAAGATAACATCTTTTGCAACCACGGATGTAAAGGTAGTCTCACCCCTAAAGTCAGTAATATCTGGGTGTAGAACATAACATGACCCTGGGGAGGCTCAGAAGGCCATTCTTCATCATGTACCAAACGTATCCCTACACTACGAGGGATATTACATGACTGCCTTAGCGCCTCAACCTGCTTCTCATTATCTAACAAGTTATTCTTTAGATGGTCTGCTGTGAACTCAGAGCGAACTATGGGTATGGCATCAAAAACAACCCCCTCACCCAACGCCATGGAGGAAGAACTAGCAATAGCTAAAGTTTGACGGTTGGGAAGATCATCCAATGTTTCTCTAGTACCGGACTCTAACAAAGACCCTGAAGACTCCGACATTGCAGACTCAGACTTAGAGCTAAAGCTAGAAGAGCCCTCATCACTAGAACTTCCAGGCTTTGACATCTACAATAAGAAGAAACAAATTCTATCACTACATGCATGATCAAAACATAAGGAAGTTCCTATATTACCCACATGAAGATGGTGCAAAGCGAGGCCGGAACCCTTCTCAATCAGAAAGCAATCCGTCTTCCACAGTCACTACAAAACAAGCAAATGAAGACCGTGTCAAGCGCCAAAAAAAAAAAAAAAAAAAAAAAAAAAAAGCTTCACCTCGAAAGCTTCACCCACAAAGCTTCACCTAAAAAGCTTCACCCAAAAAACTTCACCCGAAAAGCTTCACTTAAAAAAGCTTCACCTACAAAGCTTCACCTAAAAAAGTTTCACCTAGAAAGCTCCCTCTACATACTTTCACCATCCAAGCTTCACCTCCAAAGCTTCACCCACAAAGCTTCACCTAAAAAGCTTCACCCAAAAAACTTCACCCGAAAAGCTTCACTTAAAAAAGCTTCACCTACAAAGCTTCACCTAAAAAAGCTTCACCTAGAAAGCTCCCTCTACATACTTTCACCATCCAAGCTTCACCATCAAAGCTTCACCTAGGAAGCTTCATCTACAAAGCTTCATCTACAAAGCTTCACCATCAACGCTTCACCTAGAAAGCTTCAACACAAAACCTTGCTCCAAATAAACAAATTTTGTTCACAAAACCCAAGATGCCCTTGAACTTGTACAAAAACACTTGGGTAAACATAAACATTTTTTGTTTTACACCCACAAGGGCCCAAAATCTTCTTTCTTATTTATTCACTTATATATGTTCCCAAACATATTATAATAGATCAAATAATAATTCAAAGTCCAAAATTTAGTTATGGACAAAAATACAAGCAATTCACCAGTACTGAAGTTGCTACAAAAACTGGAATCTTCCCCAGCCTAGAAATCCAACAAAGCTTCGCCTCCTTTTCTCTATCAAATTTTTGCAGCTGCTGCTTTTCTCCAATGGAGCTGAATTTTGGACACCCTCTAGTTCTTGAGCAGATGAACAACTTTCAAGAAGGAACCATTTCTGTTTGAGCCACGGAAATTAAAGTGTTGAAGCTCCAAGCATGACAGTCGGATTCTTGCAGATTTCGAAGCTGCTGTGATGTTTCGAAGATCTGGAAATATTTAACCATTAGTTCACTCTGAATTTTTGATATGTTATGAAAGAGACGATGAGGAACAACTTCAATGAAGAAAGCATGCTGATCTGAGCAAGAGAAAATGGAGTTTCAAAGCTCACAACAAATCTGACGGGTTGACAGAAAAATAATAACCAGTCACTCATCATACCTGGATTTCTGGAGTTATACTGCTCCGAGGGACCTCAAATTTGGATATGTTGTAGTTCACAAGCTGAGGAACAACTTCAATGAAGAAAGCATGCTGATCTGAGCAAGAGAAAATGGAGTTTCGAAGCTCACAACAAATCTGACGGGTTGACAGAAAAATAATAACCAGTCATTCATCATACCTGGATTTCTGGAGTTGTACTGATCTGATGGCTCTCAAATTTGGATATGTTGTCGTTAAAGAATTAAAGAACAACTTTCATGAAGACAACTTTGTGATTCGAGCTACAGATGATGGTCTTATATTGAAAACCAATTCAGGGTGTTAGGGGAAATGAAAAACAATTCCACCAAAGAAACATCATTATGATGTTTCATCATTATGGTGTTTTCATCATTATGATGCTTTCATCATGGTGATGCTTCCATCATTGTGATGCTTCCATTATGATTGTAATGCACCAACGGTTACACCCTCTATCATAGCAGTATGTGTGTGTATCTCCCTACAGTCATCATGTGCAAGACTATCGTAGTCAGATGGCTTTCCATAAAACAGCTACCAACCGTTACACCTTCTGCCATTCCACTTATTTGGGCCTAGCAACCTTCATAAACAAAATATATGAAGAAAAAGTCCGGGGCTACCACTTAGAAAACAAAAGAATGAAGTTTTGGTACTTACGACATGGACTATTAGCAAGACACCTCATTCGTCAACTCCCTCGACTAGAGACTTGGGGGACTCCCACCATATGCTACTACGCCTTGGTACTCAAAAGTTCGTGACTACTTAGTGACTTGGATTTTTCAAGTCTCCAACCGAGAAGTTTTCCTCACTCGGGAAATTAAGGGAACACTACCTCAAACTACATGCTTCACTCACAAAGCTTCAACAATACAGGTTTCAACAAAAGCAAAAATTCAAAGAACTTTATGAAGAAGGCTTTGGTGTATTTAACACAATATGTTGAAATGAAGCAAAGCTTATTTATTAATATTTTCGATAAGCCACAAATATGTACATATACATGAGTCAAAATAAACAAACAAAAGGGAGCCTTCACAAAGGTTGCTTAGGGGAAGTCTCAGCAGTCGGTAGAGCCCCAGAAAGAGAAAGCACCGGAGGGTGGTTATCCGGAGCCTCAGTACTTGACAAAACCCCAGAAGGAGGAGGCATTGGAGGTTCATCATTTGAAGCTTCATTACCAGGTACAGCCCCAGAGGACGAAGGCAATAAATGCCTTTGGAACAAACCCACAAACCGCTGATGATCAAGTAAAACCTTACCATCAGATTCCTTCATCTGGTCAAGCTTCCTCTTCATGTTTGTAGCATAGTCATGGGCGAGCCGGTGCAACTGCTTATTCTCATGCTTGAGCCCTCTAATCTCCTGTTTGAGACTCATCACTTCAGCAGCCAATGATTCAACTTGGCGGGTTCTAGCAAATAGGCGTTGGGCCATATTAGACACAGAACCTGCACACTGAACACTAAGAGCCAGAGAGTCCTTAACAGCCAACTCATCAGACCGTTTGGAAAGTAGTCTGTTATCTTTGGGAGTGAGAAGGTTCCTGGCCACCACTGCAGCGGTCATATCATTCTTCATCACAGAATCCCCAACGGTAAGAGGACCAGTAGGGGATATGAAGGATGGGCGCCATATGTTGTCTGGAGAAGGCGTGGCTGTCTCTTCTCCAAGGTTCAGGTCAAAACGACGGTCGGAGGGTCCAGACATTTTCAAATGTGTTGAAGAAGGAAGAGGTCAGACAAATCAAGATCTTAGAAGTGCAAGAAATGAGCTTCTACTGGTAGAGATTCAGGTGTGCTGTGGAACTTAATGCCAGCCTCTATAAAAATCTGCACTCGACGGAGCTTCAGAAATCGAAGAGGCGTTTGCTTTCTCAAAAGCTGGGCTGCTCAGAGACCACGAGGGCCGATCTCAGAAATCGAAGAGGCGTTTGCTTTCTCAAAAGCTGGGCTGCTCAGAGACCACGAGGGCCGATCTCAGAAATCGAAGAAGCACCTGCTTTTTCAGCCTCGTCAGCACCTGTCACATGCACAATCAGCTTTGTGAAAATTACGGCCAATCTGTCGAAGATTTCTGGTGAAGTAAAAAGCACGTGAATCTTACTGTTCAATCACCGCTCTCCATATGCACCATCAACTCCTCGGGTACCACATTTAACTTTGTCAAAGATCTCTGACAAAGTTTAGGCACGAGAATTTCGAAGTTCCAGCTACCCTACTATTACCCATAAGGGTAAAGGAACAGCACCACTGCTTGACAACTGGAAAGTCCCTATGTGTGTCGACCTCCGTGTTTTGCGGCAAGACAGGTTGGCAAGAACGTCCAACCTTTACTCACATTCAAGAAAAGACTCCCAACATAATTACTTTCTCAAAAACCGGAGTAGCACCGCTTTCCGAATCTCGAGAGTCAGATCCTCGACGGGATTGCTTGTTCGAAAACCGAAGAGGCACAACTCTCAGAACTTCGAGAGCCAGATTTCCTTAGATAAAGCTTGTCTGTAATCTTCACACGTAACATCAGCTTTCCAGATACCACATACCACTTTTTCAAAGTGCTCTGACAAAATTAAAACACGTGAAGCTGGCAGCTCCCACTACATTGCTGTGACCAAGAAGGGTAAAGGAATAGCATTACTACTTGTTATTGGGAAATCCCTATATACATTGACCTCCCTCCTCAACGGACAGGCAAACCTGCAAAAATGCTCAACCCTTTCTCGCATTCGAAAAGGCACCCTCAACATAACCTCTCGAAATACTCAGCTTTATTTCCCCCCGATAATACCTCAGCAAATAAGCCACACCAAGAACAAGAGTATCTCATATCATCAGGGTCGAAAGCAAGAGTATCCCATATCATGCTTTCTCCCTATCTTTGTCTTTGTCCTTGTCCACACCTGCAGGACAAGGAGAAAGAGAGCAGTCAGTCGGAACCTGAAATCAAACCTCCAATTTGGAACTGACTGCCTGGAGCCTTTGCCTGGTTGCTTACTTAGCATTGCTCTCGAGTACTCATCGTCAACTGCTGTCAAGGTCACGAATTCCACCGGCAAATACCTCATGACAGTTGATCAGATATTGGCTCTTTACACTGAAGCTGCCAAGCGTGGATGAGTCACTATGAAGGAATGTTCTGAAGGACCATTTAAATGCAAAGGTTACACACCACTTCTGCCATGCAAAAGATTGAAGCAGAAGGTTCAACGGTGAGCTGAAACAGATCACTACAGCACGACACCTTTCCATACCACATTCATTATTCCGTCAACAGCAAAAGTATCCCATATCATCAAGGTCGAACGTACTCTAGATTTGATGGACTTGTTTTGACCCTCAAATTTTTGAGTCGGCCTTATACTCTGAAGGGCACCAGAAAACCCTCCAGCACAGTTCAAGAATAAGCCTGTGGAAAGTTACTTCTTCAAAAGCAAAAGTATCTCATATCATCTCTTATCCATTTGCTTCTCCTTATCCTGGCAGTTGAATGAGAGACAAGGAGAAGGAGAACAATCAACCGGAAGCCGAAGTCAAACCTCTGATCCTGGGTTGCTTACTTGGAAGTTTGATTGCTTACCTTGTCTGTCACCTCTTTCGGCAGATCTCCTAGCTCGGCGACTTGGGGGACTCCTACTATAGGGTTTGTATCACACTTGACTAAGCCCGAAACTACAACTAAGCTTCAAGTGAAATTGATACATTACCTTGTGCGTCAACATCAGCTAAATACACCATTCCCGGATGGAGGAAAGGTACTTCCAGAGAAGGGCAGATGAAGATCAGACCACACTTCGGTACTTAGAAGTTTCGTGATTACTCAAGGGATTGGATCTTGCAAGTCCCCAACCGAGGAGTTTCCCTCACTCGGGAACTTAGGGGAGCACTGTTTGTACCATACTTGACCAATCCCGAAACTACCGAGCACCGGCCAACGCTATACTGTCAAGGACCCAGAAGAGTTCCCCTCCGACCAGGAGGCCAATCACTACTCGACACGTGTCAAGATTAGAAGCCAATCAGAGCGCAGCACGTGTCGACATCAAGAACCAATCATAACATGACACATGTCAATGTGACAAAGCTACAAGTTTTTCTATAAATAGGGGTCATTCCCCCACAATATTGCCTAATGCCATTTGTGTTAAATCATTCACAAGAACTCACTAAATTGAGAGCTTGATCCCTTGTACTTGTGTAAGCCCTTCACTACTAATAAGAACTCCTCTACTCCGTGGACGTAGCCAATCTGGGTGAACCACGTACATCCTGTGTTTGCTTCTCTGTCTCTATTCATTTACGTACTTATCCTCACTAGTGACCGAAGCAACCAAGCGAAGGTCACAAAACCTGACACTTTCTGTTGTACCAAAGTCTTCGCTGATTTTGTGCATCAACAGGTTAACTTCTACATCTTTGGATGAATTGCATGGCTTGCTCCTTACCAAAGAGCTCTCTATGAATCGTCGCAAGAAAGGTGTATCTTCCAGTATGTCTGAACCATTTCATCTACATTACGAACCCCTACTTCTTCTTTTACACTGTCAAATGTTCTTCATGTTCATCAAATACAACACAATTTGTTATCTGCGTTTCAATTTCTCTAGGACAATTATTGTTCATTGACTCTTGATTCTGATGGATCCGTTGTTAAGGATCGTTCCACGGGGAATACGTTTTTGTGGGGATCAGTTAAAGACGACTTCTATCTTTTGCAGTCTACTACATCTTCTAGTTTCGTCTCTGGTAAAGCTTCTCCTTCCCTTGTTGCATCAGCTTTTGTCAGTATTAAAGCTCCAATAAAGATATGGCATAGGCGCTTAGGTCATCCATCTTCTGCCATTTTTCGTCGGGTAATATCTACAAATACTCTTGTAGTGCAAGGCAAGTCTACAGTTGATTTTTTCTGTTCAGATTGTGCATTGGCAAAAAACCACAAGCTTCCTTTTGGTCTGTCTTCTTCAGCAACTATTCACAGCCTTCAACTTTTACACTGTGATTTGTGGGGACCTGCTTCTGTTACATCTAGCAGTGGTTTCAGATATTACTTACTTTTTGTTGATGATTTTAGTAAATACAGTTGGTTTTTTCCCTTGAAAGCAAAGTCGGATGTACTTTCTACGTTTGTTGTGTTCAAGAACTATGTCGAAAATTTGCTTGGTAATAAAATCAAAGTGTTGCGTTCAGATTCAGGGGATGAATTTACTGGTCATTCTTTTGCATATTTTCTTAGTGCACATGGTATTTTCATCAATTCAGCTGTCGACACACGCCTGAACAAAACGGTTGTGCCAAGAGAAAACACCGCCATCGTGTTGAGAAAGCTAGGACCTTACTTGTTGCTTCTTATGTCCCTCATGTGTTTTGGTTCGATGCTTTCTCTACCTCCTTATATCTCATTAATCGTCTTCCCGTCTCTGGTGTCTCACGATCTCCTTGGGAAATTTTATTTCATCAGCACCCAGATTATTCCAAACTCAAAGTTTTTGGTTGCTAATGCTTTCCATGGCTTAAATCTTATATTCACAGTAAATTGGATGCTAAAAGCAAGAGTTGTGTGTTTTTGGGCTACAGTCTTCAGCACAAAGGTTATCGGTGCTTTGATCCGATTGCAACCTCGTCTATATCTCTAGACATGTGATTTTTAATGAAGAACTTTATCCTTTTCAGTCTCTGCCCCTTCATACTTCTAGCTCTGACATTGTTTCTCCAGTTACTTCTCCTTCAATGGTTCTCTATTTTAGCAAGTATACTCATCCTGCCTCTTCTCCACCTTCCGATCCTTCTCCAACTCCCGATACTTCTCCAGCTCCCGATGCTTCTCCACCTCCAGATGCTTCTCCAACTCCAGCTGCTTCTCACCCTATTTCTACCTCTATGGTTAATACTCATCCTATGGTTACCCGATCAAAAGTAGGCATCTATAAACCTAAGGCTTATGCAGCAACTAAGCATCATTTATCCATTGCATTGGATTATGTTCCTAGCACTTATTTACAAGCATCTAAGTTTCCTCACTAGCGCGCTGCGATGCAGGATGAATACAATGCCTTACTGTCTACAGGAACTTGGTCCTTAGTTCATTCTCATTCTTCTCAAAACATTGTTGGCTGCAAGTGGGTGTTTTGTGTTAAGAAGAAACCTGATGGTACTGTGGATCGTTACAAGGCCTGGCTTGTTGTCAAGGGCTTTCATCAATAAGAGGGCATTGATTTCCAAAAGACTTTCAGTCCGGTTGCTAAACCGATTACCATTCGAATACTCCTTAGTCTTGCTGTTCAACATAATTGGTTTTTAAATCAGTTAGACATCAGCAATGCCTTTCTTCATGGGGATTTAAAAGAGGATGTCTACATGCTTTAACCCCCGTGTTTTATTGATCATCTCTTTCCCAGTCATGTGTGCAAACTTCAAAAATCGCTGTATGGTCTTAAGCAATCCCCTAGAGCTTCGTTTGACAAACTATTTCAAGCTCTGCAGGACCTTGGCTTCTATCAATCTTCCTCTGATGCATCTTTGTTTGTACTTAATGGTCCTCGGTTGGTTATAGTTCTCGTTTATGTGGATGACATTCTCGTCACTGGCCCTAATTCTCATTTTTGTCATCAATTCATTCAACAGCTTAGTAATCGATTTCCAGTGAAGGATCTTGGTCCTTTACACTATTTCTTGGGGTTGGAAGTCCAGCGTTCTTCTAAAGGGATCTTTCTTCTTCAAACTAAATATTTGCTTGATCTTCTTTAACGGACAAATATGTAGGGTGCCAAACTTTGTTGCAAACCTCTTGGCTCCCATAAACTGGATCATATTGGTTCTCTTTTACCCAATCCTACTGAGTATTGCTCAATTGTTGGCAGCCTTCATTATCTCACGTGGACTTGCTCGGACCTTGCTTTTGCTGTCAATCATCTTTGCCAGTTCATGCATGCTCCACGTGAACAACATTTTCAAACTGCCAAACGAGTTCTTCGATTTCTAAAAGGTTCTGTTTCCCAGGGATTATGGTTTACAAAGGGTCATGTCGATCTCTTCGCATACTCCGACGCTGATTAGGCTGGAAGCACGTTTGATAGGCGATCAACTAGTGGCTATTGTGTCTTTCTTGGTCCCAACCTCATCAGCTGGAGTGCCAAGAAACAAAGTACTGTCGCCCGTTCTTCTACAGAATCTGAATATAGATCTTTGGCTCATACGGCTGCAGAACTCACTTGGGTTTGTAAAATCCTTCGTGATCTTCACTGTCCTCTCCCTAAACTGCCTATCCTGTGGTGTGATAACATTTCAGCCATCTCTTTAGCCTCTAATCCTGTTTTTCATGCTCGCACGAAGCATGTTAAGATTGATTATCATTACAGTCGCGAACTGGTTCTAGCTAATCTTCTCAAAGTCCAATTTGTTTGCAGTGCTGATCAATTGGCTAATCTTCATACAAAATCTTTGTCTAAAAATCAATTCTGATACTTGTGTTCTAAGCTTCCCAATGGAATCAACTCGGATTCCTCCTCTCGCTTTAGGGGGTGTATTAAGGAAGATACCAAGTCTTCCATTTCTATTGATGTTAAATAGATTAGTAAAAGCTAAATGTGGTCAGTTTGTTATTAACTATAGTTAGTTAGAATGGTTACAAGTTTAGTTAAGATAGTCAAGGGTATATTTGTAAAGAGCTAAAGGCTATATATATTCTCTTTTGTGTAATTGTAAATTCATTGAGTGAAATACAATCTTGTAGAAGAAGTTTTATCGTTCTTTATCGTTCTTTAGGAATTTGGTACAAATTTTCGGAAGACTTGGTTGTGTGGGTGGCCAATAGAGATAATCCCATCAATGGCAGGTCAGGAGTGTTAGGAATGTCGGTACTACAAGATAGAGAATGCACAAGGTAAAGTAGAAAATGGACACCAAGAATTTATGTGGTTCGGCAATTTATGCCTACGTCCACAAGACAAGGATCAATCTTCACTATATGAAAAAGATGAGTACAACAAGATTAGTCTTACCAAGCCAAAAACAAGGCTTGATGGATACAAGAAAGTATGACACACACTTTCTATCACTCTAAACTTCACTCACAATGTGTAGTGGAACACTCTCACTCTCACTCTTGGAGTGGAACTCTAGCTTTGGACTTGATCCTTTGCTACTCACACTTGGTTCTTAATTGGTTACATCACACCCATATTTATAGGTGAGGGATTGGCATTCTACTAGTTTCTAGTTCCTTTTTCAAACCTTTAGTATAGAAAATTCTAGACTAGCCACATAATTATAGCTTCTAGATCTTTCCATTTGCAACCAAGGAAGCTAGTACTCTCTAGCTTCTTCCATCAACTTAATAACATGCTAGAATTTTCTAGCATGCTCCAGCCTCTTCTCTTGCTTACTAGAATAATCCAGAACATTGATCATGGGCTGGACCATATACCAACAATCTCCCCCTCCAGTCCATGAGGGAGGAATTTCGATCATGACTCCAAGTACCTGGAGTCCATCCCAGCAGCCTTAATGCAGAATTCCAACTTTGATTTTGTGATTACCTTTGTCAACATGTTTGAAGAATTATTATCGGTATGAATCTTCTTCAGCTGTAGCAACTTGTTCTCGATAGCATCTCTAATCCAGTGATAACGAATAACAATGTGCTTAGTGCGTGAGTGATATGTAGTGTTCTTGCTCAAATCCAGAGCACTCTGACTATCACAATAAACGCCATAATCACTTTGCTTCAAACCCAACTCTTGGAGAAACCGTTTTAGCCACAACAACTCCTTGCATGCTTCTGTAGCGGCTATGTATTTAGCCTTGGTTGTGGACAAAGCAACACACTTTTGCAACTTGGATTGCCAAGACACGCCCCCTGCAAAAGTAAACAAGTACCCAGACGTAGATTTTCTACCATCCAGGTCACCTCTCATGTCAGCATCTGTAAATCCTTCCAAGATTGGTTTGGAACCGCCAAAGCACAAGCACATCTTAGAAATCCCCTTCAAATATCTGAGAATCCACTTAACAGCTTCCCAGTGGTCCTTCCCTGGATTAGAGAGAAACCTGCTCACCACACATACTGCATGAGCAATATCTGGCTGTGTGCACACCATTGCATACATGATACTTCCTACTGCTGAAGAGTAGGGAATAACTGCCATTTTCTCATTTTCTTCATATGTTTTTGGACACGACTCTTTGCTCAACTTGATATGATTGGCTAAAGGTGAGCTTACCGATTTGGCTGCTTTCATGTTAAACCTTTCAAGCACCCATTCAACATACTTTTCTTGTGACAGCCACAACTTCTTGGATTTTCTGTCACGAATTATCTCCATGCCCAAAATCTGCTTGGCTGGCCCTAAGTCCTTCATGTCAAAGGACTTAGATAACTCTTCTTTGAGCTTTTTAATCATAGAAGCATCTTGACCGACAATCAACATGTCATCAACATAAATCAATAAAATGATGAATTTACCTCCAGAAAATTGTTTGATATAGGCACAAGAGTCAGCATGAGTTCTCTTGTACCCATTACTCACCATGAATGAGTTGAACTTCTTATTTCACTGTCTCGGAGTCTGCTTAAGACCATATAAGCTTTTCTTGAGCTTGCACACCAAATTTTCTTTACCTTTGACTTCAAAGCCTTTGGGTTGCTCCATGTATATCTCCTCTTCTAAATTGCCGTGGAGAAATGCAGTTTTAACATCTAACTGCTCAAGCTCAAGATCCATGCTTGCTGCCATACCAAGGATAACTCGAGCTCAAAATCTCATCAAAGTTAACTCCTTTCTTTTGACCAAAACCTTTGACAACCAAACGAGCCTTGTACCTTGTCATGTTGTCGTTCCTTTTCAATTTGAATACCCACTTGTTTTTCAATGCTTTTCTGCCCTTTGGAAGCTCCACCAGCTCATAGGTATCATTCTTTAATAAGGAATCCATCTCTGACTTCATTGCCTTCATCCATTTATCACTGTCGTTATGAGCTCTGGACTTCTTATAAGTTTCAGGCTCTCCATAATTAGTCAACATGATATACTCTGATGAAGAATACTTAGTAGATGGTCTTCGACTTCTGCTGGATCTTCTGACCTGATCTTCATGCTCTTGCAGGGCTGGAGGTTCATCCTGATTGGGTTCTTCTTGAATCTGCTCTTCTTGACTAGACTCCTTTTGATCAGTAATCTCATGGTCTGGCATATCTTGATCAGGCTCCCCCTGATCAGCATTATCTGGTTCTGCAGGCACTTCATTTGCAGCTGCTTCAGGGATGTCATCATGACTTTTCATCTGAAGCTAATGGATCAACTCCTCTGACTGCGCCATCTGGTTGTGCCTCTTTATCCGAATCCCTAATTGTTTGATCTTCATAAAAGACCACGTCTCTACTTCGGATAAACTTCTTCTGGTATGGGTCCCATAATCTGTAACCAAAATTTTCACCGCCATAAACAAGAAAGATGCACGGTGTAGCTTTGTAGTCTAACTTCGATCTCTGCTCTTTGGGCACATGCACAAAAGCTTTGCAGCCAAACACATTCAGATGAGAGTAAGACACATCATTACCAGTCCATAATCTATCCGGAACATCAAGACCTAATGGTACTGATGGAGATCGGTTGATCAAATAGCAGGCTGTCCTTACAGCTTCACCCCAGAACTGCTTAGATAACTTTGCAGTCCTCATCATACACCTGCCTTTCTCCATGATGGTTTGGTTCATTCTTTCAGCAACACCATTATGTTGTGGAGTTCCAGGAACTGTCTTCTCATGACGTATGCCATGTTTTACACAATACTCTCTAAACTGGTGAGATGTGTACTCGTTGCCGTTGTCGTTACGAAGGCACTTGAGAGGTTTCCCAATTTCCATCTCCATCATGACATGGAACTCCTGGAATGTCTGAAACACATGGTCTTTGGATTTCAACAAATACACCCAAACCTTTCGTGAAACATCATCAATATAAGTAACAAAATATTTATTTCTTCCGAGTGACTCGACTTCCATGGGACCACACACATCTGAATAAACAAGATCTAACAAATTTCCTTTCTTTGTAGATGGAACAGAAAAACTAATTCTTCTTTGTTTTCCGAATAAACAGTGCTCATAAGAGTTTAACGACGTACCTTTGGCAAAAGGAATGTGAGACTTATTTACCAAAACTTGTAGGCCTTTCTCGCTCATGTGGCCTAGTCTCTTATGCCACAAGTCTAGAGATGAGTCCTCCACAGCATTCAACTCACCTTTCAAAACCTTGGCATTTGACCGATACAACGTACAACAAAGTCGTGCTCTTGCTACCACCATTAAGCCTTTGGTAAGCTTCAATTTTCCTTCGCCAATATGGTGATAATATCCTTGTCGATCAAGGGTACCGATGGATATTAGATTGAGACGTATATCAGGAATATGTCTCACATCTTTCAACATCAACTGGCAGCCAAGATTAGTTCTTAGGCAGATATCACCAATTCCAAGAATTTTGGAATAGCTTTCATTCCCCATCTTCACTATGCCAAAGTCACCTTCTTTGTATGTACTGAAGAACTCCCGTTTGGACGTAGCATGGAAGGAAGCTCCATTGTCAAAGATCCATTCAATGTCTCTGTCAGAGTTGCCCATATGCAGACATTCACCAACAGACAATATTTCTGGTACATCACCACATATGACAGCAGTGGTATTGCCAATATCATATTTCTTCTGATTGTTTCCTTCTTTTTGCTCTCTCTTCCAAACTCGACAATTTTTCTTCATATGGCCTTGTTTGCCACAATGGTGGCATGCACTCCTGAACCTTGACTTGGATCGACTAGGACTCCTGCCATGACCTCTAGGCCCTTTACTCTTGCTTCTTCCACGGTTCTCTGTGACAAATACTTGGCTGCTATCTGTGCCAGAAGTCTTTCTCCTTGTTTCTTCATTGAGCATGCTATTTTTAACATTATCAAGGGTAAGAACACCATTAGAAGCAGAGTTAGTTATACTCACCACAAAGGTCTCACAACTGTCTGGCAAGGATCCAAGTAACAAGAGCGCTTGTAGCTCATCCTCGATCGTCATTTTCATAGTAGCCAACTGGTTGATGATATTCTGGAAATTGTTCAAGTGTTCTGCTACACTTAAACCATCCTTGTACTTCACATTGATGAGCTCTTTGATCAAGAATGCTTTCTTAGCTGGAGTTTTCTTCTCGAACAAGGACTCAAGCTTCGTCCAAAACTCGCGGGCATTGGTTTCATTAGACACATGGTGAAAAACACTATCGTCCACCCATTGTCTAATTGTACCAATAGCCTTACGATTCATCTTCTTCCACTCGGCATCGAACATGCTCTCGGGCTTGGCGGCATCTCCTTCAATTGGCTCATGCAGATCCTTGCAATAAAGAATGTCCTTCATCCTTGGCTTTCATGTTACCCAATTGGAGTTGGTGAGTTTGATCATAGTGCCACTTCCTTCCATCTCGTAGTACGAGCCAACTTGGCTCTGATACCACTTGTTAGGAATGTCAGTACTACAAGATAGAGAATGCACAAGGTAAAGTAGAAAATGGACACCAAGAATTTATGTGGTTCGGCAATTTATGCCTACGTCCATAAGACAAGGATCAATCTTCACTATATGAAAAAGATGAGTACAACAAGAGTAGTCTTACCAAGCCAAAGACAAGGCTTGATGGATACAAGAAAGTATGACACACACTTTCTATTACTCTAAACTTCACTCACAATGTGTAGTGGAACACTCTCACTCTCACTCTTGGAGTGGAACTCTAGCTTTGGACTTGATCCTTTGCTACTCACACTTGGTTCTTAATTGGTTACATCACACCCATATTTATAGGTGAGAGCTTGACATTCTACTAGTTTCTATTTCCTTCTTCAAACCTCTAGTATAGAAAATTCTAGACTAGCCACATAATTGTAGCTTCTAGATCTTTCCATTTGCAACCAAGGAAGCTAGTACTCTCTAACTTCTTCCATCAACTTAATAACATGCAAGAATTGTCTAACATGCTCCCGCCTCCTCTCTTGCTTACTAGAATAATCTAGAACATTGATCATAGGCTGGACCATATACCAACAAGGAGTTCTCTCAATAGGTTCTGATGGAAACCTAGTGCTGCAAGCCAATACTAGCCAAGGCCTTATTCCTCTGTGGTCAACAAATGTTTCGATATCATCAGAGAGCAACGATAATATTTTTGCGCAAATTCTTGATTCAGGAAACCTTGTTTTGGTTGGCAGCCAGGATGTGTTTTGGCAGAGCACTGATCACCCTACAAATATTCTTCTTCCGAATATGAAAGCCGGGTTGGACAGAAGAAGTGGCATAAACCGGTTCCTCACGTGTTGGAACTCGGACAATGATCCTGGGACGGGGAATGTTTCGTTGAGAATGGACTCGAATGGATCGCCTCAGTTGATCTTGTACAAGGATGACGCTAAGTGGTGGAGGTCAGGACAGTGGAACGGGATTCAATGGGGCGGCATACCTGCCATGCATCGGAGCGTTGTGTTTAAGATCAATTTTCTGAACAACAAAGATGAATTTCTGTGCAGTGGACTGTTCTCGACCTTTTAATTTACTCGGTGATCACAATAGACGGGTCGGGAACACTCAACCAGCTATCATGGCAGGACCAGCAGCACCAGTGGGTTTCGCTTTGGTCCGCACCATTGGATGCCTGTGACAGCTATGGCAAGTGTGGTCAATTTGGCAATTGCAATCCTTACACCAACAGTGGGTTCAACTGCACATGCTACCCCGGATATGAACCAACCTCACCGCAGGATTGGGATTTAAGAGATGGGACAGATGGGTGCAAGAGGCCGCAGGGTTCGCCGTCCATGTGCAGGAACGGCAAGGATTTTGTGAAGATGGAAAATGTAAAGGTTCCAGACACGTCCTCTATAAAATTGGAGAATAATTTGAGCTTAGAAGCGTGTGAGGAGGAGTGCTTGAAGAACTGCTCGTGCTTGGCATATGCGAGTGCAGATGTGAGGAATGGAGGGACTGGATGCATGACATGGTATAGAGATTTGATGGATACTAAGCAGTTCACAGAAGGCGGGCAAGATTTGTACATTCGCGTTGATGCAGTAGTTTTAGGTACCTTATTTTCCTACAGATTGCGTCAATTACATGTTTCAAATTCATACCATTCATAGCACTGGTGAATTGATCTTTTTTTCATTTTTTCAGCTCAGTATAAAAACAAGTCAGGAGGAGGGTATTTTTCCGGGAGAAGGCGACTTGCTATTATATTGGTAGTGTCAATTTCTGTCGCCTCATTGCTCATCCTCGCAGTTCTATATTGGTTCAGGAAAAGGAGAAGGAAAGGTATGCGAAAAGGAAAAGTTTCCCCTTCTATCGTCTTGTAAATTTGTTTGCAGCTTTATTTCAGCTCAAATTTCATTTTCTTTGTGAAATTTTTTATACCCTGAAATTTCAATGGAATTGAAACAGGGAGAGGAGGAGAACCCAGATTTCTGAACGATCCCGCTGCTTCTCGTGTACGAAGCTATGAAGATTTGCCAACAAAAAATGAGGTTGATGAACACAGAGGAGACACAGATTTACCTTTTTTCGATTTAACCACTGTGGTTGCAGCCACAGAAAACTTCTCTTCTGCTAACAAGCTTGGACATGGCGGCTTCGGCACGGTATACAAGGTACTTTCCCTAGATCATTTTGAGTGTCTCAGCGTTGTGTGGCTTCAAATAAAATATGAAATACGCTTCCGTGTACTTTGTTTACTCTGCTGCAAATATACCAATACATAAGCTCTGTGACATTGAGGCAGATAAGACAGAATTGGATGTAAACATTATATCGATCTGAAGTTGCCATTAAGATTGTCGAGTCTTCACTGTGATTTCAGGGATGTCTAGCTGATGGACAGGATATAGCTGTCAAAAGATTATCGAGAAATTCAGGACAAGGCGTAGATGAATTCAAGAACGAAGTAATGCTTATAGCAAAGCTTCAGCATAGAAATCTTGTTAGGCTTTTGGGTTGCAGCATATATAAAGAAGAGAGGATGCTAATCTATGAATACATGCCGAATCGCAGCTTGGACTTATGCATTTTCGGTATGCAATCTATGAATACATGCTGAAATTAAGAAATCCTAAACTTGTAGCTAATAGAAGTTTTTATGTGTTGTGTTCAGATAAAGACAGAAAGTCGTTGTTAGATTGGAGAAAGCGGTTTCAAATTATCATTGGGATTGCTCGAGGCGTCCTATATCTTCATCAAGATTCGAGACTAAAAATATTCCACAGGGATTTGAAAGCAAGCAATGTTTTACTGGATGGTTCAATGAATCCAAAAATATCACATTTTGGCATGGCAAGAATGTTTGGGGATGACCAAATTGAAGCAAACACGAATAGAGTTGTTGGCACCTAGTAATTCTCTCCTCTCACTTGAAATAAAACTCTGGAGTTGATATTTTTTTTAGTACTGATAATGTGTGATTGCAGTGGTTACAGGTCACCAGAGTATGCTATGGATGGGCTATATTCTACAAAATCCGATGTGTTTAGCTTCGGAGTCTTGGCACTAGAGATCATTAGCGGCAGAAAGAACAATTTCCAATTCGAAAACACCTTTCTGAATTTGGTTGGACTTGTAAGTAGACAAATAATTTTTTAGACATTGAATCTAACTCTTGCATAGTCCAATGATCTAAACATTGTGCTCACACTTGTTTCAGATATGGGACTTGTGGACAGAAGGAAAAGTCTTGGACATAATTGATTCATCACTGAACCAGTCGTATTCGACTCATGAAGTTATGAGATGCATTTAGATTGGGCTCTTGTGCGTGCAAGAAAACGCAACGGACCGGCCAGCCATGCTAGATGTTGTATTCATGCTGGGGAATGAAACGAATCTTCCACATCCAAAAAGGCAGCGTCTAGCTTCAAAACCGGCGGTCCAGATTCTTCAACGTCTAGAGGAGCTTCCTCTGTAAATGATATAACAGTAACAGTTATTGAAGCTCGTTGAGTTTGCACTTTTTAGGCCCTTGTAGAGATTTTGCTTTACTTCTTAAAGTATTTGTACTCAAATCGAGATTTCTTTGTATGTGAGGATTTTAAATTCAAATTCAAATCCTAGAATCCAAACGAGGCCCAAATGTTTAACATGAAGACATGTGAGTAACAAATTGAAATTCTCAGTTGTAAACAAAAATCTTGGGCGTGACAGGTAGCGTGCGAATTCCCCTTCTTAACAAAACAAGTTTGAGTTTTTAACTTTTTTTTATTACAAAAATAAGCTTGGAATTTTGACAAAAGTTAGAACTTATAAATTAATATGCACCAATTCATTTATTTTGGATTCATAAACATAGAAATTTTGAATTTTCGCGTGAAAAAAAATTGGAATTTGGGACTCCAAGTGTTTTAAATTCTATGTAAATGAATGTCATTTCTAAATTTTTATGAGTGGAAGTTTAAAAATAAAAAATTCCTGTTCAGATTCGATCGTTCTTGTAGGTTAACCAAACAAAAAAAAAATCAAATTTTTTACAAATTCTAAAAAATAAAATTCCATCATTTTGAAATTCCTTAATAATTTTAAATTTCTTTGTTCAGTGTAAAGCTAAATTGAAATTCTCAGTTTTCGATAACTACGCTGGTAACACGCTAATGACTTTTTTGTTAAATTATTATTAATACTAAATTATTGGACCACATGCTAAAGACTTAGGTTATAAAACATTTCTTCTTCTTTCAAGGACGTCTTCTTATGTGGACCCAAAAAATGATGCCCTCATATATTATAACACTTCAGACATACTATAATTTTATGCTTATCTACACTCTTTTTTTTTTTTAATGATTTTAATAGTCACCTCGCGGCACTGAAGGCAATTATATTACTTTATGAAATTACTACTGAGTCTATCTGCCCCCTGATTTAACGTTATTTGCAAAATTGCCACTGGGCTTCGGAATGGGTTTTGGGTCTTTGGGCGGAATTTTCGGTTTTGCGATCCACGCGTTGATGATCGCTGTGTAAGATCGCCGGCTGTGTGGGATTTGGTGAGGGGATGGGACAAAAACGGAAAGCCAAACCTCCGCCACAAACGAAGTCACGAACGCCACTCTCACTCACCCTCCACCGTTGCACACGAACCCAATCATAATTCTGAAATCCAAACACGACCCAGATGGCAATGGCCACTTCTTCTTCCTTCCTCTCAGTCCCTCTCCTAAAGACCTCTTCTTTGCTTTCCCCAGTTAAACACTGCACTTCGCCGCTGGTCCATCTTTGGGTCAGACGTATCCTGGTCACGAGGTTTCAAGATGCATCCACATCGGGCAACTTTGCGTGCAAGAAAGTGCATCAGATAGGCCAACCATGTCCGAAGTTTTCTTCTGTTGGGTAATAAAACAACTCTTCCCTCTCCCAAGAAACTTGCTTTTATATTACAATCCAACAATCCAAACTCAGCAGTGTCAAACAGAGGAGCTTCCTCTCTAAACAACGGGACGATAACTACGTTTGTAGCACGGTAATGGTTAGGTTATACAACATTTCTTCTTCTTTCAATTATGCGTTCATGTGTTATTACACTTCAGACAATGTACTGTACTTCTATGCATGGTACATACTGTTAATTTTCTTTTAATGATTGCAATAGTCTCCTCGCGGCACTGAAGGTAATTATATTTTCTTTGAACAACGATGGAAAGCAACATAAAGATTTGTCGACATATTCAAAGATAACAAAACTCTTGGTAGAAAAAAATGCATCGGATATATGGAGAGGAGAAGGGATTAGGTATAGTCGATCCATCTTTGGGTCGGACGTACTTTGCGTGCAAGAAAGGGCATCAGATAGGCCAACCATGGCGGAAGTTACTTTCACAAGGCATTACGTGGTGTTGAATTTTATGACAAAAATGAAACGTAAAATCATTCATTACGGGTCGTACTCGTACAGACTTGGCCCCATTCAGAGCCAATTTGTCTTATCTATCTACTGAATACAACTGGAAGTCGAGCGTATGAGAAAGAAGCAACCATTGTAGCACTTAAACTCCTCCATGAGAAAGCTAACAATGAATTCTACTGAATTCTTTTTTGTCAGTACTGTATTGCTCGTCTTCCTTGTGATTCTTCCCTCTTCCATTTCGGTTACCCTAGACGCCATTACATCAAGCCAACCCCTAAGAGAGGACGACGTTCTTCTCTCCACCACTAAAATCTTTGCACTAGGGTTTTTTAAGCCAGGCAGTTCTCGTAACCGTTACATCGGAGTTTGGTACAACAAAATTCCAATCAAAACCATTGTCTGGATTGCAAACAGAGAAAACCCCATAGTTCCTACTGCTGGAAATGGACTTCTAGCCATTCATGGAGATCATGGTGGCCTTGTTATTTATGGGGAGGACCAAAACACCCCTATCTGGTCCGCTAATCTCACCGTCTCTTCTCCAAACAATTCCGTGATAGCCAAGCTTTCGAATAAGGGAAATCTTGTTGTTGAAATTAATGGTGAAAAGGTGTGGCAAGGTTTTGATTATCCCACAAATACGATGCTTCCCTTTATGAAAATTGGGCTGGACAGGCGGTCCAGATTGAACCGTTTCCTCACATCTTGGAAGTCCCAAGATGATCCGGGAATGGGCAACTGTTCGTTCCGGATGGAGCCAAGTGAGAGTCCACAGGAGTTCTTATACAAGGGTCAGACTCGATTGTGGCGGACTGGACCTTGGACCGGTGAAAGATGGTCCGGGGTGCCTGCAATGGTAAAACTATTCTTCACCAACGTTACTTTTGTGAACAATCAAGATGAGGTATCCATCATGGATCTAGTTCCTGAATCAAGCTTCGTAAAATTGGTGATCGATGAATCAGGAAACATTGAACGGTCCGCATGGGACGATGAAGTGCATAAATGGGTCCCGCATTGGTCGCCGGATTGGCAGTGTGATTCTTACGGGGTGTGTGGTCCGAATAGCATTTGTTACCCATACCCAAACTTTGAAGATAAATTTGAGTGCAAATGCCTACCTGGATTCGAACCCAAGTTGCAACATGAGTGGTATTTGAGAGATTGGTCAGGCGGGTGCGTGAGGCAAAAGGGTCCATCCGTTTGCCAAAACGGGGAAGGGTTCGTGAAGTTGGAACGTGTGAAGGTGCCGGACACTTCTACGGCACGTGTGAACATGAGTAGGAGTCGGGAAGCATGTAAAGAAGAATGCCTGAGAAATTGTTCTTGCACGGCATACGCAAATGCAGATGAAAGGCAGGGAGGGAGTGGCTGTATAACATGGCATGGGGACTTGATGGACGCAAGGACTTATTTGGATACGGGTCAAGATTTATATGTGCGAGTTGATGCAAATGTTTCAGGTATATTTCCATTATCAATTTATCTTCTTTCTTATATTTTCCTTATCAATAATTCCCCTCGTAACACCGAGGTTCCATGAAAAAAAAAAAATCTTCTTTCTTTATTTCATTAAAAAATTTAAGGAATTATTCTTTAGTTTGGTAGTTGTACGTTTGTTGTCATTCTAAAAAAATCATTTGGCACTGGTCTCTTGCCGAATAATAAATGTGAAATTATTCAGTCAAGCGTGTAAGATGACTTTTTTAGAGGACTAATTTTTTTTATAAAAAATTCTGAAATTTCTATAAATTAATACTAAAAATTTAGTTCTTATGTTGATTGGAGCTTTTTACAAGGTTTTTTTTTTCCCGAATTTTTACAAGGTTTTTTAAACATGGAAATAAATGCTTGTATATCTACAGCTCAATACGCAAAGAAGTCAAACAGTTTTTTTGGCAAGAAGAGGAAGCTGGAAGTTTCAGTAGCATTTGGTCTATTGTTCTTCCTCTTGTTTTCCCTTGCATGTTGGTTGGTAAAGAGGAAGAGAAAAGGTAAACAAATTTCCTTTTACTAGGTTGCCCTCTAATCATTCACAATTATCTAACTGGATATTGGTTTTAATTAATTAAGAACACAATATTATCTGTTTATGTACTTTTTTCACAGGTAAGAGAAGTCAGGATAAATTTTTCAATACGACCATAGCATCAACCTCCCGAGAAGATTCTTCTGCTAGAACAAATATTGATGAAAGTGGAATAAACTCCGAATTACCATTCTTTGAACTAAGTGCCATAGTTAAGGCCACAAATAATTTTGCTTCCAACAACAAGCTTGGAACAGGTGGTTTCGGCTCCGTTTATAAGGTACGTAGTTGCCCTCAGATAATGTCTCAAATCACAAATCAAACTTTGAATAGACATTTTTTAGATATATTTTTTAGCCATCTGCACTCCAAATCAAATTTTTTATTACTTTTTCCTCTACTCACCCTTGTACTTTAAACATAAGAACATACCCTTGTAGTTTAAACAGAAGAACATAATGAAGAAATCTTGCAGAGAAAGAAAGAGAATCAAGAAGAGAGAGGGAGCAAGATTTAGAGAGAGAGAGAGAGAGAGAGAGAGAGAGAGAGATTTTAGACAAAAAGTGAATCTTTGTTAATGGTTTCAGAAAAATACAAGGTAGTGTTCCATAAGGATATATATCCAAACTATATTGCTCAAGCTAAGCTAACATTTAGCTCACAGGTAATTGACACTTGCAAACAATAGGATTACAAGACCATTACAGTTAACAAAAATCAAGAGACCCGTCCAATAAAGACTGGAAAGGCTGACTCAAAAATATATTTCATTAAAATTCAAACTCAATCAATAATCGATAAGTGATGGGAACTATCTTATTTCTACTTTTCACAATTATCCCACACGGTGATGTGGATTTTGAAACTGTATAAAACACGTAGAAAGTTTTAAATCTATATATGGTAAGCCATACTAATATATATGTAGTATATATAAATTCCCACATCCCAAGAACCCTAATTTATAAACTCCCAATCAAACGCAAAAAGGATAGAGGAAACCCAAATAAAGGGAAATTCGAGAAATTCAACATACCGTAAAACGCTTTCTAACATCGAGAGATACGGGAATCGGAGAGAAAAAAAGAGCAGAGGCAGATGAAACATTGTGGGTTTTCCAATAGAGAGATGAGGGATGAGATATGGCAGGAAAGCGCACGCGTAGGAGAGAAAGAGGAAAAGAGGTGAGAGGAGAGCGCGTCTAACCTGATTCCCAATCCCGTCCCAAACCCTCTGTACAAAATTGTGGGCATTTTGGTCAACAAACAAAATAGTGGCAGAGTTGTAAATACAACAAAATAATGCAATTGAAAACCTTACTTTAGATTAAAGTAATAATTCACAATACTGCGATCTTTTGTTATTTCAATCGCGTTTCTCCTTCACTTGATGTAGTCAAAGCATTTTTATGCATATGCATTGAGTTTTACTCCTTTGTTAATGTATAAATGCAATTTCAAGGAGAGGATATATATATATAGAGCTATGATTATGTTGACAATTTTCATGAAAGGTAAGTGCACTATAAGTTGAATTTGGATTATAAATTCAGGGTGTGCTTGATAATGGAAAGGAGATAGCAGTGAAAAGACTAGCCAAGAATTCTGGCCAAGGAATTGGAGAGTTTAAGAATGAAGTTCTGCTGCTTTCAAAGCTCCAACACAGGAACCTTGTGAGGATCATGGGTTGCTGCGTTCAAGATGAAGAGAAGATGTTGATCTATGAATACTTGCCAAACAAAAGTCTTGACTTTTTCATTTTCGGTATGTCTTTCTTTTACTTTTGTTATTCTTTTTATACAAGCAATATTGTGGAGGGGAAATCAAGCTCAGGACCTCAGGTGTAGGATTGAATGCTCTTAACTCAACTTAGTTACAAGCACTTTTCTTTTCCCTTGTGTATCTAAAATTGTCGGTTAGAAACCTTGAACCAAGCAAGAATACAATCTAATTTACTTTGCTTATTTTGTTCCCATATGAAGCAAAAGGGGAGTTCTTGGATTGGACAAGATGCTTTGAGATAATCTGTGGGATTGCTAGAGGGATCTTATATCTTCATCAGGATTCAAGATTAAGAATCATCCATAGAGATCTAAAGGCCAGCAATGTTCTGTTGGATTCTGCTATGAACCCCAAGATTTCAGATTTTGGTATGGCTAGGATATTTGGAGCTGAACAAATTGAAGCAAATACAAACCGTGTGGTTGGGACATAGTAAGTTTCATTCAAAACTGAAAGTACACCTGTTTTTTTTTAAGTTTCATCCCTACGAGTTATACAATTAACTTTTGTTGAATAATACAGAAAGAAGCTGTGATAATTAATCAATTTTATTTTGTTGTTTCAGCGGTTATATGTCACCAGAGTACGCAATGGAAGGACTTTTTTCAGTAAAGTCTGACGTATATAGCTTCGGTGTTTTACTACTAGAAATTGTTACTGGCAGAAAGAACATCGGCTACCACCACGATAGTCCTTACTCAAATTTAGTTGGACATGTAAGCATAACATTAAAACATTACCAAACTTCTCTCCATCTGCTTTTATAACTTGATGATTAATTTGTAAATGGTTTTTAGGTTTGGGACTTGTGGAAGGAAAATAGAGCCTTGGAAATCATTGATTCATCTTTAGGAGAATCATACCCTGTCAACAAAGTTCTAAGATGTATTCACATTGCCCTCTTGTGCGTGCAAGAGCAAGCGAAGGATCGTCCACTCATGTCAGCAGTGGTTTCCATGTTGGGTAATGATGCTGCAATTCCTTCACCAAAGCAACCTGGATTTTTGTTGAAGAGTGGTTATCATAGTAGTGGAGACCCATCAACCAATACTGATGGAGCTTGCTCTGTAAATGACATGACCTATACAGAAGCAGAAGGTCGCTAAGGGGAGAACCAGACGTATAATCAGACCGACTTATATTATTCAATTGAGAATCACATGATGAGTGAGATAAGAAGAGAGGATATACCCCGATTTCACTCAATAATTTTCCTTATAACTAGGGATCTAAGTTCTATATTAATATGCAACACTCATCATCTGTCTTATTGTAAATACACGTTATAAAATATATGCCCTATAATTGGGGATCTAAGTTCTATAGCTGTTATACTCATCATCTGTCTTGTTGTAAATACAAGCTATAAATTATTTGCAACATTCAGCATCAGTCCAACCAAGCTTGTGAAATCCCGTTCCTGGATTTCACTGTTATAATCTACATGTTTGTAGTATTGAGATTTTATATTATTTTTCAAGAATTTATATTAATTTATTTGAATTTAGATTTCAATTAAACTAGTTACGAAGAGTGAAGTTTGGAAAGTTATTATATACTTGTTGACCTTTTGAGGTCATAAGTAACGTTTTCGAATAAAGCTTGATCCCACGAATGCATAGGCGAAAGGCGTTTGCAAGTCTGGATTATAACGGTATAGTTAAAGACGTTTGAAGTTGTGATACTATAAATTTTAGGAATTGATTATCTCCCACTTTGTGGGTAAGGGCCCAGATAGATATGGGGTTAAGTGGACCATCAGAATTGAAAAAAAAAGGGGGGGGGGGGGAAGCAACCAATCAGGAAAGAGGAGGAAAGAAATGAGAAAGAAAAAGGAAAAAGGAAGGAGGGGAAAATGCCCCTTTCCCGTCGACCCACCCAACTAGGTTTGACCCGGTTCTAATTCCGGCGGTTTCCGCTATTTTTTCCGTCGAACCACCACCAACCAACAACTGCAACCTCTTCTACAACATCTCATCTACCATTCCCACCCAAAATCATAGGAAATTTAGTTGTAGTTTGGTGAAAAACACACCATGGGTACCGTGGGAAACCTCGTCATGATTCATCATTTGTGAAACGATTTCATTCAATTACCACCACCATTAGACTCTCCTTGAACCCAGGAATAAAGCCCAAACAACCTTGGAGACGTCGGAGCAAGTATGGAGTTCGTATTGAAGCACACCTAATTCTAGGGTTCTGGATGTTCGTGGGTGATTTCAGGAGTTTCCAGGCCAAATTGGCCTTAGCCATAGGTATAAAAATTACTCCCCTCATTGAGATCTACATGCCTGTAAAATTTGGTAATTTTTGGAATTAGTTGAATTTTCCGACAAGTCGGGGCGGCCGACTGCCATGTGCGGCGGCGCATAGGCCGAAGTAACCCCTGACCTTCCTAGGATAAATTTGATACCCCAATTCCATATGTGAAGTCTGATTGACGAAATCTCGTCATATGGTTATAGATTTGATGGAGACCGCCACTTAGACATTATATGAATCGATGATTAGATTGTTGGATCGTCACCAAAATTTAATATGTTATAGTATGTAATATTTGAGGATAACAGGAACTTACGGATTGGGAATAGATGTACGGATCTTCCCGAATTGGATTTACAAGTTTGTAAAATAAAACGTCGACAACCATTTAAATTCGTGATTGGCGGAGATCCGACCGTTTGATCATAATGAAATTTTAGTATGTTATTCTAGAAGCATAATGTGGACTTTGGGAAGTTATGGATCAGAAATCTAATGTGCGGATCTTTAGGATCGAATTACGTAGAGTTGTGGACCCTATCGTTGACAGAGAGTTGATTTGTGGTCAACATGTCTCGAAACGTTCTAAATAATAAAATTAGTACTACGAGACTAATTGAAGTCTAGTGGGCCTATATTGGTTAGATAGTGACTTGAATATATGAGATATGATTATTATCTTGATTTCTTATGTTGGTATCATTTGTGAATATGATTTGGTCTTATAAATATGATTTCTATTGAAATGTGATTTTTATATATTTAGCCATAGGCCTATGCTTATTACATATGATTTGGCTTGTGTACTGATGATGTTTGTGATATATATGTGTTTAATTATCTTTTTAATAATATGAATGATAATTATGATGAATGTTATGACAAGTATGGGATCTAATTATTGCTTGATAATTATTTGGATATGATTGCCAACTGAATACCTATTTGAACTTGGCATTACTACCTAGTATGTGATAGGGATGAAAGTCTGGAGATGAGTTAGGTACTTTATTAGATTTTTTTAGTAGAAATAGTAATTAGGGGAATTCCTTATGATGTGCTCCATATGACTAGATGCTGGTTGATATGTGGAATCGATAGCGTGTATACGTATAATTGGGTATAATGTATGAGGCTAGATAAGCCTTTTGTGTAGAGTAGGAAAAGATATGGTGAAATGGGGTCGCCCTGTTGAATCCCACGAGAGGGGAGGAGGTAGCCACAAAGACGACTGTTGATGACAAAAGAGTACGATACTGAGCATACGAATTCCATCACCAGATTGGTCTAATTCAATGAGAACCCCATACGAACTAAAATACTCTTGAGATAATCCCACTCAATTCTGTCATATGCTTTGTTAATGTCCAATTTTAAGGATAAAAACTCTTTTTTTCCTCGATGGCGCTTCATGAGGGAATGGGAGATTTCTGAAGCCAGAATCAAATTGTCTGATATCATTCTTCCCGGAACAAATGCGTTCTGAGCAGGAGATATGATGTGGTTTAGAATTCCTTTCAACCTATTTGCCATAACTTGGAAGCAATCTTAAACAGGACGTTACAAAAGCTTATGGGCCTGTATTGAGAGATATCATTAGGGTCATTTACTTTGGGGATGAGGCAAACATGGGTGAATTTTTTTTTTTAGTAACCTGTCCGATTGGAAAATGCATTGGATGGCGTTCGTCACATTCGCTCCAACAATGGCCTAATATCGTTAGAAGAAAAAAGGGGACATTCCATCGAGCCCCAGCACTGTTGAAGGTTGCATATTAAAGATAGCATCCCGAACCTCTTCAGCAGATACATGCAAATCCAATCTGAGATTCATCTCCGAAGTCACCCGACGATCGATGGTTTGGAGCACCTCCTCACCACCCCCCGTCGGACCAGCTTTAAATAAGTCTTCAAAATAGTTTAAGATCGAGGACTCGATACCCTTTTCATCAGAAATCCAATTGCCATTGCTACCATATAACCCTTTGATAAGATTTTTGGACTTGCGGTTTTTAGCCCGTTTGTGAAAGAAGCGAGTGTTCCTATCGCCTTGGCTGAGCCATAGAGATCGAGATTGTTGGTGCCAGTAAGTTTCTTCTTGACCCAATAAGACATCGAGACACTCCATTGGAAGCTTCCTTTCAGCTAAGGCCGCCTCTGACAGTGGTTAAGCAAGAATAAAACCAAGTTTCAAACGTATTTCGTTTATATCCTCAATACGTCCTTTGAAGACCATATGTTGCCACTTAAGAAGGGCAATCCTGGTGGCCTTAATTTTGTGGACCACTTGGATGTGTACCCTGGTTACAGGACGACTTAATGCCTCCTCTATAACATTCTCGCAGTTTTCGTGGGAGGCCCAAAACTTCTTGAATTAGAATCCATGTCGACATTTCCTCCTGGGAACAAGTTTCCCGTCTATGAAGAGAATAATAGGAACATGATCAAGTTTTGTGGGATCCATATGGTGAACTTTGGCATTACAGAATAAGAATCTCCATAGAGGGAATGCCAAGACCACCCGGTCCAAACGTTCTTTTATGCCTCCCGACTGCGTGGTGATCCAGGTGAATTAGTTTCCAGAGAAACCAAGGTCCAGGAGATTGCAATTAGACACCGCCAACCTGAAGTCGAGAATCTGCTTGATAGGCCTAGATGGGCCGCCCTCATTCTTGTTAGCGCTGAGAAGCTCATTGAAGTCCCATCTCATAATTCAGGGAGGGAACTAGCTGATGCTAAAGAGCGAAGGAGGTTCCAGGTGGTTGCCTTTTCGGTTGTAATCGGGTTGCCATAAAAGCTAGTAAATCTCCAGTGTAGAGGGTCGGTGTTGCATCCAATCTCTCAATTGATGTGATTATCAGAAGCAGAGAGAATCCTTAAGTCAATGCTGGAGTGCCATAGCAAATAGAGGCCTCACGCACTTCCTCGAGACTTGACACAAAATGACCTGTCAAAACTTAACTTGAATTTCAGAGACAAAATACTATGACGCGAAGATTTGGTTTCACACAAGAAAACTAGGATGGGATCTTGCTACTTGATGATGTCTTGCAGTGCCTGAACTTTCCAGGGGTTCCTAAGCCCCCAGCAGTTCCAGAATAAGAATTTCATGGTTTATGATGCGGTTGCACCCTGTTAACCGTCGCCAATGATGTCGAAGGTAGGTGAATGTTCCTGCCCAGCTAGCCCCTATTCTCAGCCTATTCCAGCTCTTTAGAAGGGCTAATAGCGATGTCGCAAAGATGATCAGAATCTAAAACCTCATCGTCATGTGCTGACCTGAGACAGGGGGATTCAGCATCCATACGACTACCAGACCTGGATTTGGAGCTACGAAGGTTCAGATTTAAGAGATAGAGGGGACGACCCTTTTTTAAGTTGAGGGAAAGTCGAGGTTTTTTGGTCAAGGGAGAGACCAAAATTGACTTCACGCTTTTACCGTTGGATTGCTCAGCCAGATGAGATGTATGCTTGAGCTCAAGATTGCTGATGTGTAATAAGTTGGTGCCAGGTGGAAAACAACCTTGGGCTAAGAACTTAGAGGGGCTGGTTTGAACATGATCTGAGGCTCGTAAAAACTCATCCACATCTTTTAAGGCCCATAGAGGAAGCTTGTTGGGGTCACACTAGTTTTTTTTCCAAGGAAAGCCCATTAACAGCTATGGACATGGTGTCGTTAGAGAAAGGGTTCTGTGATTAAAATGTGGCTGCCGATCAGTACTGATGATAAGAGGGGACACGTACTTCTTTCTGATGCAACAATTGGATCGTAGGGGGACAACGAGTTAGCAGTCGCAGTGATGGCAGGTCTGACGGTCAGAGAATTATCGGTGTACTCTGCCAGTCTGGATTGATCAAGTTTGGCCTGTCTAGCCAGGAATACGGTAGTCGGAATGTCTGAATCTTCGTCCAGCAGGTCGTAGAAACCATAATCGTCGATTTCCCATTTGCATCTCCAATGGTGCTTATTAGCCCCATCTCTGCTAAACAGCCTCGAAATTGGGAATAGTAGAAAACTCGCCCTAAACAGACTTTCGATGCAAAATGATTGGTTGAATCGGCTTTCACCAGACGGCAGAATGGGAGTCGGACGAGGGCAGCCGCTTGAATGACCTAGGCGACCATACTTATAGTAGAAAATTCTGAAACCTTCATAGCGTAGCCGAATAGTATATGAACACAGCTTTGGGCATGACACCGAGAAGCTGGTGAGCAATGGTTTCGAGGTATCAAAATCGACTCGCATGCGGAGAAAGCCTCTAAACCCCATTTCCAGAGGATCCTCAACCTCTAGAATTTCCCCCATCTTAAAACCCAGGCATCTCACATTCTTCAAGGTGCATTAGTTCCTAGGGATACCGTGCTCCTAGATCCCAATAAATGGCCCTGTTAGGGATTATATCATCGAGAAAGTGAAATGACGGCCATAGTTTCACTGAGAAGGTATAGTCCCTGATGAACCAGGGATTTCCTTCCAAAAGCCTCATGGCGACAGCTTCTTCCCCAACTGTGATAACATACAAGTTTGCTTTTGCACAAAGAACGCGAATAACCGCCATCTTGTTCCAAGTAGAGCGAATAACCTCCTTCACCACAGTCTGGGAAAATTCATGGTCAACGATGAGTGCACAACGATGAGTCTGCGAATAACATACAAGTGCCTTCGCCCATGAGCGGTAGGTCTCGGGTTCGAGACTTGGGAGCAGCCTCTCCATAAATGGGGGTAAGGCTAGCCGACATTCACCTCTCCCAGACCCTGCGTAAAGCATTCTTACTAAAATCACACTCAGTTATTTTAAATACTTCTAAACAAGCCCTAAAACACACCAAAAAATAAAAACAAAACTGCATAATAAGATGAGCATTTCGGTTAACACGTACACCAAACAATTGTATTCAAATGGCGGCACATTTCCAGTACTAACATAATTTAGTCTATCCACTTTGGTAACGTAAAGAAGAGGTAAACCATGAATTTAAACTTGGAGGCAGATTGTCTGCCCTTTCTTTCCCATGCCCTTCTCATCCCTTTCTATTTGTGCGGTCATGGTTAAGCCACGTCAACATTTTATATTCATATTGCTTTTTGTTTTATTATCTCTATTAAAAAATTAATATAAAATATTGACGTGGCTTAACCGTGATCCTACAAATAGAAGAAGATGAGAAGGATATGGGAAAAAAATGGCAGACAATCTGCTCTTTTAAACTTTGGTACTTTGGCAGAAGAAAGCAAAAGAGTTAAATAAATTATTGAACCATGAAGGAGGTTGAGATTTGTTTTTATCTACACGAGCAATTGAAAAGTCAAAAAGCATGAGCTAACAAAAATGGGTCGTCATCACCAAGTTAGTTGGGTGACTTTTTCTTATTAATTTTGGAAGATGGTACTAAATTCATATTTTCTATCTTGTTGATCAAAAGGAAAAACTTATATGCCTCGGTTGAAAGTACATTTAAAATTGTTGAAAACATTTTTAGTAAAAATATTTTTAAAATCAATTTTTTGTAAGAAAAATTTCAAATAATTTTAGGCCCAAAAGTATTTTTTTTACAAGTGTTTTCTATTATTTCAAAAATACTTCCAAACGAGCTCATAGTTAATTATAAACATAAATAGTTTTTTAAAATAATGTATGATCATTATCATCTATTCATACAAAACACACAGAGTAAGGTAGCCAACCAAGATATACACAGTTGAATGATCCATTTCTTGTGGGAAAGAATCATTTTCACACCATTCTTAGTTCCATGGTTCGATTTCAGTCGTTACTCTTTGATGGATATTTACATATACAATCAAACTATTTAGACACAAAATTAATTTACTTGATAAGATACTCTCTTAAATAAGACATGTAATGTGTCCAATTCTTGATCAAAATTAGGCTTTTAATATTCAAAGGCCGAGTGGCGTCACAAGATTTAATTATGCATGCATGTCATTTTCCTCATGAATTTTTCTTTTAACAAGAAATGATAGTAATTTTCTATTAACGAACGATAGCAAATATTTAGGTTGTCGCATGGATACAATTTCTAGTCACAAGACTCACAAATATATGATTTGGAGGTAGTTCACACAAACGAGCAATAATGCTAATCCTTTATTGGATACCACAAGCGTGTGAACTAGCACAAGCACAATCAGTACAAATCTGCCACAAAGACGGCAGGTGCAACATACTTAATTATACCAGTGCACCCATAATGTCACTGTCATATAAACGAGACCACATTAAATTATCACTAACAAACTAGGCCACATCAAAACCACCGCTACCAAAGTTTATAATCTTATCAATTAAATGTCTTTATTAAATCTTTTGACAACAGAAAAGAAAGCGTCATAATTAAGAAATTGATTTAATAACAGTGAGATATTAACGAGGCAGACCTTGCGTAGTTGCATTATAAATATGGAAGAAAACATTCGACGGTAATCCTATCGACTAAAAAAATTAAGCACGGAATATCTCAACAAAAAATAAAAAAAATAAAAAAAAGCACGGACTGCGTTTTATTCAACCTAGAAAATAATAAACTGTGTTCTTTTGTCAACCGTGAAGTCGTAACCAAGTTATTAATCACGCTTGGATCAGAGGGTTCACATTTCATGATGCTTGTGTTGATATCGTTTGTGTTTCCTAAACAAATTTGGACGGAGAACTTAAGGTCCGTCGAAACACGTTTACTTGGAATGATTTGATCAAAGTTTAGCAGAGCGAGAAATTTTTTAACTACGTGATCAGTTAGTCTTACGATGTTTTATCTCTAATAAGTATAAAATTTCTTAAATTGACTTGGACGTTATAGAAAGATGAAAGTGATATATTTATACACTCATAACTCAATTTTACTTTACACAGAACTTTGTTAATTGTTTGTTATTGATCTTCTTCGATTCATTTGATTCGAAACTGAAAATTAAAAGAGGTGTACAAAAAATAAAAATAAGTGCATGAATAGCACTATCTTACTTATATTACTAGGTCGAGGATCATTGTGTCCCAAACTTGATTAGAGGACTTGTCAAACTTAGCCTTAGTTTAGTACTAAGGTGATTCTGAAAAAAAGTGGCTATTAAAAAAAACTGGGAGTTTTTTTATGTTTGGTAAACATTCAGCTTTAGTTTTTTTTCACAGTTTTTGGTGAAAAAAACCCAAAAACACAAAGCTGCAAAACCCAGCTTTGAAAAACCAGTTTTTTTTTTACATCTGTTTTACATAAAAGTTTATCAAACACTATAATATTGTTTTTTTTTCAAAAGCACATTTACAAAAAAGTTTATCAAACACTCTGCTGCTTTATTTCACAGCTGCTTATTCTCATAGCACAGCAGAAACAATTTTTTTTTTAAAGTACAACAATATCAAACCAGCCCTAATGTGAGATTAGTGCTTTTGAAATATTTAGTGTAATCAAAACACAAAGTGGTACTTTACATGTCATTATCTAATTAAAGATTTTTTTTTAATTATCTCCTTAATTGAATAATAATATATGATATTTCACTCATGTGCCACATATCTTGAAAAATCTGTCGGGCCTTATTGTATGAAAGGGGGGGCGTGTATAATTGGTCACGTGACAATAGGGGAAGAAACACGTGTATTCTGAGTCGGCAAATGTTTATAGCTGGCAATGTTGACTCTAATAGGGGCATTTAAGTAAATTCCATAGCAGAAGTATAGTCGCGAATCGCGATTGATTCCATGCTTCAACTGTAGGGTAACTGTTGAGGTTAGAAACCAAAGGAAAAAAACAAAGTTACGAAAACACCCCCCCTGAAGTTTTAGCCAAAGACGGGACCTTTTTGTGTCGTTAAGTTGAAAAGCAGATAAATGATGACTTTCTCCAATAAATACAGAGATGCTAACTGGATAGATAATTTCAGTGACCAAGCAATTAACTTGGATAGAGTTTGCACAAAAACACAAGAAGAGTAAAATCCTTAAAGCAAATATGTCACAAAGTATTATATACGCAACAAATCCGAATCGATGTTTAGGGCATCTATACTCTAATGAGAAAATAAAAATTTGTGATAGAAAAATCTTATTTATGTTTCTGATAGATGTAAATGAAGCTATACTCCAATGAGAATAATGGAAATTTGAGATCCCATTTAATTTTGTCTCTTTGATTAGCGGGACTCATCACCAAAATATGTAAAAAAAGAAATAAATTTAAGTTTATATTTACATTTTTCGACGAAGATGGATAATTTATATTTCACCATTGGATAATTTTCCAGCAAAGAAAAAAATTATAAAATGTCCATTTCAAAGTACTTTTGAGAGATGCCCTTGAGAAGAAAACTTACTTACCGTTATAATTGTTTAGTAATCTGAAATAATTGTATACCGTTATGCATTTTAGAATCCAATTATGTAAATAATCATTCAATATTATGTGCTAAAATCTAGTTATGTAAAGATATGTGATTAACTCGAGATACAATAGTTATAACATTCCAAATTGCGAATAATCTGGTAGTTCTCGAAACAAAGAAAGAAAAAAGAAAATAAAAACTAACGAAAAGTTCTCAAAAACTTTAGTTTTTAATCAAAAGGACAATATAAATTGTAAGTGAATAGTACCAGAAGTGACTTTTCAAGGTAAAAAATGTCATTCACGTTAAAAGTGAACAGTACTAGGAGTGTTTGATTAAGATTCCAAAAAAAAAAACACTTTTGAAAACAAAATGTGAGAAGGGTGTAATAGTAATTTCATCAGGTGTATTACAATTGTTATTTTTCTTTTTTGGCATGAAAATGCGTATTAATGTGTTGTGAGTGTAGGATTTGGTGGTGAAAGTCTCTCTCTCTCTCTCTCTCTCTCTCTCTCTCTCTCTTCGCTCGAAGTCTTGAAGTCTTGAATTCTCAAAGACACTCCACCAGTTGAGCACCCAAAAACCTCGTAAACCCTTTTTCTTCCATTTCATTTCTTTACCGAGTGACGCGAGCGAGTTAAGAAATGGCGACTCAGTTACCGGACGATTTCAAGTGCCCAATTTCCCTCGAAATAATGTCCGACCCGGTTATACTCTCCTTACGTCACACCTTAGATAGGCACTCCATCTAATCTAAGTGTTGGACAAAAGAATTTTTCCTGCACGAAAGTATATGCTCTTTTGTTTTATTAGAAATTGAATTAGTTAATTACTTGAAATATAGTTTTTTTATTTTATTTTATAATATTTTCCGAGTTTCTGGAGGCATCGACAAAGTCAAATATCCCTAACGGGGATGTGGATACCTCATCGTTTGGCCATAACCCATAAGCACCTGACTTTTCCTGCAATTATGTTTAAGCACATTGCACTCTATCTTTAAAATAATAACAATAATAATACATCACTGTATATTATTTTTAAGTTAAGGGTGGAGCTATCCACCTACCTTTTTTTTATCTTTGACGTATATTTCTTAATTTTTAATCGTCGGATTATATGAATTAAAAATGATGAAAATACATAAGGTAATAAAAGATGTGTAAAAAGTAAAAATAAAAAATGTGTGGATAGCAAATTAACAACATCCTAAATTAATATCAACCTTACTTAGTTATTACACCCAATAATCAAGTATAGGATGGATTTGTGCTAGAATTCTTGATATTGTCAAGGTCAAGCCATGTATTTGGATCAATATGTTTTCAATCTAGAAAAAAATTATGTTGAAAATGAAAATTTTGAGTGAAATATATTGATTTTTCCTATAGTATAAATACGTGTTAAGTACGATGACCTATGAATGACATATGACTTACATTATGAGGATTGTATTTCCACATGAGTGTGTTAGGTATCTATTTATATATACATATATTTAATATTTCTAATAATACAAATCAAAAAAATTATATATATACATATATTAAATAAAAACATAACTGCTCCAACATGTATGCCTGGAAGTTGCGGGTAAGTTCACGTTGCATCAACGACTGGAAATCGAGGGCGCGTTTGCCGTTGCATCGACAACTGGAAGTCAAGCGTATGCCCTTAAATTAGCGTTACTGAAACTCAATCAAAGAAAAAGAAAATCCAACCTTTCCGGCTTTTTGTTTCTGCATGTCGAAAGAAGCAGCCATTTTAGCACTTAAACTCCTCCATGAGAAAGCTAACAATGAATTCTACTAAATTCTTTTTTGTCAGTACTGTATTGTTCCTCTTCCTTGTGATTCTTCCCTCTTCCATTTCGGTTACCCTAGACGCCATTACACCAAACCAACCCCTAAGAGAGGGCGACGTTCTTCTCTCCACCACTGAATTCTTTGCACTAGGGTTTTTTAAGCCAGGCAATTCTCATAACCGTTACATCGGAGTTTGGTACAACAAAATTCCAATCAAAACCATTGTCTGGATTGCAAACAGAGAAAACCCCATAGTTCCTACTGCTGGAACTGGACTTCTAGCCATTCATGCAGATCATGGTGGCCTTGTTATGTATGGGGAGGACCAAAATACCCCTTTCTGGTCCACTAATCTCACCGTCTCTTCTCCAAACAATTCCGTGATAGCCAAGCTTTGGGATACGGGAAATCTTGTTGTAGTTGAAATTAATGGCGGTAGTAGTGAAAAGGTGTTGTGGCAAGGTTTTGATTATCCCACAAATACGATGCTTCCTTTTATGAAACTTGGGCTGGACAGGCGATCCGGGTTGAACTGGTTCCTCACATCTTGGAAGTCCCAAGATGACCCGGGAATGGGCAACTGCTCGTACCGGATAGAGACAAGTGAGAGTCCACAGGGGTTCTTATACATGGGTCAGACTCCATTGTGGCGGACTGGACCTTGGATCGGTGAAAGATGGTCCGGGGTGCCTCAAATTAAAAAAACTTTCTACTCCAACGTTACTTTTGTGAACACTCAAGATGAGGTATCCATCATGGATGGTACTGTTTATGAATCAATCTTCTTTAAAATGGTGATCAATGAATCAGGAAACATTGAACGGTCCGCATGGCATGATAATAAATGGGTCCCGTATTGGTCGCCGGATCGGCAGTGTGATTTTTACGGGAAGTGTGGTCCGAATAGCATTTGTTACCCAAACCCAAACTTTGCGGATAAATTTGAGTGCAAATGCCTACCTGGATTCGAACCCAAGTTGCAACATGAGTGGTATTTGGGAGATTGGTCAGGCGGGTGCGTGAGGCAAAAAGGATCATCCGTTTGCCAAAACGGGGAAGGGTTCTTGAAGTTGGAAAGTGTGAAGGTGCCGGACACTTCTACGGCACGTGTGAACATGAGTAGGAGTGGGGAAGCATGTAAAGAAGAATGCCTGAGAAATTGTTCTTGCACGGCATACGCAAATGCAGATGAAAGGCAGGGAGGGAGTGGCTGTATAACATGGCATGGCGACTTGATTGACACGAGGACCTTTTTGTATACGGGTCAAGATTTGTATGTGCGAGTTGATGCAAATGTTTCAGGTATATTTCCATTATCAATTTATCTTCTTTCTTCTCTTTTCCTTATCAATAATTCCTCTTATAACGCCGAGGTTCCATGAAAAAAAAGATCTTCTTTCTTTATGTCATTAACAAATTTGAGGAATTATTATTTAGTTTGGTAGTTGTACGTTTGTTATCATTCTAAAAAAAATCATTTGGCACTGGTCTCTTGCCAAATAATAAAAGTGAAATTGTTTCGTCAAGAGTGTAAGATGACTTTTTTAGAGTACTAATTTTTTTTATAAAAAATTCAGAAATATCTATAAATTAATACTAAAAATTTAGTTCTTATGTTCATTGGAGCTTTTTACAGGGTTTTTTTTTTCCCGAATTTTTACAAGGTTTTTTAAACATGGAAATAAATGCGTGTATATCTGCAGCTCAATACGCAAAGAAGTCAAACAGTTCTTTTGGCAAGAAGAGGAAGCTGGAAGTTTCAGTAGCATGTGGTCTATTGTTCTTCCTTTTGTTTTCCCTTGCATGTTGGTTGGTAAAGAGGAAGAGAAAAGGTAAACAAATTTCCTTTTACTAGGTTGCCCTCTAATCATTCACAATTATGTAACTGGATATTGGTTTTAATTATTTAAGAACACAATATTATTTATTTATGTACTTTTATCACAGGTAAGAGAAGTCAGGATAAACTTTTCAATGTGACCATAGCATCAACCTCCTGGGAAGATTCTTCTGCTAGAACAAATATTGATGAAAGTGGAATAAACTCTGAATTACCATTCTTTGAACTAAGTACCATAGTTAAAGCCACACATAATTTCGCTTCCAACAACAAGCTTGGAACAGGTGGTTTCGGCTCCGTTTATAAGGTGCGTAGTTGCCCTGAGATAATGTCTCAAATCATAAATCAGACTTTGAATAGACATTTTTTAGATTTATTTTTTAGCCATCTGCACTCCAAATCAATTATTTTATTATTTTTTCCTCTACTCACCCTTGTAGTTAGGCCTGGCAAACGGGTCGTGTCTGTCGTGTTCTTGTCGTTTTCGTGTAGCACCTGTTATCTTAACGGGTCGTGTTGTGTCATACATGTTATCTTAACAGGTCCTTAACAAGTCGGGTCGGGTAAAGTGACCCGACCCGTTAAGAAAAATATATTTTTTTTCTTAAATTTGCACATACCACACTTTGCCACATAAATATTACTTCAAAACATTAAAACACATAATTTAATATATATATATATAATTATTTTAGTTTTTAGGGGTATAAAATTGTTAAATTAATATATATATATATATATATACATATAATTATTATAGTTTATTCATACTTTCATTAAGTATAACATAAGATTTTGTGGTATCCACTAATGTAATTTTTTAAATTGAAGATCGAATTCATTCATTGTATTCATATAGAGTCAAGGAGTGTAACTGTAAAAAATCATCAAAATCGGAGTTAAAATAACCGTTAAATAGTGATTTTTCGTTTTATAATCGTCGAAAAGTTTTGTCTCGTTACTTGATCTCTGAATGTTTGTTCTTTGCAATTTTTGGCGTATGCGATCTCGAAGTATATACAAACATGTATGACAGTTGGATTGTTGAAACTAGTTTCGTATAATGCGTATCCTATCAAAACAATAGATTCACTAACACTTAGTTTATTCTTACTTTCATTAAGTATAACATAAGATTTTGTGGTATCCACTAGTATAAATATTTTAAATTGAAGATTGAATTCATTCATTATATTCATATAGGGTCAAGGAGTGTAGCTGTAAAAAATCATCAAAATCGGAGTTAAAATAACCGTTAAATCGTGATTTTTCTTTTTATAACCGTTGAAAGGTTTTGTCCCATTACTTGATCTCTATATGTTTGTTTTTTGTAATTTTTGGTGTATACGATCTCGAAGTATATACAAATATGTTTGACGGTTGGATCGTTGAAACTAGTTTCGTAGAATGCATATCCCATCAAAACAATAGATTCACTAACACTTAAGAGTTTATTCATACTTTCATTAAGTATAACATAAGATTTTGTGGTATCCACTAGTGTAAATATTTTAAATTGAAGATCAAATTCATTCATTGTATTCATATAGGGTCAAGGAGTGTAGCTGTAAAAAATCATCAAAAATGTGATTTTTCTTTTTATAACCGTTGAAAGGTTTTGTCCCGTTACTTGATCTTTATATGTTTGTTTTTTGCAATTTTTGGCATATGCGATCTCGAAGTATATACAAACAAGTTTGACGGTTGGATCGTTGAAACTAGTTTTGTAGAATGTGTATCCCATCAAAACAATAGATTCACTAACACTTAAGAGTTTATTCATACTTTCATTAAATATAACATAAGATTTTGTGGTATCCACTAGTGTAAATATTTTAAATTGAAGATCGAATTCATTCATTGTATTCATATAGGGTCAAGGAGTGTAGCTGTAAAAAAATCATCAAAATCGGAGTTAAAATAACCGTTAAATAATGATTTTTCGTTTTATAACTGTTGAAAAGTTTTGTTCTGTTACTTAATCTCTGAATGTTTGTTTTTTGCAATTTTTGGCGTATGCGATCTTGAAGTATATACAAACATGTTTGACGGTTTGATCGTTGAAACTAGTTTCGTAGGATGCGTATCCCTTCAAAACAATAGATTCACTAACACTTAAGAGTTTATTCATACTTTCATTAAGTATAACATAAGATTTTGTGGTATCCACTATTGTAAATATTTTAAATTGAAGATCGAATTCATTCATTATATTCATATAGGGTCAAGGAGTGTAGCTGTAAAAAATCATCAAAATCGGAATTAAAATAACCGTTAAATTGTGATTTTTAGTTTTATAACTATCGAAAAGTTTTGTTCAGTTACTTGATATCTGAATGTTTGTTTTTTGCGATTTTTTAATGGTGCGATCTAGAAGCATATACAAATAAGTTTGACGGTTGGATCGTTGAAATTAGTTTTGTATAATTCATATCCCATCAAGTTCAATGGTATATATATATATATATATATATATATATATATATATATATTAAGTAGATTTAATTCTATTTATTTTGTACGTATAATTATTATAGTTTTTTGGGGTATAAAATTTAATTTAAAATTATATATATATATAATTATTATAGTTAATATTTTGGGGGTATAATTATTATAGGCTTTTTATATTAGCACCCCACAAAATGTTGAATGCACCCCATATTAAAATTTAATATTAAATGACTTATTTACTCCACTATGCAATGACAATTTTGACCTTATTAGGTTTTAAAAAAAATAAAAATTTATAAATACACCTCAAATCACTTTTAGCATATTATTTATTTTCTCAACTATCAAAACCCTTTCATCTTCCATTGTTGAATAAAACTCTAACCAATGAAACTACAAACATGTTGATTGAGAAAAATTGTTTTTGACGAATGGAATACAAAATCGATGTTTCTGAAGCTTTACATGAGATAAGACTTCACATTTTTCATTGTTTTAGTGATTTCGATGACATCAATAATTATTTAATCTTGCGTTTGCCGCATTATTTAAACTTCTATATATTCATATTCATCTTTTAGGGTTCATATTAATCTTGCGAACCTAGTAACATGAGTCGTATTAGTGCTAGAGTCATATACTACTTTTACAAATTGACGATAGCCATTCTCCACATGAACTCCTACTCTCAATCTTTAGCTGTTTGATTGACGTACATTTCTCATTGTGAGTTTTTCTTTCTTTTTTCTTCTTCTTTTCTTGTCACTGGGAGATGATCAGTGGAAAATGAGGAGAGACATGGCCTATATTTAAAGAAATCTGAGACCGATTCAGTTTTGATTTATTAATTAACTTCTACACCTGGATCATTAGCAGAGAGAGGGTCTTTATTTATTTTGTTCAAGACTAAGTCTAAAGACTTGTGAAATATATATAGAAGCATTCTTTGTTAGCAGTAACGAGAGAGTCTTTTTTTTTTCTTTTTTTTTACTCGAAAAGACTCAGCACCACGGGTCATTTTTAAGGCTTTTTAGAAGTTGAATAAGATGATTTCAAACTATACTAAGATGATTTCAAATCATCATTTTGAAATCATTCGGTAAACTAAACGTTCAGATGATTTGAAATATTTTGACAAATTAAACGTTCAAATGGTTAGATTCAATCCCTGAAAATTAAAAATGAGTGTTATAAGATTTGAGAAATGTGGGGTGTAAAGAAAATGTGGGGTGTATGTACAAAATATAAGATGTATATTGAGAATGTGGGGTGTGGGGGTATTATGGGAAAGTATGTGGGGTGTATTTAGATAATTTTTAAGTGAAAAAGCAAATATGGGGTGTATTAAGTATGTGGGGTTTATTCAACAATTTGTGGGGTGTTAATATAATTAGCCTTATTATAGTGTATATAATTATTATAATTATTATAGTTAATTTAATATATATATATAATTATAGTATTTTTTAGGGTTATAAAATTATTAAATTAATATTCTGCTTATCGTGTATCGTGTTACCCACGTATATACCCGAACCAACCAGTTATCTTAACAGGTGATTATCGGGTTACCCGATAACGACCCGATTCGTTATCGTGTCGACCCGAACACCTGTTAATTTCGTGTTGTGTTGTGTCGAGTTATTGGGTCGTGTCAGGAATTGCCAGGCCTACTTGTAGTTTAAACAAAAGAACATAATGAATAAATCTTGCAGAGAAAGAAATAGAATCAAGAAGAGAGAGGGAGCAAGATTTATAGAGAGAGAGAGAGAAAGAGAATCAAGAAGAGAGAGGGAGCAAGATTTATAGAGAGAGAGAGAGAGAGAGAGAGAGAGAGATTTTAGACAGAAAAAGTGAATCTTTGTTAATGGTTTCAGAAAAAATACAAGGTAGTGATCCATAAGGATATATATCCAAACTATATTGCTTACAAGCTAAGCTAACATTTAGCTCACAGGTTATTGACACTTGCAAACAATATTACAGTTAACAAAAATCAAGAGACCCGTCCAATAAAGACTGGAAAGGCTGACTCAAAAATATATTTCATTAAAATTCATACCCAATCAATAATCGATAAGTGATGGGAACTATCTTGTTTCGACTTTTCACAATTATCCCACACGGTGATGCGGGTTTTGAAATTGTATAAAACACATAGAAAGTTTTAAATCTATATATGATAAGCCATACTACTTATATACATGTGGAAATCTATTCACAAACCTATTCCTAAGCCATACTAATTATATATAAGTGATGGTTGCATGGTATTGATCTTCTACACAAAAAAAGCAAACGTTTTCCACCCTAGGAAATTGTTAAGCACCTATCAAACTAATTAATTGGAAACAGTATGGTGCTTCCCAATCTAAAGAGTCAATGACACTAAAGCAGCAGATTAGTGAATAGATTAGCGAATAGTTAATTATGATTTGTTTTGGGTCCAAAGAAACCTTGTTAGGTGATGGTGAATCAATATGAAAGTAAACAATGCCGATTTCAAAATGGATACTAAAGAGCTATTCATCCGCATAAGTAAATACATACCAACAGAAAAGTGGGCTAATCCAACCAATCTCACCAATGGACATTGTCACCCGAGCAATTCGGACTAAATCTTTGATGAAACAAAAAAATGCTGAGGAAAATGATCATTACCCAAAATTCCATTCTGAACAAATATATGGACCAATCTGAAGTAAGACGAAGAATTATGACATGAAAAACTTAATAAAACCCAATTTGAACGAAGAACTCAATCTGAAGCAGATTTTCACATGCAATAGTTCTAGAAGATGCCTAAGATGACAAGGAGTCATTTGAGACCATCAACTCAACCCCATTCGAACGCAATCCCAAAATCAAAAAGGACAAAATGGGCAAACAAAATCAAAGCATTTTTATGTACATGCATTGAGTTTTACTCCTTTGTTAATGTATAAATGCAATTTCAAGGGGAGGATATATATATAGAGCTACGATTATGTTGATAATTTTCTTGAAAGGTAAGTGCACTATAAGTTGAATTTGGATTATAAATTCAGGGTGTGCTTGATAATGGAAAGGAGATAGCAGTGAAAAGACTAGCCAAGAATTCTGGCCAAGGAATTGGAGAGTTTAAGAATGAAGTTGTGTTGCTTTCAAAGCTCCAACACAGGAACCTTGTGAGGATCATGGGTTGCTGCGTTCAAGATGAAGAGAAGATGCTGATCTATGAATACTTGGCAAACAAAAGTCTTGACTTTTTCATTTTCGGTATGTCTTTCTTTTACTTTTGTTCTTCTTTTTATACAAGCAATATTGTGGAGGGGAAATCGAGCTCAGGACCTCGGGTGCAGGATTGAATGCTCTAAACTCAACTCGGTTACAAGCACCTTTCTTTTCACTTGTGTATCTAAAATTGTCGGTTAAAAACCTTGAACCAAGCAAGAATACAATCTAATTTACTTTGCTTACTTTTTTCCCATACGAAGCAAAAGAGGCGTTCTTGGATTGGACAAGACGCCTTGAGATAATATGTGGGATTGCTAGAGGGATTTTATATCTTCATCAGGATTCAAGATTAAGAATCATCCATAGAGATCTAAAGGCCAGCAATGTTTTGTTGGATTCTGCTATGAACCCCAAGATTTCAGATTTTGGTATGGCTAGGATATTTGGAGCTGAACAAATTGAAGCAAATACAAACCGTGTGGTTGGGACATAGTAAGTTTCATTCAAGACTAAAAGTACACCTGTTTTTTACAATTTTCATCCCTATTTCACAAGGCCACAAACGTGAGTACAACTTTTGTTGAATACTACAGAAAGAAGCTGTGATACTTAATCAATTTTATTTTGTTGCTTCAGCGGTTATATGTCACCAGAGTACGCAATGGAAGGATTTTTTTCAGTAAAGTCTGACGTATATAGCTTTGGCGTTTTACTACTAGAAATTGTTACTGGCAGAAAGAACACTAGCTACTACCACGATAGTTCTTACTCAAATTTAGTTGGACATGTAAGCATAACATTAAGACGTACCAAACTTCTCTCCGTCTGCTTTTATAACTTGATGATTAATTTGTAAATGGTTTTTAGGTTTGGGACTTATGGAAGGAAAGTAGAGCCTTGGAAATCATTGATTCATCGCTGGGAGAATCATACCATGTCAATGAAGTTCTAAGGTGTATTCACATTGCCCTCTTGTGCGTGCAAGAGCAAGCGAAGGATCGTCCACTCATGTCAGCAGTGGTTTCCATGTTGGGTAATGATGCAGCAATTCCTTCACCAAAGCAACCTGGATTTTTGTTGAAGAGTGGGGACCCATCAGCCAATACAAAAGGAGCTTCCTCTATAAATGACATGACCCATACAGAAGTAGAAGGTCGCTAAGGGGAGAACTAGACGAATACTCGGAAATACCATCATTGAATTTAGAGTACGATCACGTGATAAGTGAGATAAGAATAGATGATATACTCCGATTTCACTCAATAATTTGCCTTTTAATTAGGGATCTAAGTTCTATATCTACAACACTCATCATCTCTCTTGTTGTAAATACATGCTATAAATTGTGTGCCTTATAACTAGGGATCTAAGTTCTATATTTGCAATACTCATCATCTGTCTTGTTGTAAATACAAAATATAAATTAATTGCAACACTCGTCATCAGTTCGACGAGGCTACATAAAAGTACTTTCTAACCGCCATAGACATTTAGGAGGGCTGAGAACTTTGTGGCTCAAGGTTTTAGAAGCAGGCATACTCAGACACTAATCAAGCCACGTGTCAACTAACAGTCAAGACTCAAAAACAAAAGTCTAGAGCGGGACATGAAGCTGGTCTGGCCTGCTCGAAGTGACATGACTAATTAATCAAGGCCTAGCGGGACGCTCGGCACACATTGGACATTTGGATGTTATGATAATTTAGTGTTAGAAATGATAATTTAGAGCTTGAATATTGTTCACTATCACATGTGCTAGTATATGCTTCAAAAAATTTTAGAGGCAAAATATTGTTAAAAATTATGATGCTCTTATTTGTACGGTGATTTATACAAAACACTGTATTAATGGTGATATTTACATAAAACTATATCATAGTGATTAGCGAATAGTGATTTCTACATAAAATTATATTAAAAATATTTGAGATGGTAGTCAAATCTTATGCATAAACTCTGTTGTGATAGTGCAAAAGTTTTTACAGATTAGAAATAGTCCAAAATTGTTTGAGTGCGGTATCGGGCTCGAATTTTTTAACCTCACTCTTGCTCATCTCCCATAAGAATCAAGTCAAGCTTACCCGCAAGCTCGAAAAAATTAAATAAGCCAAATTTAAACATAATAGTATTCAGTTCGGCTTGACTAGTTTGCAGTCCTACATTTATTTAAAACACCCCTCTGAATTATTACCCAAAGACGGGACCTTTTTGTATCTTTAAGTTGAAAAGCTGAGTGAATTATGACTTTCTCCAATAAATCCAGAGATGATAATTGGATAGATAATTCCACTGACCAATCAATTAACTGTTGGAAAATATTAGTATTTTGGTTTATTTGAATGTTTGGTTTTATGGGTTTAGCCCGTTAGAATTAGGTTTGTTAGAGATTAGGGTTAATTTATTATAAATAGGGTGCTTTGTTATTCATTAGAGAACAAGTTAGCCACAATGTAGTCTCTTAGGGTTTTGTAGCCGTTTCGGCATTCTCGTTTGTTTAATAATATTCTTATTATTTGTTAGTCTTGTTCGTTGCGCACTCTGATATTCAACTTGGTATCAGAGCGGGTTCGATCCTTAGGGTTCAACCCGTTCTCATTGGTATCAATTTGTTTGCCTTTGTCGTCGTTCGTTTTAGATTTGTTAGTTGGTATTGATTGTTTGCAAGGAAAAGAAAAATGAAAGGAAAAAAAAAAGTTTTGCTTGCAGAGGAGAAGATTCCCCAGCAAATAAAAAAATGGAACTTTAACGAAAAGCACCCGGTACTGTTCACTTTAACGAAAAACCACATTTTTACACTAAAAAGTCAATCCTGGTACTATTCACTTTACCCTTTATTTTGTCCTTATCATTAAAACTCAAAGTTTTCAAGCCCTTTTCATTAGTTTTCCTATAAAAAAAAGGGGACGAAGGAGAAAAGAAGAAAAAGAAGGAAAAAAAAGAGGAACCACGGAAAGGAAGAAGAAGGAAGAAAAAAATGGGAAAAAAAAAGGAAGGAAAAAAATATGGTTGTTTTGTGGTCCGTGTATTCTTGCATTGGGCATGGTAACTTGAACTTGGAATGGAAATTTGGCATCGACATTGGTATCGGCATCGGCATTGGTATTGGCATCAGCATCGGAATCGGCATTGGAATCGGCATTGGAATCGGCATCGGCATCAGCATTGGTATTGGCATCGGCATCAGCATTGGAATTTGAAGGCTTGCATCCACATCTGCTTGTTGGCAAACTCATGTCGTCTACCGCCATGAGTTTGATAGGGGGTGTTGGAAAATATTAGTATTTTGGTTTATTTGAATGTTTGGTTTTATGGGCTTAGCCCGTTAGAATTAGGTTTTGTTAGAGATTAGGGTTAGTTTATTATAAATAGGGTGCTTTGTTATTCATTAGAGAACAAGTTAGCCACAATGTAGTCCCTTAGGGTTTTGTAACCGTTTCGACATTCTCGTTTGTTTAATAATATTCTTATTATTTGTTAGTCTTGTTCGTTGCGCACTCTGATATTTAACTTTAACTTGGATAGAGTTTGCACAAAAACACAAGAAGATTAAAACCCTTAATGCAAATATGTCACAAAATACTATATACGTGACAAATCCGAATCGGTGTTTAGGGGCATCTCTAATGAGAAAATACAAAATTTGAGAGGAAAAATCATATTTACGTTTCTGATCGATGTAAATGAAGCTATACTCCAATGAGAATGATGAAAATTTGAGATCCCATTTAATTTTGTCTCCTTGATTAGTGGGACTCACCACCAAAAGATGTAAAAAAGAATATAAATTTAAGTTTTTATTTACATCCTTCAACGAAGATGAATAATTTATATTTCGCCATTGGATAATTTTTCAGCAAAGAAAAAAATATAAAATGTCCATTTCAAAGTACTTTGAGAGATGCCCTTGAGAAGAAAAGCTTACTTACCGTTATAATTGTTTAGTAATCTGAAATAATTATTTACCGCTATGCATTTTAGAATCTATTGTGTAAATAATTATTCAATGTTATGTGCTAAAATCCAGTTATGTAAAGATATGTGATTAACTCGAGATAGAGTAGTTATAACATTCCAAATTTCGAATAATCTGGTAGTTCTCGAAACAAAGAAAGAATGAAGAAAAAAAACCTCTGAAAACAAAATGTGAAAAGGTGTAATAGTAATTTCATCACTGTATTACAATTGTTATTTTTCTTTTTTGGGCGTATTAATGTGTTGTGAGTGTATGATTTGGTGGTGAAAGTCTCTGTCTGTCTCTGTCTGTCTCTGTCTGTCTCTCTCTCTCTCTCTCTCTCTCTCTTCGCTCGAAGTCTCAAAAACACACTCCACCAGTAGCACCCGAAAACCTCGTAAACCTTTTTCTTCCATTTCATTTCTTTACCGAGTGACACGAGCGAGCGAGTTGAGAAATGGCGACTCGGTTCCCGGACGATTTCAAGTGCCCAACTTCCCTCGAAATAATGTCGGACCCGGTTATACTCTCCTCGGGTCACACCTTTGATCGGGCCTCCATCCAACGCTGGCTCGACGCCGGTCACACCCGGTTACAAAAGGGTTGATTGCTATTGCACTTGTTCAGTTCGTTCTTCTGATCCGGTGCTGCGCTTCAATCGATAGTATAACAACTGATCAAGCGATCAGGGATGGCGAAGTTCTATTCTCTAGTGGAGAAGTGTTTGAGCTTGGTTGATCTTCAGCCCCAGAAAATCTACGAACACTATGTTGGAATCTGGTATAAGAAAGATGTAGAAAAAAGAGTTGTATGGGTTGAAAACAGAGACAATCCTGTCAATGACACTTCAGGAATCCTCTCAACTGGTGCAAATGGTAACCTCTTCCTCTATGCCGAAAACCAAAGCGATATTCCCCTCTGGTCTGCCATATCCAATGTTTCAATCGCATCATTACCATCCAATTCCACACATGAGCCTAATTACAAAGCTCAGCTCTTAGATACTGGAAATATTGTGGAGGGGAAATCGAGCTCAAGACCTCAGGTGCAGGATTGAATGCTCTTAACTCAACTCAGTTACAAGCGCCATTCTTTTCACTTATGTATCTAAAATTGTCGGTTAAAAGCCTTGAACCAAGCAAGAATACAATCTAATTTACTTTGCTTACTTTGCTAGTGGGATCTTATATCTTCATCAGGATTCGAGATTAAGAATCGTCCATAGAGATCTAAAGGCCATCAATGTTCTGTTGGATTCTGTCATGAACCCTAAGATTTTAGATTTTGGTATGGCTAGGATATTTGGAGCTGAACAAATTGAAGCAAATACAAACCTTGAGGTTGGGACATAGTAAGTTTCCTTCAAAACTGAAAGTACACTTATTTTTTACAATTTTCATCCCTATGTCACAAGGCCACAAACGTGAGTACAACTTTTGTTGAATAATACAGAGAGATGCTGTGATAATTAATCACTTTTACTTTGTTGCTTCAGTGGTTATATGTCACCTGAGTACGCAATAGAAAGACTTTTTTCAGTAAAGTCCGATGTATATAGCTTCAGCATTTTACTACTAGAAATTGTTACCGACAGAAAGAACACCGGTTACTACCAAGATAGTCTTTACTTAAATTTAGAGCATAACATTAAGACATTACCAACGTTCTCTCCGTCTGCTTTTATAACTTGATGATTAATTTGTAAATGGTTTTTAGGTTTGGGACTTGTGAAAGGAAAGTAGAGCCTTGGAAATCATTGATTCATCTCTGGGAGAACCATACCCTGTCAATGAAGTTCTAAGGTGTGTTCACATTGCCCTTTTGTGCGTGCAAGAGCATGCAAAGGATCATCCACTCATGTTAGTAGTGGTTTCCATGTTGGCTAATGATGCAGCAATTCCTTCACCAAAGCAACCTGGATTTTTGTTGAAGAGAAGTTATCATACTAGTGGAGACCCATCAGACAATACTGAAGGAGCTTACTCTATAAATGACATGACCCATACAGAAGTAGAAGGTCGCTAAGGAGAGAACCAGACATATACTCGAAAAGATTATATCAATCAATTAAGAGTATGGTCTCTTATGAGTGAGATTAGAAGAAAGGATATGCCCTGATTTCACTCAATAATTTGCCTTATAACTATTGATCTAAGTTCTATATCTACAACACTCGTCATCTGTCTTGAAATGCCGCTCCTTTCATTTTGCATATCATTGAACTTTTGGTATTTTGTAATAATGTACTAATGTTTTTTCATTAGACTCTTATTTTGGGGTATGTAATACTTAAAAGACAAATGTTGTTTTTATATTTTGAAGTAATATTTATGTGACTATATGGTATACATATACTAATTTAGTATTATGTTTTCAATTTTTTGGGGGTCAAATTATGTTTTTCATTTTCATTATTTATTGATTTAAAATATATTTTTTTAACTGGTGTTGGGGGACTTTTAGGTCGAGGCGGACTTGGGCTTTGAGAACGTCACCCTTGGTGCAAGTTCGTGACAAGTCTGGGATATCTCGAAGGAGGTAGCTTGTCCTAGGAAACACCCTGGTAACATCAACGGCTCAAAGATAGCACAAAAGATCAAGATAATGACTTGCTCAAGCAAAGCATGGTGTGGAAGCTAGAAGATTATCGGTTTACATGAGAGAAAGAAGGTTTGCATGGTTGCATGGCATTCTTAGTTGCATGTTTCGGGCTTTCCTAGGGTGATAGCAAGGCTTCTAGTGGCTGAGATGTTTGATGGAGGGCTGTGGAAATCACTACAATTGCATGAATGGTGATACTTGAAGCTTAGAGTATGCATCTGGACTAGATGGAACTCTTTGGGCTTCTTCCTGGGTGGAAACATCTTACTATGTTTTGTCTATCTCTCTCTATGTATTTCTCTCTGCGTTCTAACCTCCTCATTTCTAATAGCTTCTCCCCCTCTTTAGATAGGTGAAGAGCTTCTCTTTAGATTTCAAGAAATATCTCTTTGTGGCTTGGTCTTCCCCTCATTTCTCCCTAGCTATCCCAGTATTTCCCTTTTGGTGTAAACTAGATGCACTGTTTGAGTTATGCAGATTGCTGTTTCTTGAGATGCAGCTTTCCTAGGGCGGCCTTCCGCAAGCGCTAAATCTAGTAGCGCGCTTCTGGGCTTTTGTGCATTCGCTGTCTGTGCAGGCTGGGAATGGAAAGTCAGCATTAAATGCCTGACTTGCTAAGCTTGACATGCATTTAATGTAAGAATCTAGTTTAATTCTAATTAAGGGGATTGGCTTACTAGGGAAATGGATAAACTAGGCTAGCTCTCATTCCCAATGATGCCTGCGTGAAATACAAAGGGTATAGGCTTGGATCTTTAGGCTCCTAAGCAGCCCAAAGTCTTCCATGACCCTAATTCCACATAGGCCCGATAACCTTATGTAATCATCCACACCACAATCCACTTAGCAAGTCTCGAATATGTGACTTGGGCTTAGCGTGAATATTGACTAAGGAGGCATGGCGTGATGAATAATACGTGAGCATGGTGTGAGTATTCCGCTTAATTCTTGTGGCATGGCATGCTTGTAAATATATTCCTTGTTGGTCCCGTGCCTTGGCATGTGCTTGGGCTTGAATGTAGGCTTTGCATGATAATTGGGCTTTGAGACTTGGTAGGATCGATGCGTGACATTTTTAGGCCCCAACAACGAGTAAATTGTAACAGGTCAGGTCATATTACCTAATAATATTAACGGGTTGATTTCGAATCAGGTCATATTACCCGTTTACTTTAACGGATATTGCCTGACACGACCCGTTAAGATATTGGGTATGTCACGAAAACGACATGAACACGAAAAACACAACATGAATACCAGGTCTAATGCTCGACACACATTAGACCTTTGGATGTTATGATAATTTAGTGTCAGAAATAATAATTTAGAGGTAGAATATTGTTGACTATCACATGTGCTAGTATATGCTTCAAATAATTTTAGAGGTACAATATTGTTAAAAATTATAATGCTCTTATTTGAACGGTGATTTATACAAGGGGAAACTTGATATAAGCAATTTTTTTTAGCCGATAGTAGGAATAGTCCAATTTATTTAAATAAGTCCAATTCTTTAAATTTAATTATTTAATTATCAATAATTATCTATTAAATGATAAGATTTATTATTACTTTAGTCTAAAGAAAGGTTTGGAATTGACACTGTAGAAATGAATAGTGTTTCAATTCGAATTTCAGATTAATTACTACCATGCCATTGATCTTTCTGTTGGTTTTGGGTCAGCAGCCCAGCCTTCAGCCAGGCCCAAATGTGTTGGTTTTAGCTGGGAAGCAAGGCCCTCAATGAGGCCTAAATTATTTAACTACATTTTTGCCCATCTAGTGTAACATCCCACATCGCCCAGGGGAGTAAATCATGTAAGCCTTATATGTATATTCTCATCTCTACCTAGCACGAGGCTTTTTGGGAACTCAATGGCTTTGGGTTCCGTAGGAACTCCGAAGTTAAGCGAGTAGCTCGTGAGAGCAATCCCATGATGGGTGACCCACTGGGAAGTTCTCGTGTGAGTTCCCAGAAATAAAATCGTGAAGGCATGGTCGGAGCCCAAAACGGACAATATCGTGCTACAGTGGAGTTGAGCCGGGGATGTGGTGAGGGCCCGGGTCGGGATGTGACATCTAGGATTACAATCTGATAGTAGGGATGGTTTATTACGAAGGGCAATTTTGTCCTCTCTGTTTTGGGCGAGATAGGGGGTCACTGGTTAGGTATCATTTGCTGTCGTTCAATTAGGGTTTCGGGAAGGGTCTGCGAGAGAGAGATAGATAGAGAGAGAGATGGCGATGGAAGAAGAGAGAGGGGGAGGGGTAGGGGTCTCGACACTGTTGCTGCAGATGAGAGGGTCGGTATGGTCAAAGAAAACCATATGGGTCGTCAGGATTTCAGGGAGATAGGGAAGGGGTCATCAACAAACCCTACCGAGGGTAAGGTGTGCCGGATCTTGCGTTGCATGCCTCAAATCCAAAGGTTAGTTCCTTTTTAAAATTGTTTTCTTTAATGGTGCCTTAGATTTTCTAATTGTTTAGTATGTTAGGTCCAGTTTTAGGGGATTTGTGATTTTATAGAGAGAGATGGATAGGGAGATAGAGATTGACAGAGGGAAGAAAAAGCATGGTTGTGTGCATTTTTTTGGGTTAATTAATGGGTTAGCGCACAGGGTCAGTGAGGAGAGTGACAAAGGGGTGTATAGGAGGGTATGGGTTTTCACTTTTTTGCTCTGATTCAACAGGTTATGCACTGTTTGAAAATCATTGTTTATTGTTTTGTTTTCCGTTTGCTTTGTTAAAACCATATTTCAATTTTTTTGGTTTCATTGTGCTCATTTATGTGCTTCTTAATAACTTCCTGGTGTTTGCTTCTCATCCCTTTGTTGGTAGATTTTTCCCCATTTCTTGGTTCCTTATGTATTCCTTGGTACAAATCTGTCTAATTTTTGGCTATGTGATGATCCTTGCAGGTGAGCTACATTAATGTTGTTTTGAAACACAGAGCTTCATCCCCTCGAATATGCAATTCATAGTAGCAGCCTCACCCTTTCACTATTATCTGCTTAAAGCAAAACATTTTTATTATGGCCTTGGTTTCTTGACATTTTTAGGTATATAATTTGCTATACTTTTGTTTTGGTTACTTCAGTTAGATGTAATGTCACCTAACATAGTATAATAGACAAAATCACCATCTCTGTTCTCTTCAAGATAATTTATTTCGTAATCCAACTTTGTTTGCAAGCTTTGTTTGCAATAGTATGTATAAGCCAGATCTCTTATTTCCCTGCAAATGAATAGAATTAATGCAATCCTCGGTCAAATCATTTATCACATTCAGACAAGTTCCCAATTATTTTTGCATATGAAGAAGACCATCTTCACCAACACCGGATTTATCTGCAAACTTAATTTTGATCACCCCGAACTTATTAATCAAGAAGCCACTGTTTTAATAAAATTTGGCATAATCTTTAACATGAATATAGAAGGAAAGAATGGATGTATATGTGTAGAAATTATGTTGGAAGGTTGGTTAAACTTAGGCTTATTCTCAAGTATAGTATAAATTCTTGGGTTATTTGGATTTCAGTATTTATCAAACTTTGCCTTGCTTATGTATTGATCTCATAACTGTCGCTTTCATACAACAACCCAAATATGGAATCTGCCATCTGGATTCTATATGGAAGTTGTGAAGCTTTTTTCCCTCAAAATTTTGGTCTTTTTGTTTTTGTATGTTGGTTTAAAACAAGGGTTATTCTACAAAATGGTCCCTGAGATTTGCATGATCAATAGAAATGGTCCTTGAGATTGAAAATCAATATAAATAATCCCTGAGATTGTCCACCATCCATGATTTTGGTCATTCCGTTAAAAACTCTTTGGGCAATTTTCAAAGCTTCGTAACTTAATTGATTCTTAACCAAATTTGACCCATAATATATAAAAATGAATATAAGAAAGTGTAGAACAAGATTATACCTATTTGGAAGCCCAATGATTTCCAGAGATGGCTTGAAAATAGCCTGAAAGGTGACTGGTCCGTGGGAAAACTGGAAAACTCGCCAGAAACTAAGTAAACTTTAAGCGTTCATAACTTCTTCAATACTCAACGAAATCAAGTGATTCAAAAATGAAAATCATACTTCTCAAAGATACGAAGAGAATGGTATCTTTCTTTACTACTAACTTGCCATGATTTAGCCGGAAAACTGCTCGAAAGTGGCTAACTCAAAAATGGTTAGCCACATTTGAGCCGTTGTTCAACCAAAACACAGCGATTTAGCCTTCAAAAAAAGTACCATTCTCTTCGTCTCATCAAGAAGTATTATTTTCATTTTTGAATCACTCGATTTGGTTGAGTATTGAATAAGTTATGAATTTTTAAAGTTTACCCAGTTTCCGGCGAGTTTTCCAGTTTTCCCATGGACCAGTCACCTTTTAGGCTATTTTTCGGCCATCTCCGGCAACCATTGGGCTTCTAAATAGATATAATCTTATTCTCCACTTTCCTATCTTCATTTTGATATATTATGGGTCGAATTTAAGAAACAATTGAGTTACAAAGCTTTGAAAGTTGCCCAAAATCGTTTTTAACTAAAGGACAAAATCATGGATGTTGGACAATCTCAGGGACCATTTTGTATAATAACCCTTAAAACAAATAAAAAGTTTTTGTATTGGTATTTTGCTTTTGTTCCTAAACAATGGCAATTTTTTACTTCTGAAATGATTGTCACCTTATTATTTGTTTATGTGCCAGTGCCAAGTTCTGATGGTGCTCATTGCTCTAGGAAAATTGGGAGGGGAAATTTTCATATGCTTTGTGGAATCTTTGATGCAATTAGCATTTTAAATTTGACCCCTCCCATTAGTTTTTTTTTTTTCTGATAAATTCTGTTGCGATCTATGTGTGTTGCTGATGAAAGAAGATAAAGGTTTAGCCATGATTCTTAATGGTCCCTGAAACTTGTTGATGCACAAAATCAGTGGGGAATTTGGTATAACAGAAAATGTTAAGTTTGTGACCTTCGCTAGATTGCTCCGGTCACTAGTGTGGATAAGTATGTAAATGGACAGAGACAAGGAAGCAAACACAAGATGTACGTGGTTCACCCAGATTGGCTACGTCCACGGAGTAGAGAAGTTCTCATTAATTGTGAAGGGTTTACACAAGTACATAGGTTCAAGCTCTCATTTAGTGAGTACAAGTGAATGATTTAGTACAAATGACATTAGGAAATATTGTGGGAGAATGATCTCCTTTTATAAAAGAGAGTTTCTAGTTTTGTTTTGACGTTAACACGTGTCGTGTTGTGATTAGCTTCTGATGTTGACACGTGTCGTGCTATGATTGGCTTCTGATGTCGACATGTGGTGCACTGTGATTGGCCTTTTGGTTGGAGGGAAACTCTTTTGGGTCCTTGACGGTATAACGTTGATTAGTGCTTAGTAGTTTTGGGATTGGTCAAGTATGGTATAAACAAAACTCATGGGTACTTTCACTTACTATGCATACGGTGATAATTGTGGCTGAGGCTGTTATGATTCATAACTAGGCAATTTCCTCTCACATTTCCTTTGGTTGTGTAATGATTTTCTTTTGTCCTAACTTCACTTGCCATCATATGTTTAGGCTTGGGTTACCCTTGGTAGAGCAAAGTTAAACTTTGGGGAGGCTGATAGTGCCATTCAAAGCTTTGACAGAGCATTAGCCATCAAGGTACTGTTTCACCTTTCAAGAAATTATAATTTGTACTTCTCAAACTTCTTACACTTTTTTATGCCTCTTTGAGCCACTGACCTTAGGTGGAGTCTGATACTGCAATATTATGTACTAATCTAATAAACCCTGCAGCTTATTCGTCTTCTTCATGGGTAAAATAACATGACAGAAAGAAGCAGTAACCAGTTCACCCATTCCCTTGATGATCGTTATAATCTTTGTTTTCTTAGTCTCCTCTATGCCCTCCTCATCAAGAAAGTTCTTAAACCTGTTCCCATATGTGTATTGTTAAGTTGCTAATTTATAGATTAACCTACTGTGATTCTGTGCTTGAAGTCAGGCATATGGTTAGACTTCCAAATTGATGCCTTAGTAGCTTCAATGCTTGCCTTAAAATTACTATAGGCATAACTGTTACAGTTTGTTTGTACCATACTTGACCAATCCCGAAACTACCGAGCACCGGCCAACGCTATACTGTCAAGGACCCAGAAGAGTTCCCCTCCGACCAGGAGGCCAATCACTACTCGACACGTGTCAAGATTAGAAGCCAATCAGAGCGCAGCACGTGTCGACATCAAGAACCAATCATAACATGACACATGTCAATGTGACAAAGCTACAAGTTTTTCTATAAATAGGGGTCATTCCCCCACAATATCGCCTAATGCCATTTTGTGTTAAATCATTCACAAGAACTCACTAAATTGAGAGCTTGATCCTTTGTACTTGTGTAAGCCCTTCACTACTAATAAGAACTCCTCTACTCCGTGGACGTAGCCAATCTGGGTGAACCACGTACATCCTGTGTTTGCTTCTCTGTCTCTATTCATTTACGTACTTATCCTCACTAGTGACGGAAGCAACCAAGCGAAGGTCACAAAACCTGACACTTTCTGTTGTACCAAAGTCTTCGCTGATTTTGTGCATCAACATTTGGCGCCGTCTGTGGGAAACGACACTTATTCCTACTCTCTTCAGCTGTGTCAAGCTGGTTTCTATCATTCGTACACTTTCTTTTGATCTGGCATCCCTCTCCAGCATGGGAAGCGAAGGAAGCCACAGCACACAGAATGACACCCCCCTTGCACATAGTGCGAAACAACGAAAGAAGGAAGGAAAACGAGTTATTCTTCAAGCTAAAGTCGATGAGTTGGAAGCTTAGAACAACAAGATAGCAATGAGGAATGAGGTCCTCCAGGAGCAATATGAGAAGCTCTTCGAGACACTTCACGAAGCTAGGCAAGCTCAGACACGCGAGCTTGTTGCCCCCGTGGAAGTCAACCATCAACTGGGTGCCCTCCAACATGGAGGGTCACATGCATTCGACATAGATATCCCTGATAGGGAACAAATTACCCCTCGATTTGATAATCAACATGAGGCTTCTCTTAACCCAGTTGCTTCGACCCGAACCATGAGAAGCGGAGGGAGACACCTCTTTGCTGAAGGGGCAGAAGGATCGAAAGCTGTCTTTCGCGATTGTCGGGATTTCCTGAAGCAACGTCGAGAGAATTCCATCCATATAAGCTCAAAGATCAATGACCCAAGGATTTCTGAGAGACTCGGTCCCCTGCCACGGCCCGAGCCGGCCACCAACTTGGGGAAGGGGCAACAAGTCCTAGAGAGACATGAGGGTACAGGGGACTCAGAGGTGTTCCGACAGACATACCCTGGAAGCCAGTACAGCGAGTCCAGGGAAAAATCACATGCCCTTGATCAAACCTTCCTAATTCCAAGAGGAGATGGAGATTTACGAAAGAAAGCTCCAGTGGCACATAACTCCGCTCAGGACCCCCTTGTCCTACAACTTCTTGAGGAAGTAAACAAGTTGAAGGCTGAACGTCAGGCTAAAATACCTGACTGGAACCAACCCAGGCCTGGCCCTCTTACAAGGAGGATCCTCAACACCCCCCTTCAAGCAAAGACAAAGCAGAAGCTTGGCTTGCAACTTTATACTGGGAAAGAGGACCCGATTGAGCACCTTAACCTCTTTGAGTCCACCATGGCATACCGGATGCACACCGACGAAGAGCGATGTCTTCTCTTCCCCTCCACCCTCTCTGGCGGAGCTCTAAATTGGTATTGTCGTCTTACACCTGAGACGGTAGACTCATTTGAGGAATTGAGGAAACTATTTGTTTCCCAACACATTTTCCAAACCGATCGCTTGCACTCTGCAGATGACCTGTACACTATCCGCCAGAAGCCAGACGAGTCATTACGTATGTATGCTGGCCGCTTCAGCCATGAATACTCCCGGTGTGCCGAGGCAGACGACAAGACTGCCCTCAAAGCCTTCACGGCAGGCCTACGTGATTGTTTCTTTAAATACATGATCAATGTCAATACTTGGAAGACTTACTCTGAGGTGATGGCGCAGGCTTATAACCATGCCTCCGCCGAGGCAAAGACATATCAGGAGAAACCCCCTACAACCATCCTTTATCAACAAGTGGGAGGTGGAAGCCAGACTCACCTAAATGAGAAGACCTCGACTTTCCAAACAGCAGTGGCACCTCCCCATGCCGTGCATAATGCTTCACCGAATCAACAGACATATCAATTTCAAGGCAAGAGGAAGGATTTCCATCCTCACCACTCTCCTTCCAGTAAAAAGAGTAAGGGACACTATCCCGATAACCAAGGGTATCGCCACAATAACGCTCGCCCCCAGGCAGTCAATGCAGTGGGTCAAACCCGCGTCAAGATACCCCCTACCCCAAGGTATGAGACATACACGCCCTTGAATGCCACATGCGCGGCCATTTACCCCAGCATAGCTCACCTGATACCAAAGCCAAAGCCGAGGCACCCAGATTACACGCCCCCGAATAACGCGGGCATGTTTTGTTGCTACCATGAGCATAACGGCCATGATAGCGAGAAATGTATCATCCTCCGTGATCGTATTGAAGCTTTGGCACGAGAAGGAAAAATTGATCAATTCCTCCTTCACCCTCAAAGGGATAACCGTAACCAACGCCAGGTGAATGTCATATATTCCATAAGCGGCGGCACACCCATATCTGAATCTTCCAATAGGGCCATGAAAAACAGTGAACGAATTCTGAGGCCTGGTCACCAAGTGTTTCACGTGGAAGACATCAGGGGAGGGAAGTATCAAAAGCCTAACTGGGATCCGATATGTTTCTACCCTGAGGAAGAAAGAGGCATCATCTACCCTCATAACGACCCATTGATCGTGGAGGCTCACATAGCCAACTTTGATGTTCGACGAATCCTCGTAGACACAGGGGCTTCGGTCAATATCATGTTTGCCGAAGCTTTCAGGGCACTCAGTGTAGCTGAACACTTGCTCGATCGCTCGATTTCTCCTCTGATAAGCTTCTCCGGTGATATCGTGCAACCCTTAGGGAGCATACATTTACCCTTTACTATTGGTACAGGCCCTTACACGGCTACCATTACCACTAACTTCCTAGTGGTTGACTGCCCAACGGCATACAATGTCATCTTTGGGCGCACAGGCATCAATGATCTCAAGGCTATGGTATCCACGCATATGCTGTTGATGAAATTTCCAACCCCCCATGGCAACGACTACATCAGAGGAGATCAGCTTACTGCACGATCATGTTACAACACTTCAGTTAAGCAACAACACTTGCCCGGACCCAAGGAAACCCTGTCTGTACATGACCAAGTCACAAAGACCAGCCTAGATGAAGCGAACTTGGATCTTCCTGATAGCAACAATCAACCCGATGATCCTCGAGATGACTCTTTCACCCAGCAAGCCCAACCTGCTGAAGAGTTGGAGAAGGTACCTATCTCAAGAGATTATCCAGATCGCATGGTGAAGATTGGCACCACATTGTCACCACCCCTTCGGTTAGCATTGATATCTTTTTTGAAAGAGAACACTGAAGTCTTCGCCTGGTCATACGAGGACATGCCAGGCATCTCTCCCGATGTCATCTGTCATCGTTTGAGTATTGACCCCAAGATCAAGCCGGTGAGACAGAAGCGAAGATCTTATGACGCTGAACGATACGAGGCAATGAAAGCAGAAGTTGAAAAACTCAAAGGCATAGGCTTTGTCCGCGAAGTCAATTACCCGACATGGGTAGCAAATGTGGTCCTTGTTAGGAAAAATCCGACCAAAGAAAGTCTTTCGCTTCAAAAGGTCTTGTGGAGGATGTGTGTTGACTACACCGACCTAAACAAAGGGTGTCCGAAAGATAGTTTCCCTCTTCCTCTTATTGACAGGCTTATAGACTCTACGGCAGGGTGTGAGCTCTTGAGCTTTATGGACGCTTATTCAGGATACAACCAAATCCTCATGAACCCCTCAGACCAAGAACACACGGCCTTCACTACTGACAGGGGACTATATTGCTATAAAGTCATGCCTTTCGGCCTAAAGAATGCAGGAGCAACTTATCAGAGACTGGTCAATTCAATGTTCGCCGAACAAATTGGGAAGAACATGGAAGTTTACGTTGATGATATGCTAGTCAAAAGCAAACATGCTGACCAACACATCACCAACCTATCTGAAACTTTCACCATTCTAAAGAGGTATCGAATGAGGTTGAACCCCAACAAATGTGCCTTCGGCGTGGGCTCTGGCAAATTCTTAGGCTTCATGATTAGCCAACGAGGCATTGAAGCTAACCCTGAAAAGATCAAAGCAATCCTCGACATGAAAGAGCCAATAACTTCAAAAGACATCCAAAGCCTTACTGGCAAGGTGGACGCCTTAACCAGATTCATCTCTAAGGCCACAGACAGATGTGCTCCTTTCTTCAAAGCACTCAAGGGAAATAAGAAGTACATTACATGGACGGAGGAATGTGCCAAGGCATTCAGGAACCTCAAAGAGTACATGAGTAAAGCCCATCTGCTCTCCAAACCAGAAGTTGGTGACACTCTCATCATCTATCTATCGGTTTCGGCTTCAGCAGTCAGTTCTGTTCTTATTCGAATGGACAGTGGTGTCGAACGGCCCGTCTACTACGCTAGCAAGGCCCTACAAGATGCGGAGACACGATACTCCAACATTGAGAAATTAGCTCTAGCATTGGTCATGTCTGCTCGGAAACTTCGCCCTTATTTCCAAGCACACGCCATCATCGTGCTTACCAATCACCCTCTTCGACAGATACTCCAGAGTCCTAACACGTCTGGACGAATGATCAAATGGGCGATAGCATTGGGTGAGTTTGACATCTCCTACCAACCAAAACCAGCCGAAAAAGGCCAAGCAGTAGCAGATTTCATCGCCGACTTCACATATCCTGTTGACATTGCTTCTACACCTAAAGCAGTAGCTTCATTACCATCGAAAGCTCAGAAGATAGAACCAACAACCCCAGCATGGAGTCTGTATGTTGATGGCTCATCCAACCAACAAGGCTGTGGAGCGGGACTAGTCTTGACTACGCCCGACAAAGTAGCAATGGAGTATGCTCTTCGTTTCAAATTCAAGGCATCAAACAATGAGGCCGAGTATGAAGCCCTTCTAGCAGGATTACGTTTGGCCAAACACCTCGGGGTTAAACAAATTGATATTTTCAGTGACTCCCAATTAGTGGTCAACCAGGTTACCAACAACTTTGATGCTAAGGACAGCTCCATGGCAGCATATCTTGCGCAAACACAACTTTTGCTCAAACACTTCCACTACCAGATCACCCAAGTTCCTCGAGCGGCAAACAGTCATGCAGACGCCCTGGCTCGCCTCGCCTCAGCTGTGGAAGACAAGATTGGAAGAAAAATTCATGTCGAACTGTTGGCAACACCAAGCACCATGGCCGCAGAAGTATGCAACTTACAACAGGGGGATAGTTGGATCACCCCGATCTATAATTTCCTTGCTCATGGCACCCTCCCAAATGATAAAGTCCAGGCTAAGCAAATTCGATACAAGTCTACCCGCTACCTGATCATCAATGATCAACTCTATAAGCGAGGTTTTAGCCTGCCATACTTAAGGTGTTTTACGCCTGCCGAGGCGGAAATCGTCCTTCGGGAAATACATGAGGGAGTCTGTGGAGATCATGCTGGATCTCGGTCCCTAGCACACAAGACTTTTCGCCAAGGATATTACTGGCCAACACTCCACCAGGATGCCATCAAAGTATCCCGCTCATGTGACAAATGTCAACGATATGCGACTATTCCTCATTCCCCTCCAGAGCCTCTTACTCCTATGATCAGCCCTTGGCCCTTCGCCCAGTGGGGACTTGATTTGATCGGCCCAATGCCGGCAGGGAAGGGCAAAGTCTGTTACGCAGTCGTTGCAGTGGACTACTTCACAAAGTGGGCCGAAGTTGAACCCTTGGCAACCATTATTGAGGCAAAGATAGAAGACTTCGTGTGGAAGAACATCCTTTGTAGATTCGGCATTCCCAATGCGATAGTCACTGACAATGGGCGACAGTTTGACAACAAGAAGTTCAGGTTGTTCTGCTCTAAGTTCAACATCAACTTATGCTTTGCCTCTCCAGCTCATCCCCAGTCTAATGGACAAGTTGAGGCCATCAACAAAATAATCAAGCGCACTTTGAAAACCAGCTTGGACAAAGCTAAAGGCTGTTGGCCAGAATTTGTACCCCAAGTTCTTTGGTCATATCGCACTTCATATCGGACTTCAACAGGAGAAACTCCATTCTCACTTGCCTTTGGCACAGAGGCGGTTGTCCCTGTTGAGCTCGAGCAAGCAACATTCCGAGTCCAGAACTACATTCAAAGTGAAAATGACAAACAACTCACCCTCAACTTGGATTTAGTCGAGGAACACAGAAACCAAGCTCACTTGAGGAATGTCGCCTACAAGCACCGCATCTCCAACTATTATGACTCTAGGGTCAAGCCTCGTTCTTTCAAAATAGGAGACTGGGTCTTAAAGAAAAGATTACTCTGCGACAGAGTCCCGAGTGAAGGCACACTTAGTCCAAACTGGGATGGACCGTATGAAGTCATTGGCATCAGTCGCCCTGGCTCTTACACACTTAGAAGCTCCGATGGCAAGACCCTTGGCCATCCATGGAACGCTGATCACTTGAAGTACTACTACAAATAGACTCACGATGTACAAGTGTTGAGCTATAGCCGTTCGGCATCCTATGTAATGAAGGCCATTTGGCAATGAATTCAATAAAGAGGTAATTTAGCCAACTCAGCCCTCACTCTTTTACATTCCTAGCAATGGAACACTCAAGTGTTGAAACCTCAAAGCAGATATATCCAACACGAAACAAAATCTAAGTATGTGTCGACAAGACTATACAAAGAAAGGAACAACCAAACAAGGGCTTATATCTAAACAATAGATCTATTCATACATAGCCAAACATGCATTAATAATAGTGCAAACACTCATAAACACCTAAAATCCAAAACTCTCAAGCTTATAACATGGGCACATGTTATACACACATCAGACTACTACATCCAGAATACATGCAGATAGTAAAGACACTGCTATTCATTCTCATCTGAAGCCGAACCCCTGGCAGTATCACTCCGCGTCCTACCATCATCCTCTGCATCCCCAAGATCCTCTTCACCATGCTGAGTCTGTGCATCAGCACTACCTTCATTATCAGACTCATCTTCGCTACTAGGATCAACAGCAAGGACAAATGTCTCGCCCTTTCGATGATGCTCATCTATATCTTCGTGGTATTTTCGAAGAATGCTCCCATCATCATAACGATCAAGGACGGCCATCCATTTCCTTTTTTCAAAGCGAGCTTCTTGAGCACAGTAGGGTTTAATAGCAAGGTGAAAGGTCGAAGAACTTAAGTATTCTTGCACAGCGGCCTCCCTTTCAGTTGGAATGCTCTTCTCCAGTTCAGAAATCTCAACTAAGGCACCATCCAATTCTCCCCTAACCTTGGATACCTCCAAGGTAGCCACCTCCAACTGTTTTTTAGTTGCCTCAAACAATTTCTTAAGCCTTAGGTTCTCACCATTTCGCCTTTTCAAGCTCTCCATGGTTTCGTCCTTCAGTTGGAGAGCCTGAGTCAAAAGTCCCTTATTCCTTCGGGCCTCGTCCACAAGCTGCTTATTCTCCTTCAGTTTTGCCTTGTACCGCTCAACCTCTTGCAGTCTGTCGTGATACTCGGCCATGACCTGCATGGCAAGACGATCATCACTACCTAAATAATGATAATAAAGAGGAAAAAGTAAGGAAATGACAAAGTAACACTCACATATGAAGACAGCTTCAACATCCGGTCGCAATCCGATTCATCCTTAGCTAAGGGCTCTCCGAGCTCATCGAAGGCGAATCGACGCCCTGCCAAGCAATTGTTGATATCCCCAAAATCCTTTGGCCGCGTGGCAACCCTCAAGTCCTTCCACGGGACACTGCCAGCTCTTTCCTTGCCTTTCCCCTCATGGCGGGAACCAGGATCACTTTCCTGGACAGTGTGCTCCATAGTAAGAGGAGGAGGCAACAGTCGGCTCCCTTCTCCTGCAACTACGGCAGCAGCATTTTCAACGGCCTCGACTCCAGTCTTCCTAAAGGCAGGCCCCTTAAGGACCCCATCTTGGGACTTAGGTCTAACGGATGGTTCCCCTCGGAACTTATGAATTTTCTTATGCGGTAGGATGTCTTCCGAAGGAACTAACACTGGTGCTTTCCTTTTATTGGTGCTAGTCCCTGTTTTCTTGCTTACCTTCTCCACTGCATAAGGAAAATCAAAATAAGAAATACAACTTTCCAAATAAAGTAAGGAATTGAGCTAAGTTTACATGAAGGATACAACTTACTCGATCGTCCCTGGCTCTCGGAAACTAAGGGTTGGAATTCGTACCGACGAAATAAGGGTCGTAGCTTGCTTAAGTGTCTATCCTCTTTGGGCACCCTCAACACCTTCTCTATGTCAGATAGCTCCTGCCCAAACAGTTGGATGGTGCCCCGCGTCACTACATGAAGCAAAGTGTTAGAAGCAAGAAAAGACCACAACAAATAGCAAATAGTACGAACGGTTGATACGTTACAACCTATAGTCTGGAAGTGAGTAAGCACACGTCGCTCAGGCGTGACACCCTTATCATACTCCCAATCATTATACAGAAAGCACCAACGGTTTTTCCATGTGTAGTATGCCTTTTTCTTACCATACACAATACGCTCTCTCTCACTCCGACATGCACACTCGGCATAACCAGTGCATGATTTTGCTGGGCGCATCTTGTAACAGTAACGCCACTGATGGAAGGAAGGCTCACACAACCCACACTCCATCCAAATGATATAAAATCCAATCAAAGTATCCCAGAAACCAGGATTGAGTTGCCCAGGTGCATATCCGATCAAAGATAACATCTTTTGCAACCACGGATGTAAAGGTAGTCTCACCCCTAAAGTCAGTAATATCTGGGTGTAGAACATAACATGACCCTGGGGAGGCTCAGAAGGCCATTCTTCATCATGTACCAAACGTATCCCTACACTACGAGGGATATTACATGACTGCCTTAGCGCCTCAACCTGCTTCTCATTATTTAACAAGTTATTCTTTAGATGGTCTGCTGTGAACTCAGAGCGAACTATGGGTATGGCATCAAAAACAACCCCCTCACCCAACGCCACGGAGGAAGAACTAGCAATAGCTAAAGTTTGACGGTTGGGAAGATCATCCAATGTTTCTCTAGTACAGGACTCTAACAAAGACCCTGAAGACTCCGACATTGCAGACTCAGACTTAGAGCTAAAGCTAGAAGAGCCCTCATCACTAGAACTTCCAGGCTCTGACATCTACAATAAGAAGAAACAAATTCTATCACTACATGCATGATCAAAACATAAGGAAGTTCCTATATTACCCACATGAAGATGGTGCAAAGCGATGCCGGAACCCTTCTCAATCAGAAAGCAATCCGTCTTCCACAGTCACTACAAAACAAGCAAATGAAGACCGTGTCAAGCGCCAAAAAAAAAAAAAAAAAAAAAAAAAAAAAACAGCTTCCTCCAAAACTTCATCCAAAAAGCTTCATCCAAAAAGTTTCACCCAAAAAGCTTCACCTAAAAAAGCTTCACCAAAAAAAAAAAAAAAAAAAAAAAAAAAAAAAAAAAAACTTCACCTCCAAAAAGCTTCACCCAAACAGCTTCACCTAAAAAAGCTTCACCCACAAAACTTCACCTAAAAAGCTTCACCCACAAAGCTTCACCCAAAAAACTCCAACCGAAAAGCTTCACTTAAAAAAGCTTCACCTACACAACTTCACCTAAAAAAACTTCACCTCCAAAAAGCTTCACCCAAACAGCTTCACCTAAAAAAGTTTCACCCACAAAGCTTCACCTAAAAAGCTTCACCCACAAAGCTTCACCCAAAAAACTCCAACCGAAAAGCTTCACTTAAAAAAGCTTCACCTACACAGCTTCACCTAAAAAAACTTCACCTCCAAAAAGCTTCACCCAAACAGCTTCACCTAAAAAAGCTTCACCCACAAAGCTTCACCTAAAAAGCTTCACCCACAAAGCTTCACCCAAAAAACTCCAACCGAAAAGCTTCACTTAAAAAAGCTTCACCTACACAGCTTCACCTAAAAAAGCTTCACCTAGAAAGCTCCCTCTACATACTTTCACCATCAAAGCTTCACCATCAAAGCTTCACCTAGAAAGCTTCAACACCAAAGCTTCACCTACAAAGCTTCAACACAAAACCTTGCTCCAAATAAACAAATTTTGTTCACAAAACCCAAGATGCCCTTGAACTTGTACAAAAACACTTGGGTAAACATAAACATTTTTTGTTTTACACCCACAAGGGCCCAAAATTTTCCTTCTTATTTATTCACTTATATATGTTCCCAAACATATTATAATAGATCCAACAACAAGCCAAAGTCCCAAGTTTCATAATGGACAAAAGTACAAGCAATTCATCAATAATGAAGGTGCTACAAAAATTGGAATCTGCCCCAAAATAGAAATCCAACCCAAGAGACTTTTTCTCTCTCTCCCTCTTCCGCCTCCTTTCATCTATCAAATTTCTGCAACCTCTGCTCTTCTCCAATGGAGCTGAATTTTGGACACCCTATAGTTCTTGAGCATATGAACAACTTTCAAGAAGGAACCATTTCTGTTTGAGCGACGGAAATTAAAGTGTTGAAGCTCCAAACATGACAGTCGGATTCTTGCAGATTTCGAAGCTGCTGTGATGTTTCGAAGATCTGGAAATATTTAACCATTAGTTCATTCTGAATTTTGGATATGTTATGAAAGAGACGATGAGGAACAACTTCAATGAAGAAAGCATGCTGATCTGAACAATAGAAAATGGAGTTTCGAAGCTCACAACAAATCTGACGGGTTGACAGAAAAATAACCAGTCATTCATCATACCTGAATTTCTTGAGTTATACAGCTCCGAGGGATCTCAATTTTGGATATGTTGTATTTCACAAGTTAAGGAACAACTTCGATGAAGAAAGTATGTTGATCTGAGCAAGAGAAAATGGAGTTTTTGAAGCTCACAACAAGTCTGACGCGTTGATATACAAATGACGAACAATCACTCATCATACCTGAATTTCTGGAGTTGTACTACTCCGGTGGATCTCCAATTCGGATATGTTGTAGTTCACGAGCTAAGGAACAACTTTCATGAAGATGGTTTTGCGATTTGAGCCACAGAAAATGGTGTTATATTGAAGAGCTACCACTCCCTCTACGTAGACACCCTCCTTGGTTTACCTAGCTCCACCACCCACATTTCCTTCAACAAGACTGCAGCAAATCAGATTGTGAGGAAAGATGGCAATCTTTCCAGCCAAAAAGGAAAGGCAAAGCAAAAGAAAATTAAACACATTGATGGCATATTATGAAAGAAGAAAAGGAAAAGTAGTAAATGATGATGAAGTGTGGGAACAACATCATGACAAATGATGATGAGTCATGCTTTCCCCCTCCTTGGATTCGGCTGAAAACATCCCCCTATTTGGATTCAGCTGAAAACATCCCACTCAGTCGACAAAAAAAAAAAAAAAAAAAAAAAAAAAAAAAAGGGCCTAGGCCTCCACTTCTTTGGGCCTAACACATCTTCATAACAAAAAAAAAAAACAATATATGAAGAAAGAGCCCTGGGTTACCACTTCGAAAAGAAACAAGTGAAGTTTTCCTACTCATGACATTGACTACTAGCTAGACACCTCATTCGGCAACTCTCTTCGCCTGAAGACTTGGGGGACTCCCACCATATGCTACTGCACCTTGACACTCGGCAGTCTCACAACCACTCAGTGACTTGGATTTTTCAAGTCTCCAACCGAGAAGTTTTCCTCACTCGGGAAATTAAGGGAACACTACCTCAAACTACATGCTTCACTCACAAAGCTTCAACAATACAGGTTCCAACAAAAGCAAAAATTCAAAGAACTTTATGAAGAAGGCTTTGGTGTATTTAACACAATATGTTGAAATGAAGCAAAGCTTATTTATTAATATTTTCGATAAGCCACAAATATGTACATATACATGAGTCAAAATAAACAAACAAAAGGAAGCCTTCACAAAGGTTGCTTAGGGGAAGTCTCAGCAGTCGGTAGAGCCCCAGAAAGAGAAAGCACCGGAGGGTGGTTATCCGGAGCCTCAGTACTTGACAAAACCCCAGAAGGAGGAGGCATTGGAGGGTCATCATTTGAAGCTTCATTACCAGGTACAGCCCCAGAAGACGAAGGCAATAAATGCCTTTGGAACAAACCCACAAACCGCTGATGATCAAGTAAAACCTTACCATCAGATTCCTTCATCTGGTCAAGCTTCCTCTTCATGTTTGTAGCATAGTCATGGGCGAGCCGGTGCAACTGCTTATTCTCATGCTTGAGCCCTCTAATCTCCTGTTTGAGACTCATCACTTCAGCAGCCAATGATTCAACTTGGCGGGTTCTAGCAAATAGGCGTTGGGCCATATTAGACACAGAACCTGCACACTGAACACTAAGAGCCAGAGAGTCCTTAACAGCCAACTCATCAGACCGTTTGGAAAGTAGTCTGTTATCTTTGGGAGTGAGAAGGTTCCTGGCCACCACTGCAGCGGTCATATCATTCTTCATCACAGAATCCCCAACGGTAAGAGGACCAGTAGGGGATATGAAGGATGGGCGCCATATGTTGTCTGGAGAAGGCGTGGCTGTCTCTTCTCCAAGGTTCAAGTCAAAACGACGGTCGGAGGGTCCAGACATTTTCAAATGTGTTGAAGAGGGAAAAGGTCAGACAAATCAAGATCTTAGAAGTGCAAGAAATGAGCTTCTACTGGTAGAGATTCAAGTGTGCTGTGGAACTTAATGCCAGCCTCTATAAAAATCTGCACTCGACGGAGCTTCAGAAATCGAAGAGGCGTTTGCTTTCTCAAAAGCTGGGCTGCTCAGAGACCACGAGGGCCGATCTCAGAAATCGAAGAAACACCTGCTTTTTCAGCCTCGTCAGCACCTGTCACATGCACACTCAGCTTTGCGGAAATTACGGGCAATTTGTCGAAGATTTCTGGTGAAGTAGAAAGCACGTGAATCTTATTGTTCAATCACCGTTCTCCATATGCACCATCAACTCCTCGGGTACCACATATAACTTTGTCAAAGATCTCTGACAAAGTTTAGGCACGAGAATTTCGAAGTTCCAGCTACCCTACTATTACCCATAAGGGTAAAGGAACAGCACCACTGCTTGACAACTGGAAAGTCCCTATGTGTGTCGACCTCCGTGTTTTGCGGCAAGACAGGTTGGCAAGAACGTCCAACCTTTACTCACATTCGAGAAAAGACTCCCAACATAATTACTTTCTCAAAAACCGGAGTAGCACCGCTTTCCGAATCTCGAGAGTCAGATCCTCGACGGGATTGCTTGTTCGAAAACCGAAGAGGCACAACTCTCAGAACTTCGAGAGCCAGATTTCCTTAGATAAAGCTTGTCTGTAATCTTCACACGTAACATCAGCTTTCCAGATACCACATACCACTTTTTCAAAGTGCTCTGACAAAATTAAAACACGTGAAGCTGGCAGCTCCCACTACATTACTGTGACCAAGAAGGGTAAAGGAATATCATTACTACTTGTTATTGGGAAATCCCTATATACATTGACCTCCCTCCTCAACGGACAGGCAAACCTGCAAAAATGCTCAACCCTTTCTCGCGTTCGAAAAGGCACCCTCAACATAACCTCTCGAAATACTCAGCTTTATTTCCCCCCGATAATACCTCAGCAAATAAGCCACACCAAGAACAAGAGTATCTCATATCATCAGGGTCGAAAGCAAGAGTATCTCATATCATGCTTTCTCCCTGTCTTTGTCTTTGTCCTTGTCCACACCTGCAGGACAAGGAGAAAGAGAGCAGTCAGTCGGAACCTGAAATCAAACCTCCAATTTGGAACTGACTGCCTGGAGCCTTTGCCTGGTTGCTTACTTAGCATTGCTCTCGAGTACTCATCCTCAACTGCTGTCAAGGTCACGAATTCCACCGGCAAATACCTCATGACAGTTGATCAGATATTGGCTCTTTACACTGAAGCTGCCAAGCGTGGATGAGTCACTATGAAGGAATGTTCTGAATGACCATTTAAATGCAAAGGTTGCACACCACTTCTGCCATGCAAAAGATTGAAGCAGAAGGTTCAACGGTGAGCTGAAACAGATCACTACAGCACGACACCTTTCCATACCACATTCATTATTCCGTCAACAGCAAAAGTATCCCATATCATCAAGGTCGAACGTACTCTAGATTTGATGGACTTGTTTTGACCCTCAAATTTTTGAGTCGGCCTTATACTCTAAAGGGCACCAGAAAACCCTCCAGCACAGTTCAAGAATAAGCCTGTGGAAAGTTACTTCTTCAAAAGCAAAAGTATCTCATATCATCTCTTATCCATTTGCTTCTCCTTATCCTGGCAGTTGAATGAGAGACAAGGAGAAGGAGAACAATCAACCGGAAGCCGAAGTCAAACCTCTGACCCTGGGTTGCTTACTTGGAAGTTTGACTGCTTACCTTGTCTGTCACCTCTTTCGGCAGATCTCCTAGCTCGGCGACTTGGGGGACTCCTACTATAGGGTTTGTATCACACTTGACTAAGCCCGAAACTACAACTAAGCTTTAAGTGAAATTGATACATTACCTTGTGCGTCAACATCAGCTAAGTACACCATTCCCGGATGGAGGAAAGGTACTTCCAGAGAAGGGCAGATGAAGATCAGACCACACTTCGGTACTTAGAAGTTTCGTGATTACTCAAGGGATTGGATCTTGCAAGTCCCCAACCGAGGAGTTTCCCTCACTCGGGAACTTAGGGGAGCACTGTTTGTACCATACTTGACCAATCCCGAAACTACCGAGCACCGGCCAACGCTATACTGTCAAGGACCCAGAAGAGTTCCCCTCCGACCAGGAGGCCAATCACTACTCGACACGTGTCAAGATTAGAAGCCAATCAGAGTGCAGCACGTGTCGACATCAAGAACCAATCATAGCATGACACATGTCAATGTGACAAAGCTACAAGTTTTTCTATAAATAGGGGTCATTCCCCCACAATATCGCCTAATGCCATTTTGTGTTAAATCATTCACAAGAACTCACTAAATTGAGAGCTTGATCCTTTGTACTTGTGTAAGCCCTTCACTACTAATAAGAACTCCTCTACTCCGTGGACGTAGCCAATCTGGGTGAACCACGTACATCCTGTGTTTGCTTCTCTGTCTCTATTAATTTACGTACTTATCCTCACTAGTGACGGAAGCAACCAAGCGAAGGTCACAAAACCTGACACTTTCTGTTGTACCAAAGTCTTCGCTGATTTTGTGCATCAACATTTTAGAGGAGCACTGTTTGTACCATACTTGACCAATCCCGAAACTACCGAGCACCGGCCAACGCTATACTGTCAAGGACCCAGAAGAGTTCCCCTCCGACCATGAGGCCAATCACTACTCGACACGTGTCAAGATTAGAAGCCAATCAGAGCGCAGCACGTGTCGACATCAAGAACCAATCATAACATGACACATGTCAATGTGACAAAGCTACAAGTTTTTCTATAAATAGGGGTCATTCCCCCACAATATCGCCTAATGCCATTTTGTGTTAAATCATTCACAAGAACTCACTAAATTGAGAGCTTGATCCTTTGTACTTGTGTAAGCCCTTCACTACTAATAAGAACTCCTCTACTCCGTGGACGTAGCCAATCTGGGTGAACCACGTACATCCTGTGTTTGCTTCTCTGTCTCTATTAATTTACGTACTTATCCTCACTAGTGACGGAAGCAACCAAGCGAAGGTCACAAAACCTGACACTTTCTGTTGTACCAAAGTCTTCGCTGATTTTGTGCATCAACATTTTAGAGGAGCACTGTTTGTACCATACTTGACCAATCCCGAAACTACCGAGCACCGGCCAACGCTATACTGTCAAGGACCCAGAAGAGTTCCCCTCCGACCATGAGGCCAATCACTACTCGACACGTGTCAAGATTAGAAGCCAATCAGAGCGCAGCACGTGTCGACATCAAGAACCAATCATAACATGACACATGTCAATGTGACAAAGCTACAAGTTTTTCTATAAATAGGGGTCATTCCCCCACAATATCGCCTAATGCCATTTTGTGTTAAATCATTCACAAGAACTCACTAAATTGAGAGCTTGATCCTTTGTACTTGTGTAAGCCCTTCACTACTAATAAGAACTCCTCTACTCCGTGGACGTAGCCAATCTGGGTGAACCACGTACATCCTGTGTTTGCTTCTCTGTCTCTATTCATTTACGTACTTATCCTCACTAGTGACGGAAGCAACCAAGCGAAGGTCACAAAACCTGACACTTTCTGTTGTACCAAAGTCTTCGCTGATTTTGTGCATCAACATTTGGCGCCGTCTGTGGGAAACGACACTTATTCCTACTCTCTTCAGCTGTGTCAAGCTGGTTTCTATCATTCGTACACTTTCTTTTGATCTGGCATCCCTCTCCAGCATGGGAAGCGAAGGAAGCCACAGCACACAGAATGACACCCCCCTTGCACATAGTGCGAAACAACGAAAGAAGGAAGGAAAACGAGTTATTCTTCAAGCTAAAGTCGATGAGTTGGAAGCTTAGAACAACAAGATAGCAATGAGGAATGAGGTCCTCCAGGAGCAATATGAGAAGCTCTTCGAGACACTTCACGAAGCTAGGCAAGCTCAGACACGCGAGCTTGTTGCCCCCGTGGAAGTCAACCATCAACTGGGTGCCCTCCAACATGGAGGGTCACATGCATTCGACATAGATATCCCTGATAGGGAACAAATTACCCCTCGATTTGATAATCAACATGAGGCTTCTCTTAACCCAGTTGCTTCGACCCGAACCATGAGAAGCGGAGGGAGACACCTCTTTGCTGAAGGGGCAGAAGGATCGAAAGCTGTCTTTCGCGATTGTCGGGATTTCCTGAAGCAACGTCGAGAGAATTCCATCCATATAAGCTCAAAGATCAATGACCCAAGGATTTCTGAGAGACTCGGTCCCCTGCCACGGCCCGAGCCGGCCACCAACTTGGGGAAGGGGCAACAAGTCCTAGAGAGACATGAGGGTACAGGGGACTCAGAGGTGTTCCGACAGACATACCCTGGAAGCCAGTACAGCGAGTCCAGGGAAAAATCACATGCCCTTGATCAAACCTTCCTAATTCCAAGAGGAGATGGAGATTTACGAAAGAAAGCTCCAGTGGCACATAACTCCGCTCAGGACCCCCTTGTCCTACAACTTCTTGAGGAAGTAAACAAGTTGAAGGCTGAACGTCAGGCTAAAATACCTGACTGGAACCAACCCAGGCCTGGCCCTCTTACAAGGAGGATCCTCAACACCCCCCTTCAAGCAAAGACAAAGCAGAAGCTTGGCTTGCAACTTTATACTGGGAAAGAGGACCCGATTGAGCACCTTAACCTCTTTGAGTCCACCATGGCATACCGGATGCACACCGACGAAGAGCGATGTCTTCTCTTCCCCTCCACCCTCTCTGGCGGAGCTCTAAATTGGTATTGTCGTCTTACACCTGAGACGGTAGACTCATTTGAGGAATTGAGGAAACTATTTGTTTCCCAACACATTTTCCAAACCGATCGCTTGCACTCTGCAGATGACCTGTACACTATCCGCCAGAAGCCAGACGAGTCATTACGTATGTATGCTGGCCGCTTCAGCCATGAATACTCCCGGTGTGCCGAGGCAGACGACAAGACTGCCCTCAAAGCCTTCACGGCAGGTCTACGTGATTGTTTCTTTAAATACATGATCAATGCCAATACTTGGAAGACTTACTCTAAGGTGATGGCGCAGGCTTATAACCATGCCTCCGCCGAGGCAAAGACATATCAGGAGAAACCCCCTACAACCATCCTTTATCAACAAGTGGGAGGTGGAAGCCAGACTCACCTAAATGAGAAGACCTCGACTTTCCAAACAGCAGTGGCACCTCCCCATGCCGTGCATAATGCTTCACCGAATCAACATACATATCAATTTCAAGGCAAGAGGAAGGATTTCCATCCTCACCACTCTCCTTCCAGTAAAAAGAGTAAGGGACACTATCCCGATAACCAAGGGTATCGCCACAATAACGCTCGCCCCCAGGCAGTCAATGCAGTGGGTCAAACCCGCGTCAAGATACCCCCTACCCCAAGGTATGAGACATACACGCCCTTGAATGCCACATGCGCGGCCATTTACCCCAGCATAGCTCACCTGATACCAAAGCCAAAGCCGAGGCACCCAGATGTATGAAGGTTTTTTTCCAAGGCATTTGTGATAGACCGTTGTACTTTGTTGATGCACAAAATCAATAAGGACTTTGGTATAACAGAAAGTGTTAAGTTTGTGACCTTCGCTAGATTGCTCCGGTCACTAGTGTGGATAAGTATGTAAATGGATAGGGACATGGAAGCAAACATAAGATGTACGTAGTTCACCCAGATTTTCTACGTCCACGGAGTAGATGAGTTTTCATTAATTGTGAAGGGTTTACACAAGTACATAGGTTCAAGCTCTCCTTTTGTGAGTTCTAATGAATGGTTTAGTACAAATGACATTAGGAAATATTGTGAGAGAATGATCTCTATTTATAGAATAGAGTTTCTAGTTTCATTCTGACATTGACACGTGTCGTGTTGTGATTGGCTTTTTATGTTGACACGTGTCACGCTACGATTGGCTTCTGATGTCGACACGTGTCGAGCTGTGATTGGCCTCCTGGTTGGAGGGAAACTCTTCTAGGTCTTTGATGGTATAACGTTGACCGATGCTCAGTAGTTTCGGGATTGGTCAAGTATGGTACAAACACTGCTCCCCTAAATTCCCAAGTGAGGGAAGCTCCTCGGTTGGGGACTTGCAAGATCCAAGCTATTGAGTAATCACGAAACTTCTAAGTACCGAAGTGTGGTATCATTTTCACTTGCCTTATCTGTCTCATATGTAGATGTGTCATTTTCTCTGGAAGTACTTTTTCTCCATCCAGGGGTGGTATCTTTAACCGATGAAGATGCACAAGGTAATGTATCAATTTCACTTGAAGCTTAGTTGTAGTTTTGGGCTTGGTCAAGTGCGATACAAACCCTATAGTAGGAGTCCCCTAAGTCGCCGAGCTAGGAGATTTTCGGAATGAGGTAACAGACAAGGTAAGCAATCAGACTTCCAAGCAAGCAACCTAGATCGGAGGTTCGACTTCAGCTTCCGGTTGATTGTTCTCCTTCTTCTTGTGTTGTAAACAGCAACAAAGATAAGGAGAAGCAAATGGAGAATAAATGATATGAGATACTTTTGCTTTTGAAGAAGTAACTTTCCACCAGTTTATTCTTGAACTGGGCTGGAGGGTTTTCTGGTTTCCTCTAGAGTATAAGGCTGACTCAAGAATTTAAGGGTCAAAACAAGTCCATCAAATCTGGAGTACGTTCGACCCTGATGATATGGGATACTTTTGTTGTTGACAAAGTAGTGGATGTATCGACACGTGTTCTGTTACGCTTGTCTCCACATGCTTCCTTGTATCCTTCTCACTTGCCCTATCTGTTCCTCAGGCAGATATGGTATCTTCTTTGGAAGCATAAGATGTTGAAGATGAGTACTCAAGAGCAATGCCAGGTAAGTAATCAGGCAAGGGGTTACAGGCAATCAGTTTCTAACTGGAAGCTTGATTCCAAGTGCTGACTGATTGCTCTCTTTCTCCTTGTCTTACAGGTAAGAACAAGGCCAAAGGAAAAGACAGGGAAAAAGCATGATATGGGATACTCTTGCTTTTAACCGTGATGATATGAGATACTCTTGCTCTGGTGTGGCTTGTTTGCAGAGGTATTATGGGGAGGAAAAGAAGCTGAGTATTTCGAGAAACTCTGCTGAGAGTGCCCTCTCGGATGTGAGGAAAAGTTGAGCATTTTTTTTTATTTGCAGGTCTGCCTGGCTATGGAGGATGAAGGTCGACATATATAAGAGTCTCCTTAATAACAAGTAGTAGTGCTATTCCTTTACCCTTCTTGGTCATAGCAATGTAGTGGGAGCTGCAAGCTTCACGTGTTTTAACTTTGTCAGAGCACTTTGAAAAACTGGTATGTGGTATCTGAAAAGCTGATGTTGCGTGTGAAGATTGCAGACAAGCTTTATCCAAGGAAATCTGGCTCTCGAAGTTCGAAAAGCAGTGCCTCTTCGATTTTTGAACAAGCAATCCTGTCAGGGATCTTACTCTCGAGATTCAGATAACGGTGCCTCTTCAATTTTTGAGAAAGCAATCTTGTTGGGAGTCTGACTCTTGAGATTCGGAGAACAGTCGATTTTTTAGAAAGTAATCTTATTGGGAGTCTGGCTCTTGAGATTCGGAGGGTGGTGCCTCTTCGATGTTTGAGCACGTAATCCTATTGGGAGTCTGGCTCTCGAGATTTGGAGAATGGTGCATCTTCGATTTTTGAGAAAGCAATCTTGTTGGAAGTCTGACTCTCGAGATTCGGAGGGCGGTGCCTCTTCAATTTTTGAGCAAGCAATCTTATTGGGAGTGTTTTCTCGAATGTGAGTAAAGGTTTGACATTTTTGCCAGTCTGCCTTGCCACGGAGCATGAAGGTTGACACACATTGAGACTTTCTAGTTATCAAGCAGTGGTGTTGTTCCTTTACCTTTGTGGGTAATAGTAGGGTAGCTGGACCTTCAAAATTTATATGTCTAAACTTTGTCAGAGATTTTTGGCAAAGTTATCTGTGGTACCCGAGGAGATGATGTTGCATGTGGAAAGTGGTCTCTATTCGGAATCCGGAGAGTGGTGCCTCTTCGATTTTTGAACCAACGGCCCTGTTGCCTTTTCTTTTATAAGGGCACCAATTTTGTGCTAGAAGTACATTTAGAGAGTTATTGCTTGTAGGAATTTTCCCCTTACTTCAGAGATTTATTGCACCTCATTTCTCATTCATCATTTCTGAGAATGTCTGGCTCATCCGACCATTGTTTTGACTTGAACTTTGGTGAAGAGGCAGCCATGCCTTCTTAAGACAACATATGACGCCCATCTTTCTTATCCCCTACTGGTCCTCTTACCGTTGGGGACTCTATGATGAAGAATGATATGACCGCTGCGGTGGTGGCCAGGAACCTTCTCACTCCCAAAGATAACAGACTACTTTCCAAACGGTCTGATGAGTTAGCTATTAAGGATTATCTGGCTCAAAGTGTTCAGTGTGCAGGTTCTGTGTCTAATATGGCCCAACGCCTATTTGCTCGAACCCGCCAAGTTGAATCATTGGCAGCTGAAGTGATAAGTTTCAAACAGGAGATCAAAGGGCTCAAGCATGAGAATAAACAGTTACACATGCTCGCACATGACTATGCTACAAACATGAAGAGGAAGCTCGACCAGCTGCAGGAATCTAATGGTCAAATTTTACTTAATCATCAGAGATTTGTGGGTTTGTTCCAAAGGCATTTATTGCCTTCGTCTTCTGGGGCTGTACCGCGTAATGAAGCTCCAAACGATCAACATTTGGTGCCTCATCTTTCTGGGGTTCTGCCTAGTACTAAGGCTCCGAATAACCACCCTCTGGTGCCTCCTAATTCTGGGGCTCTCCCGACTACTGAGACTTCTCCTGAGCAACCTTTGTGAAGGCTCCCTCTTGTTTGTTTATTTTGATTCATGTATATGTACATATTTGTAACTTATCGGAGATATCAATAAACAAGCTTTGCTTCATTTCAACGTATTATGTTAAATACACCAAGGCCTTCTTCATTAAGTTCTTTGAATTTTTCCTTTTGTTGAATCTTGTATGTTGAAGCTTTATGAGTGAAGCCTGTATGTTGAGGTAGTGCTCCCTTAATTTCCCGAGTGAGGAAAACTGCTTGGTTGGAGACTTGAAAAAATCCAAGTCACTGAGTGGTCATGAGACTTCTGAGTATCAAGGTACAGTAGCATATGGTAGGAGTCCCCCAAGTCTCCGGTCAAGAGAGTTGACGAATAAGGTGTCTTGCTAGTAGCCAAGTTTCCAAAGTAACAAAATTTCACCATTTTCCTTTCTAAGTGGCAACCCAAAACTCCGAATATATATTTATTTTTTTTTTTCAAATAAGAGGAGCCTAGGCAATTTATTTATTTATTTATTTTTTCAAATTTTCAAATTTTTGAATTTTTGAATTTCCGAATATATATATATATATATATATATATATATATATATAAAGCTTTGTAGGTGAAGTTTTGAGGTTGAAACTTTGTTGGGTACCATGAATTGATTTTGCTTCACACTATCTTGTCAAGATAATGTGAAGCTTTTGAGAATTTGTAGTTGTCCTCCATTGATGAAGCAATTTGTAGTTGTCCTCCATTGATGAAGCTTTTGTTGGTGAAGCTTTTGTGGTGGGGGAAGCTTTTGTGGGAGAAGCTTTTGTGGTGTGAGACTTTTGTGAGTGAAGCTTTTGTTGGTGAAGCTTTTATGGGTGAATCTTTTGTAGGTGAAGCTTTTGTGGTGGGTGAAGCTTTTGTGGGTGAAGCTTTTGTGGTGGGTGAAGCTTTTGTGGGTGAAGCTTTTGTTGGTGAAGCTTTTATGGGTGAAGCTTTTGTAGGTGAAGCTATTGTGGGTGAAGCTTTTGTAGGTGAAGTTTTTGTGGTGGGCGAAGCTTTTGTGGTGGGTGAAGCTTTTATGGGTGAAGCTTTTGTAGGTGAATGATGATGCACAAAATCAGTGAGGACTTTGGTACAACAGAAAGTGTTAAGTTTGTGACATTCGCTAGATTGCTCCGGTTACTAGTGTGGATAAGTATGTAAATGGATATGGACAGGGAAGCAAACACAAGATATACGTGGTTCACCCAGATTGGCTACGTCCACGGAGTAGAGGAGTTCTCATTAATTGTGAAGGGTTTACACAAGTACATAGGTTCAGGCTCTCATTTTGTGAGTACTAGTGAATGGTTTAGTACAAATGACATTAGGAAATATTGTGAGAGAATGATCTCTATTTATAGAAGAGAGTTTCTAGTTTCATTCTGACATTGACAAGTGTCGTGTTGTGATTAGCTTCAGATGTTGACACGTGTCGCGCTATGATTGGCTTCTGATGTCGACACGCGTCGAGCTGTGATTGGCCTCCTGGTTGGAGGGAAACTCTTCTGAGTCCTTGACTGTATAACGTTGACCGGTGCTCAGTAGTTTCGGGGATTGGTCAAGTATGGTACAAACATACTTTAATCTTCTCCCGGGTCCCCAATTACAACAAAAATCAGAATTGTATAAATATTAAGAACACAATGAAACTGAAAAAATTATATGGTTCTGGAAGGTATACAAAAAGTTTCCCCTTCTTTCGTCTTAAATTTGTTTTGCAGCTTTATTTCGGCTCAAGTTTCATTTTCTTTCGTCTAGGAAATTTTTATAGCCTGAAATTTCAATGGAACTGAAATAGGGAGAGGAGGACAACCCAAATTTCTGAATGATCCCACTGCTTCTGGTGTACGAAGATATGAAGATTTGCCAATTGATGAACACAGAGGAGAAACAGATTTACCTTCTTTCGATTTAACCACCTTGGTAGCAGCCACAGAAAACTTCTCTTATGCTAACATGCTTGGCCATGGCGGCTTCGGCATGGTATATAAGGTACTTCCCCTAGAACATTTTGAGATCTGTGCATTATGTGGCTTCGGCATCTCTGTTGTCATTAAGATTTTCGAGTCTGCACCATGATTTCAGGGATGTCTAGCTGATGGACAAGAAATAGCTGTTAAAAGATTATCGAGAAATTCAGGACAAGGCATAGACGAATTCAAGAACGAAGTAATGCTTATTGCAAAGCTTCAGCATAGAAATCTTGTGAGGCTTTTGGGTTGCTGCATACATAAAGAAGAGATGATGCTAATCTATGAATACATGCCAAATCGTAGCTTCGACTTATGCATTTTTGGTATGCCATCTTTACACACTGCTATTAAATACTTTAAGTTTTCTGACATAAACCCTGAAATTAAGAAATCATAAACTTGTAGATAATAGAAGCTTTTATGTGTGGTGTTCAGATAAAAACGGAAATTCGTCGTTAGATTGGAGAAAAAGGTTTCAAATTATCATTGGGATTGCTCGAGGCGTCCTATATCTTCATCAAGATTCGAGACTAAAAATAATCCACAGGGATTTGAAAGCGGGCAATGTTTTACTCGATGGTTCAATGAACCCAAAAATATCAAATTTTGGCATAGCAAGAATGTTCGGGGATGACCAAATTGAAGCAAACACGAACAAAGTTGTTGGCACCTAGTAATTGTCTCATCTCCCTTGAAAAAAAAAATTCAAGTAGAACCAATATTTTTTTTTACTCATATTGTGTAATTGCAGCGGTTACATGTCACCGGAGTATGCTATGGATGGGCTATATTCCACAAAATCCGATGTGTTTAGCTTCAGAGTCTTGACACTAGAGATCATTAGTGGAAGGAAGAATACCTTCCAATTTGAAAACTCATCTCTAAATCTAGTTGGACTAGTAAGTAAACAGATAATTTTTCAACCGATGAATCTAACTTTCGAGTAGTCCAATGATCTAAACTTTGTGCTCAAAATTGTTTCAGATATGGGGCTTGTGGACAAAAGGAAAAGTCTTGGACATAATTGATTCATCATTGAACCAGTCGTATTCGACTCCTGAAGTTATGAGATGCATTCAGATTGGGCTCTTGTGCGTTCAAGAATACCCAACAGACCGGCCAACCATGCTAGATGTTGTGTTCATGTTGGGGAATGAAACTACTCTTCCACGTCCGAAAAAGGCAGCATTTAGCTTGAAAAACAGTGGTCCGGATTGTTCAACGTCTAAAGAAGCTCCTTCTGTAAATGATGTAACAGTAGCAGTTATTGAAGCTCGTTGAGTTTGCACTTTGCCAGTTCTTGTAGAGATTTTGTGTTACTTCTCAAGTATTTGTACTCAAATCGAGATTCCTTGTGTAGAGAAGGCAATGCCTTTGAAATTGTCGATTCATCTCTGGACGGATCGTACCCTATCAACGAAGTTGTGAGATGTATCTAAATTGCCCTCTTATGTGTGCAAGAGTATTTTGGATATTATACTTTAATCCAACGGCTAATAGGTCACTATAGTTATGGAATGTAAGTAGGATTAGAGTTTAACTTGGACTCCAAGTAAAGATAATATTCCGGTTATTCTTGAAGAATAAGAGTTCTTGATACTATCCTATTTGGATTGAGGTTTGGTAGATTATTTGTTTGTACAATAAGGCATCCTAATGACATCAGAACAGAATCCTAATGACATCATTATGGGATTATGCATTCAGTTTTTTTTTTTTTTTTTTTGAATAAACAATATTATTTACACTAAGAGGTTGGGAGTAGGGTAAGCCTCAAAATGGGGTTCAAATTCACCTTTGACAATAATCAAACCTTAAACCTCTCAATTACCAGTGAAGATCGGAATATTACTAAACCGTAGTAAGTGACGAGAGAATGCATTAGGGTTAAGTTAGTATAAATGCTAAACATAGGTCCCTGCACATACCTCTGAAACACAACTCAAAAGAATTCCCCATAGGTTTGAGGTATACTGACACGCCCCAACCCAAATATCCTAATGATACCTGCATGGCACGTGCTGACCGACACTCGGAAGTGACGAAAGCCATAATTCCATACAAGCACAAGAAAATATCAGCACCTGAAGATCAAAAATAATAAACAATAACAAGATCCTGAATTAAACATAAGGGTATCGGAAAGTTCAATGATCATAGATTCGAAACAAAAGAAATACAAATATGTCCAGAGCATACTACTACACGGAACTACAAGTGCAAATAAGAATTCAGATTACAATTCAGCAAGAAAATCATACCCAAATGGAAGAGCTCAAAGTCACTGGTAGGGAAATACCTCGACACTCGGGTCGTACTCCTCGTCACAAGGTCCTAAGTGGGCACAAAACAGAAAAGGTGAGTGGACCATAGTTATATTTATACTAATACTATTCAAACCCAAATTCTTTCTTAACATAATAACCCCCTGCTTTGAAAACAGATATAATACTACGTATAGGTTTTTCTAAAACTCTAGCATGCTAGAAAAGTTTGTAACCATAAAATCATCTCTAAAACATGCATCTCGAAATGCCCGAAGGCAAAACCATAAATCCCATCAAAGTTGTATTCTCTAGGGGTATCATAGTCGCCCGAAGGCAGTACCTGTCCATCGTCCGAAAGCGAAGCTGTACGACACTGGGTTACGTCAGTCAAGAAACATGGTAGGCCCCATCACCCGAAGGTGAAGCTATACTACTCCGGGTTACGCTGGAGAATAAACTCTATAACATCTCACATTGACACTAGTTGTGACTAGTGAAGCTGTCCGACACTGCTTTTGGCAATGAAACTAGGGGTATAACATATATCCCACTCCTCCTCATCACAGTGTCCTATGACCATAGACATCTAATACCCGTGTTGTGTGGATGTGTTGTATGATAACTCACTAGATATATATACCCAAAATATAACTCAAATCTCAAAGCTCAAGTCAACAACTCAAATCATTCTCATAAACCACAAATCCATAATATATCATAAATCCGCAATATCTCATAAGGCATAAAAGAAATAGTCGTAAACCTTTTCTAAGTGTGAAATCAATAGTTATAACATTTCATAAAATGTAATTTAAATAAATCATAATATAGAAATTCGTAAAGCAAAGTATAATATAAAACGTATTCAAATCAGGTAATATGAATTTGCATGCTAGATGGTTAATTATAAAATATACATTTGATAAGGGGTCCACTCACAAGTACTCCGCTCTCGGGGAGCTGCTCGAATTAGGGAGAACTGGATCATCTTCCATCGGTGCACCTATACACAAAATAGAGACTATTTAATAAAACGCTAAAGCGATTGAATTTGTGAAAACGGAGTGTAGATTTGGAATCAGAATGTCGAAATTAGTCTAGAAGGGTCCCGATCGAAAAACTCGAAAAAGTCGACGGTCAACGTTGACCATAAAGTCAACGGTCAATGGGTCACAGTCAACGGGTCAAATGGGTTGGACATGTTTGGTTGGGTTGGGCCGAGGGTCTTTGGGCCGGGTTAAGTAAAAGGACTTGGGCCTATTTTAATTTTAAGTTTTGGGCTTATGCTATGAAATAAAAGGGCGGGCTTAGCCCGTTGTGGGCTAAATCATTTGGGCTCTGGGCTGAGTTGGCATGCGGGTTGGGACGACACGAGTTACTCGTGGGTCACCGGACCCATCGAAAGAGAACACCGGCTTTTTGGCCGGAAATTCTCCCAACTTCGATCTGGGGTTAAACTTGCTGAAAAATCACAATTCAAACATTAAACAATGATGCTGGAACCTGTCGGGTCAGAATTGGCTTGACCGTGTCAGAATTGGCCGGGATTCGTCACGAAACCCGTCGGGTTTCCTCGCCGGATTCTGGAAAAAGGAAACAGAGTGCATGCATAATAAATCTCAATGATCTTCCACCAAAATTCACATGCAACAAGGTATCTAGTGACCTAGGGTCGTGTCCAATTGATTTCGATTGTCAACACCCTCAAAATCGCCGGAAAAAACCACGGGTTCACCGTCGACATCTGAGACCAAAAGAGTAGGTGCATGCAGAGAGTTAAACCCCAGATTTTTCCACATAATACTCGTCTAGATGGATTAGAAACCAACACAACCAAGAAGGAAAAATAGTTCATACCTGCGATGACAATTCAAGAGAGTTCAAGCTCTCAGTGTCAATGGCAGAGTACGTAAAAGTGCACAGATGCCACATGCAACCTTACAGGTGAGTTCCCTAGGTCCTAAAGATTCGAAGTTCAAGTTTCTAGAAGTTGGTTTGGTCCTTCTCGGATATAGAGAGTGAATGCAGAAAAGAATTAGGAAGAAGAGAGAGTGTTCAGATAGTGGGGGATCACGGGAGAGGGAAGGAATAATGGGTTGGGTTTTGGGCTTGTCACAGCCCAAAGAACTGGACCAATTTGATAAAACCCAACACATGGGCAAATTCGTAATTTTACACTTAAATTTTTACGGTGGGTTGTTACTAGGGATGGGCAAAATACCTATGGGTTTGGGTAACCACGGTTATCCGTCCATTTAAAGCTCACGGTTATGGTTATGGGTAACTGTTTGGATGAATAAACGGTTATGGGCATAACTGTTTATCCGTGAAATTTAAATGGGCGATTATGGGTATTACCCACGGTTATAACGGGTATCCATCAGTTATGGTTATTACCCGCGGTTATAACGGATATCCATTTACCCATTTAATTTAATATATGTAAAATTAAAAAAAAAAGTAAAAACCCTAAATTTTCAATCTTTTCATGAAACTCAGAGTCTTAAACGCCCCGTCCCCGCTCATCTCTCCCTCCTTGCTGCCCTCTCTCTCATCTCCGAACCGATCCCAAAAGTTTCGGCTTGCGATTCGGCCACATCTTTAAAAGTGTTCGGTAATCCCGAACCAACCGAATATTTTATATATATATATATATATATATATAACATAGGCATATATAAAATTAGAAGGCATACATGATACTGAAGCAGAAAACTATATATTATATATATGTAACATAGGCATATATAAAATTAGAAGACATACATGATACTGAAGCAGTAAACAAAATGTTAAAAGGGATTTCGGGTTTAATACAGCTCTTCCAAGCAACTCTGCCCTCTCTCTCGCTTATGTCGCCCTCTTCTGATTCCTCACATTGTACGATTCATACCTATCAAAACTATCTTTCAAAGACTGAGACTATAACGGTGTTTAATTGTCAGAAAATAAAAATTATGACAAATTTTTCTTTTATAATTTTCAAGTTGTTAAAAAAAAAACATGTAGAGGGTGAAAAAAGGGTAAATGGGTGAAAAAGGATAAACGGGTTCAAAAATAGGTAAACAGGTAAACGGTTATGGTTAAATAGGTAAACGGTTATGGGTATGGTTAATTGTTTATAAACGGTTATGAGTATGAGTATAATCGTTTATGTAATTACCCAACAGGTAAACGATTATGGGGGTATGAATATAAACGGTTATGGGTAAATAACCGCGGTTACCCGCCCGCCATAACCGTTGCCCATCCTTAGTTGTTACCTATACAATGGTGGTGAGTGTGCAAAAGGCCTTGCTTGTGTTCTTAGTGTGTTCGTGTGCTTGCTGCAGTTCGTGGCTTGCTCTGCTGTCGAAAATGGTTTCTCCAGGCTAGTATTTTCATGCTGTTTTTATTCACATGCACATATTAGGATTTACAGAGTATGCAACTGAGCGAGCGGCCAACAATGTCGGCTGTCATTTTCATGCTATGTAATGAAGCAGTAGCTTCTTCAATAAAACAACCAGCATTTTTATTAGAGTTGTAACAGTGGGGACCCATCACCACAGTATTGAAGGAGATAATTCTGTAAATGATGTGACTTGTAGTAGCGTAGAACCTCGCTAAACTTAAAACTCCTGAGATATTCCTAAACGTTGTATGTTAAACTACTATTGGTAGCAGCTTGTAAAAGGTTATTAACCACAAAAATTTTGCTTCTAATAAGTAGTTCCAATTTTCTTTCTAGTGCATTGACATGCGGGACGTCAGAATTATTGGTCTCGATTGTGACGTAATTGAAGAGAAATTGTACTAGTCTACTTGGCTAGTTCTTTAAATTATGTGACATGTACTATTGTGGAGGCTTAGCTAACATAAAATTTGGCACAAAATTGAGCTTAATGATGTTCTAAAATTCATACAGCGCCGACCTCATTTAATGAGATAAGACTTTATTGTTGTTGTTTGTACTATGGATGATGCTTGATTTCTAACAGCCTTGGATTTGAAATGTAAATCCGTCCTCTACATATGACACATTCACATTTATTAGAGTTTAAGAATGAGAGATTTGTGTTAATCAAACTTCATGTACAGGAAAGAAGATGTTGATCAGTGATGCTTTAATGCCAAATAAATAATCCTAGGACTTTTCAAATTGGTTTACCATTATTTATTTTATTACGGATCGCTTTTACCATAGTATCCATTACTAAATTACTAATCACATCTTAGCATTCAGGCCAGCCCTGAGGGTAGCCGAGGTAGGCCGCCTAGTGCCCCCAAGTTCGGGGGGCCCCCAAATTTTTTTATACATCCTGCATATAAAATATAAATAAAGAAAACGTAAGAAACACCACAATTATTTTGTTGGTGCAGTGGAAACGGTTCCACTCTGTTTTCATTGAGGTGGGCAGTTCGAAACACCTTGTAGGTATTAGTTTTTGCGTTTTTCAAATCTATGAAATTAAAGATTAAAATTAAAGATAAATTGCTCTTTAAAAATTGTAAAATTACAAGAATCAAAAGGAGTTAAAATAATTCAACAAATATTAATTTTGAATGAATTTAAAATTTTCAACTTTAGAAAAAAAAAAAAAAAAAACCTCATGGTAGTGAGTGGTTTATGTTTAAATTCTTATTTATTTTCAAAAATATTTTAAATAAAAATTGTATAAATAGAAAAAACTTGAGTTTCTTAAATAAAAAACATACAAAGGCCAATTGTAAGAAGCTAGTGAAATTAATGGCCTCAATTTGTCCAAATGCATTTTTTTTTCTTTTGCTTTTGAAAATAACCTAAAAAAAATAACAAAAACCAGAATAATCATAACTTTGTAATCCTTTTTCTTTCAACTTTCCAGTCTTTCTATTTCTGTTGAATGTTTAAGCAACTATCACTTGGTCCTGAAGATTGTAATTTGAGGTAACCATAACTTTGAATTTAAATTTTCTTTTTCAATAATTTATTGTTAAACTAGGTTATTCTAAAATTTGATTTGCTAGTGTGTGTTGATTTTAGAAAGAACACAAGAGAACCACTAGGCGTTGTTGAATTATTATATTCGTCAATCAAGTTTTATTGTTTTTTACTCTCTTGATCATCAAGTTTTATTGCTCTTCACTCTCAATCTTAGTGCATTTGCGTCTAAAGACATGTGACATGGAATATTAAGTAATGTTAGTATATATTTTTTTTTTCTTTTGATATTAATTTATAATGATATTGGATAAGCTCATATTTATATATATTTTACATCAAATTCACTTGTCTTTTCTTAGTTAGTTCCTTATATTTTTGAGCTATTTACATTGTTTTTGTGTTTTGTGGGATTTGTCAAGCCAAGAAAAGAAAAATAGCACAAATAGGATTTTTAGTAACAAATTCGTCAAAACTGCCTGTGCAGATCAGCTGACTTTGGAAGCAAGTTGCGAACAGCTCAGAATGAATTAGAGAATGAGCCTTATATGCTTGGAAATCTACGGATGTCTATTTTCTGGAGCATTTCGCAGATTGTTAATATCATTTTTGTAGAAGAAGTTATGGCCATTTTAACACTAAAAGGTTCACAAGAGACTGAGCAGTTTGTAACTACAATGAAAGCAATAAACCCAATAAGTCTAACATCCAAAACTGATGCAGCCAAGAACAAGTCAGCTGATACCTATTCAAATATCAGGGGAAATGGAAATAAAGATGAGAATTAAGTGGGAGTAATGGGCATAAAGGCTACCCAAAGAGTTACAATTGTTTTACCATTTCCTCTCACTTATGGTCATCACTAAATGATTGTTAGTGGGGTGAGTGATGGAAAACAAAACTGGGATATCAAGCAAGAACAAAAAGGTGCAGGTTGCAGCTGCAAAGTGGGGGGGGGGGAATAGGAGAAGAAAAAAGAAAAGAAAAGAAAGAGGACAAGGCAGCAGTGTTGGGGAAGGAAGGAAAGGAAGGAGGAAATCTTGACATTCTCTTCTCTCGGTTTTATCTTCTCAAACTCATGTCTTTCTTTTGGTTTTATTTGATAATAATGTGTAACTAAATTCTTAGTAGTTAGGGGCTGTTTTGAAGCCCCAAATATGATTACAAGTTTGTTATGACATTTTGTTTGAATTACTTTTATGAATGGATGAAAATTGATTCACTACTTGTCTCATTGATGAATTATTTATGTGTTTTCTACGGATGCATACTTAGTAAGCATATCTAGGATTCTAAAGCTATGAATATGTATGTGCCTGCCCTTGTCGAATGAGAACCTACATATGTTCTAGAGTAGTACTTGTCAATTGCGATTAACATGTGAACTAATTTCTAGGATAAGTAAGACAACGTCAGTACTTACGATGCCATTCTAGATTGCATGCTAGGGACTAAGTTAAGTTGAAAACGTCATTCTCTTAACATACTACATAAGAAAGAGTAATTTCGTAGAATTTAGGTAAGTGTAAGTTGGTCTAATAATTATTTTTCGGTGGCTGGTCAGTAGGGACAGCAACTAGTTTACCCTTATTTTCATATGCTACAATTGACAAATCTTAGTGTTAATGAGGAAAATCAATAAGACATTTGTGTGCTATTTTATGGTGTGCTTTTAATCCTATCAATATTCGATGAAGAAATATACTTTTTATGTAATTAGCGAATTCTTCTTACTACATACCAATATACAAAGAGTCGGAGGTCCGAGAACTTTAGGGCCCCACTTTGAAGACTCGCCTAGGGCCCCCAAATTCTCAGGGCCGGCCCTGCTAGCATCTTACCACCTTCTAGCACATTTATTAGGTGTTAGATTTTATCACAAAAATTAAAAACAAAACCATTCATTGTATTTTGTAATTTATTTTACCAATTTTTCGACATGAGATATTTTTGCATTCTTCAACAGCGTGCACATCTCTCAACCTAGTCGCTACGGGTAGCACTTAAACTCCTCAATGAGAAAGCTAACCATGAATCCTACTAATTTTTTTTTTGTCAATATTGTGTTGCTCATCTTCCTTGTGATTCTTCCCTCTTCCATTTCGGCTGCTCTAGACGCCATTACACCAAACCAACCCCTAAGAGAGGGCGACGTTCTTCTCTCCACCACTAAAATCTTTGCACTAGGGTTTTTTAAAGCCAAGCAATTCTCATAACCGTTACGTCGGAGTTTGGTAAAACAAAATTCCAATCAAAACTGTTGTCTAGGTTGCAAACAGAGAAAACCCCATAATTCCCCTATTGCTGGAACTGGACGCGCCCTATATTAGAAAAGTATTCTCATTGAATGAATAATTAGAGTACATTTGGTATTTATACAAAGAGCTATATTTGACAGCTCATCAAAACTAACCTATAACTATCTAATAACAAACTAACTTTCCAATGACTAATTACAACAGAAATCACTAACTATCCAATGACTAATTACAACAAAATCAAGATAAACAATTATCCTTAATATGCCCCCTCAAACTGAACTTGGGCAACCGAAGTGATAGTTTGTCTTAAGCAACAGAAAACGAGACTTGGACAGAGATTTAGTACATATATCTGCAATTTGATCATGTGAACATACAAACTGAACAGTTACAGCTTTAGAGAGAACTTTTTCCCTGATAAAATGATAGTCAATCTCCACATGTTTAGTCCTTGCATGAAATAAAGGATTTTTTGCTAAGGAAATCGCAGAAATGTTATCACACCACAATTTTGGTGGATATGGAAGAGATAGACCAACATCAACAAGCAATTTACAAAGCCATGAAAGCTTAGCAGCAGTGTTAGCAAGAGATCGATACTCTGCTTCAGTGGATGAGCGAGCCACTGTTGGTTGCTTTTTAGCACTCCAACTAATAAGAGAGTTTCCAAGAAATATGCAATAACCTCCAGTTGATCTTCGGTCCAAGGCTTACCCTGCCCAATCATCATCTGAAAAGGCATTTGTAATGAGTGAAGATGATGTTTTTGGAAACCATAGTCCCAAATCAAGAGTGCCCTTCAAGTATCTCAATATTCTTTTAACTGCCTGCAAGTGAGACTGTCTGGGTTGATGCATAAGCTGACAGACCAAGTTAACAGCAAAGGATAGATCAGGTCGAGACCAAGTAAGGTATTGTAACCTTCCTACAATTGATTTGTACTCATCTGGATGAGAGAGCAATGGAGAAGAGTGGTCAAGTTTTGATGTACTGAGAGGTGTTGCACATGGTTTTGCACCAGCCATGTTGGTCTTGGTAAGTAGATCAAGAATATACTTGGGTTGTGAGATAAAAATACCAGATAATGACCTTTTAACCTCAATTCCAAGAAAGAAATGAAGAGGACCCAAGTCCTTGATTGGAAATAGAGAACTCAGTTGAGCTATTGTGTCTTTGCAAGCCTGTGAAGAGGGACCCGTGACCAAGATGTCATCAATATAGACTAGGATAAAAACCAGAGAAGGTTCATTCTTGACAAAAAGAGAATGATCATTATGTTATCCATGAAATCTCATTGATTTAAGTGCACCATGAAGCCTCTCATACCAGGCGCGAGGAGCCTGCTTTAGTCCATAAAGACTCTTGTGAAGTTTGCAAACATAGTGGGGCTTTGTAGGATCTTGAAAACCATATGGTTGCTGCATAAACACATTCTCAGATAGATTACCATGTAAAAAGGCATTACTAACATCAAACTGATTGAGAAACTAATCATACTGAGATGCTAGTGTGAGAAGAAGCCTGATGGTTACTGGTTTAGCCACATGGTTGAATGTTTCTGTATAATCTAAACCCTCATGTTAATGAAAACCCTTGGCTACTAAACGAGCCTTGTATCTGTCAATAGTGCCATCAGCTTTCCTTTTAATACGGAACACTCATTTACAACCAACATGATTATGAGAAGGATGTGGGGGAACAAGAAACCAAGTGCCTATGTGAACCAGGACATTAAATTCCTCTTGCATATCTTGTCTCCAGTGAGGATGTTTTGAAGCTTGGAGATAAGTAGCAGGAAGATTATCTGCAGAAATTTGGGAAGGAAGAGGGTGTTTGGTAGCTGAATAGGCTTTTGGTTTAAAAATGTTGGATTTTGATCTTGTTTGCATAGGATGAGTGTTTAAAGGTGGGGTTGGTGATATGTGTGAGGAATGAGGAGAGACAGGGTGAGGAGAATGAGGGAGAGGAGGTGAAAAAGTTGAAGTAGAAAAAGGTGCATATTGATTTAGGTTGATTACAAGTTGCATAGGATAAGATGCTGCAGGGAATTTGGTGAAGGTAAGAGTTGAAGGTATGGGAGAGGAAAAGATTGAGGCTGAGGATGAAGAAGATGAAACTGGAGAAACTTGATGAAATGGGAAAGTCAGCTCATCAAAGATGACATGCCTTGAAATATAAATCTTGTTGGATTGAAGATCAAGACATCTATAGCCATTGTGATTGAGACTAAAGCCAAGAAAGACACAGGGCTTGCTTTTGGGTTCAAGTTTGGAAGCTACATAAGGTTTTAGCCAAGGAAAACACCTGCACCCAAACACTTTACGTGTTGTATAATCTGGAGGCTTGCTGAAAAGTTGTTCCCAAGGACAGGATCTAGACATAGTAGGCAACCTGTTTATGAGATAAAATGCTGTGGAGAATGCTTCAACCTAGTAAACATGAGGAACATGAGAAGCAGCTAAAAGTGTGCGAGCAACTTATACTAAATGTCTATGCTTGCGCTCCACACAGTCATTTTGTTTTGGTGTGTGAGGGCATGAGAGTTGATGATGAATGCCATTGTCTTTAAGATATTGAATAAACACGGAACTAAGAAATTCACCATCAGAGTTAGATCGTAAAGTGACAACTTTAGTATTTAACAAAGATTCGACAAGAACTTTGAATTCAACAAAGGTTTTAAAGACCTCAGATTTACATTTGATCGGAAAGAACCAGTTATATCGACTGAAATCATCCACTATAAAAAGATAAAACCGATAACCAGATACAGAGAGAAATGGAGCTGGACCCCAAACATCTGCATGTAAAAGTTCCAAAGGTCTAGTGGTAACACTAGAAGCTGATACAAATGGCAGTTTTGAACTTTTACCCAATGCACAATTTGAACAGAAGGTTTTATTCATAATAGTAGTGAGAGGAATACTAGACTTAGACACAAGTTTATGTAAAACTTTGAAAGAGAGATGACCCAATCTTTGACGCCAAATCTCTGGAGAAGCTTTGATAGTAGCTGCAAAAATCTTATGTGAACCATCATTGACAGATGTAATGAATGGATAAAATCCATTTTGCACAGGTCCTTTAAAAAGCGTCCTCTTCGAAATATGATCCTTCACAGCGAAGTGAAAATGATATAGGCGAATTGAACACCAATTATCAAGTGTAAATTTATTTGCAGAGAGTAAATCTTGCTTCAAATCAGGCACATGTAACACATCATGCAAATCAAAACGATGATGAGGAGTAGATATAGAGGTAGAACCAGAATTAGATATAGGCAAACCTTCACCAATGTAGACTTGTTCAGGGCCGGTGTATGGTGCTGGATTTTGAAGATTCGCCAGAGAACTTGTCATATGTGAGCTAGCTTCTGAATCAAGAAGCCAGGAATGAGAAGTACTCTGTGAAGGATTAGCACACATAGCCATCTAAGAATGTCGATTGCCAAACTGAGGATTCATACAATGAGGGCAATCATAGGCTTCATGATTATACTGACGACATATTTGACAAGTTGATATTCTGCCACTGAAATTAAAGCCCGAGCGACCTCCACAATTGTTCCTCTGAGTATAGCGAGAGTAATTTGGACGCTGACTGTTACCACAATAACCGGAGAAATTGCCCTTATTTTGAGAATTCCTAGGGTTAGACAAAATGCGAGCTTGAGAACAACCTTGATACTGATTAAACTAAGATGAATTCTGAGCAAGAAAGGCCTGAGAGCCAGTATTGGAAGTCGGTGTAGGAAGAATGCCAGAGGATAATGCAAGATTCGAATTGAGGCCTGAAAAACGCCAGAGGATGTAGTAGCTTTCTTGCGAGTGGTAAGCTGAATTTCTTTACTTAGAAGTAAGCCATGTAACTCATCAAGTGTTGTAGAGCCAAGACGGAATTGGATCGCATCAACAAAGGAATCATACTCCGGCGGCAGGCTATGAAGAGTTATAGAAATCAGATCAGAGTCTTCAGTCGGAGCTTCGGCGCTGGCAAGAGCATCAGCAATGTCTTCAATTTGTTGAAGATAAGCAAAGGCGGTGGAATCACCTTTTGAAATATTATGAAGACGAGATCGGAGTTCATGAATATGTGATTGAGAAGCTGCTGCAAGGCACGATTCAAGCTTAGACCATAGCTCTCGAGAGGAATTTACACCCATAGTATAGGGAATTAGGGATTCAGAAAGTGTAGAGTTGATCCATATGAGAATATTTTGATCATTCGCATACCAAGAAACATAGTCAGGGTTGAAATTGCGATTACCGGAAGAATCAAGAAGAAATTGAGGCGGTGCCGCCATAGATCCATCAATGAGACCGGTAAGATTGTAGCGACGGAAGATTGGGGCAAAGAGAGCACTCCAGGTCAAGTAATTTGTAGTGGTGAGCTTGATTGGCACCATAGATCCGATGTTTTGGATCATAATGGAGGTAGAAAGAGAAGAATTAGGGTTTGAGGAAGAAGTCGGAATGGGATGAACATGTGTAGCCGATTCCGACGAAGGATACGCCATGGCTGAATTGATGAGAGAAACTTGAAGAGATCAAACGCGATCGAGAAATCGATCAGAGAATCAGAGAATCAGAAAAGAGAAAAATTGTAGGGAGAAGCGAGAAGGATTGGATCGAAGAGGGAGAAGTCAAAAGACAAAGGCAGGTGATACCATATTAGAAAAGTATTCTCATTGAATGAATAATTATAGTACATTTGGTATTTATACAGAGAGCTATATTTGATAGCTCATCAAAACTAACCTATAACTATCCAATACCAAACTAACTGTCCAATGACTAATTACAACATAAATCACTAACTATCCAATGACTAATTACAACAAAATCAAGATAAACAACTATCCTTAATACCCTAGCCATTCATGGAGATCATGGTGGCCTTGTCATATATGGGGAGGACCAAAATACCCCTTTCTGGTCCGCTAATGTCACCGTCTCTTCTCCAAACAAATTCGTGGTAGCCAAGCTTTTGGATACGGGCTGGACAGGCAGTCCGGGCTAAACCGGTTCCCCACATCTTGGAAGTCCCAAAATGACCCGGGAACGGGCAACTGTTAGTACCGGATAGAGTCAAGTGAGAGTCCACAGCAGTTCTTATGCAAGGGTCAGACTCCATTATGGGGGGCAGTGGCGAAGCTACGTGAGGACGAGGAGTGGCAGCCGCCCCTCCCCTCGCCGGAAATCAAGCACAGGAGCGGCGATTCCGCCCCTCCGATCTCGTCGGAAGTGATGAAATTCCGTTTGGTTTTCTGGCCTTTTGGGTTTCCCTGTTCTATCACAGCACAGGCTGATCACGGGCTCTCTTTTTTTTTCCAAAAAAAAAAACCTAGGCCAAAGAAATGAGGAATGAAGATCTGCATTTAGCAGCTTCTGGATATTGGAAATGTTCTGGTTTGGTTCTAACGAAGAAGAGGAGAAAGGAAGAAGAGAGAGACTCTCTCTCTCCCATCCCACCCCACGTGACCTTTACAATTTGTTTTTTTTTTAAATATTGGCCAACCAATATGCGCCACCTAACCTGCTTTTGTTGATTTATATTGGAATTTATTTTATTTTTTAATTATTGTCCAATTAATTTGACCAATCTTTCAATATTTATTAAACCACTTGTTTGACACTGTTATTTATCTTAAAATTCACTATAATTTATACGAGCTTCAAAAAATAATTTGTAAAATATTAAAAACTTGTAATTATTTGTTTTTTCTTCTCTTACCATCAAATTCAACAAAGTAATGAAGAAAATTTGTCAATATTTTTATATATTATATGTTTTATAATCAATGTTTTTTGGATATTACAAACTATATAATAAATAGACAATTATTTATACGGTGTATAATAAATTTATTCAAATTTGCCTAGGTCCTTGCCGAAGTGTAAAGTCATGTCCATCGTCTGACTAGAGCTTAACATCTTTTAAAACTTTGCTAATTATACAGTTAAGTAATAGGACGATACAACGAGAAACGGTGCTAAATCATCCTTCAAATAATATTGTTTTTCAAACCCTCCTTCGACTATTTTGAGTAGTCCAAATCCTCTTTTGAATATTTCGGTTAGTGCAAATTCTCCTATGAATATTACGGGTGGTTCAAATAATCTTCTTGCAAATGCAAGACTTACACCTCGAATGAATGTTCACATTTTTCGGGACCCTAAATTTTTTAAATTTCGCCCCTCCCCCCAAGAATTCCTGGCTTCGCCACTGGTGGGGGGCTGGATCTTGGACCAGTGAAAGATGGTCCAGGGTGCCTGCAATGACGAAAATTTTCATCTTCAACGCTACTTTTGTGAACAATCAAGATGAGGTATCCGTCATGTATGGTATTGTTGATGAATCAATCTTCTCAAAATTGGTGATCGATGAATCAGGAATCCTTGAACGGACCAAATGGCAAGATCAAGCGCATCAATGGGTCAAGTTTTGGTCCGCCCCGGTTAAGCAATGTGATTTTTACTGGAAGTGTGATTTTTACATTGCGGATAAATTTGAGTGCAATTGCCTACCTGGATTCGAACCCAAGTTGCAACATGAGTGGTATTTGAGAGATGGGTCAGGCAGGTGAGTGAGGCAAAAAGGATCATCCGTTTGCCAAAACGGGGAAGGGTTTGTGAAGTTGGAACGTGTGAAGGTGCCGAACGCTTCTATGACACGGGAGAGCATGAGTATGAGTCTGAAAGCATGTGAAGAAGAATGCCTGAGAAATTGTTCTTGCATGGCATACGCAATTGCAGATGAAGGGCAGGGAGGGAGTGGGTGTATAACATGGCATGGGGACTCGATGGACACAAGGACTTATTCGGATACGGGTCTAGATTTATATGTGCAAGTTGATGCAATTGTTTTAGGTATATTTTCATTATCAATTTATCTTCTTTCTTTCTTTACATTATCAATAATTTTCCTCGTACCGTCGACGTTCCATGAAAAAAAAACTCTTCTTTCTTTTATTTCATAAAATATTTGAGGAATTATTATTTAGTTTGGGAGCCGTACGTTTGTTAACGTTCTAAAGAAATCATTTGGCACGGGTCTCTTGACAAATAATAAAAGTGAAATTGTTTCATTAAGAGTGTAAGATGATTTTTTTGGAGTACTCATAAATTTTGGAAATTAATATAAGTTCTCACGCTAAAAATTGAGTTTCATACATCTGTTAAAATTGTTATTAAATCAACCGTTAACTGGTGACGTGATGCTTACGTGGATAATAATTAAGCGCCACGTGTCAATGGGCCCACGTGGACATTAAAAATAAAAAAAATTCAAGGCTTCTCCTACCTCACCCCCTCCGTCTCTTCTCCCTTCTCCCACCTCTGCACCGACCCTTCCGCACACCAACCTTCAATTCCTCTTCAATTCTACGCTCTCCCTCTCTCTGTGACAAAAAAAGAAAATTTTAACTCTTTTTTTTTCTGGGCGTCTCCTACCTCACCCCGCGCGTCCCCCCCCCCCTCCCCCCGGCGCGCCTACTCCCGTGAACTCGCCTCCTCCTTCGGGATCACGTTCTGATAAAAAAAATTTAAGGAACCTAGCCCTCGGAAACCCTCCTTCAGCAAATTCGAAGAACCAAATCCCCGAGGGACCTGATTTCGACCAACAACCGAAAGTGGGTGTGCCCAGGAGCGACGACTGAGGGGATTTGCTAAGGTGGTTGTGCCCAGGAGCAACGACAGTGAATCGGCGGCAGGAAGGTTGAATTGAAAGGTGGGAGTTGTCTTAATAGCGCCATATCACCAGTTTGTAAGAAACCTAATTGGACTAAATTAAATTGTATAAGAAAGAAATGCATTTGCCAATTGTACAAACTGGTGGGAGTTGTAAACGTGCAAAACTGCTTACTATAATCAAGGAATATGTGGTGATTCTGATCAGGAAACAACTTGCAATCTGAAACTGCAAATAACTGTAAAGAACCAACGGTCCACGATAGATGGAAGTTGGCAAAGGTTATACTTATAAAAGGACTCCCTGCTCACAAAGAAAACGTTCTGTAATTAGGGTTCTATCACCATTGGAACATAAGGTCTTGAGTGAGTAGAAGAATTCTTGAGTGTGTTAACAGTAACCATGGCTGCACTAGGTAAGTCTTTCTTATCTAATTTCAAATTGTGACCTAGTATGCATGCTAATAACTAAGGTTTTTCCAACATTTGGTATCAAAGCTATGTTAGCAAGCCCCTAGGTCGGATGAATTAATAAAAAATCCTAATGCTTTAAGAATGTACAAAATTTGTATGGTGATTGCTGCAGTTTATTTTTATCGTGGGCACTATAATTCTTCCACTAATATGTATTTCTCTTCTCTGTGTTTGTGTTGGTTGGTGGAGTTGGGTTTTTTGGATCTTTTGAATTGGAGCTTCAAATTCCATCGTGCATGTGTGGTTCAAGCATGTTGCCCAATCTGAAATTCTCACTCTCTCAATCGGCTGGATGGTGTCTTGGTTTTGTTGATGCTTGGTTGAAGGAACAGATAATCATGCTATTTTAACCATTGGACAAATGTTTATTAAATCTTCACCAAAGTGGGATTTTATGGAAATTTTGGTCTGGGACAGGAAGCATGGAGTGATTCAATTTCCAAGGCTTTAACTCTTGTTGACGACGAAACCAAGCAAAGATCGCAGGGCCTCAAGAAGATCTTACTGGCCTCGGTCTTGGCCATGGTGGCGGAGACGACGTTTCCGGTAGACATTACGAAGACTTCCATTTTGCTGCGATAATGACTGCTCCAATGATCATGGATTCAATTGGGGGAAATGCCGAAAATGGCAAACTCCTTTCTCGAGGAGGTGCTGGACCATGTGTTCTCATTCATATAGACGAACCAGGACCGGAACTTGATTTCGGTAGTGTGTGCAAGTTGTGGTACGAGATCAAACTATGGTGCTGGCGGCGTGCAAAACTGCTTCCTATAATCAAGGAATATGTGGTGATTGTGATCAGGAAACAACTTGCAATCTGAAACTGCAAATAACTGTAAAGAACCAACACTCCACGACAGATGGAAGTTGGCAAAGGTTATACTTATAAAAGGACTCTGCTCACAAAGAAAACATTCTGTAATTAGGGTTCTATCACCATTGGAACATAAGGTCTTGAGTGAGTAGAAGAATTCTTGAGTGTGTTAACAGTAACCATGGCTGCACTAGGTAAGTCTTTCTTATCTAATTTCACATCGTGACCTAGTATGCATGCTAATAACTAAGGTTTTTCCTACACAGTTAACTGCTGATTTAACAGCAATATTAACATATGTATGAAACTGTCCCAAACTTATGACTTCAGGTACCATTCTGGGATGAAAAAAACTTCATGTACCAAATGTTGAAAATCAAGAAACTTCAGAGTAGTAAATTGAGATTAACCTTTGTTAAAAATTATAATCCTCTTATCTGTACGGTGATTTATACAAAACACTGTACAAATGGTGATTTTTACATAAAACTATATTATAGTGATTTCTACATAAAATTATATCAAAAATATTTGAGATGGTAGTCAAATCTTATGCATAAAACTCTCTTATGATAGTGCAAAAGTTTTTACTGATTAGAAATAGTTCAAAATTGTTTGAGTGCGGTATTGGACTTGAATTTTTTAAACTGACTCTAGCTCATATCTCATAAGAATCAAGCCAAGCCTACTTGCGAGCTCGAAAAAATTAATCAAGCCAAATTTAAACACAATAGTATTCGGTTCGGCTTGACTAGTTTCCAATCCTACATTTATTTATTTATTTGTTGATATTTGCTCTTTACTTCTTTTCTATAAAATTGTTTCTTGCAAAAGAAAAGCGTATAATGTTGACCCAGCAATAGAATTATAATGGTCTAGCATAACTCTTGTATATTATTATATGGTTTTTCAAACTAAATAAGGGCTTTGTTATGTGCTTTTTGTAGAAGCATTTTAAGTGTTTTTTTTAATATTTACTTGCATTTTTACAGATCATTGATACCAAAGCACTCTTATTAAAAGAACTTTCAATTATTTAAACACTTTTAAATGAACCCTAAAATACAGAAAAAAATAAAAACAAAACAGCGTAATAGGATGAGCTTTTCGGTTAACATGTACATAATTTAGTCTATCCACTTTGGCATTCTAATGGCGGCACTAACATAATTTAGTCTATCCACTTTGGTAACGTAAAGAAGTGGTAAACCACGAATTTAAACTTTGGCAGAAGAAAGCAAAAGAGTTGAATAAATTATTACTGGATGGTTCAATGAACCCAAAAATATCAGATTTTGGCATAGTAAGAATGTTTGGGGATGACCAAATTGAAGCAAACACGAACAAAGTTGTTGGCACCTAGTAATTGTCTCCTCTCCCTATAAAAAAAATAAAATTAAGTAGAACCGATATATATATATATATACATTTTTTTTGATATTGTGTGATTGCAGCGGTTACATGTCACCATAGTATGCTATGGATGGGTTATATTCCACAAAATCCGATGTGTTTAGCTTTGGATGCTTGGCACTAGAGATCATTAGTGGAAGGAAGAACAGCTTCCAATTCGAAAAGTCATCTTTGAATTTGGTTGGAATAGTAAGTAAACAAATAATTTTTCAGACGATGAATCTAACTTTCGAGTAGTCCAATGATCTAAACATTGTGCTCAAAATTGTTTCAAATATGGGATTTGTGGACAGAAGGAAAAGTTTTGGACATAATTGATTCATCACTGAAGCAGTCATATTCGACTCATGAAGTTATGAAATACATTCAGATTGGGCTTTTGTGCGTGCAAGAGTACCTAACAGACCGGCCAACCATGCTAGATGTTGTGTTCATGTTGGGGAATGAAACGATTCTTCCACATCCGAAAAAGGCAACGTTTAGCTTGAAAAACAGTGGTCTGGATTCTTCAATTTGTAAAGGTTCTTCTTTTGTAAATGATGTAACAATAATAGTTATTGAAGCTCGTTGAGTTCGCACTTTGCGGGCTCTTGTAGAGATTTTGCATTACTTCTCAAGTTTTTTTACTCAAATCGAGATTCCTTGTGGAGAGAAGAGGCAATGCCTTTGAAATTGTTGATTCATCTCTGGGCAAATCGTACCCTGTCAACGAAGTTGTGAGATGCATCTAAATTGCCCTGTTATGGACTGTAAGTAGGATTAGAGTTTAGTTATAAGCTATAACTTGGGTTCCATGTAAAGATAATATTCTAGTTATTCTTGGAGAATAAGAGCTCCTGATATTATCCTATTTTGATTTAGATTTGGTAGATTATTTCCTCGTACAATAACGAGTCCTACTGACATCATTATGGGAGGATGAATTAGGTTTTTTTTTTAACAAACGATATTATCTACACTAAGGGGGTGGCAGAGTGGGCTATGCCTCATAATAGGGTTCAAATTTGCCTTTGGCGAGAATCGAATCTAAACCTCTCACTTACCAGTGAAGAAGAATATCATTAGACTGTAGTACTAAGTGGCGGGAGGATGCATTAGGATTGAGTTAGTATAAATACTAAACATAAGTCCCTGCACATACCACTAAATAACAACCCAAAAGAATTCCCCAGAGGTTTGAGTTATACAATGGTGGTGAGTGTGTAGGCGGCCTTGCTTGTGTTCTTAGTGTGCTCGTGTGCTTGCTGCAATTCGTGGCTTGTTGTGCTATTGAGAATGGCTTCTCAAGGTTAGTGTTTTCATGGCGTTTTGATTCACATGAACATATTAGGTTTAACAGAGTATGCCACTGAGCTGCCAACAATGTCGGTGGTTGTTTTCATGCTAGGTAATGAAGCAGCAGCTCCATCACCAAAACAACCAGCATTTTTATTGGAGTTATATATAACAATGGAGACCCATCACCACAATACTGAAGGATAAAATTTTGTAAACGATGTGAGATGTAGTAGCGTAGAACCTCGCTAAAACTCTTAAGATATTCCGAAATGCTGTATGTTAAGCAACTATTGGTAGCTTGTAAAAGGTTATTAACCACAAAAATTTTGCCTCAAATAAGTAGGTTCCAATTTTCTTTCTAGTGCATTGACATGCAGGGCATGTCAAAATTATTGGTCTCGATTACAACGTAATTGAAGAGAAATTATACTAGTCTAGTTAGCTAATTCTGTAAATTATGTGACATATATTATGGTGGGGCCTTAGCTAACAGAAAACTTGGCGAGAAATCGAGCACAATGACATTATAGAATTCATACAACTGACTTTACTTAATAAGATAAGACTTTATTGTTGTTGTTGTTTGTACTATGGTGGATGCTTGATTGCTAACAGCCTTGGATTTGAAATGTAAATCCGTCCACTACATATGACACATTCACATTTATTAGAGTTTAAGAATGAGAGATTTGTGTTAGTCAAACTTCATGTACAGGAGAGAAGATGTTGATCTGTGATGCTTTGCTTGCCAAATAAATAAAAGGAAAATTAATGAAAATGACTTGAAAACTTTGAATTTTAACAAAAATGACAAAAAGATGTTGTAAGTGAATAGTACGAGGAGTGACTTTTTAGAGTAAATTCGTTAAAGTAAACAGTACCAAAAGTATTTCGTTAAAACTCCCGTAAATAAATTCCAAGACTTTTCAAATTGGTTGACCTTTATTTCATTTTATAACAGATCGCTTTTACCATAATGTCCATACTAATCACACCTAGCATTTTACTATCTACTAGCACATTACGGGGTGTTGAATTTTATGACAAAAATGAAAGTTAAAATCATTTATTATATATTGTAATTTATTTATCAATTTTTCGACATATATTTTTGCATTCTTCAACAGCGTGAACATCTCTCTCCCTGGCCACTACGGGTCGTACTTGGCCCCATTCGGAGCCAATTTGTCTTATCAATCTACTGAATACAACTGGTGTGGTCAGAATTGATGAAGTGGAACTTTCTAGCTAGGATCAGTTTGAGGGAATTGTTATGTCTCGTCCACATGTTTGCCTGGAAGTTGCGTGTAAGTTCATGTTGCATCAACGACTGGAAATCGAGGGTGCGTTCACCGTTGCATCAACGACTGGAAGTCGCCCGTATGCCCTTAGAGTTACTGAAACTCAATCCAAGAAAACAAAATCCAACCTTTCCGGCTTTTTGTTTCTGCATGTCAAAAGAAGCAGCCATTTTAGCACTTAAACTCCTCCATGAGAAAGCTAACAATGAATTCTACTGAATACTTTTTTGTCAGTACTGTATTGCTCCTCTTCCTTGTGATTCTTCCCTCTTCCATTTCGGTTACCCTAGACGCCATTACACCAAACCAACCCCTAAGAGAGGACGACGTTCTTCTCTCCACCACTAAATTCTTTGCACTAGGGTTTTTTAAGCCAGGCAATTCTCGTAACCGTTACATCGGAGTTTGGTACAACAAAATTCCAATCCAAACCATTGTTTGGATTGCAAACAGAGAAAACCCCATAGTTCCTACTGCTGGAACTGGACTTCTAGCCATTCATGCAGATCACGGTGGCCTTGTTTTGTATGGGGAGGACCAAAATACCCCTATCTGGTCCACTAATCTCACCGTCTCTTCTCCAAACAATTCCGTGATAGCCAAGCTTTTGGATACGGGAAATCTTGTTGTAGTTGAAATTAATGGCGGTAGTAGTGAAAAGGTGTTGTGGCAAGGTTTTGATTATCCCACAAATACGATGCTTCCTGTTATGAAACTTGGGCTGGACAGGCGATCCGGGTTCAACTGGTTCCTCACATCTTGGAAATCCCAGGATGACCCGGGAATGGGCAACTGTTCGTACCGGATAGAGCCAAGTGAGAGTCCACAGGGGTTCTTATACATGGGTCAGACTCCATTGTGGCGGACTGGACCTTGGATCGGTGAAAGATGGTCCGGGGTGCCTCAAATGCAAAATAAGATCTTCTTCAACGTTACTTTTAAGAACAATCAAGATGAGGTATCCATCATGTATAGTGTTGTTTATGAATCAATCTTCGTAAAGATGGTGATCGATGAATCAGGAAACATTGAACGGTCCGCATGGCAAGATAATAAATGGGTCCAGTATTGGTCCGCGCCGGATGGGCAGTGTGATTTTTACGGGAAGTGTGGTCCGAATAGCATTTGTGACCCATACCCAAAATTTGCCGATAAATTTGAGTGCAAATGCCTACCTGGATTCGAACCCAAGTTGCGACATGAGTGGTATTTGAGAGATTGGTCAGGCGGGTGCGTGAGGCAAAAAGGATCATCCGTTTGCCAAAACGGGGAAGGGTTCGTGAAGTTGGAACGTGTGAAGGTGCCGGACACTTCTACGGCACGTGTGAACATGAGTAGGAGTCGGGAAGCATGTAAAGAAGAATGCCTGAGAAATTGTTCTTGCACGGCATACGCAAATGCAGATGAAAGGCAGGGAGGGAGTGGCTGTATAACATGGCATGGGGACTTGATGGACACAAGGACTTATTTGGATACGGGTCAAGATTTATATGTGCGAGTTCATGCAAATGTTTCAGGTATATTTCCATTATCAATTTATCTTCTCTCCTCTCTTTTCCTTATCAATAATTCCCCTCATAACGCCAAGGTTCCATATAAAAAAGAAAAAAAATCTTCTTTCTTTATTTCATTAAAAAATTTGAGGAATTATTATTTAGTTTGGTAATTGTACGTTTGTTATCATTTAAAAAAAAAAATCATTTGGCACTGATCTCTTGCCAAATAATAAAAGTGAAATTGTTTCATCAAGAGTGTAAGATGACTTTTTTAGAGTACTAATTTTTTTTATAAAAAAATTCAGAAATTTCTATAAATTAATACTAAAAATTTAGTTCTTATGGTCATTGGAGCTTTTTACAAGGTTTTTTTTCCCAAATTTTTTCAAGGTTTTTAAACATGGAAATAAATGCTTGTATATTTGCAGCTCAAAATGCAAAGAAGTCAAACAGTTCTTTTGGCAAGAAGAGGAAGCTGGAAGTTTCAGTAGCATGTGGTCTATTGTTCTTCCTCTTGTTTTCCCTTGCATGTTGGTTGGTAAAGAGGAAGAGAAAAGGTAAACAAATTTCCTTTTACTAGGTTGCCCTCTAATCATTCACAATTATGAATTATATAAGAACACAACATTATCTGTTTATGTACTTTTATCACAGGTCAGAGAAGTCAGGATAAATTTTTCAATGTGACCGTAGCATCAACCGCCTGGGAAGATTCTTCTGCTAGAACAAATATTGATGAAAGTGGAATAAACTCTGAATTACCATTCTTTGAACTAAGTACCATAGTTAAGGCCACAAATAATTTCGCTTCCAACAACAAGCTTGGAACAGGTGGTTTTGGCTCCGTTTATAAGGTACGTTGTTGCCCTCAGATAATGTCTCAAATCATAAATCAAACTTTGAATAGACATTTCTTAGATTTATTTTTTAGCCATCTGCACTCCAAATCAATTATTTTTACCTCTACTCACCCTTGTAGTTTAAACAGAAGAACATAATGAAGAAATCTTGCAGAGAAAGAAAGAGAATCAAGAAGAGAGAGGGAGCAAGATTTAGGGAGAGAGAGAGAGATCTTAGACAGAAAAAGTGAATCTTTGTTAATGATTTCAGAAAAAATACAAGGTAGTGATCCATAAGGATATATATCCAAACTATATTGCTTACAAGCTAAGCTAACATTTAGCTCACAGGCTATTGACACTTGCAAACAATAGGATTACAAGACCATTACAGTTTAACAAAAATCAAGAGACCCGTCCAATAAAGACTGGAAAGGCTGACTCAAAAATATATTTCATTAAAATTCAAACCCAATCAATAATCGATAAGTGATGGGAACTATCTTGTTTCGACTTTTCACAATTATCCCACACAGTGATGTGGATTTTGAAACTGTATAAAACACGTAGAAAGTTTTAAATCTATATATGATAAGCCATACTACTTATATATATATGTGTGTGTGTGTGTGTGTGTGTGGAAATCTATTCACAAACCTATTGTTAAGCCATACTACTTATATACAAGTGATGGTTGCATGGTATTAATCTTCTACACAGAAAAAGCAAGTGTTTCCCACCCTAGGAAATTGTTAAGCACCTATCAAACTAATTGATTGGAAACAGTATGGTGCTTCCCAATCTAAAAAGTCAATGACACTAAAGCAGCAGATTAGCGAATAGATTAGTGAATAGTTAATTATGATTTGTTTTGGGTCCAAAGAAACCTTGTTAGGTGATGGTGAATCAATATGAAAGTAAACAATGCCGATTTCAAAATGGAAACTGAAGAGCTATTCGTTGAATGAAGTAACAATTAAATCTGTTAAATTACAGCAGGAGAAGTCTAATATATACAGAAAGCCGCATAAGTAAACATATACCAACCAAAAAGTGGGCTAATCCAACCAATCTCACCAATGGACATTGTCACCCGAGCAATTGTCGGACTACATCTTAGACGAAACAAAAAAATGCTGAGGAAAATGATCATTACCCAAAATTCCATTCTGAACAAATATTTGGACCAATAACGAAGAATTCTAGAAAAACATGAAAAACTTAATAAAACCCAATTTAAACGAAGAACTCCATCTGAAGCAGATTTTCACATGCAATAGTTGTAGAAGATGCCTAAGATGATAAGGAGTCATTTGAGACCATCAACTCAACCCCATTCGAACGCAATCACAAAATCAAAAAGGACAAAATGGGCAAACAAAAACAATGAGAAAGCACCTACCTTGAGCTTGAAAGAGAGAGGAAGAAGAACGACGGTGCCCTTCTTCAGCAGAATTTTGCCGATATTGTTTCCGGCCGTTGCCGCCAGCGCTAGGAAGATCGACTCTCACATCCCAAGAACCCTAATTATAAACTCCCAATCAAACGCAAAAAGGATAGAGGAAGCCCAAATAAAGGGAAATTCGAGAAATTCAACATACCGTAAGACGCTTTCTGACATCAAGAGATACGGGAATCGGAGAGAAAAGAAGAGCAGAGGAAGATGAAACATTGTGGGTTTTCCAGTAGAGAAGGAGCGAGAGGAGGGATGAGAGATGACAGGAGAGCGCACGCGTAGGAGAGAAAGAGGAATAGAGGTGAGAGGAGAGCGCGTCTAAACCGATTCCCAACCGTACCAAACCCTCTGGAGAAAATTGTGGGCATTTTGGTCAACAAACAAAATAGTGGCAGAGTTGTAAATACAACAAAATAGTGCAATTGAAAACCTTACTTTAGATTAAAGTAATAATTCAAAATACTGCAATCTTTTGTTATTTCAATCGCATTTCTCCTTCACTTGAAGTAGTCAAAGCATTTTTATGCATATGCATTGAGTTTTACTCCTTTGTTAATGTATAAATGCAATTTCAAGGGGAGGATATATATATATAGAGCTACGATTATGTTGATAATTTTCCTGAAAGGTAAGTGCACTATAAGTTGAATTTGGATTATAAATTCAGGGTGTGCTTGATAATGGAAAGGACATAGCAGTGAAAAGACTAGCCAAGAATTCTGGCCAAGGAATTGGAGAGTTTAAGAATGAAGTTGTGCTGCTTTCAAAGCTCCAACACAGGAACCTTGTAAGGATCATGGGTTGCTGCGTTCAAGATGAAGAGAAGATGCTGATCTATGAATACTTGCCAAACAAAAGTCTTGACTTTTTCATTTTCGGTATGTCTTTCGTTCACTTTTGTTATTCTTTTTATACAAGCAATATTGTGGAGGGGAAATCAAGCTCAGGACCTCAGGTGTAGGATTGAATGCTCTTAACTCAACTTAGTTACAACTGCCTTTCTTTTAACTTGTGTATCTAAAATTGTCGGTTAGAAACCTTGAACCAAGCAAGAATACAATCTAATTTACTTTGATTATTTTTTTTCCCATACAAAGCAAAAGAGGCGTTCTTGGATTGGACAAGATGCTTTGAGATAATCTGTGGGATTGCTAGAGGGATCTTATATCTTCATCAGGATTCGAGATTAAGAATCATCCATAAAGATCTAAAGGCCAGCAATGTTCTGTTGGATTCTGCTATGAACCCCAAGATTTCAGATTTTGGTATGGCTAGGATATTTGGAGCTGAACAAATTGAAGCAAATACAAACCGTGTGGTTGGGACATAGTAAGTTTCATTCAAAACTGAAAGTACACTTGTTTTTTAAAAGTTTCATCCCTACAAGTACAATTAACTTTTGTTGAATAATACAGAAAGAAGCTGTGATAATTAAGCAATTTTATTTTGTTGTTTCAGTGGTTATATGTCACCAGAGTACGCAATGGAAGGATTTTTTTCAGTAAAGTCTGACGTATATAGCTTCGGCATTTTACTACTAGAAATTGTTACTGGCAGAAAGAACACCGGCTACTACCAAGATAGTCCTTACTCAAATATAATTGGACATGTAAGCATAACATTAAGACATTACCAAACTTCTCTCCATCTGCTTTTATAACTTGATGATTAATTTGTAAATGGTTTTTAGGTTTGGGACTTGTGGAAGGAAAATAAAGCCTTGGAAATCATTGATTCATCTCTAGGAGAATCATACCCTGTCAATGAAGTTCTAAGATGTATTCACATTGCCCTCTTGTGCGTGCAAGAGCAAGCGAAGGATCGTCCACTCATGTCAGCAGTGGTTTCCATGTTGGGTAATGATGCAGCAATTCCTTCACCAAAGCAACCTGGATTTTTGTTGAAGAGAGGTTATCATACTAGTGGAGACCCATCAACCAATACTGATGGAGCTTGCTCTGTAAATGACATGACCTATACAGAAGCAGAAGGTCGCTAAGGGGAGAACCAGACTTATAATCAGACAGACTATATTATTCAATTGAGAATCACATGATGAGTGAGATAAGAAGAGAGGATATACCCCGATTTCACTCAATAATTTGCCTTATAACCAGGGATCTAAGTTCTATATTAATTTGCAACACTCATCATCTGTCATGTTGTAAATACACGTTATAAAATATATGCCCTATAATTGGGGATCTAAGTTCTACATCAGCTATACTCATCATTTGTCTTGTTGTAAATACAAGCTATAAATTATTTGCAACATTCAGCATCAGTCTGACCAGGCTTGTGAAATCATGTCCCTGGATTTCATTGTTATAATCTACGTATTTGTAGTATTGAGATTTTATATTATTTTTTGAGAATTTTTTTTAATTTATTTGAATTTAGATTTCAATTAAACTAGTTACGAAGAGTGAAGTTTGGGAAATTATTATTTACTCGTTGACCTTTTGAGGTCACAAGTAACGTTTTTGAATATAGCTCAATCCTACGAACGCATAGGCGAAAGCCGTTTGCGAGTCCGGATTATAACGGTATAATTACAGACGTTTGAAGTTGTGATACTATAAATTTTAGAAATTGATTATCTCCCACTTTGTGGGTAAGGGCCCAGATCGATATGGGCTTAAGTGGACCATCAAAATTGAAAAGAAAAAAAAAATAAATAAATAAAGTTGGGGGGGGGGGGGAAGCAACCAATCAGGAAAAGGAGGAAACAAAAGGAGAAAGAAAAAGGAAAAAGGAAGGAGGGAAAAATACCCCTTTCCCGTCGACCCACCTAACTAGCTTTGACCCGGTTCTAATTCCGGCGGTTTTCATTATTTTTTCGGTTGAACCACCACTAACCAACACCTACAACCTCTTCTACAACATCTCCTCTACCATTCCCACCCAAAATCATAGGAAATTTAGTTGTAGTTTGGTGAAAAACACACCATGGGTGCCGCGGGAAACCTCGTCGTGATTCATCATTTGTGAAACGATTTCATTCTGTTACCACCACCATTAGACTCTCCTTGAACCCAGGAATAAAGCCCAAACAACCTTGGAGACGTCGGAGCAAGTATGGAGTTCGAATCGAAGCACACCCAATTCTAGGGTTCCGGCTGTTTGTGAGTGATTTCAGGCATTTCCAGGCCAAATTGGCCTTAGCCACAGGTATAAAAATTACTCCCCTCATTGAGATCTACATGCCTGTAAAATTTGGTAATTTTTGGAATTAGTTGAATTTTTTGACAAGTCGGCGGCGCGTGGGCCGAATTAACCCCTGACCTTCCTAGGATAAATTTGATACCCCAATTCGATATGTGAAGTCTGATTGATGAAATTTCATCATATGACTATAGATTTGATGGAGACCGCAACTTAGACATTATATGAATCGATGATTAGATCGTTGGATCGTCACCAAAATTTAATATGTTATAGTACGTAATATTTGAGGATAACAGGAACTTACGGATCGGGAATCTGACATATGGATCTTCTTGAATTGGATTTATAATTTTGTAAAATAAAACGTCGACCGCCATTTAAATTCGTGATTGGCGGAGATTTGACAGTTGGATCATAATGAAATTTTAGTATGTTATTCTAGAAGCATAATGTGAACTTTGGGAAGTTATGGATCAGAAATCTGATGTGCGGATCTTCAGGATCAAATTACGTAGAGTTGTGGACCCTATCATCGACAGAGAGTTGATTTGTGGTCAACATGTCTTGAAACGTTCTAAATAATAAAATTAGTACTACGGACCAATTGAAGTCTAGTGGGCCTATATTGGTTAGATAGTGACTTGAATATATGAGATATTATTATTATCTTGATTTCTTATATTGGTATCATTTGTGAATATGATTTGGTCTTATAAATATGATTTCTATTGAAATGTGATTTTTATATATTTAGCCATAGACCTATGCTTATTACATATGATTTGGCTTGTGTAATGATGATGTTTGTGATATATATATATATATATATATATATATATATGTGTGTGTGTGTGTGTGTGTGTGTGTGTGTGTGTTTAATTATCTTTTTAATAATGTGAATGATAATTATGATGAATGTTATGACAATTATGGGATCTAATTATTGTTTGATAATTATTTGGATATGATTGCCAACTGAATACCTATTTGAACTTGGCATTACTACCTAGTATGTGATAGGGATGAAAGTCAGGAGATGAGTTAGGTACTTTATTAGATTTTTTTTTATAGTAAAAATAGTAATTAGGGGAATTCCTTGTACTGTGCTCCATATGACTAGATGTTGGTTGATATGTGGAATCGATAGTGTGTATACGTATAATTGAGTATAATGTGTGATGATGAGACCGCACCATGTAGTAGTGGTACATGGATGGTCCTGCTTGATATATCCGGGATGAGGGACCATACGTATGTTAGGAGTGATCATGCTTGGTATATCCGCAATGGGTGATCACTACCTAGAGTTATATGATATAATCCTGCTTGGTATATTCGTGATGGGGGACTGTTAGGGGTAATCATGCTTGGTATATCCGCGATAGATGATCACTGTCTGCACGATGAGATTAGGCCTATGGTTCTGCTTGGTATATCCGCGATGGGGGACCATATGCATTCTAGAGGTGATGATGATTAGTTGTACTTGGTATATTTGATAGGCGATCATATTTAGTTTGGTTCCGTTGAGTAGTCCGGAATCCGAGGTTGTTGGATTTCGTAGAGTGATCTAAAATCCCATTATTTGGAGAAGTAGGCTTGGGCTAACTGTGTCACTCTAGCCATAGTTATATATATATATATATATATATATTTGTGCCAATGGTTTCGAGAATCTTGTGAATTGAGTTAGAAAAGATGTTGGACGTCTGGGTGATTCCTTTGGGATTTGCTACAATTCGATTATGATTTCATAAGGTATGAATTTAGAAGATATGGGAATGATTGTTATTACTTTGATCAAATTAATTAATTAATGTGGCTAGAGAATGTTTTTGTGTTTCGTCGGTTCTTAAATACGATGTATGTTGTGAATTGTGATATCATGATGAGACATAATGATTTATGTATAGGATGGAAGAGAAATCATGATTTCATGAGGGTTTGTTATGTAGCCTGAGCCCAGGAATTTCATGCTATTAGGTTATATTAAATGATTGAGGAATGTTATGCTTTTCTGCTTGAACTCAGTGGGATAAATGTATGATTTTGTGAATGGTGAACTACAAATGGCTTGATCCTTATTGAGGGTACGTAGGCAGTCTAACGAGGAGGTTAGATGCATCCATAAAGTATACGAAAAAAATTACTATGCGATTCGATTCTTGAGTTATGCTTCGTACATATCCCAAAAATGGGATCTGTTAGGTTTATGGTTACTTGGTGACGTCATGTGTCGATCATGGACGTAGGTCGAGATCGGGGCGTGACAAGGCTACATAGAAGTACTTTTCGACCGCCAAAGACATGTAGGAAGACTGATAACTTTATGACACAAGGTTTTAGGAGTAAACCTACTTAGACACTAATCATGCCACTGTCAACCCGCAATTAAAAGAAAAAGTCTAGGACGGGACACAAAGGTGGTCCGGCCTGTTCTGAGTGACGTACGTGGTTAATTAATCAAGGTCGAATGGGATGCTAGGAACACATTGGACCTTTGGATGTTACTAGAAATGTTGCCCAGGCGTTGATGCGGGAATACAAATTGTATGAAACATTATGTATAAATGATATAAAAGATTATGTCATAAACGAAATTGTGAGATGCATACAATTGCCCTCTTCTGTGCTCAAGAGTATGCTACTGACCGGCCAACCATGTCGTCGGATGTTTTCCAAAACAGCCTGCATTTTTATTGAGGAGGAATTGTACTAGTGGAGATCAACCAACAAGTACTGAAGGTGACATGTACAGAAAAAGAAGCTCCCTAAAAACAAGACGTAGGATATCGAAAATGTTCCACAAGATACATATGTAATAGTAGTAGTTTGCAAAAGACAATATTAAGCGCATACAATTTGATATTGTGTGAAGAAAGGGTGAACCAAATTTACCATGCTTTGAAAATGAAGATTCTCCAAGCAAAGTGAACCTTGCTGATGTTATTAAACACACAACAACCAAGCTTTACCCCACTTTAAGTTGAGTCGGTTGTATGAATCTTTGAACATTACAGCACTCGGTTTTGCTCCAAATCTTTTGTTAGATAACCTTCTTGATGTTAGATAACCTTTTTGATATTATCCGCGGGATTGCCAGAGAGAAAGTAGAAATGGCGGGGAGCCTTTTTTTCTCTTTCTTTTCCTTTTTTTTACTTTTTAAGTTTTTAAATAAAAAAATTAAAATGTTTTTAGTTATTTTAATCTTTCTATTTCACACTCTCATATTGACATTCAATATTATGGTTTGGTGATATTATTCTTTACTTGTAAGTAAGAGGTCTTAAATTTGAAAATGTTCCATGAAATATATGTAATAGTAGTAGCTTGCAAAAGATAATATTAAGTGCATACAATTTGTTACTGTGTGAAGAAAGCGTGAACCAAATTTACCATGCTTTGAAAATGAAGATTCTCACAACAAAGTGAACCTTGCTGATGTTAAATAAACAACAACCAAGCATTATTCCATTAAATGAAGTCGACTGTATGAATCATAAAATGTCACATCACTCGATTTTACTCAAAGTCTTTCGTTAGGTAACCTTATTGATATTAGAGCTCATAAAATTTAAGAAAAAAAGAAACGTGACTTCTTGTGGCTTTTTGGTTGACGCATGCATGCCTTCACACAAAAGCTTGGACTCTTTCAAATTTGGCGGACCTTTTAATTCCTAGTATTCCTAATACAAGTATGTTACGGTCAATCTCAGGCGTGTATATAAAAGGTGGAGGATGGAGCAATGTGCATGTCTACGAATAGATATCAATTCTCTGAAAAAAAATTACTAGCCATAAATTCTTGGAATGAAACAATCAACGGTATATAAAAGGGTATGATATCCACATACCCCTTTTTACTTCTCTCACACCTTTTTGGTTTTCGGTCGTCGGATCAGATGAATTGAAGAAGATCAACTAACAAAAATTAACAAGAGTGTGTGAGAAGTAAAAAGAGGTGTGTAGATAGCATACCCCTATATAAATGGCCTTGTGCAACTTGTTTAGAAAAATCAAACAGCTTCATTTTAAGATCATCCATTGGCTAATTAACAAGTTTATTTTTTTGTTTATTTATGTTGCTTATCTTTCTTGTACTTCTCCCATCTTGCATTTTTACCCTAGCTTCATTTTAAGATCATCCATTGGCTAATAAAAGTATGAGTTCTACAGTGGCGGCTAATGAAGTCAGTATTATGTTGCTTATCTTTCTTGTACTTCTCCCATCTTGCATTTTTACCAGGGACGAAGCCAGAAATTTAACTAAGGGGGGCACCTTAAAATATTTGAGTTCTTTTTTTTGGACAAATAAAGCTAGTTCTTTTACAAATGCTGAAAAAATTAATTACAAAATGCCTAATTTTATTACTCTATTGTCTAATTTTGTCTCTAATTGTTGACAATCTAATGCTCATTTGTACTAATTAATCAAATAAATACAACTCAACAAGATTTAGACATTAGTGCGTGAGAAAAATATATAAGATAGAGGGACATTTAAAAACTAAAAGCAGATTTTCACTATTTTAATATGATTAATTAAATAATCTGCAAAGCAAAAAAAATAGGAATGATTAATTGAATAATTTGTAATGAAAAAAAGAGATGAGAGGGGGCATGTGCCCCCACTAGGGCTGGGCACGGGCCGGGCCGGGCCTATTTTTGAAGGGACCGGACTGGACCCGGAATTAAAGGAGACGGGGCGGGCCGGGCATTACAATTTTGAAAATAGGAACCGGACCTTACCCGGCCCTATTGAAACGGGCCGGTTCGGTCCGGGTACACGGGTCCCCTTTTTTTTTTTTTTTTGCTGTTTAAAAGTATTTGCTGCACAGATTGCAGTTTCAAAAAACTGCATAGATAGCAGTTTAAAAAAAATTGCACAAATTGCACAAATTGCAGTTTGAAAAAACTGCACAGATTCCAGTTTGGAAAAAATCACAGATTGCAGTTTGAAAAAAAATTGCACAAATTGCTGCACAGAACAGATTGCAGTTTGCAAAGAACATATTTCACAGAATGCAGTTTGCAGTGCACAGATTGCACAGATTGAAAAAAAAAAGCACAGATTGCAGTACTGCACACACAAATTGTAGTTGCACAAATTCAATACATCTAAAATAACATTGCATCGTTATGCAGAGGCATCAGAATTCGGAAAAACAACTAATGATCCTTATCAAATATGGTAAACAACTACTGATCCTTTTCAAATATAAATAAAAAATTCATTAGCTCACCAAGGAAAGTCTCTGTTCACAATATAGTTTGTGGCATTCTGTAAGGATCTGAGTATATTCTTTCCTTGATGCTCTGCTTTCAATTTCCTCCAGCACTGGCTTAAGCTGCAGAGATTCTATTTGTTAGACATCAACACTTAAACGAGTGTGAAGTTAAAAACTTAATGCAGAAAATTGCATGCCCGCTTCAAATAATTGGATAGAACTAAAAATGCTTTTTAGACACATCTTGCTTTCAGCTTTTCACACCCTGGTTGGTTAAATGCTTTAATCAAATTTTAACTAATTCAATAGAATCATCAATGTTACCTCACTTGCTGCTGCTTTGAAACGGACATATATAACAGATGCTTCTACACCCTCAGAAACAGATGCGTTATTGCCACCACTGCCCCGGATAGCTGCCTGTACCTGATGACAGTGGCCATAATTCAAAGCCAGGTAATATACACTAATGCATATTAAGACTGAAGTCTACTACAATGTGTTAATGGTAACTCAGTTCAATAAGGTAACATTACCTGAGAAGAAGCACCTTTGAGAACTGAAGGTACATGAGAACGAATCATTCCCAAGGCTCGAGACTGTCCAAAACAAGTAAACTATATATTACTGAAGGAGAGGTCAAAACTAATCTTACTAGAAGACAATCTCCATTCTATACTATTCATCTAATCAACGCTCTTGCAAATCATACCTGCAATTGTCGAAATTTGAGCAGGTAAACACTGGATTCTGCATAAACACACAAACACACACATGTATATATATACACATATACAACAACATGTTATGCAGAGGCATCAGAATTCGGAAGAAAAAAAACCCTAAAATCTCAAATTCCAATTTAAAAACCCTACACCCAAAATTCAAAATTTCAAATTAATAACAAAACCCTAATTCAAAATTACCTAAATTTTAGAGGGATGATGGCTGGTACCAGTGTTCTCGACGACGGTGATGGGCTGATGGGCTGATGGGGTGATGGCGGTCACAACGGCGGGGGTTGCTGTCGAAGAGGAGAGAATCGACTGCAGGGGTGATGGCGAGAAGGATGATGGGTGGTGGTGCCGTTGTCTTCGCCGAGGAGAATTGACGGTTGGTGAGGGGGAGGATGATCGGAGTAGTCGAGGGAAGGGAACTATCGAGGGACTGACTGAGAGTCTGAGAGTGAGAGAGTGAGAATCGAGATGAGAGAGACGGATAGAGAACTTAGGGTAAAACTAAAACTAACGGTTCAGATGAGATATGGTAGCTTATTCATCAATCTGGTCCGTCCATTTTAATTACAAACGGGTCGGTCCGGGTACCCACGGTTCTTATATTCTAGGAACCGGCCCGAACCGAAAATCACAAAGGCCCGCCCCGGCCCGCCCCGTTTCTCTTTTTTAAAAATAGGAACCGGCCTGTACCCGCCCCGAACCGCCATTACCCGCCCCGACCCGCGGTTCCTGTACCCGTTTGCCCACCCCTAGCCCCCACTAGGCCTTACCTCCCTTCGTCCATGATTTTTACCCTAGCTGGATAATATTCGCAATCGGATTCTTCAGCCCCAGAAATTCTTCAAACTACTATGTTTGGGATAACAAAATTCCAGAGCAAACCATCATTTGGGTTTCAAACAGGGACAACCGTTTTAGCCATTAACAGAGATCATGGAGGCCTCTATGTAAATGACCAAAATATCCCTCTCTGTCAAGATTTTAGGTTGCTGCGTTCGAGACGAAGAAAAGACGTTATAACCTATGAATACGTTCCGAACAAAGGTTTGGACTGTTGCGAGTTATAAATTAGTTAAAGTGTAAATAGTAGTTTATTGTTCCACATTGGTGAAATACGTATGTAATACCAATTGTAACTCCTATATATACTCCACTTTGAAGATTAATGAATAGATAAGAAATTTCTAAATATTGTCATATATATTTTTGGTATTTACCATATTTAGTTTAATATGGCATCAGAGCAGTTCGCTCTTGGTAACCTGTGTGCTTTAATTTTGTGCCTCATTTTTTGTGATTTCCTTCGTTGAAAAAAAAGGTGAATAGTGTCGCGTTTGCTACAGTGCATGAACAATGGTCCTCTACAGTGCTGTAAACAGTGATTGCTACAGTACGTGAATAGTTCCGCTACAGTGCCGTAAACAGTAATTGCTGCAGTGTCTGGTAAATTATTTTTATTCCGCTACCTATCTTTTGTGCCTTTATTGTTCATGATTTTGTTCAATAGCTCAATATAATCATAGTATTGTTATGCATCTTGGTGGAACAAATAAATAGATAATTGATATTGGGACAACTGATCATGTGACTAGTGATCCTAGAGTGTTTGATGAGTTATGTGACTATGTTTATGATTCGTATATTACTAGTGCAAATGAAGCACCTTCCCCTGTGAAGGGCGAATACACTATCTCTCTGACTCCAACCTTATCACTGGTCTGTGTTTTACTTGTTCTTGATGTTAAGTGCAATTTTTTGTCGGTAGGAAAACTTCTTGATACCTTATGTTGTTTTATTCACTTCTACCCTACATATGGTTATTTTCAAGATATTCAAACTCAGAAGATAATTGGTTGTCGTAAAAGAATAGGGGATTTGTACATCTTGACTATGAAGGATACTGTTGTTTTCGATTCAAATAATCATCAAGTTTTAAGTGCTAAAGTGGATGACAGACATCAAATTTGGTTGTGGCATCAACGATTGGGACATCCATCATTCAGTTATATGAAACATCTATTTCCTTCTTTGTTTCGCACTTGTAGTGATTCAGAGTTCAAGTGTGAAACATGTGTCATGGCTAAAAGTCATCGTACTTCATTTCCCATAAGTGATTCTAAAGCTACTTTGCCATTTGATTTGATACATTCTGATGTGTGGGGTCCGACGAAAGTTACTTCTAATGGATTTCGGTGGTTTGTTACTTTTATTGATGATTGTACTCGGTTAACTTGGGTGTTCTTAATGAAGAATAAGAGTGATGGTCCGTTACTTCTTTAAGAATTTTGTACAATGGTGTCTACTCAATTTCAGACCAAAGTTAAGGTCTTCAGGTCTAATAACGGAGGATAATATGTGAATCACACCTTGGCATGTTTTTTTCGTGATCATGGTATTATTCACCAGACGACTACTCCATTTACATCCCAACAAAATGTTGTGTCCGAACGGAAGAATCGTCAAATAATGGAGGTTGATCACTCCTTGATGTTGGATAAATGTGTTCCTAATCATTTGTGGGGTCATGTTGTTTTGGCTGCTGTGTATTTAATCAATCGTGTTCCAAGTAGGGTTCTTGATTTTCAGACACCGTTTGATGTGCTAAAAAAACATGTTTTTCTTGTTTCTGTATCAAAGCTTCCTCCGAAAGTGTTTGGGTGTATTGCGTATGTGCATGTCTACTCTCATCAGCAAAGTAAACTTGATGCATATGCTCTTTGATGTGTCTTTATTAGGTATGCTAACAATAAAAAAGGCTATAAGTGTTATCATTATCCGACTCAAAAAAAACTTATATTACCATGGATGTCACATTCCACGAGGAAGTTTCGTATTTTGTTAAGCCCTTTTTCGACTCTCCACTTCAGAGGGAGAGAGGGAGTGAAGTGTAGATTCGAAGATATGGTATGGATGATGTGTTACAGGCAGAGTTGGGAACAGAATCTATTATGTTACGTGATACAGATCATTCGGCTACAGATAATGATCAATCACCTGTCATTCCAGGAACTATTTCTACTGACGACATATTAGATGTGCCCAGTGAGTTGTCTGTTAGTATGTCTGACGAATTACCTTCTGATGATTGGTTGCCTGCTGCTGATATGTCTAACAAGTTGCTTGATGATGGTTCGTCTAGTGATGATTCTTCTAACAATTTGGTACAAGATGATGGCATATATAAGGTAAATTCTGACGATTCTTCTACTTATCAGTTGCCTCTACGAGCTAATAGTGGAAAACCTAAAGTACAATATGAGTCTGATATGCATGCCAAAGCCAAATATCCTATTAACAATTATGTATCTACTCATCATTTGTCCAAACCATATGCATCTTACAGATGTCAACTATCTAGTGTATTAATTCCAACAAAATTGCAAGATGATTTGTCTAACCCTAAGTGGGTTAAAGCCATGAAGTTGAGATGGAAGCTTTGGAAAAGAATTCTACTTGGGATTTGGTTCTTTTACCAAATGAGAAGAAAGTTGTTGGATGTAGATGAGTGTTTACTATTAAGCACAAAACAGATGGTTCCAGTGATCGATATAAAGCCAGATTAGTTGTTAAGGGTTATACTCAAACCTATGGGGTAGACTATCAGGAGACTTTTGCTCCTGTTGCCAAACTTAATACTGTGTGTGTTCTTCTGTCCTTAGCAGCAAACCAGGATTGCCTCTGTTGCAGTTTGATGTTAAGAATGATTTCCTTCATAGTGATCTTAAGGAGGAAGTTTATATGGATCTCCCACCTAGTATTGGAACATCTCTTGGAAAAGGTGTTGTATGCAGGTTACAAAAGGCTTTGTATGGTTTAAAACAATCTTCTAGAGCGTGGTTTGGGAGGTTTACAAGTTCAATGAAGAAGTTTGGGTATATCCAGAGTCATTCAGATCATACTTTATTTCTAAAGTGACAAAATGTTAAGCTAATTGCATTGATTATTTATGTTGATGACATGATTGTGATTGGTGATGATCAGAAAGAGATACAACACCTTCAAAAGTATCTAGTTACTGAATTTGAGATGAAAGAATTGGGTGAATTGAAGTATTTTCTTGGAATCGAGGTTGCACGATCCAAGCATGGTATTTTTCTGTCTCAACAGAAGTATGTTCTTGATTTGTTAGCTGAAATAGGTATGTTAGATTGCAAACCTGTTGATACTTCAATTGAGCAGAATCATCATTTGGGCTTATTTCCAGATCAGTTCCTACTCATAAGGAACGGTATCAGAGGCTTGTGGGGAGATTAATTTATTTGTCTCACAATCGCCCTGACATTGCTTATGCAGTTAGTGTGGTAAGTTAGTTTATGCACTCACCTAGTGAAGCTTATATGGATGTAGTAACCCATATTTTAAGGTACTTGAAGATGGCTCATGGCAGAGACTTGGTTTTTCTCCAAGAATGGTCATTTGAATGTCGAAGGGTATACATATGCAAATTTGGCAGGTTCTATTACTGATCGGTGATCTATATCTGGATACTTTACGTTTGTGGGTGGTAATTTAGTTACTTAGAGAAGCAAGAAACAAAAAGTGGTGGCTAGGTTAAGTGCAGAAGTTGAGTTTCGTGGTATGTCTCATGGTGTATATAAGTTGTTGTGGTTGAAAAAATTGTTGAGAGATCTTGGGTTTAAACCCAAGGGTGCTATGAAACTTCATTGTGATAACAAAGCTACTATTGAGATTGCTCATAATCTAGTGCAACATGATCGACCAAAACTTGTGGAGATTGAACGACATTTCATTAAGGAAAAATTGGATGCTGGAATTGTTATGTTTCCGTTTGTGGGATCTGAAGATCAACTTGCTGATGTTCTTACTAAGGTTGTGTCTAATAGTGTGTTTTCCAACTCGATTGACAAGTTAGGCATGCGTGACATCTTTGCACCAACTTGAGGATGAGTGTTGCGAGTTATATATTAGTTAAAGTGTAAATGGTAGTTTATTGTCTCACGTGAGTGAAGTACATATGTAATACCAATTGTAACTCCTATATATACTCCACTTTGAAGATTAATGAATAGATAAGAAATTTCCAAATATTGTCATATATATTTTTTTGGTATTTACCATGTTTAGTTTAATATGGACTACTCTTTCATGCACTATCTTATTTTTGCTTTTAATTTCTCTACTTGTCACTTGAAACTAAGGAAGCACGAATTCCTTATTATCCGCGGGATTGCCAGAGTGAAAGTAGAAATAGTGGGGAGCTTTTTTTTTTTTTACTTGTTATTTTAATTAGAATTGTTGGACTCAGTTACGTGTTATATTAACATGTAAGTATTTAAAAAATTGTGACAAAGAGAACACATTAATTTGTGACAACCATTTTGAAGGGTTGCATTTATCGATTTTCAATTTCAACGACCACCTTGATTGGGTGAGTTAATTTCAAAGATTATTCCCGGCATGTAAATTCTTTAAGGTATGGAACTTGTGGAGAGAACGCGATGCCCTGGAAATAATTGATTCATCTTTGGGTGAATCATACCCATCAAAGAAGTTGTGAGATGCATCCAAATTGCTATCTTATATGTGCAAGAGTATGCGCCACTGACTGGCCAATAATGTCGGCGGTTGTTTTCATGCTAGTTAATGAAGCAGCGGCTCCTTCATCAAAACAACCAGCATGTTATTGCAGAGGAGACCCATCATCCAGTACTGAAGGAGAAAATTCCGCAAATGAAGTTTGACACATTGACATTGTCTATCAATCTACTTGATACAACTAGGGTGTGGTCAGAATTAATGAAGTGGAAATTTCAAACTGCGGTGTGTGATTCGGAGTCACAAGTGAGTTCACTGTTGCATCAACGGCTGGAAGTCGCGGGTAGGTTCATGTTGCATCAATGAAAAAAATAATAATAATTACAACTTACAAGATTACTTAATCAATATATTAATACATTTAGTAAGCAATCAGTAATGGTTGGCAAACCTTTGTTATGCAATAATGCATTTTGTGAAAGGTCTGCTGAATGTTTTAGTTCTTCAGCTCCTCCTTCTCCAGCTCTGCTCTTCCTCGGACACCATAAAATTTGATCAACCCGTCAGAGACGGTGATTTCTTAGTGTCCAAGAATGAGACCTTTGTCCTGGGATTCTTAAGTGTTAGAGTATATAAAGCAGTTAGGAATATGACTGTTAGAATAATTAGTTAGGATTGTTGGTAAAGGAGTGAGTCGGTTAAGGTGGTTAGCCTAGCACTCATCTATATAGTAAGCATATCATTGTAACCATTGAATTAATCAAGAAAATATCAGTGCAATTCTTTGTTTCTTCCTCTCTAAATTCTCTCTGATTCCTTCTTCTTTTTCCTCTGTGATCTATCTGTTTCTCCTTCTGCATATTGCTTAACATGGTATCAAGAGCCGTTAAAGCTTGATCAGCTTCTTCGATCCTTTCAGTTTCTGATTGACCAGAAGATATTGGGTATGTCTTCTCTGTTTTTTTGGGCATCTCCGACTACCCATTTCTGCATTCTACATTCAACAAAGTTGTGCACACAAGGTGTTTTCTCTTTGTTCTCAAAGAAAACTGATCAACCAGTTTGATTTGTCAGCAACAAATTTGGGGTTTCTCTTCTAAATCTCTATCTGGGTTGTTCATTTCTACAACAAAAGTTATGGTTACCGTTGCACAATTGCAACTTTTGCACTCCCCAATTGTATCGTTAATTACGTCAGTTTCTTCCTCTACTTGTGTAAAATTAGATGAGACTAACTACTTGCAGTGGCATTTTCTGATGAAGATGATGCTACAAGGTCATGGCATTAGGGGATTCATTGATGGATCGAATACTTGTCCTCCTCAGGATGCGGCAACATCTACACATTATGTAATCACATTTGAATCATCTGCCAGACCAGAATTAGATGAATTTAAAGTGTGGAAAATGCATGATCATGCTTTGATGTTGTTACTTACTGCAACCCTTTCTTCATATGCAATTTCTTATGTGATTGGTAGCAAGAGTTCTCAAAAGATGTGGGTTCGTCTTCAAGACAAATTTTTCTTACCAGTCACAAGAACTAGTATCATCAAGTTAAAGACTGATATGTACAACATGAAGAAAGGATCCGATTCTGTTTCCTAATATCTTCGACGGCTTAAAGAAGCAATGGATAGACTTTCTATTCTTGGTGTTACATTTCCTGATGATGACTTTATGGTCTTTGCGCTGAATGGACTCCCTCCAAAATACAACACATTTAAATGTGTACTCAGAGGGCGTGAAAGTATTATTTCACTCAAGGACTTTCGTGCACAATTGCTTGCTGAGGAAGCCATTGTGGATTATTCTGCTGATTGGAATCCAACCAACTTTGTAGATAATCAACTGAAATTTGAAGATATTTGGGCTCAACGCTATGATGATCGTTCACAGTCTAATATGGGGGCTTCTACATCAGCACCTTTCCACCGAGAGAGTGTACTTCAGCATCATGACCCTGGTACTTCCGCACATCCAATGCGGAGTCATTGGTGGGCTAGAATTGGTCAACATGGTACACAGCCTCAATTAAGTTTTCTCGAGCCTCCAGATTTTGCCCAACACGGCAAACAACCTCAGTCAAGCTTTCTTGATCCTCCAAACTTCATGCGCCAGCCTTCAGACAATTATTACAGAAACTTCTCAGAAAGAAGCTTCAAAGAACAAGAACAAGAACAAGAACAAGAACTAAAACAAGAACAAGAACAACAGTTGGATTGGAAGAACTATCACAGTTTGTCCCGAACAAGGTATGTGGAGGAAAAGACAGCAGTTGAAGATGAGAATGTGGTTAATAACAAGGAACAGACTTCTGTATCATCATTTGATTAGTCCAGCAGCCAAGGTAAGAAGAAATCTGGTGGCGAAGGTAAAGAACAAGATCACTATGCACTGTTAGGTTTGAGTCATTTAAGATCCTTTGCAACCGAGGAGCAGCCACCTAGTTCTGTTGGTGCAGAAAGTTCACAAATTAGCAGATCACATACCATTTGTTCGCAGAAATATCATTTTGATGCTGACTATAAGACGAAAATTGGTGTTCCTACTCAAATTGTTGTACATGAGTTCTGGGGATTTTATGTACTTCAGTTATGCAATGGTGGAAGTATATTTGATATTCAGTTAGGCTACCATATGCGAATTTCTGATAAGGGTGGGGGCACCGAGTCTATGCTGATTTGGGTACTATGGTATACACGGTATAATGGTAACATACAAGCTCCAGATGCTAGGAGGTTTCTTATTGCAGGGTATGTGTGCATCAGTGACCAAATCCTATACTCTCTAATTGTAACTATCTCATGCTTGAACCACCATGAGCTTGCGGGGGGATGTTAGAGTATATAAGGCAGTTAGGAATGTGACTGTTATAATAATTAGTTAGGATTGTTGGTTAGGGAGTGAGTCGGTTAAGGTGGTTAGCCTAGCACTCATCTAATAAGCATATCATTGTAACCATTGAATTAATCAAGAAAATATCAGTGCAATTCTTTTTTTCTTCCTCTCTAAATTCTCTCTGATTCCTTCTTCTTTTTCCTCTGTGATCTCTCTGTTTCTCCATCTGCATATTGCTTAACATTAAGTCCCAAAACATCTACCTACCGCTATGTCGGAATTTGGTACAAATTTTCGGAAGACTTGGTTGTGTGGGTGGCCAACTGAGATAATCCCATCAATGGCAGGTCAGGAGTTCTCTCAATAGGTTCTGATGGAAACCTAGTGCTGCAAGCCAATACTAGCCAAGGCCTTATTCCTCTGTGGTCAACAAATTTTTCGATATCATCAGAGAGCAACGATAATATTTTTGCGCAAATTCTTGATTTAGGAAACCTTGTTTTGGCTGGCAGCTAGGATGTGTTTTGGCAGAGCACTGATCACCCTACTAATATTCTTCCTTCCGAATATGAAAGTCGGGTTGGACAGAAGAAGTGGCATAAACCGGTTCCTCACGTGTTGGAACTCGGACAATGATCCTGGGACGGGGAATGTTTCGTTGAGAATGGACTCAAATGTCCTCATATGTTATTACGAAATTGCCACTGAGTCTCTCTGCCCCCTGATTTAACGTTATTTGCAAAATTGCTACTGGGCTTCGGAAAGGGTTTTGGGTATTTGGCGAAATTTTCGGTTTTTCGATCCACGCGTTGATCATCGATGTGTAATGAGGGGGATGGGACAAAAACCGAAAGCCAAACCGCCACAAGAAACGAAGTCACGAACGCCACTCTCACTCACCCTCCACCGTTGCATACGAACCCAATCATAATTCTGAAATCCAAACACAAACCAGATGGTAATCCTTCAGAGAATGGCAATGGCCACTTCTTCTTCCTTCCTCTCAATCCCTCTCCTAAAGACCTCTTCTTTGCTTTCCCCAGTTAAACACTGCGCTTCGCCACTGAACTCCGAGTTCAGGGCTCTGTCCCTCTACGGCGGTAGAAATGGAGTCTCCACCTCCTCGGCGATGGCCACGGAGGCTCAGGTCGCGACCCAAGACGACAAATTGAAGGATGCCCCCAGATGGATGTAGCTGATATAACTGAGAAAGTCGTGCTTCCAACCAACGAGTCCTCCGAAAGCCGCATCAGAATTCGACACACGGTATTTATTGAAATTTCATTGCTTTGGATTGGATTTATGATTGTGTTATGTTAAATTAAAGTAGGAGGTGCTTTCCTGTTGAATTTTTTGAATTTTTAGATTCTTAGGAGCTTCCATTTTTGAAAGTTTGATGCTTTTAATCAACTATTTTCAATCCACGTCACTATTTGTCACCTGATTCTGTTGTGAAGAATGAGTAAGTGAGGATGAAGAAAATAAGAACATAACTTTTCGGTAATTTGAAATTTGATCGAATAGGACATGGAAAAATGGGTGTACAACAGTAGATAAGCTATGAAAATTTTCATCCTGTTTTTGGGAATGTGAGAAGATACATGGGTTTCTGTCTTTTGATAAAGTGTTGAGGTCGAGCTATGTTCATTTTTTTTCTGAATTTCCTTGTAGTTTGGTAATAATGGCGCCTTTTCCGCTGTTATGGTGATGAACTATTTATATGTGTTTGACTACAGTGTGCACACGTGATGGCCATGGCTGTTCAAAAGCTCTTCCTGGATGCAAAAGTGACAATTGGTCCATGGATAGAAAATGGGTTCTATTATGATTTTGATATGGAGCCTTTGATGGACAAAGAGTTGAAGAGAATCAAGAAGGAGATGGTAAGTGGAATTTCTGTATAAGTTATCATGTTTGTATCAAAGTTTTGGAACAATGAAACTATTGAAAACTATTCATGAACATTTCTTTTGTGATTTGTAGGATCGCATCATTGGTAGAAACTTACCACTCATAAGAGAAGAAGTTTCAAGGGATGAAGCTCACAAAAGAATAACCGCTCTCAACGAACCACACAAATTGGAAATTTTGAATAGTATTAAAGAAGATCCCATTACCATATATCATATTGGTAAGGGTTTCACATTTTCAGCCTCAATATAGTATGGAAGGTGATGATTTAACGTGCAGGACCTGTGCGTAAATGATATTTTTATTAGCTACACAAGTGAAATGTACAGTGTTTGTGTCGAGTCTTAAGATGGAAATTTAAAGGAATAAAAAAGAGAGGGCGGGGGTGTGCTCAGGGAAAACAATGTTCTTGGTGCTCTTTAAAAATGAGTTATTGATATGCAGATTGAAAAGAAGACTAATTTGAAGGTGGGAGGAACCTTTTGGTCAAGCTAACCAAATTATACTTATGTTTATACATATGCATGCTTGTACTGGGATTTGATTGTGTTTTGAACTAGCATCCTGTCATATTAGACTGTCTTTATGTCATAATTCCTCATAGTATGCCAAATTCTTCTTAGGTGATTAATGGTGGGACCTATGTGCGGGGCCCCATGTTGAAAAAACTGGAAATATTAACAAAAAGCTGTCGAACTTGAGTCTATTACTGGTGCCTTGGTCAACTTCTTGACCTATTTTCTATACGGGTACTCAGAATTGCCCTGAATCTCTTTCTGCTGTTTACACAGATTTATCAGTTAGAAATCAAATTATTTGTAATTATGAGGATTCTTGCATTGAACATCTTCATTGTTGAATTTTCACAGAATGATACTGGTGGGGGTTTAGTGTTCTGCCATCCAAAGGGTGCTATTATGAGGCATGTAATGGAAGATTTGTGGAAAAAGATCCACATAGAATGTGGTTACGATCTGCTGTATACTCCACATGTTGCAAAGGCGAACCTAAGTGGTCATCTGGATTACTACAAGGAGAATATGTATGATCAAATGAATGTTGAGGATGAACTTTATCAACTTTCGACCGATGAACTGCCCCTATCATATCTTGGTTTACAAAAGGAAGCCTCACTCATATCATGAATTTCCTATTCGAGTTGCTGAGTTGGGAACCGTATATAGATACGAATTATGTGGAAGCTTGCATGGTCTTTTTTGTGTAAGAGGTTTTACTCAGGTATGGTGTTAGTATTTGCAAACTGTTAGTCTATAATCCTAGGTGTATGAAGTGTTTTTTTTTTTGTTTAACCTCGGGACCTGTTGCACGATGATGCCTACATATTTTGTCTAGAAGATCAGATCAAAGCTGAAATTAGGGGTGTCCTAGATCTTACCGAAGAACTTTTGTTGCAATTTGGCTTCAACAAATATGAGGTCAATCTCTCTACGAGGCCAGAGAAAGCTGTTGGAGATGATGATATATGGGTAAAAGCAACATCTGCCCTTAAGAGATGCTTTGGATGATAAAGGTTGGAGCTATCAAATTGATGAAGGTGGTGGTGCCTTTTATGGTCCAAAGATTGATCTTAAGATTGAGGATGCCCTTGGAAGGAAGTGGCAGTGCTCAACCATACAGGTTAATCCTGAACTCATGACAGGATAATTCTAATGTGTGCTTTGTTTTTTAATCGGTAGTCTCTCCGTCTATCTCTGTATAAGTTTGTAAAATGTTCATTGGAGATTTGAGCATCTTTTTTTTTTAATTGAGCGAATTACATGGATTTGTTTGATAGACTAAAGCCACTTATTATTGTTATTTTAAATTGCTTGATCTTTTGTATTTCCCAAATTGTACAGGTTGATTTTAACCTACCACAGCGTTTTGACTTAACATATGCTGACTCAAACTCTGAAAAGAAGCGGCCTATCATGATTCATAGAGCTGTTCTTGGGTCATTGGAGCGATTTTTTTGGGTCCTTATAGAGCATTATGCCGGGGATTTTCCATTATGGCTTTCGCCAGTACAAGCTCATGTTTTACCAATTACTGACTCTCAGGTTTGTAAAGCAGTTGCACGTTTAATGTTTCAATTAACTCAAGAACCCTCAACACACCTGCACGACGGTTACCTGGGCTACGACCCCCGACTCCTCCTCCCAGCGATTCGACTCCCCTCCGAGTCGCTCATGGACTCCGCCACCGATTCCCCAATCTTCCACGGCTCCACCGTAGACGACACTTTTGCCACTCAAACGGCGTCGGAGGCCTTCTCTCCTCCATCGATCTACGCCAAATCGAACGGCCAGGGCTTTCATGGAGGGTTTGGCGGGTTCGACGATCCACTTTTTCCGGCTCCATCGGAGATGCTGCCTGAGGAGGGCTTCGCTCTCAGAGAATGGAGGAGGTAGGGTCTCGAATTCTAATTGTTTTCGATTGAACCGATAGTTCTGTATAACAATTAAATTTTGACTCTTTTGTGCAATTTAGTTGAAAGTTGTTGGTTTTGATTTGGCTTGATCTTTCTGTTGCTGAGAAATTGAGTGGAAGTTGTTGTTTTGATTTTGGTAGTTTTCAAGAATTGCATGCTTAGTGATCAGTAATTGTCTGACTTTATCTGGTAAGGAGATAAAGCAATTAAATTTCAAAATTTGGATTTACAGTTCAAGCCTGAATTCATGAAAACAAACATAACCCATTATTTATTAGCGATTAATGATCTGATTAATTTAGTTTTTAATCATAATCAATGGCATGTAGCTTTAGCAGAAGTGGGGTTTGGGAAATTGGCTAGCAGCCATGTTGCTTTTTGTTTGTTTGCTTTCCATTTCTCCTCTCTCTTGCCATCTTCTCTGTATTTTGGCTGCTTCTCTAACCCGCACTCCCTTTTTTACTCTTGGTTCTGTGGCTCTCCGGCCGCCATTAGGTTTTTGTGGTCGGACAAATCTGAGGACGATGACTACTAGGAATTTTTATTTTGAATTCGGAATTGGTTTGATTGAAGCCCCCTAATTGATTGTATTTAGGTTTGATTTTTATGCATCAAGAATTTCAATTGAAGCCTCCTGATTGGATACTGCTTTTCCCATGTTAGGCTTCTCTGACTGAGGTGATGCAGATACCAAATTGGAGCGGTGCTGTTAGTGGAGGAATCTGGTAGAAACGATGAGTTTGTAGACTGAATTTGTATATGATGATAATCAAACATAATATGTTGTTTTCGTAATTCTTTTTGCTTTCAAAGTTTATTGCTTGGTTGTGTTCGTAACCTCTGGGTTCTTACGGTTCTTCGTCTCTCTTACTTCAGATTCTTTGCGTTTTTTATCATTCATTTGTGAAGAAATGGGTCATACGAAGTGGTAAGGCACTTGCCACCAAGGTGCGTTTCATTTGGGTTTCTATTCTAATGTCTAGAAAATTAGAATTGATAATTGCAAGCGATTTTTTCCGAAAAACAATCAGATTATTGAATCTAAGTTGCTAATTGTTTTAATTTTGTATATGCTGCAATTAAATCAGCACCCGCAACTGGAGGAGTCAAGAAGCATGACTGCTACTGCCCCTGGAAGCGTCACTCTTCGGTAAGTTTTCAACACAATATAGTTCAAATCCTCTAAATCATGTTCTTGAATTTTACTATATGTATAGTGTTCTTTGCATTTCATTATCTAAAATATGTTCTTTGAATTTGGTTACCGGAACCGTGCCTACTGTTTGATGTGGCCAATGGCTTTGTATGGCTGGCTGGCTGGTGTGATTTTGGAGTGTTTTTAGTTAATGGCAGACATAGGACAAGGGTGTGGGGCAGCGAAGTCAAGTGGGATTAGGAATTTAGGATAGTAGAGTTTTTGATAATTTATGGGATTAGAAGTCTTCCTTTATTTTTTGTCTTCGTGCAATGAAAAAAAAAGTGGGTGAGTAATTTTAACTCCAGTTTAAGGTAATAACATGTGAATTTTTCATATTACTGTTTTGTTCCCTTTCTATTAAAAACAACCTTTGATTTCTTTGATAGTGCGTTTTTCTATCTGTGCTATTATAATTGTTCTCAGGTATATTGGAACTAAATTTTTCATGATGCTATTTCCTTTTCTTCTCATTGAAAACACATACTAAAGCAACAATGCTATGGTATGAGTGCTGATTAGTGTATGTGTGCAAATATGGTGTATGGGTGTTAAGTACTTCAGATATTATCGACGAATCTCAGAAGGGAAGGGGGACGATCTCAAAAGGGAAAGGGTTCTTCTTCTTCTTCTTCTTCTTTTCTTCTTCTCAAAAAACTAAACCACGGTCGTTTTCTTCTTCTTCTCAAAAAACCAAACCACGGCCGTTTTCTTATCCCCTAATCGCCGATCTCCTCAGGTTTGCCCAAGCCGGCAAAGGAATCAGGGGAACGGAGCTCAGACTATCAGAGGTATCCAAAAACTAAACCACGGCCGTTTTCTTATCCCCTAATCGCCGACCTCCTCAGGTTTGCCCCAAGCTGGCAAAGGAATCAGGGGAACGGTTCATCTTTTTCTTCTTCTAAAAAACTAAACCACGACCGTTTTCTTATTCCCTAATCGCCGATATCCTCAGGTTTGCCCCAAGCCGGCAAAGGAATCAGGGGAACAGAGCTCAGACTATCAGAGGTATCCAAAAACTAAACCACGGTCGTCTTCTTATCCCCTAATCACTGATCTCCCTCTCTAAAAAAACTAAACCACGGCCGTTTTCTTATCCCCTAATCGCCAATCTCCTCATGTTTGCCCCAAGCTGGCAAGGGAATCAGGGGAACTGTTCTTCTTCTTCTTCTATTAAAAAACTAAACCACGGCCATGGCAGTTGAAGTGGTGTCTGGTAAGTTTGAAAGGAGAAAGGGTTGAAGTGGTGTCTGGTAAGGAGAGAGATCCATGGCAGTTGGCACGGCCATGAAGATGAGACATTGTTGGCGATAGCGAAGCTTCTCAAGGAATTGACCGAGGGACATGAAAGTACAGATTTGGATTTCATCAGCACGACCAAGATCATGAACATTTTGATTGTTTGCAGCTCTCAGTTCTTGGTATTTCTTCTTACATTTAATCTGGTTGAATTTTTTTATTTTGTTGGTTTGGAAATTCAAGTTTTTTTTTTCTTTCTGCAATTTAGATTTCCATTGAAGTTTTTGAACTGTTTTATTTGGTTGCCAATATGATTACTTATAGACTCGCTATATGCATTTGCTACAAAATGTAAACTTATTTTAAATGAAACATGTTGAAGTCTCTTTGCATTTGCATAAGCTATTGTGCTTTAAAAGAGAGAGGGGGCATCTAGCATACAACACACACGCCATGGGTGTACAACTAAGTTTGCCATGCAAGGATTTCTGGATTTCTTCGATGCCTCTCCTTCAGCCAAACCTTTGCATTTACATGAATTTTTAGATTGCAGAGTCGACAGCATGAAGCATATAGACCGTTAGCAGCTATAGATTTATTTTCAAAACATTTTGGATAGGAAAATTAATGGATGGTAGAGGTAGAACTGAAATTGAAAAAACCTAGGTTAAACATGTACAGTTGAAACCGTACCATTTGTATAATTTAAAAAAAAAAAAAAAAAGAAATTAGGGTCACATGGCTTCGCCAAACTCACAGCACACACGCCATGAGAAGAAATTTAATGACTATTGTATGTTGCTAAAAGAGAGGGAAGGTAGAAGGTAATGGAATAAATCTGTTCTCAAAATCTGAAACTAATATTCTCAATGTGTTTGAATTCTCTTCTTTCATTGTCATTATTTGGCTTCCTTCTTTCATTGTTTGTTCATTATACAACTGCTTTACTTACCAGTAAAATCCAACTGATATAGTTTGATATTACAGATATGAATTCCAGGAATTAGTTTAACACTTTATAATCTAATCAAATTAACAAGAAAAACTCAAATGAACAAAGCATAAGTGATTAAATAGAAGCAAACTGGAACATGTTGTCTTTCCTCTCTCTCCATGACCTGACTCAAGGTTTCATGTTTTCGTACCAGATAGAAATCGAAGCTCATTCTTGGACTGGGAAAATCGTTTTGAGATTATTCTCGGAATTGCTCGAGGGGTACTATACCTGTAGACATGTATAAAGATCGATAACAACTAAACCTATACTACAGTGCTTGCAACAATAATTAGAACCATGCATGATCATATTAATTAAATGCAGTACACACATGATTAGTGTTCATGACAGTATAAGGAATATATTTACTTGGAGTGGAAGACAGTGAAGCCATGATCTTGTCTTCTCTTCTCTTGGATTCAGAAATTGTTGCAATTTGGTTTTTTCTTGTATATTTCATTTTTTGCTGAATGTACAAGGATACACATATATATGAGAAAGAAGTACTACAACCAACTATCCTTAGACTTAACCCTAGAGACCGGCCATCCTCCCTAATTGAAGGAGATTACACCAAATACTAGTGACCAGCCATACTCCTTAATTGGAGGAAACCAACCACAAGTAGGAGGAGTGATTCACACTCTTCTGTCAAGGAAAACACAGCAGCCCATGCTGCAACTAGGCAGCCAAAGTTGACAAAGAAATGCCATGATTTCCGGATTACATAATCTACATAATCTGTCTAGGGTGGGTTAGTAACTCTCAATAGAAATAGTATCTCAATACTCTCAATAGGACTGGTATTCGATATGAGAACAAGTAGTACCCGAGAAGAGAGACCAAAATCGACTTTATATGCTGCAACTGCATCACCCTATCAGAGATGCAGTTGCTGTCAGTTTGTGTAGGTTACAACTGCTCTTTATTTGAATTGATAACCACCTTTAGTTTTCCCTCTAATATAGAATTAATCCGGTGTAATTCATATAATTGAGTCCTTACATAATACAACCCTTTCACTTGTATATTTGCACTGTGGTTTAAATGACACTCACATATAAGTCATTCTTACATTCTCCCACATGAGAGAGATTAAACCATCATTCTTAATTGCAAAATATAAAGGTGAAATGTGATCACAGATTGTATAAATTAACTGACTCTTACAACTATATACTGCGAGTTCATCTGTCGAGTATTAAGGCTACACAACATTGAATACAATGTTTATACCTCAAAACCACATACTGATTAAGTTCCAGCACATTCTTGTTGTAGCCGAGAGAATAAATGATTTTGGGACTTAATTGCTTGTAAATCAAGCACTCCCACATTTCTTTTGGTCACAAGATACTGCAGATATCTTGATTGCTTTAAACATTTGCAATTTGCATTAATCAACAGTAACACAACATATGAATTCATATTAAACATTACTCAACAGCTTTTGCAACTTAAATACATGCTTGTGCAGATTACTCCCACATTTAAAGAGCATCAAAAACTGACTGCAACCCCATTCTTAATACATGCTTGTTGAAGACTAACATTTAAGGCTTTTGCCAATGGATCTGCGACCATGTCCTGTGTACTGACATGTTGTATATCAATCACACCCTCTCTGATTTTATCTTGAACTTTCAAGTATTTAATATCCATAAGCCTTGATGCCTCTGATCTCTTGTTGTTTTTAGCAAAGAATACTGCAGCTGTATTATCACAATAAAGCTTGATTGGCCTTTCAATGCTTCTCGCAATCTTCATCTCATAAATTAAGTTTTTCATCCAATTACACTGTTTCATTGCCTCAAAACAGCCAATATATTCAGACTCCATAGTAGATACTGCCCTTGTAGTTTGTTTCTTGCTCCTTCATGAGACAGCACCACCACACAGTAAGAAAATGTATCCATTTGTAGACATTCTATCATCAATGCATCCACCTAAGTCAGCATCAGTGTAGCATACCAATTCCTTTTGGTCACAAGATACTGCAGATAATTTGTAACTGTGTGAAGAAAGGGTGAACCAAATTTTCCATGCTTTGAAAATGAAGATTCTCCAAGCAAAGTGAACCTTGTTGATGTTAAACAAACAACAATCAAGCTTTATCCAATTAAGTGGAGTTGACTGTATGAATTCTAAAATGTCACTACATCCAGTTTTACTCTTAAGTCTTATGTTAGATAGCCTTATCGATGTTAGAGCTCATGATTTTTATTTTTTATTTTTTAAAAAGGCGACTTCTTGTGGCTTTTTGGTTGATGCATGCATGCCTTCACACAAAAGCTTGGACTTTTTCAAATTTGGCGGAGCTTTTAATTCCCAGTATTCCTAATTCAAGTATGCTACAGTCAATCTCAGGCGTGTATATAAAAGGTGGAGGATGGAGCAATGTGCATGTCTACGTACAGAAATCAATTCTCTGAAATGAAGTTCAACTAACCATAAATTATTGGAATGAGACAGTGAACGGTGTATAAATGGCCGTGTGCAATTTTTTTAGAAAAATCAAACAACTTTATTTTAAGATCATCCATTGGCTAATTAACAAGTTTAGAATTCTCATGAAGTAGTTAAAACTTTGAGTTCTACGGTGGCAGCTAATGAAGTCAGTATTATGTTGCTCATCTTTCTTGTACTTCTCCCACCTTGCATTTTTACCTAGACACATTACTCCAAACCAAACCATTAGACTATCTCAAACCCTTGGCCTAAAATCTAAAATTTTTTGCCTAGAAAATTTAGGTTTTAACTCATAAACAGCTTTTCTGCTCCAACCCTTCTGACCTAAAATTTTAGCCCCAGATTATTAAAGAATGAATTTAGACTAATTTTTTTTCTTAAAGTAACTTTTTTAAAATAAAAAATTATGTAAACTATCCTAATTTAATTTTATGAACATTTTAACCTAAAAATATTTAGATTCTGACAAATACTGAAAAATCACTAACCGACACTATGAAACTCGTTAAACACTACGAAAAAACTAAAATCTTTCATTTGTTTCACATTTTTTCGTAGTGTTTAACGAGTTTCATAGTGTCGGTTAGTGATTTTTCAGTATTTGTCAGAATCTAAATATTTTTAGGTTAAAATGTTCATAAAATTAAATTAGGATAGTTTACATAATTTTTTATTTTAAAAAAGTTACTTTAAGAAAAAAAATTAGTCTAAATTCATTCTTTAATAATCTGGGGCTAAAATTTTAGGTCAGAAGGGTTGGAGCAGAAAAGCTGTTTATGAGTTAAAACCTAAATTTTCTAGGCAAAAAATTTTAGATTTTAGGCCAAGGGTTGGAGATAGTCTAATGGTTTGGTTTGGAGTAATGTGTCTAGGTAAAAATGCAAGGTGGGAGAAGTACAAGAAAGATGAGCAACATAATACTGACTTCATTAGCTGCCACCGTAGAACTCAAAGTTTTAACTACTTCATGAGAATTCTAAACTTGTTAATTAGCCAATGGATGATCTTAAAATAAAGTTGTTTGATTTTTCTAAAAAAAATTGCACACGGCCATTTATACACCGTTCACTGTCTCATTCCAATAATTTATGGTTAGTTGAACTTCATTTCAGAGAATTGATTTCTGTACGTAGACATGCACATTGCTCCATCCTCCACCTTTTATATACACGCCTGAGATTGACTGTAGCATACTTGAATTAGGAATACTGGGAATTAAAAGCTCCGCCAAATTTGAAAAAGTCCAAGCTTTTGTTTGAAGGCATGCATGCATCAACCAAAAAGCCACAAGAAGTCGCCTTTTTAAAAAATAAAAAATAAAAATCATGAGCTCTAACATCGATAAGGCTATCTAACATAAGACTTAAGAGTAAAACTGGATGCAGTGACATTTTAGAATTCATACAGTCAACTCCACTTAATTGGATAAAGCTTGATTGTTGTTTGTTTAACATCAACAAGGTTCACTTTGCTTGGAGAATCTTCATTTTCAAAGCATGGTAAATTTGGTTCACCCTTTCTTCACACAATTACAAATTATCTGCAGTATCTTGTGACCAAAAGGAATTGGTATGCTACACTGATGCTGACTTAGGTGGATGCATTGATGATAGAATGTCTACAAATGGATACATTTTCTTACTGTGTGGTAGTGCTGTTTCATGAAGGAGCAAGAAACAAACTACAAGGGCAGTATCTACTATGGAGTCTGAATATATTGGCTGTTTTGAGGCAATGAAACAGTGTAATTGGATGAAAAACTTAATTTATGAGATAAAGATTGCGAGAAGCATTGAAAGGCCAATCAAGCTTTATTGTGATAATACAGCTGCAGTATTCTTTGCTCAAAATCAACCCATTAAAGACGGCAAGGTACTAGTCTCTAGCAGGAAAATCCAATCGGGTTCTTCAGCCCCAGAAATACTTCAAACCACTATGTCGGAGTTTGGTAAAACAAAAAATTCTAGAGCGAACTATCGTTTGGGTTTCAAACGAGGACAACTATATTAGCCATTAACAGAGATCGTGGAGGCCTTGCCATCTATGGGAAATGACCAAAAATACCCCTTTCTGTCAAGATTTTTGGTTGCTGCGTTCAAGGCGAAGAAAAGAAATCTACGAATACTTTCCAAAAAAGTTTGGACAACTCTTTCATTTTTTGTACTGTCTTATTCTTGCTTTTAATTTCTTCACTTGTCACTTGAAACTAAGGAAGTACGAATTCATTTTTTTTTTCTAAAAAACTTCGTCACTGCAATCTACTTTTCCAGAAACGAAAAAAATTCACAGAGGCATTTCAGCATCCTCTTAGTCACCATCTTCGTGCTTTACGATCAAGATGAAACATAAAGAATGCTTTTAGATTGGGGAAAACGCTTTGCGGGATTGCGAGAGAGAAAATAGAACGAGCGGGGAGAAGAGATGGAGGGTCGGTGAATGGAGAGAGAGATCATAGTCTTCCTTGTTTGTTTGTTTGTTTGTTTTTTTTTTTTTTACTTTTTAAGTTTTTAAATATAAAAACAAAATTGTTTTTTGTTATAATATTTTTAAGGGAAGTGTACCAAATTCCGAGAACTTGTACCAAATTCCGACATAGCTGTTGTTTGACATTTTGGGCCTAAAGAATCCCAGGACAAAGGTCTCATTCTTGGACACCAAGAAATCACCTTCTCGGAAGGGTTGATCAAATTTTATGGTGTCCAAGGAAGAGCAGAGCTGGAGAAGGAGAAGCTGAAGAACTAAAACATTCAGCAGACCTTTCACAAAATCCATTATTGCAGAACAAGGGTTTGCGAAGCACTACTGATTGCTTACTAAATATATTAATATATTGATTAAGTAATCTTGTAAGTTGTAATTATTTTTTTGTTTTTTATTTTTGTCATTGATGCAACGTGAACCTACCCGCAATTTCCAGTCATTGATGCAACAGTGAACTCACCTGCGACTCCCAATTATACACCGCAGTTTGAAATTTCCACTTCATTAATTCTGACCACCCCAGTTGTATCAAGTAGATCGATAGACATTGTGAATGTGTCACACGTCATTTGCGGAATTTTCTCCTTCAGTACTGGGTGATGGGTCTCCTCTGCAATAACATGATGGTTGTTTTGGTGAAAGGGCCGCTGCTTCATTAACTAGCATGCAAACAACCGCCGACATTGTTGGCCTTTCAGTGGCATACTATTGCACACATAAGATAGCAATTTGGATGCATCTCACAACTTCTTTGACGGGTACGATTCACCCAGAGATGAATAAATTATTTCCAGGGCATCGCGTTCTCTCCACAAGTTTCATACCTAAAAGAACTTGCATACTAGTTTTTATCACAAATAATCCCTGAAATTGACCCACCCAATTAAGATGTTCTTTGAAATTGAAAATTTGATAAATGTGACGTTTGAAAATAGTTGTTGCAAATCAATGTGTTCATTCTGTCACGATTTTATAAAAACTTTTGTTATATGATGATATGATACATAACTGGGTCGCACAACTCTAATTAAATATTAAAGTGCAAATTAAAAATAGGGAATTGTTATTAGGATTTCAAAAATCTCATTCTACACTCCAAACTTTTTATATTAGGAAAAAAAAAACACTTGTGAGGAGTGTAAAATGAGATTTTTAGAGTACCAACAACACTTCACTTAAAAATATTATAACAAAAAACAATTTTGTTTTTATATTTAAAAACTTAAAAAGTAAAAAAAAAAAACAAACAAACAAACAAACAAACAAGGAAGACTATGATCTCTCTCTCCATTCACCGACCCTCCATCTCTTCTCCCCGCTCGTTCTATTTTCTCTCTCGCAATCCCGCAAAGCGTTTTCCCCAATCTAAAAGCATTCTTTATGTTTCATCTTGATCGTAAAGCACGAAGATGGTGACTAAGAGGATGCTAAAATGCCTCTGTGAATTTTTTTCGTTTCTGGAAAAGTAGATTGCAGTGACGAAGTTTTTTAGAAAAAAAAAATGAATTCGTACTTCCTTAGTTTCAAGTGACAAGTGAAGAAATTAAAAGCAAGAATAAGACAGTACAAAAAATGAAAGAGTTGTCCAAACTTTTTTGGAAAGTATTCGTAGATTTCTTTTCTTCGCCTTGAACGCAGCAACCAAAAATCTTGACAGAAAGGGGTATTTTTGGTCATTTCCCATAGATGGCAAGGCCTCCACGATCTCTGTTAATGGCTAATATAGTTGTCCTCGTTTGAAACCCAAACGATAGTTCGCTCTAGAATTTTTTGTTTTACCAAACTCCGACATAGTGGTTTGAAGTATTTCTGGGGCTGAAGAATCCGATTGGATTTTCCTGCTAGAGACTAGTACCTTGCCGTCTTTAATGGGTTGATTTTGAGCAAAGAATACTGCAGCTGTATTATCACAATAAAGCTTGATTGGCCTTTCAATGCTTCTCGCAATCTTTATCTCATAAATTAAGTTTTTCATCCAATTACACTGTTTCATTGCCTCAAAACAGCCAATATATTCAGACTCCATAGTAGATACTGCCCTTGTAGTTTGTTTCTTGCTCCTTCATGAAACAGCACTACCACACAGTAAGAAAATGTATCCATTTGTAGACATTCTATCATCAATGCATCCACCTAAGTCAGCATCAGTGTAGCATACCAATTCCTTTTGGTCACAAGATACTGCAGATAATTTGTAATTGTGTGAAGAAAGGGTGAACCAAATTTACCATGCTTTGAAAATGAAGATTCTCCAAGCAAAGTGAACCTTGTTGATGTTAAACAAACAACAATCAAGCTTTATCCAATTAAGTGGAGTTGACTGTATGAATTCTAAAATGTCACTGCATCCAGTTTTACTCTTAAGTCTTATGTTAGATAGCCTTATCGATGTTAGAGCTCATGATTTTTATTTTTTATATTTTAAAAAGGCGACTTCTTGTGGCTTTTTGGTTGATGCATGCATGCCTTCACACAAAAGCTTGGACTTTTTCAAATTTGGCGGAGCTTTTAATTCCCAGTATTCCTAATTCAAGTATGCTACAGTCAATCTCAGGCGTGTATATAAAAGGTGGAGGATGGAGCAATGTGCATGTCTACGTACAGAAATCAATTCTCTGAAATGAAGTTCAACTAACCATAAATTATTGGAATGAGACAGTGAACGGTGTATAAATGGCCGTGTGCAATTTTTTTAGAAAAATCAAACAACTTTATTTTAAGATCATCCATTGGCTAATTAACAAGTTTAGAATTCTCATGAAGTAGTTAAAACTTTGAGTTCTACGGTGGCAGCTAATGAAGTCAGTATTATGTTGCTCATCTTTCTTGTACTTCTCCCACCTTGCATTTTTACCTAGACACATTACTCCAAACCAAACCATTAGACTATCTCAAACCCTTGGCCTAAAATCTAAAATTTTTTGCCTAGAAAATTTAGGTTTTAACTCATAAACAGCTTTTCTGCTCCAACCCTTCTGACCTAAAATTTTAGCCCCAGATTATTAAAGAATGAATTTAGACTAATTTTTTTTCTTAAAGTAACTTTTTTAAAATAAAAAATTATGTAAACTATCCTAATTTAATTTTATGAACATTTTAACCTAAAAATATTTAGATTCTGACAAATACTGAAAAATCACTAACCGACACTATGAAACTCGTTAAACACTACGAAAAAACTAAAATCTTTCATTTGTTTCACATTTTTTCGTAGTGTTTAACGAGTTTCATAGTGTCGGTTAGTGATTTTTCAGTATTTGTCAGAATCTAAATATTTTTAGGTTAAAATGTTCATAAAATTAAATTAGGATAGTTTACATAATTTTTTATTTTAAAAAAGTTACTTTAAGAAAAAAAATTAGTCTAAATTCATTCTTTAATAATCTGGGGCTAAAATTTTAGGTCAGAAGGGTTGGAGCAGAAAAGCTGTTTATGAGTTAAAACCTAAATTTTCTAGGCAAAAAATTTTAGATTTTAGGCCAAGGGTTGGAGATAGTCTAATGGTTTGGTTTGGAGTAATGTGTCTAGGTAAAAATGCAAGGTGGGAGAAGTACAAGAAAGATGAGCAACATAATACTGACTTCATTAGCTGCCACCGTAGAACTCAAAGTTTTAACTACTTCATGAGAATTCTAAACTTGTTAATTAGCCAATGGATGATCTTAAAATAAAGTTGTTTGATTTTTCTAAAAAAATTGCACACGGCCATTTATACACCGTTCACTGTCTCATTCCAATAATTTATGGTTAGTTGAACTTCATTTCAGAGAATTGATTTCTGTACGTAGACATGCACATTGCTCCATCCTCCACCTTTTATATACACGCCTGAGATTGACTGTAGCATACTTGAATTAGGAATACTGGGAATTAAAAGCTCCGCCAAATTTGAAAAAGTCCAAGCTTTTGTTTGAAGGCATGCATGCATCAACCAAAAAGCCACAAGAAGTCGCCTTTTTAAAAAATAAAAAATAAAAATCATGAGCTCTAGCATCGATAAGGCTATCTAACATAAGACTTAAGAGTAAAACTGGATGCAGTGACATTTTAGAATTCATACAGTCAACTCCACTTAATTGGATAAAGCTTGATTGTTGTTTGTTTAACATCAACAAGGTTCACTTTGCTTGGAGAATCTTCATTTTCAAAGCATGGTAAATTTGGTTCACCCTTTCTTCACACAATTACAAATTATCTGCAGTATCTTGTGACCAAAAGGAATTGGTATGCTACACTGATGCTGACTTAGGTGGATGCATTGATGATAGAATGTCTACAAATGGATACATTTTCTTACTGTGTGGTAGTGCTGTTTCATGAAGGAGCAAGAAACAAACTACAAGGGCAGTATCTACTATGGAGTCTGAATATATTGGCTGTTTTGAGGCAATGAAACAGTGTAATTGGATGAAAAACTTAATTTATGAGATAAAGATTGCGAGAAGCATTGAAAGGCCAATCAAGCTTTATTGTGATAATACAGCTGCAGTATTCTTTGCTCAAAATCAACCCATTAAAGACGGCAAGGTACTAGTCTCTAGCAGGAAAATCCAATCGGGTTCTTCAGCCCCAGAAATACTTCAAACCACTATGTCGGAGTTTGGTAAAACAAAAAATTCTAGAGCGAACTATCGTTTGGGTTTCAAACGAGGACAACTATATTAGCCATTAACAGAGATCGTGGAGGCCTTGCCATCTATGGGAAATGACCAAAAATACCCCTTTCTGTCAAGATTTTTGGTTGCTGCGTTCAAGGCGAAGAAAAGAAATCTACGAATACTTTCCAAAAAAGTTTGGACAACTCTTTCATTTTTTGTACTGTCTTATTCTTGCTTTTAATTTCTTCACTTGTCACTTGAAACTAAGGAAGTACGAATTCATTTTTTTTTTCTAAAAAACTTCGTCACTGCAATCTACTTTTCCAGAAACGAAAAAAATTCACAGAGGCATTTTAGCATCCTCTTAGTCACCATCTTCGTGCTTTACGATCAAGATGAAACATAAAGAATGCTTTTAGATTGGGGAAAACGCTTTGCGGGATTGCGAGAGAGAAAATAGAACGAGCGGGGAGAAGAGATGGAGGGTCGGTGAATGGAGAGAGAGATCATAGTCTTCCTTGTTTGTTTGTTTGTTTGTTTGTTTTTTTTTTTTTACTTTTTAAGTTTTTAAATATAAAAACAAAATTGTTTTTTGTTATAATATTTTTAAGGGAAGTGTTGTTGGTACTCTAAAAAACTCATTTTACACTCCTCACAACTGTTTTTTTTTTCCTAATATAAAAAGTTTGGAGTGTAGAATGAGATTTTTGAAATCCTAATAACAATTCCCTATTTTTAATTTGCACTTTAATATTTAATTAGAGTTGTGCGACCCAGTTATGTATCATATCATCATATAACAAAAGTTTTTATAAAATCGTGACAGAATGAACACATTGATTTGCAACAACTATTTTCAAACGTCACATTTATCAAATTTTCAATTTCAAGGAACATCTTAATTGGGTGGGTCAATTTCAGGGATTATTTGTGATAAAAACTAGTATGCAAGTTCTTTTAGGTATGAAACTTGTGGAGAGAACGCGATGCCCTGGAAATAATTTATTCATCTCTGGGTGAATCGTACCCGTCAAAGAAGTTGTGAGATGCATCCAAATTGCTATCTTATGTGTGCAATAGTATGCCACTGAAAGGCCAACAATGTCGGCGGTTGTTTGCATGCTAGTTAATGAAGCAGCGGCCCTTTCACCAAAACAACCATCATGTTATTGCAGAGGAGACCCATCACCCAGTACTGAAGGAGAAAATTCCGCAAATGACGTGTGACACATTCACAATGTCTATCGATCTACTTGATACAACTGGGGTGGTCAGAATTAATGAAGTGGAAATTTCAAACTGCGGTGTATAATTGGGAGTCGCAGGTGAGTTGACTGTTGCATCAATGACTGGAAATTGCGGGTAGGTTCACGTTGCATCAATGACAAAAATAACAACAACAACAACAACAAAGCCTTTTCCCACTAAGTGGGGTCGGCTATATGAATCCTAGAACGCCATTGCGCTCGGTTTTGTGTCATGTCCTCCGTTAGATCCAAGTACTCTAAGCCTTTTCTTAGAGTCTCTTCCAAAGTTTTCCTAGGTCTTCCTCTACCCCTTCGGCCCTGAACCTCTGTCCCGTAGTCACATCTTCGAACCGGAGCGTCAGTCGGCCTTCTTTGCACATGTCCAAATCACCGAAACCGATTTCTCTCATCTTTCCTTCAATTTCGGCTACTCCTACTTTACCTCGGATATCCTCATTCTCAATCTTATCCTTTCTCGTGTGCCCACACATCCCACGAAGCATCCTCATCTCTGCTACACCCATTTTGTGTAAGTGTTGATGTTTCACCGCCCAACATTCTGTGCCATACAACATCGCTGGCCTTATTGCCGTCTTATAAAATTTTCCCTTGAGCTTCAGTGGCCTACGACGGTCACACAACATGCTGGATGCACTCTTACACTTCATCCATCCAGCTCGTATTCTATGGTTGAGATCTCCATCTAATTCTCCGTTCTCTTGTAAGATAGATCCTAGGTAGCGAAAACGGTCGCTTTTTGTGATCTTCGCTAAATTGCTCCGGTCATTAGTGTGGATAAGTATATAAATGGATAGAGATAGGAAAGCAAACACAAGATGTACGTGGTTCACCCAGATTGGCTACGTCCACGGAATAGAAGAGTTCTCATTAATTGTGAAGGGTTTACACAAGTACATAGGTTCAAGCTCTCCTTTAGTGAGTACAAGTGAATGATTTAGTACAAATGACATTAGAGTACAAATGACATTAGGAAATATTGTGGGAGAATGATCTCGTAATCACGAAACTTCTAAGTATCGGAGTGTGGTATCATCTTGACTTGCCTTATCTGTCTCATAGGTAGATGTGGCAGCTTCTCTGGAAGTACTTTTCCTTCATCCAGGGGTGGTATCTTTAACTGGTGGAGATGCACAAGGTAATGTATCAATTTCACTTGAAGCTTACTTGTAGTTTCAGGCTTGGTCAAGCACGATACAAACCATGTAGTAGGAGTCCCCCAAGTCGCCGAGCTAGGGGATTTGCTGAAAGAGGTGACAGACAAGGTAAGCAATCAGAGCTCCGGCTGATTGTTCACCTTCTCCCCATCTTGCAGCAGCATGAAGGATAAAGAGAAGAAAAATGAGAAGAGATGATATGGGATACTTTTGCTTTTGAAGAAGTAACTTTCCACAGGCTTATTCTTGAACTGAGCTGGAGGGTTTTCTGGTTTCCTCCAGAGTATAAGGCCGACTGAAGAATTTGAGGGTCAAAACAAGTCCATCAAATCTAGAGTACGTTCGACCTTGCTGATATGGGATACTTTTGCTTTTGACAGAGTAATGGATGGATCGGCACGTGTGCTGTTACGCTTGTCTCCACATGCTTCCTTGTATCCTTCGCACTTGCCCTATCTGTTCCTCAAGCAGATGCGGTATCTTCCCTGGCAACATAAGATGTTGAAGATGAGTACTCGAGAGCAATGCCAGGTAAGTAATCAGGTAAGGGGTTCCAGGCTGTCAGTTCCTGGCTGGGAGCTTGATTTCAAGTGCTGACTGATTGCTCTCTTTCTCCTTGTCTTGCAGGTAAAAACAAGGCCAAAGGAAAAGACAGGGAAAAAGCATGATATGGGATACTCTTGCTTTTAACCCTGATGATATGAGATATTCTTGCTCTAGTATAGCTTGTTTGCAAAGGTATTATCGGGGGGAAAGAAAGCTGAATATTTCGAAAGGCTTCGTTGGGAGTGCCCTCTCAGATATGAGGAAGGGTTGAGCATTTTTGCAGGTCTGCCTGTCCGTTGGGGATGGAGGTCGACATATATAGGAGTCTCCCTAACAACAAGTAGTAATGCTATTCCTTTACCTTGCTTGGTCATAGCACGGTAGTGGGAGCTGCCAGCTTCACATGTTTTAACTCTGTCAGAGCACTTTGAAAAAGTGGTATGTGGTATCTGGCTCTCGAGATTCGGAGAACGATGCTTCTTCGATTTTTGAGAAAGCAATCATGGTGGGGGTCTGGCTCTCGAGATTCGGGGAGCAGTGTCTCTTCGATTTTTGAGAAAGTAATCATGTTGGGAGTCTGGCTCTCGAGATTCGGAAGACGGTGCCTCTTCGATTTTGGAGTAAGCAATCTTGTTGGGAGTGTTTTCTCGGATGTGAGTAAAGGTTGGGCATGTTTGCTAGTCTACCTTGCCACGAAGCACGGAGGTTGACACACAGGGACTTTCCAATTATCCAGCAGTGGTACTGTTCCTTTACCCTTGTGGGTAATAATATGGTAGCTAGACCTTCAAAATTTATGTGTCTAAACTTTGTTAGTGCTGTTTCTTTGCTATTCTTTTACCTTTCTTGGTCAGAGCGATGTAGTGGGAGCTGCAAGCTTCACGTGCTCAACTTTGGCAGAGACTTTGACAAAGTTATCTGTGGTACCCATGAGCTATTGTTGCGTGTGGGAAGTGGGTGATTGAACAGTAAGATTCATGTGCTTTCTACTTTACCAGAAGTCTTCGACAGAATGCCCATAATTTCCGCAAAGCTAAGTGTGCGTGTGACAGGTGCTGACAAGGCTAGAAAAGAAGGTGCCTCTTCGATTTCTGAGATCGGCCCTCGTGGTCTCTGAGCAGCCCAACTTTTGAGAAAGCGAGCGCCTCTTCGATTGATTCGGAGAACGATGCCTCTTCGATTTTTGAGAAAGCAATCATGCTGGGGGTCTGGCTCTCGAGATTCGGGGAGCAGTGTCTCTTCGATTTTTGAGAAAGTAATCATGTTGGGAGTCTGGCTCTCGAGATTCGGAGGGCGGTGCCTCTTCGATTTTGGAGCAAGCAATCTTGTTGGGAGTGTTTTCTCGAATGTGAGTAAAGGTTGGGCATGTTTGCTAGTCTACCTTGCCACGAAGCACAGAGGTTGACACACAGGGACTTTCCAATTATCCAGCAATGGTACTGTTCCTTTACCCTCTCTTCGATTTTTGAGAAAGTAGTCATGTTGGGAGTCTGGCTCTCGAGATTCGGAGGACGGTGCCTCTTCGATTTTGGAGCAAGCAATCTTATTGGGAGTGTTTTCTCGAATGTGAATAAAGGTTGGGCATGTTTGCTAGTCTACCTTGCCACGAGGCACAGAGGTTGACACACAGGGACTTTCCAATTATCCAACAGTGGTACTGTTCCTTTACCCTTGTGGGTAATAATATGGTAGCTAGACCTTCAAAATTTATGGGTCTAAACTTTGTTAGTGCTGTTTCTTTGCTATTCTTTTACCCTTCTTGGTCAGAGCGATGTAGTGGGAGCTGCAAGCTTCACGTGCTCAACTTTGGCAGAGAACTTTGGCAAAGTTATCTGTGGTACCCATGGCAAACTTACAAGATTACTTAATCAATATATTAATATATTTAGTAAGCAATCAGTAGTGCTTCGCAAACCCTTGTTCTGCAATAATGGATTTTGTGAAAGGTCTGCTGAATGTTTTAGTTCTTCAGCTTCTCCTTCTCCAGCTCTGCTCTTCCTTGGACACCATAAAATTTGATCAACGCATCCGAGAAGGTGATTTCTTGGAGTCCAAGAATAAGACCTTTGTCCTGGGATTCTTTAGGCCCAAAATGTCAAACAACAGCTATGTCGGAATTTGGTACAAGTTCTCGGAAGGCATGGTTGTGTGGGTAGCCAACAGAGATAATCCAATCAATGGCAGCTCAGGAGTTCTTTCAATAGGTTCTGATGGAAACCTAGCGCTGCAAGCCGATACTAGCGAAGGCCTTATTCCTCTGTGGTCAACAAATGTTTCGATATCATCAGCAAGCAACGATAATATTTTTGCGCAAATTCTTGATTCAGGAAACCTTGTTTTGGCTCAACAAGGCAGCCGGCATGTTTTTTGGCAGAGCACTGATCACCCTACAAATATTCTTCTTCCGAATACAAAAATGGGGTTGGACAGAAGAAGTGGCATAAACCGGTTCCTCACGAGTTGGAACTCGGAAAATGATCCTGGGACAGGGAATGTTTCATTGAGAATTGACCCGTATGGATCGCCTCAGTTGATCTTGTACAAGAATGAGGCTAAATTGTGGAGGTCAGGACAGTGGAACGGGATTCAATGGAGTGGGATACCTGACGTGCCGAAGGATGTGTTTAAGATCAATTTTGTAAACAACAAAGATGAAATTACTTCGCAGTGGACTGATCTCGACCCTTCAATTTACTCAGTGTACACAGTAGACTATTCGGGAACACTCAACCTCCGAGCATGGCAGAGGCAGCAGCACCAGTGGGTTGTGCTTTGGTCGTCGCAATCTTATGATCACTGTAACAGCTATGGCAAGTGTGGTAAATTTGGCAATTGCAATCATACTGAAAGTGGATTCAACTGCACATGCTACCCCGGATATGAACCAATATCACCGCAGGATTGGGATTCGAAAGATGGGAGAGGTGGGTGCAAGAGGCAGCAGGGTTCGCGGTCCATGTGCAGGAGTGGCGAGGGGTTTGTGAAGATGAAAAATGTAGAGGTTCCAGACACTTCCTCCATAAAATTGGAGAAGAATTTGAGCTTGGAAGCGTGCGAGGAGGAGTGCTTGAAGAACTGCACGTGCTTGGCGTACGCGATTGAAGATGTGACGAATGGAGGGACTGGATGCATGACATGGTATAGAGATTTGATGGATACTAAGCAGTTCACAGTAGGCGGGCAAGATTTGTACGTTCGTGCAGATGCAGTAGTTTTAGGTACCTTATTTTCTAAGAAATTGCCTCAACTACATGCTTCAACTTCATACCATTCATGCCACTGTTGCATAAATTTTTCTTTTTTTTTTTTAATTTCAGCTCAGTATAAAAACAAGTCAGTAGGAGGGTATTTTTCTGGGAAAAGGCGACTGGCTATTATATTGGTAGTGTCAATTTCTGTCGCCTCAATGCTCATCCTCGCAGTTCTATGTTGGTTCAGGAAAAGGAGCGTGAAAGGTATACGAAAAGTTTCCTCTTCTTTCGTCTTAAATTTGTTTTGCAGCTTTATTTCGGCTCAAGTTTCATTTTCTTTCATCTTGGAAATTATAGCCTGAAATTTCAATGGAACTGAAACAGGGAGAGGAGGACAACCCAAATTTCTGAATGATCCCACTACTTCTGGTGTACGAAACTATGAAGATTCGCCAATAAAATATGAGGTTGATGAACACAGAGGAGAAACAGATTTACCTTTTTTCGATTTAACCACCGTGGTTGCAGCCACAGAAAACTTCTCTTCTGCTAACATGCTTGGACATGGAGGCTTCGGCACGGTATATAAGGTAATATCCCTGGAACATTTTGAGTATCTCAGCATTGTGTGGCTTCGGCATCTGTGTTATTAAGATTTTCGAGTCTGGACCATGATTTCAGGGATGTCTAGCTGAAGGACAGGAAATAGCTGTTAAAAGATTATCGAGAAATTCAGGACAAGGCATAGACGAATTCAAGAACGAAGTAATGCTTATTGCAAAGCTTCAGCATAGAAATCTTGTGAGGCTTTTGGGTTGCTGCATACATAAAGAAGAGAGGATGCTAATCTACGAATACATGCCGAATCGCAGCTTGGACTTATGCCTTTTCGGTATGCAATCTATGAATACATGCTGAAATTAAGAAATCCTAAACTTGTAGCTAATAGAAGCTTTTATGTGTTGTGTTCAGATAAAAACAGAAAGTCGTTGTTAGATTGGAGAAAAAGATTTCAAATTATCATTGGGATTGCTCGAGGCGTCCTATATCTTCATCAAGATTCGAGACTAAAAATAATCCACAGGGATTTGAAAGCGAGCAATGTTTTACTGGATGGTTCATTGAACCCAAAAATATCAGATTTTGGCATAGCAAGGATGTTCGGGGATGATCAAATTGAAGCAAACACGAATAAAATTGTTGGCACCTAGTAATTGTCTTCTCTCCCTCGAAAAAAAAAATTCCAGTAGAACCGATTTTTTTTTTTTACTGATATTGTGTTATTGCATGCAGCGGTTATATGTCACCAGAGTATGCTATGGATGGGTTATATTCCACAAAATCTGATGTGTTTAGCTTTGGAGTCTTGGCACTAGAGATCATTAGTGGAAGGAAGAACAGCTTCCAATTTGAAAACTCACCTCTGAATTTGGTTGGAATAGTAAGTAAACAAATAATTTTTTAGACGGTGAATCTAACTATCGAGTAGTCCAATTATCTAAAGATTGTGCTCAAAATTGTTTCAGATATGGGACTTGTGGACAGAAGGAAAAGTCTTGGACATAATTGATTCATCACTGAACCAGTCGTATTCGATTTCTGAAGTTATGAGATACATTCAGATTGGGCTTTTGTGCGTCCAAGAATACCCAACAGATCGGCCAACCATGCTAGATGTTTTGTTCATGTTGGGGAATGAAACGACTCTTCCACATCCGAAAAAGGCAGCGTTTAGCATGAAAAACAGTGGTCCAGATTCTTCAACGTCTAAAGGAGCTTCTTCTGTAAATGATGTAACAGTAACAATTATTGAAGCTCGTTGAGTTTGCACTTTTCTGGCTCTTATAGAGATTTTGCATTACTTCTCAAGTATTTGTACTCAAATCGAAATTCCTTGTGGAGAGAAAAGGCAATGCCTTTGAAATTGTCGATTCATCTCTGGGCGAATCGTACCCTGTCAACAAAGTTGTGAGATGCATCTAAATTGCCCTCTTATGTGTGCAAGAGTATGTTGGATATTAGACTTTAATCCAACGGCTAATAGGTCACTACAGTTAATAAGGATTGTTATGGAATGTAAGTAGGATTAGGGTTTAGTTATAAGCTATAACTTGCGCTCCTTGAAAAGATAATATTCTGGTTATTCTTGGAGAATAAGAGCTCCTGATATTATCCTTTTTTGTTTCAGATTTGGTAGATTATTTCCTCGTACAAAAAGGAATCCTACTGACATCATTATGGGAGGATGAATTAGGTTGTTGTTGTTTTTTTTGAACAAACGCTATTATCTACACTAAGATGGTGGGGAGTAGGATAAGCCTCACAATGGGGTTCAAATTCGCCTTTGGCACGAATCGAACCTAAACCTCTCACTTACCAGTGAAGAATAATATCATTAGACTGCAGTACTAAGTGGCAGGAGGATGCATTAGGATTGAGTTAGTATAAATACTAAACATAAGTCCCTGCACATACCACTAAATCACAACCCAAAAGAATTCCCCATAGGTGAGTGTGCAGAAGTCCTTGCTTGTGTTCTTAGTGTGCACGTGTGCTTGCTACAATTTGTGGCTTTCTGTGCTGTTGAGAATGGTTTCTCAAGGTTAGTGTTTCCATGGTGTTCTGATTCACATGAACATATTAGGTTTGAGTATGCCACTGAGCGGCTAACAATGTCGGCGGTTGTTTTCATGCTAGGTAATGAAGCAGCAGCTCCTTCACCAAAACAACCAGCATTTTTATTGGAGTTAAATATAACGGTGGAGACCCTTTACCACAGTATTGAAGGAGAAAATTCTGTAAGTGATGTGACATGTACTAGCGTAGAACCTCGCTAAAACTCCTAAGATATTCCGAAATGTTGCATGTTAAGCAACTATTGGCAGCTTGTAAAATGTTATTAACCACAAAAATTTTGCTTCAAATAAGTAGTTACCAATTTTCTTTCTAATGCATTGACATGTGGGGCATGTCAGAATTATTGGTCTCGATTGAAACGTAATTGAAGAGAAATTATACTAGTCTAGTTAGCTAATTCTATAAATTATGTGACAGGTACTATGGTGGGGGCTTAGCTAACAGAAAATTTGGCACAAAATCGAGCACAGTGACGTTTTATAATTCATACAATCGATTTCACTTAATGAGATAAGACTTTATTGTTGTTGTTGTTTATACTATAGTGGATGCTAGCTAACAGCCTTGGATTTGAAATGTAAATCCGTCCACCACATATGACACATTCACATTTATTAGAGTTTAAGAATGGAGAAGTTATCATACTAGTGGAGACCCATCAACCAATAATGAAGGAGCTTACTCTATAAATGACATAACCCATACAGAAGTAGAAGGTCGCTAAGGAGAGAACCAGACGTATACTCGGAAAGACCATCATTGAAACGAGAGTATGGTCATGTGATGAGTGAGATAATAATTTGCCTTTTAACTAGGGATCTAAGTTCTATATCTAGAACACTTATCATCTGTCTTGTTGTAAATACATGCTATAAATTGTGTGCCTTATAACTAGGGATCTAAGTTCTATATTTGCAATACTCATCATTTGTCTTGTTGTAAATGCAAAGATATAAATTATTTGCAACACTCGTCATCTATCACGCCCCGATCCGGACATGCATCCAGAATCGACACGTGACGTTACCAAATACCCGTATCTCTAACATGCCTCGCCTCCTAGACATGGGCAAAGCACAGCTCGAGATCCAACTGCGTAATAATTTTTCGTACACTTTATGGATGTATCTAACTTCGTTGTTAGACTGCCTACGTACCCTAAGCAGGGATCAAGCCATTCGTAGTTCGTCCTTCACTACACTCGAACAATCATCACATAAATCACTATGTCTCAACATAATACCACACAACCGGCAGGCAACATCACGAGGAACATTTGACGAAGTGCAACATAAATCTCTAGCCATATTGGTCAATGAGTCTAATCATAATGACAATGTTGGGTTTTACGGCTCAAAATTAGGATGATGCAAAAAATTATGTTTGTGTTACCTATTTGGTTTTGGTGTCCTATATTTGGGTTTGGATTTTGACTTCTTAGTTGGTTTCCTTGGTGGAGAGATTTTGTTAATTACCTATTTGATTAGGATTTGTATTTACTTCCTATTAGGATTCTTATTGTAACCTAAGTCCTATGCACTATAAATAGGACATTCGGGTTAGTGTGTTTTGTGTGGCTCATTCGTGTGGCAGTTCAAAACTGTTTGAGTGTAGAATCGGGCTGGAATTTTTTAAGCTCACTCTAGCTCGTCTTTCTTAAAAATCAAGTCAAGCTTAGCTCGCGAGCTCAAAAATAATTAAACAAGTCAAATTTGAGAACAATAGTGTTCGGTTCCGCTAGACTAATTTGCAGTCCTACATTTACTTATTTGTTGGGATTTGCTCGTTACTTCTTTTCTATAAAATTGTTTCTTGCAAGAGAAAAGCGTATAATGTTGACCAATCAATAGAATCATATGATTTTTCAAAATAAATAAGGCTCGTTTACAAGTTCTTTTAAAGTGTTTTTGGCGAAATTATTTTTGAATTCTAAAAGTGCTTCAAGTATATTCTGTAAGAAGCATCAGTTATGCGACTGATGCTTTTTGCAGGAAACATTTTAAGTGCTTATCTGAGATTCACTTGCATTTTGATTAAGGATTGGTTCCAAAACATTCTTATAAAAAATATTTTCAATTATTTTAAAATACTTCTAAATGAGCAATAAAAACACTAAAAATGAAAACAAAACTATGTAATAAGATGAGCATTTCGGTTAACACGTACACCAAATATTGTATTCAAAGGGTGGCATTGTTCTAGTTCCACATAATTTACTTGTCCACTTTGGTAACGTGAAGGAGAGGTATACCATGAATTTAAACTTTGACAAAAGAAAGCAAAAGAGTTAAATAAATTATTATAACACGAAGGAGGTTGAGAATTGTTTTTATCTACATGAGCTACTGAATACTGAAGTAAAATACCATGAACTAACTAAAATTGACCGTCACCAAGTTGGTTTGGTGACATTTTTCTCATTAATTTGGGAAGATGGTACTAAATTCATATCTTCTATCTCGTTGATCAAAAGAGAAAAGTTATGAGGCACTTTTGTAAGAACTTTTAAAATTACTGAAAAATGGTTTTTATAAAAATATTTTTGGAACCAATATTTGTAAAAATGCAAATAAATTCTGAAATAGTACTTAAAGTGTCTCCTATAAGAATTACTAGTTATGTGGTGCTTCTGTAGGAAACACTTCAAGTGCTTTTCAACCCGTAATTTTTTTCTAAAAATGTTTTTTGTCATTTTAAAATGTATTTCCAAACGAGCTCATAGTTGATTATAACATAAATATAAATATATTCTTAAATTAATGTATGATCATTATCTTCTATTCATATAAAACACACATAGAGTAAGGTAGCTAGCCACGATATACACAGTTGAATGATCCATTTCCAGTGGGACCATTCTTAGTTCCATGGGTCGATTTTAGTCGTTTCTCTTTGATGTATATTTAAATATACAATCAAGCTATTTAGACACACAAATTTAATTTACTTAGTGAAATACTCTTTAATATATGACGGTTTCTTCATATTAGAACTCACATATAACGTGTCAGTTTTCTGCATCCAAATAGTAATATGTATTAAAACATATTTTCCAGCCCCGACATAAGGTCCTATCCAATAGTAATGTTTAAACTAAAGATGAACAATTCCTCTTTAACAATAAACAGATAAAGTTTTTTTTTTCTTTTTTTAAACGATAAATCGATAAATTGAACAATCTGTCCTTATTGCCATCTATGAAATCTTGATCAAAATTAGGCTTTTATCTTATGTGTCTTTTATACAAGTCACATCATCCACCGTTTTTGTGCGTTAAAATATTCAAAGGCTGAGTGTCGTCACGAGATTTAATTATGCATGCACATCATTTTCCTCATGAAGTTTTTTTTTTTTTTAACAAGAAATGATAGCAATTTTCTATTAGTGAACAGTAGCAATTACTAGGTTACCCCATGGAAACAATTTCTAGTGACTAAATACATGATCTGGATGTAATTCGCACAAACGAGCAATAAAAATAATCCTTCATTGGCTACCACAAGCGTGCGCACACTAATACAAGCATTCTCAGTACAAATCTGCCACAAAGATGACAAGCATAACAGACTTATACCAACTCACCCGTAAAGTCACGGCCCTACAAACGAGACCACATCAATTATCGCTAACAAACAAAGCCAAATCAAAACTACCGATCACGCGCTGGTCCACATTAGTCACTAGGCCTCATCTTTCTCTAGGCCACATCAAAGATTCAAAACCACCCCTAATGAAGTTTATAAACTTATCAATTAAATGTCTTTATTAAATCTTTTGACAACAAAAAAGAAAGTATCATAATTAAGAAATTGATTTAATAACGGTGAGAGGCAGACCTTGCGTAGTTGCATTATAAATATGGAAGAAAACATTCGACGATAATCCTAACGACTAAAAAATTAAGCACGGATTGCGTCTCATTCAACCTAGAAAATAATAAACTATGCTCTTTTGTCAACCGTGACGATATAACCAAGTTATTAATCACGCTTGAATCAGAGTGTACACATTTCATGATGCTTGTGTTGATATCGTTTGTGTTTTCAAAACAAATTTGGACGGAGAACTTAAGGTCCATCGAATCACGTTTACTTGGAATGATTTGATCAAAGTTTAGCAGAGTTTGAGATTTTTTAACTACGTGATAAGTTAGTCTTACAATGTTTCACCTCTAATTAGTATAAAATTTCTCAAATCGACTCGCACATTATATGAAGATGAAAGTGATATATTCATATACTTATTTTTACTTCTCACACATATTTGTTAATTTTTTGTCATTAATCTTCTTTAATTCATTCAATTCAAAGCTAAAAATTAAAAAAAATATATACGAGAAATAAAAAAGAGCTATCATATTTATATTACTAGGTCGAGGATCATTGTGTCCCAAAATCCTTCCCCAACTTGGTTAGAAGACTTGTCAAACTTAATGTGAGATTTGTGCTTTCAAAAAATTTCAATGTGACTTCAATTTGTGATCGGAAGAAAGTTTTTTTTAAGTTTTTTTTAAGTGTCACTTCAATTACATAATAACATACGAGGTACAATTAATGTTCTGAATACATTAAAAAATCTATCGCGTCTTCAATTATAATGTGAAAATGACGTGGATAATTGGTTACGTGATAATAGAGGGAGGAAACACGTGTATTCCAAGGTGGCAAATGTTTACGGCTGGCAATGTTGACTCTAATAGGGGCTTTTAAGTAAATTCAAAATCAAAGTAATGGTAACTGTTGATGTTTTTCCGTGACAGTGATTAAAAGCAGACAACCGTTAGAAACGAAAGGAAAAATCAAAGTTACGAAAACACCCCTCTGTAGTATTGGCCAAAGACGGGACCTTTTTGTGTCGTTAGGTTGAAAAGACGAGTGAATGATGACTTTCTTTCTCCAATAAATAGAGATGCTGACTGGATAGATAATTTCAGTGACCAAGCAATTAACTTGGATAGAGTTTGCACAAAAACACAAGAAGAGTAAAATCCTTAATCCAAATATGTCACAAAATACCATAGACGCAACAAATCCGAATCAGCGTTTAGGGGATTTCCAATGAGAAAATACAAGTTTTGAGATGGAAAAAATCATATTTACATTTCTCATAGATGTAAATGAAGCTATACTCCAATGGGAATGTTAAAAATTTGAGATCCTATTTAATTTTTTTCTCTTTGATTAGTGGGACTCATGTAAAAAAAAATATACTAAATTTAGGTTTTTGTTTACATCTTTCGACGAATATGGATAATTCATATTTCGCCATTGGATAATTTTTTAGCAAAGAAAAGATATACAATGTCAATTTCAAGGTATTTTGAGAGACGCCCTTAAGAACAAAAACTTACTTACCATTATAATTGTTGAGTAATTTAAAATAAGCACCTACTGTTATGCGATTTATATTCCAATTATGCAAATAATTATTCAACGTTATGCGTTTTAAAATCGAATTATATAAAAAAACGCGATTAATTTGAAATACAGTAGTTATAAACTTATGGCATTCCAAAATTTGAATAATCCAACAGGTGTATTACAATTGTGCGTTTCTTTTTTGGCATGAAAATGTGTACTAATGTGTTGTGAGTGTAGGATTTGGTGGTGAAAGTCTCTCTCTCTCTCTCTCTCTCTCTCTCCCTCTCTCCCTCTAGCTCGAAGTCTCGAAGTCTCGAAGTCTCTGTCAAAGACACACTCCACCAGTAGCACGCTAAAACCTTGTAAACCCTTTTTCTTCCATTTCATTTCTTTACCGAGTGACGCGAGCGAGCGAGCGAGTTGAGAAATGGCGACTCAGTTCCCGGACGATTTCAAGTGCCCGATTTCCCTCGAAATAATGTCCGACCCTGTTATACTCTCCTCGGGTCACACCTTTGATCGGGCCTCCATCCAACGCTGGCTCGACGCCGGTCACCGCACCTGCCCAATTACCAAACTGCCCCTCCCCGACCACCCTTCCCTCATCCCCAACCACGCCCTCCGCAGCCTGATTTCCACTTATACCCTTCTCTCCCCTGCCAAATTACAACACCAGTACCACCACCACCACCAATACCATCACCACCGCCAGCAGCGCCACTCCCAGCCCCAAAACCCAATATCGACGCTTACCTCTCCAGCTTCCACCCTCGAGTCCAAGCTCGAATCGCTTGACCAGCTCACTCGCCTCTCCAAGCGCGACGCCGACTTTCGCGCCAAGCTCACTGAGTCCGGCGCCGTCTCCACCGTCCTCAAGTGCGTCGACTCGGAGGAGCCCCGCCTCCAAGAAAAGGCGCTGACTTTGCTGCTCAATGTCAGCTTGGACGACGATAACAAAGTGGGTCTTGTCGCCGAGGGAGCAATCGCTCGAATCGTGGAGGTACTCCAAGGTGGGTCCCCCAACAGCCGTGCCGTGGCAGCGACGATGTTGACGAGCTTGGCAGTGGTGGAGGTCAACAAGGCCACAATCGGGGCATACCCGTGTGCAATTCGGGCTCTAGTTTCGCTTCTCAGGGACGGCAAAAGTCGAGAGCAGAAAGAGGCGGCCACGGCGCTTTACACCATCTGTTTGTTCCCGGATAACCGGCGGCGGGCTGTGGAATGTGGGGTGGTGTCGATTTTGATCCGAATTGCTGAATCGGGCCTCGAACGGGCGGTTGAAGTTCTGGGTCTTTTGGCAAAGTGCAAGGAAGGTAGAGAAGAGATGGAGAGGTTTAATGGTTGTGTGGGGATTTTAGTGAGGGTTTTAGAAAATGGGAGCTCCAGGGGAGTTCAGTATGCCTTGCTTACTTTGAATTTGCTTTGTTCTTATAGCGAACGAATGCGTGTGGAAGCAAAAAATGAAGGGGCTTTGGCAATTTGTGTAGGTTTGGTTGAAGATGATAATGAAAGGATTGGAAAAAATGCTTCTAATTTGGTTCAGATTCTCAGTGGGAACCAATCCATGAGGTGAATTGTGAATGGAAGTCCAAGAAATGGTCGATTTTGCGGGTTAGAATGATCAGCGTCAGGGGAGGTGAGTTGCGTTTTTGGTTTATTGTTTCTCCTTCTGTTGCGATAGTATTATGTACAAAAGAAAAAGGATTTAGATTTTTGTTGGGACATCGTTCTTCGTTTCTTGTACATTCTGAATAAGAAAATGTACACAGATGAGATGGATTTCTGTTATTGAAGTTTGGATTATGAAAGTTTTACATTGGTAATCTGAATTGTAAGTTGCCTCAGCTTATTGAATTTTATTGGCTTCCAAGAAATGGATTCCTCTGTCCTATCTTAGATACTTCCGTGCCAGCTCGTAGTTTCCGAATACTGTCTACTTATGCATCTTTTGTGCTATGAACTTATAGCTCGAGATTCAATTTATAGTATGAAATCGTATCCAAATGATTAGATTCAACGGTGATTCTCGGATGCGAACACTAGTGTTTAAACTAGTAAACCAGTCAATCAACAGTTACGGAAGTGTTCGTATGGGATATGAATGATGAATCTCTACTGTTGGATTTTCCATAAATCAATATATGATTAGGATTGTAGAAAGTTAAGGAAAGTGCGGTCAGTGACATATTTTTAGTAATGACGAGATCAAGAAGGTTGCAAAGGGAAAGTATTTTACAAGTTTTTTCCATGCTACCTTCTTTGGGTATGTATTGGTGGTAGTTGTGGTGATCAGAAACATTTATGTTTCTCATATGTCTTTATGTAAGAATGCTTTCATATTTCCGATCAAAGGCGCTTCTGATTGTTCTGGTGCCTTTACTCTGGGGAGCATAAATGGCCGAGAAGTTGTTTCTCTTAAGATGCTTCTTACCTAAGCTCAGTTTCGTTTGTGGAGTAACTATTGATACACAGACTCGGGTCTTTGTATGCTTTACGTCACATGATCCTTAATTTCTTATAGGTGTTTATTGGATTCTCCTTTCCTAGTTATTTTGTTCGACAAACTTTTAATATCGTCAGTTTTTTATTTGGGATTCCTATGCTTATATGGGTAGTCTGTGTCCCAAGGCAGCTCAGCTATGTATCCTAAACCACTGCTTTCATAGTTATTCTGAAGAATACCACTAGTTGACTTTAATTTTGGTGTGTACATGACGTAATTTAAAAGCTACCGCATTTTGCTGCAGTTTCTTCTAAAATCGAGGGTATTTCTTGTTAGAAATTTTGTATTTGGTCCATTTATTGTAATCTAACTGTAGTTTTCTTAATTATTATCCTTTAGGCTTCGTTTGATAGGGAGGATTTTCAGGCATAGGCAATGATCTTTCTGTGTTGGCCTCTCGTGCATGTTTCTGATGGCTGCGCTACTATGGCAGTCTGCTCAAGTAATTCATATCTTTCATGTGAGTCGCTAGCAAGTTAATAAATGTCATTACGTGAACTGTGTTCAGTATTTTAGGGTGTGTTACGAAGGCTCCTTGCATATCTGTCTTCAGCATGAGGTCAGGAATGCTGAAATGGATACATTCCACTGTATTTTGTTCTTGTGCAATACTGTCTGTGGATGAGGAGATGAGGTAACTGAGTTTCCGGCGTTGCTTATGATGTTGGTTTATCTGATACAAGGTGGCATCCCTCGGCCCCTGTTTGGTCGGCACCCAGAGGGGCATTCCCTTTCGGGACCTAAACCTGGTCGGTTGTTTAAAGTTTCATTCTTCTATTTTTTTCGTATTCCTTTCCTGATAAATGTTCTTCTTCTTCTTCTTCTTCTTCTGGCTTTTGAAGCAGCATATATAAAAATAGGAGCTTGTGAAATACTTGAATTCATGGACAGCCGCCTCTATCTCCTTCGCAAAGTCGACCTTGTTTTATATTTGTCCAGGGGCCCTCAATATTTGACGAATGATTTTTTTTTCCTTTTTCTCTAAAGGGATCAGCTGGTGGTTTTGCCACGGCAGTCCACCATTTCGCGGGCTAAAAAGACTCATAGACATTTCAGTCTTCTCTTAACTATCACCGTATGATTCACTAATGTTAAGAATCGATAAGTATGTAATTCGTCCTCAACCACTGAGTCACCCATGACAGTTCTATCTTTGGTGGGGGCAGTCGCTATTGCCGGCCTTCCACTTATCCAAATAAATGTATGTAATGTATGGATTGTGGAATTTGTACAATTACCTCTATGTAGGGCTTGTAATTTAGAAGACCACACATGGTGCAAAATTTAGTATGAAGTTGACATTGTACGAAATTGGTACGAGACGACATTACGCGAAATTAATACATGAAATTGATGAGAGATGTTTGTTCGTGTTGGAGATTTACATATAATGCCTTCTTGTGTTCTTGTTTTGTTTTTGCTTATTTAGTAAAGTGCCATTTATGTGGATTTGAACTTGTGAGCATACATTACGAGGAAAATCTCAAATTTGGGTACAAGTAGAGGTGTATTTTTCCGTTAATATCTTTTTGTTCATGTCATGTGACGAAAAGAGTTACTGAGGAGGAGACATACCAGGTTACATCACCGTAGAATGTTGCGGTTCTGATGGCATTGTTCTTTTTTTGATGGCTCTTGTTGGGTCAATTCTGAAACACGCGAATAATTTGACCGATGACAGTTTTGGTGGCTGATCAAACGATTCAAAGTGAAGGATTGCATCATTCCAATAGTTTGAACACTCGGATCATATCAGTCGTTTGACTGTGGCAAAATAGGAAACTCTCTGATTTTGGTCCCAACTAACCCCCATTACGTTGACAAAAAAAACTAACCCACATTACCGAATTATCTCCTGTGGTCTTCACTTGTGAACAGTGGCCCCAAGCTTCAAACAAACACCAACAAAAGCCAAAACCAAAGCCATAATTATGGGGTAGTAGATTCAGGTGGCATTTCTGCATTAGAAAGTTGAAATGGAGTTTTTAAATTCAAAAGTACTAAATGAGTCATTGTCTATCTCTAGTTTTCTCTTCAAGAAGAAGAAAACTTTTGGTAAGACAGCATGATCAGATTGTACTACATGAAGTTGGATAGTGCCCAAATACGATAGGGTCTAGTATCCGACCATCCAGCTGATCATATTGTCTTATCTAAAGTTCTTTATACTCTAACAAGCAATGCTCTTCTCTTCTCTTGGATATTATATTATATGATGAAAGGGCAATGTCATTTTGGTTTGGAGTTCAAATTAGGGTGGTGCTATCCACAACCCTACTTTTACCTCTCACACACCCTTTGTAAATTTTTACTGTTTTGATTATCTTTAATTCATTCGATTAGACAACTGAAAATTGAGAGGCATGTGTACACTCAAATTAAGAATAATGCGTAAACTGTATGAAATCGATGAGGGCATGGAAGGAATCATCAATCATGGAAGATTGGAAATAAGAAGAGAAGCACGCTTAAAGACAAGAGCCATCGATGATGCCCTCTGTTTCTTCAGATGGTTCCCTCTCCATATTATATGCATTCTCTAGAGAGAGAGAGAGAGAGAGAGAGAGAGAACTTAACAGCAAAGACACTCACTCATCATTTAACCTTTGCCACATTTTTCATGCCAAAATCATTTCGTTTTAAAAAGGATTATAGTTAATTAATTAAGACGTAAGATGATAAAACATTTTTCCTGTCAAAATTTGCTTTTAGGGCATTCAAACACTCCACCGTCATGATATCTGGTTTGACCACTTGAAACAAGCATATCGTGGAAGATTTTTCAGTGTGATTAAAATACACGGTAGTACATCACGTGTTACCCAACAAATGATTCTAGTCATAATGAAAAATTTCTCCATATCGTGAACCCTCATGAAAAGGAGAAACTTGCGAAGTCTTATGTTCTCGAACGACCAGACTAAGTGGATTACCCAACCAACTTATAAAAGAAGGTTACTATAGGGCGGTGATTTTATTTAAGGTTAAAGAGACACTCCATCTAATCTAAAGCGTTGGATGAAAGAATTTTTCCTGCACGTGAGTGTATACTCCTTTGTTTTATTAGACTGAAAGATCTTGTGACAACTAAAGACCCATTTAGTAATTTTCTTTTCCATTTTTTTTCATTTTTATTTTCTTCTGCCTAACAAAAGCTTTTTGAAAACTTTATATAGAACAGAGGAATCAATGTTAGTGAGTGTTTGTAAATGCTTTTAATTACTAAAAGCGCTTTTAGTTAAAATATTTTTAAATTCTAAAAGTACTTCAATTATTTTTTCTTGATTCACTTGTATTTTTATTGAAAGTCTGTTTGAAAATATTTGCATAAAGTTATAATCACAATACGTCATAACGAAGCCTCCAAACTCTTCTCCTGCAGACCTCCACCATACATTGCGTCATCAATGAGCAAAGCAGAAAGTTAAACAATATATAATATATACACATATATATATATATATATATATATTTCTAAAGTACACGCAATTTGTTCGATAATGTTCCAAATTATTTGGATAACAACAAAGGAACGAGGAGAGTATTAATTTAGACCAAGATGGTTGGGCGGCTCAGACATTTTGTAACCTTTGAATCTGGGCAGCTTCCTCTTCTTCTGGGCTGCTTCTTCTTCCAATTTACAAAAAGTATTGGTCGCACATTTCGGGAAATATCCATTTTTTTATTTAGAAATTGAATTAGTTAATTATTTGAAATATATTTTTCTTCTTTTTTTTTATATTTATTTTATATTTTACGAGCTTCTGGAGGCATCGACAAAGTCAAATATCCCTAATGGTGTACCACATTATAGTCAAATATATTCATATATATTGTATTTTTATCGTAGGCACCTGACTTTTCTGCAAATTATGTTTAAGCACATTGCACTCTATCTTTAAAATAATAACAATAATAATACACCACTATATTATTTTTAATTTAAGGGTGGAGCTATTCACCTACCTTTTTTGATCTTTCACGCATCTCAATTTTTTGTAGTCGAATCAAATGAATTAAAGATGATCAAAAGAGATAAAATAACAAAGGATGTGTGGAAAGTTAAAAAAAATGTGTGTTAGATAGCAAATTAACAGCACCCTAAATTAATATTCAACCTTACTTATTTATTACACACAATAATCAACTATGGGATGGATTTGTGCTAGAATACTTGATATTGTCAAAGTCAAGCCATGTGTTTTGATCAATACGTTTTCAATCTATAAAAAAAATTATTTTGAAAATGAAAATTTTGAGTGAAATTTATTGATTTTCTATTATGAATGACATACGACTTACGTTATGAGGATTATGTTTCCAGTATTAAGTATCTATTTATACTATAGTCGGAACACGAAATGCACCATAAGAAGAAAAAAAATTGAAGAAAAAAAAATCAAGCATGTGATAGAATAAGGTAGGGAATTGATTTTCGTTACACTTTTTTTTCTCTCCCATGCTCATTTTCGTATATTTCTTGCCTTTAGAGTGAGCAAATTAAAAAAGAATCAAGCGACAAAAATAAAATATATATGAATATAAGGAGAAAAAATATATACAAAAATCATTTCCGAGGTGTATATTGGAGAATACTAAGAATATTATGGGGTAGATAAGTATTAAGTATGACATCAACAATACCACATACATTACGTATCAAGAAACACGGATCCACTAATTGATAGAGTAAGCTCTTCATTAACAAAGTCAAATAAATTTCATTTAAAATAAAATAAGGATTTTACTAAATACAAAATAAAATTAAGGATTAATCCAAGTCTTTGGACACACAAAGCTTAGGCTTAGGATGCGTTATAAATAGGGGTCCCCCCCAATGGTTGGTGCACTCCTGTCAAAGCTTCATTCACTCACAAACACCAGCGCACGCACAAAAAAGAAACTCTTCCATCAATGGCCACCAAAATCTACATTGTGTAAGTTTCTCTCTCGTCTCGTCTCTCTCTCCCTCTCTCTCTGTCTCTCTGCATGTTGGTGCTGAGTGATTCATTAACATGTTTTAGTGCCAAGAGTGGAAGATACATGGTGTTTCTGGTTGCTACCATTTTATGCTCTCTGAGTTTTTTTCATTGACTTGTATATGAATAAAGATGAAACCTTTTCTGGGTTAATCAGTGTTTTTATTTCCTCCCATATTGTGATTTCTGGGTTTTGCTTATTTCATTATATTAAGTAAATATGTATGATTTTTTATGAATAAAGGTGAAATCTCTTTTTCTGTGTTGATCAAGTTTGCTTCTTGGGAGGTGATGGATTGAGTTGTTGTGAGATAAGTAATTAAAAAGATTGGCATTTTGATTGAGATGGTTGGTGGGGAATTTGCATTGGTATTTTGTGTTGACTTGTTTTTGGGATGAACATATATTGAAACATTTATTTGTAAATGATCACTCCTTAACATCTGCTAAGGTTAATCAATTTGGTGTTAATTACTTTACTTTGGGAGTGCTAATTTGTTTCCTTAATCTTCCTTAGGAAAAGAAAATACAACTTTCTGGGAGAATTTCCTCTTGTTTAATCAAAGTCAAACTTAAAGAATCCGGGGAGAAAGTATTGCAATTTTTGTATCGTCCCATCGATTTCAGTTTATCATCCAGTTCTAAAAAGATTAGGGGAAATTTATCTGCTCTCAAAATAAGTGAGGTTGCGGCTAAGGGCCTTAAGTGTCTAGCTTGTATTCTTCTAGGTATTTTTAATGTTCTAAATTTCCAATTATTTGTGTTCTTGCTCCTGGTCTTGAGTGGGGTGAGGGTAGTGGGAGACAGAGGCCTGTTTTTCTTCAATTTTCATGATCGATGCATGAAAGTGAACTTTACGCTACCGTGTGTATCGGTCAATAACTAGAAAAGGAGGGATTAGTAATTGGAATAGATTAAAAGACTTGAGGTTTAAAGGATATTGTGCTGATGTCCAGTAACAACCGCAAAGTGATTGTGATATCTGACCTACCTTTTGAAATCATAAACCGAGAGAGAGAGAGAGAGAGAGAGAGAGAGAGAGAGAGAGAGTGAGAGATGCACGGCCTCTGCTTTCCTACTTTCCATGGTCCCAGCATGCATCATTTTATGCATCTTTCTTTCTGTTCATATTGATATGCATGTTAGTTCCTTTCAACATATACATTTGCTTCTGAACTGTTTTACATTTCTTCTATTTTACACTCTTGTGAAATGATCAAACACTTAATCATACAGGTGAAGTTTATGGCTCTTTGAAGGTAGTGTAATCATGTTTTGTCATTGGCAAGCTTGGTTCAGAGCTTCGTCTCCCATTGGTCATTGTCCTACCATATTCTTTTGGCCAGTTGAATAAAAACATTTTTCGTTGTAGTACTACAGAACTTTCATTTTTACACCACATTTATTCGATTATATCATGTAATGAAAGAATGCGCAAGCAACTTCAAGGGCAAAATCATGTTTTGTTTTTGTTTTCGAAGAAGATTGTTACATTTTAGCACCAAATGTTAACTGCTATTACAAATTTGAGTTAATTTTAAAATATTGTTATGCATTTTACAGGTACTATTCTACGTACGGACACGTTGCCAAGTTGGCACAAGAGATACTGAAAGGAGCTCAATCTGTCGAAGGAGTAGAGGCCAAACTATGGCAGGTACGAAATTGTCACTCTCTTTCATCGAATCAACATGCTAAATTATCACAGCTACAGAAAACATTTGTTAGCCAGAGTACTATTTTGGCTACATTAATTTTGTTCTTAGCAAGTTATCTCAGGAAATGGTTTGTTTTTTTCTTTCTTTTTTTACCCCTTTGAGAAACATAAACGTTCCTTTCACATTTTGGCAACGACCAATTGTAGACTTGTAGTTTATCTCAAAGCGGCACCTTCTTTCAAAATGTCTAGTTTGATCTTTGATGTATAGAAACTAAGGTTCTAGAATACATAGATGTCCAGAATCGCTAGCTTACTTAAACCTCACATTTTGGTTTGCGCAGTTTAGATGTCGGAGAATCACGTAGTTTTGGATAAAAAATAAGCTGACTCGAGTTTGTACTGTTCATGATGATTTGGGGATTTGTCTTTTAAAGGGATATTGATTTCTCCCCTGCAAAATTTCAACGTGATTAACCCGGTTCAATATACTTGGCCCCCTTAACAGGTACCAGAAACTCTGCCAGCAGAAGTTCTTGCAAAGATGGGTGCACCACCAAAGAGTGAAGTGCCTGTAATTTCACCTGAGCAACTTGCTGAGGCTGATGGGATAATCTTTGGTTTCCCTACCAGATTTGGAATGATGGCTGCACAATTTAAAGCATTTTTTGATTCAACTGGAAGTTTATGGCACAAAGGCGCACTTGCAGGCAAGCCTGCTGGACTTTTCTACTGCACTGGATCTCAAGGTGGTGGACAAGAGACTACCCCGTAAGTTTTCAGCTAACATGAGTATTTCTTTCCGTTAGGTGTCTTGATGTACAAGAATAAAACGAAAATGGATTTCTTGAACTGTTCTCGTTCTATCCCTATGGCGTTGCTCTTTACTGAAATACTTGCGATGTGATTTTTCTTCACCTGTTTTTGATTTATTTGAAACTGTGCAGCTTGACAGCCATTACTCAGTTTACTCACCATGGAATGATCTTTGTCCCAATCGGATACACGGCCGGAGCTGGCATGTTCGAGATGGAGCAGGTCAAGGGTGGCAGCCCCTATGGTGCGGGAACTTTTGCTGGGGATGGCACAAGACAACCTTCTGATCTAGAACTAGAAATTGCTTGTCACCAGGGAAAGTACTTCGCTGGCATCGCGAAGAAGCTTAAGGGATCTGCCTGATTATGATGATATATTAGACAATCGCTGTTTAGCATTCTATACTTGCATTTCTTTTGTTCTTGATTCTGAGTCCAGTTTTCAATTTGCATTTTCGTGTTTTCGTAAAGAATAAATTGCTTTGTCGAATGTATTTGTTGTAACAGGTTTTATATCGAATAAACTGTGCCTATTACTGAAGATTAAAGTTTGGATACCTTATACAATGTAAAATTTACAGGAGAATAGGTCTCTTACCGGTTGCTACACCTTTCATTTTAACTTGGATATACCATTGGCTGTGGGAAGTTTCACATTCGGATATCAAATGAGGCCAGTCCTCCCATGTAAAACAGAAGTTATCCCATGAACGCTAAGGTGATGCAACATAGCTTTGAATCTGGTGAGCTATCCAATCCAATACACAATCATGGCCTAAGCCTCAGCATTCCAAACAACGTAACTTAGAATCTTGTAAGCTATCCAATCATATGCACCAAACATGGCCTACGAGCCACAATTATCAAAGGCACGAGTGGCTTCCCATTGCTGAATATCTACGTTGTCACGCCTCAATCCCGACATACTTCCAGGATCGACACGTGACACCACCAAAAACCCGTATATCTAACTTACCTTGCCTTCGGGCTATGAACAAAGCACAACTCAAGTCCCAATTTTGTAGTAATTTTTCGTATGCTTTATGGCTGCATCTAACTTTATAGTTAGACTACCTACGTACCCTAAATAGGGATCAAGCTATTTGTAGTTCACCATTTCAATAAACTCCTATCACCACTGCAAGTCATTACTACATACATGTAAACATAGTAACCCTTATGAAACATATAGGCACATAGCTTCAGAACGTGAATCATCAAATTGGTTTTGGTTTCAGTGTAGTAATGCATATAGATATGTATACTTATTAAGACACCCATTTTAACATTCAAACAAAGAAAGTGACGTATAAACATGAAGCACTTTATCAAAATAGTAATCACACCGAATCAGATTTGTCATACTATTGATATATATACCAGCACTAACCTTACCAACCAATATAATTTAAATACAATCACAATCAATTACTATATGCATACCCCTTTCAAATTCTATATCAAAACATAGAGCCAATAGTACATATAAATGCAATAATCTAACTATGGTTTGATAATAATTAACTGGACTAATTGTAGCAAATAAAATAGCTTGTTTTCTTCAAAACCAATCCGATTGGATTGTAAACATTTATTGAGGAAGATATGCATATACTTTGATACACATGTAGATAAAACCACCTGCATATATATTCTCTTTATAAGTAATTATGTATTCAGTATACAATCGTTTGGAAAACAACCAGCTTCCTGAAGTGGACTAGTCGAAATACTTTGCCAAGGGTAGTAATACAACAATATAGCTTTCTGTATAATACAAGTCTTCAGAAACAGGGCTATTAAACAAAACATCCCTTTCGGCTTTTATACCATTCCAGGGTTTAGGCATTTGCATATATATAATACTAGTTTTGCAAACAATAGCTAATCCACGACAGATTAACCGAAAGAAATATTAATAAGAATTAGCTAAATGGAAAGGATAAAGAGAGTTGAGAATATGAACCCATACTGCAGGTTAACATCCCAAGCGAGAAGGATACGAATATCCTCAACTCCCTTCTCTCGCTCCTAATTAATTTCTAATCCCTTCCTTCCATTTGTCCTTTCTTCTCTTTATTTTTGGGTCGACTAATGGGGAGAAACCAATAAGCTCGTAAGGCTGCTCGTCAGGACTATCTGCACATCCTCTCCCAGTTCTTTCTCTCTTCCCTGGTACTCTTTTGGTGATCAGACTTGTGAGATCCCGTTCCTAGATTTCACTATTATAATCTACATATTTTTATTAATGAGATTTATTTTTGAGAAATTATATTAATTTATTTGGATTTAGATTTTAATTAAATTAGTTAACGAAGTTTGAGGTTTGGAAGGTAATTATCAAAAATTCATTGACCTTTTGAGATCACAAGTAACGTTTTCGAATAGGTCTCGAAGCCACGAGCGCATAGGCGAAAGCCGTTTGCGAGTCCGAGTTATAACGGTATAATTACGGACGTTTGAAGTTGTGAACTATATATTGTGGGAATTATGTAATTCTCACATGTGAATTAAAGGTTAAGGGAGTTTAATAAAAGAGGGATTGACCAATTAGAAAGGGGGGAGTTTTCTGAAAGAAAAAAAAAGGAAGGAGGGGTTTGATTTTTTTTGACCTGTTTTGGGGCGTTTTCGACCCATAAAACCATAAACTTGACCTGCTTGTATCTCCTTCATCCGATCTCTGTTTTGGGTGATTTTGGTGTCCATGGAAAGCTCTTGACAAACCCTACAACTTTGTAGTGTTATATTTTCCATTTTCTTATCCATTTTTCCAGTTCGAGGCAGCAAAGTCCCGTGGGTTTTCCGGCGGTTTTGTCATTTTTCCGGCGATTCCGGCAACCATTTCCTTCAAGTGAGTTATGAAACTTCATCTACTCTTTATAATCTTCAAGTTGGTATGCTTAGTTTTTGCTTTCGTTTTCATTTTAGAGTTGGGTGTGTAGAACCTTAGAAATCCGGTTTTCATCGGTGATTTTGGACGGTTTCCGGTTAGAATTTGTCATCGGCCTAGTTGTGAAAAGTGTTTCCCTTGCTGAGCTCTAGTTACCATGTAAATTTGAGCTTATTTAGTTAATGTTGAAAATTTGGGGTTTCTAAACCCTCCACCTTGACTAACCCGTGTGTGGCGGTGCGTGGGACTGTCCATGAGTGTTGTCTAAGTACCAAATACCTTTTAGTGACCTAGTGAACCTATGTCTAGCTCGGTTTCCCGAAATTCAATTGTTTGGTGTGGTGATCAAATTGGACCGCTACTTATTTGTGTGATTGATGACAATCCGATCATTGGTTTGTTGTACAATTTTGTGAACACCCTAGTTGTCAGTTGTTGGACCTTTGAGAACTTACAGATCGAAAATCCGATGTGCGGATCTTCTGGATTGAATAACCTTAGGTTGTTGACCTTAATGAACCTACCTTATCGACGGTTGATGTTCTAGTCAACGTGCTCTACTCTAGGGTGTCGCTTATCTCTAGTTTGTTGTTGAGGCTTGATGGAGCTTAGTTGGCTCATCACGATGACGTGTCGTTTCCAGTTGACGTGTCTCGATATATGTATTAGTGGCACCATATTGAGTTATACTTGTTTATTAAATGTACTTTCTATTGAATTGTTATCTTTATTTTTTTTAGCATCGATCTATGTTTATTAATTGTGAATCGACTGTAGCTTGGAAACGTTTATGAAATGTGGTTAGATATGTATGATTAGTATGATGTATATGATTGTTTTTATGAAGATGTGAACCCAAAATCTTATGAGAAGTTTATGTAGAACTTTTATGCTTGTATGATAAGATAATGGTCTGGAACCTGATGTTGTTGGATTCCGTTGAGTGGTCCGAAATCCTTATTTTCGCTAATTCCCATAAGATTAGTCTAGAACCCTAGATTCAAGTGAATAGGAATTACCCACAATGGATCTTGTGAATATAAATTAGAATTTCCATGTTATTATTCATAACCCAAGTAGGGAATTATGTAAAGTTCTTTAATTAAATTCGTGAAATGATATGCTATCTCACTGATTGATTAACGTAATGAAATATTAATATTGTGCTTCATGATTCCTTGATATGTTACAAGCTATGGATTGAGATATAATGTTGGAAACATAGTGATTGGTATGATGTAGGGAAATGTAATTTGACTTTATATGTATTTGAAATGGTTGTGACATGTGATTGAAATACTTATTGAATTGCTTGGGTGATGTGAGGTCTGGTAATAGACTGATAACCCATTGTGATGGGGATTTGTTGCTCGATATTGTTTCGTTTCGTTTAGTCTTCGTGAATTGACTAACTTGAATCATGTCTTGTTCCTTCGAGCCGTAGTTATGCTTCTTGGACTTCCGTTCGGTTCTGTTGAGTGGTCCGGAACTGAATTCTGCTTGGATTCCGTTGAGTGATGGTCCGGAATCTCTTCTACTTCGTGATTCCATTGAGTGATGGTCTGGAATCGTATCCTAATTTGGATTCCGTTGAGTGATGGTCCGGAGTCCCCTTTGGTGCTTTGATTCTGTTGGATGGTCCAAAATCCCCTTTCCAGAAATGTAGTCTTAGGCCAAACTGTGTCGCTCTAGCCCTGCATTTCGATCTATGATATGTGATATTGATTAATGTGACTGTGAATCATGTTGGTTGTGATTGTTGCCATTATGACTAGACTTGTTGACCAATGTGGCTAGATAATAACATTGTGCTTCGTTGACCATTCTTTGAGATGTTGCATACTATGATTTGTGGTGATATGTGAAACATGATGATTTATGTGATGGATGAAGTGGAAATGTTAATCGTCATGTGGGATTGTTATGTTGGATATCATTGTATTTGTTATGATTAGACTTGTTGATAAATATGGCTAGAAAATATGTTGTGTTTCGTTGTTGTTCTTTGATATATCGCATAATATGAATTGTGGTATATTGTTGGGACAAAACGTTTTATGTGATGGATATTCGATTGTAGTGAAACAATGAACTACAAATGGCTTGATCTCTATTGAGGGTACATAGGCAGTCTAACGAGGAGGTTAGATGCAGCCATAAATTATACAAAAATTTCTATGAGATTTGGATCTTGAATTATGCTATGTACATATCTCGAAGGCGGGGTAGGTTGAGATACGGGTATTTGGTGATGTCATGTGTCGATCCTAGATGTATGTCGGGATCGGGGCGTGACAAGACTTGCAGGACTCGTTCCCCATGGGTGTCCTCTCAAACCAACCCCAAAAAAATAAAGAGAAGAGGGACTCCTTTCTCAATCCTTCTCCACCTCTCATTTTTCTTCTTTCTTTATATTTTATTCTATCATTAATATTTTATATCTAGTACTATTATCTTTTCCACTTTACATAAAATGATTTATACGTGTTCTGTAAAATCTTTCTTCTAGTTCTAATTTTCGTTACGCTTATGATCAATCGTTCATAATAACGAGTGCTGTCAGAATATACTAATTAATATGTCACACGTGTCCTGACCAGTAAGTCAATGAAAGTCGACACATACCCTCTAAGGACATTTTGATCGTTTCACATTTAAATAAAATAAAATAAAATTATGGACGGGTTGTAACATACATGATGAGTGATTGAGTGTGGTCTATGCGATCTTATCACATTCACTTCAGGTCCAGGATATTCTAGTTATGGTCATGGAGTTCATAATACGCAGAAGGCGTTTGTTGTCCCACGTTTACAGGATTTATTTTTTTTTGGTTACATTGGAGGAATCGAATATTGAGCTCAAAGGGTTACTTTCACAGGGGTTTTCATGCTATCCCATGGGATGTTCATCTAAAAGAGTAAATTAGGCACCCACATAAAATAGTGAGCCCATGGCCAATATCGGCTAACTTGGGCTCAAAACATAAGTAGATGTATTTCAAATTTTGCTGTGTTTTCTTTAAAAACGTAATTCTCTAAATTACTCTTAACATTTAAAAAGAAGATTCATACCGTGTGCCAAAAAGTGAACACACTATTATAACTAACTAGTCTAACTCACGTATGTGTAATTCAAACTCAGAACTCAATTATAAGCTTTTATGTAATGATAATGAGGGTTAAAATTTAAGGGTTGGAAAATAAGATTCAATTTTAGAAAGAAATAAGCCTTTCGAAGCTGGAAAACGTCAAGGAGAAGACGAAAATAGAGTTTTACATTGATTAGCCAAAACAAGAAAAAGAAGTATTGATCCATTAAAGTAAAGTTTTGTAATTGCTGGAAGTCGTAGATTTTGCTTTATTTATAACAACACAACACAATGATGCCAAGATGCTTTCCTTTTAAGTATTCGTTTTATGTTTCTTCTTTTCAAATAAGTAAACCCTAGTAGTACGCGATTAATATCCTCTTCAGATCTCACACTCCAAAGCTTACAGACCAAGCAACTTGGAACGTTTAAGAGAGAGAGATATTTGAAGGTTAGAGAGAGATTGTGTGTGAGGTGGGTTAGTAGAATCTACTAATAGAGACTGCAAGATTTAAATTAAACAGTTCAAATTGTTCAATCTGCAAACTCTTGAGTGTGAAATCCGGATAGGATCTCAATCTAGTAAAAATAATTAAAGAATTCCAATATTCTATCGAGAGAGAGAGAGAGAGAGAGAGAGAGAGAGAGAGAGAGAGAGAGAGAGAGAGAGAGAGAGAGGAGCTAGCTATATCAAATGGTATTGATCCCGATGCTTCAAAGTGTTCGGTATCACACCCTTTCGCCGATCAATTTCACAAGTCACAAAAAGAGTGGGCGCCAAGAGATACCAATCCCAACAGATTTTGAACCATTAAAGTACCTTTCTTTTGCTTTCTCTCATGATTAGTCATCTTTGATAGGGATTCTTCAATTTTAAGCTTCTTCTTGATTAGGCTCTTTGTTTCAAAATTTGTTCAGAGCAACTTTCAACAAACAATGACTAGTAATATATATATATATATATATACACACACACACACACATACATGCACCTTAGAGCATCTCTAAATAAGATGTCATTTTTTTTAGTACTTAAGATGTCAAATTTTAAATATAAATCTTAAATTTGACAGCTTATATGGCACTTTGACATTTTTTAGAGTTTTGTTCTCCACCCAATATGTCAAATTAAACTATTATAATAAATATTTTAAACAAAAAACAATAATAAAATTAATAAAATACATTTAATAATCAATTAAGAAAATTTGAACCTGGATTCAATCTTGGCAACAAGGGTGAGGGCTGCCAATTCATGTCATACCACATTAGATTTGACTTTTCGATAGAAAAACATTGTTGCTGTCTTTTTTTATTGTTAATGCTGATTTGGATATTTTGACAATTAAAAAATAAAAAAGAACTCTTATATGGTACGAATCTTTTTCGAAGTTATAGCATATATATACAATGACGAAGCCAGGAATTATCGGGAGGAGGTGCGAACTTAAAAGAGTGCAAGGTTAAAGAAAATGGCAACAACCTAATCCTTTTATATAGTAGTGTCTTCCATAATTTATCAATACAAACAAATTTCAATTGTTGCCGACGAGATTTCATGTCATAAAAATGTCGCATGATAGACTCGTTATCAATAAAAGCAAATACATCTCTCTCAATATAAACAATCATGCTATTACTCAATCATTAATCTCCCATTTTGTACGCTATGGTGTTTTCACAACATTATAGCAGAAAAAACTCTCTCCACTAAAGCGGTTGCAGCCAGTAACATCGAAACTAATGTAAGAAGCTTATACACTATCATATAGCTTGCACACCTCTCGATCTTCACCAACTCCTTTGCAAGATCACTACTTCCTCCCGGTCTTAGACTCTTAATCCTAGAGTAAAATATACCATATGACTACTAACTAATTAAACCAACAATTCAATTAATCAATACCAATAATCATATGAATTATTCATTATAACAAAATTCAATTCAATTAATCAAGAATCAAGAATTCAAATTTTACCCTAAAAAACAATTTCATTCATCAATAATCATTTATTGGATTCATATCTATAATCATTTATAGGTGTAACATCCCACATCATCCAGGGGAGTGATCCTTAAATGTATATTATTATCCCTACCTAGCACGAGGCATTTTGGGAGCACATTGGCTTCGGAGTTCATCGGAACTTTGAAGTTAAGCGAGTAGCGCACGAGAGCACTCCCATGATCACCCACTGGGAAGTTTTCGTGTGAGTTCCCAGAAACAAAACCGTGAGGGAGTGGTCAGGGCCCAAAGCGGATAATATCGTATTACGGTGGTGGAGCGGGGCCGGGATGTGGTGGACCCCGAACCGGAATGTGACAATAGGATTCATATCTATAATCAATAATCAGTAATCAATAACTATATTAGTGTATTACTCTAAACAAAATTTCATATTAACTAATCAATTAGGGTTAATTATAATATAAATTAAGAAATTAAGAAAAAAAGAAAACACGAAAACCTTTACTTTTTTATTGGTTTTAAAAAGGGAATGGGGGACGTGTGAAGGCAGAGGTAACGGGGACCAGTGGTCCCCACTTCAATTATTTTCTTTTAATCAACTAATTGAAACGCTTCGTTTGGTTAAGGATTTTTCAAAAAAAAAAAAAAAAACAGTGCGGTAGGAACCCAGAAACTAGAAAGCAGGCCAAACAACCATAACTTCCGACGGAACCAGAGGGGCGGAACTACCGCTCCTAGGCTTAATTTCCAGCAATAGGAGGTGGCGGATGCCCCACCTTGTCTCTATGTAGCCTCGCCATTGTGTATATATGGAGTTAACGAATATAATTCATGTTTACTAGACAGCACAAGTTTGTAAGCTCTATTGACTATAGTTGGTCAGGAGTTTTGTATATATTTGGTTAATATTTGATATTATCAAATATGTCGTTTAGATTGCAAATGATGAGCCATAATTCTGAAAGTAACAACACATATATAGTGTTACATCGGCACTGTTCGTGTTGGGAAAAGCGGTGTAAACTTTCACCCCATGCAGCCATGCTTTGACAAAAGTTCCAATACATAAACAAACACCAAAAAACAAGAAAACAAAATGAATAATTAAATCAAAGGAAAACTAATGAAAAAAATTTGAAAATTTTAAGTTTTAACGATAAAGACAAAAAAAATGATAAAGTGAATAGTATTAGGATTGACTTTTTAGTGTAAAAATATGATTTTTCGTTAAAGTGAACAGTATTATGAGTTTTTTGTTAAAATTTCCTTAAATCAAAGGAAGCTGCTGGTTCTAGTTGCCACCAAGGATATAATTAATATTATGTAGATTATGGAATCGTAGAAGTTAAAAGATAATCAACATTTTGTTCAAAAAAAAAAATAATAATCAACACTAGAGGATAACGTTATTTTACCGGACATACATTTATATTGCCAAGCAAATAATTGATGATTCAGATTCACAACCTGATCAACACATAATGTATTTCTTCACAAACATGCATACATGTATGAGGTGTTACGCTATATATAATATAAGAAAATTAACTGAAATAATTATTTTACAAATTTTAATTGATAAACTCATCAAACCCAAATATTGATGACTTATAGATCATATTGATGATATATGGATTAAATACAAACATCATATCTACCAAAATATTAAAAAAATATCGGTCAAATACGAGAAGAAAAAAAACCTGATTATGTCAACTATTAAAATTTATAAATTCATCATTTCAACTAATTTTTCTTTACATGTTTAATGGACGATCCTTATAATTGCTTAGCCATTCCATAGGAAGAAATTGAAGGATAAAAACATATATTAATGTTAGGGTTGATTTTGACCCAAAATAAATAAATTGTCAGGGTTGATGTTTTACACGCGCAAATACATGCACTCGCGCATGCACTATCTTTCTTTCTCTCACTCTCTCTTTCTCACGACTCATGACCAGATTCACCAGAAACCCTAAAAACAGGCACAGTGGGCCGTCCTCTGACTTCCCACTACCACATTCCAAACATATAAATTAAACAAATTGAAAAAGTGAAAACGCCAATCAAATGACCTCCACTCACTCATCTTTCCCTCCTGTTCTTACAACAATCAACAATACATACATTATATAAATCAATTAACTACAATTCAAATCGCTTTAAATCTATTTATTTTTCTCTTCTCTGAGATAATGGAAAGGTGGTGGTGCCAACCCTCAACATACATGAACAGGAACAAAAGGCAGCTCTTTACACCCCATCTGCTAAATTCAGCTATTGTCAACAACTTAATATCCCTAAACCCTAATATAATATCAACTTCCGCTAAATTTAGCACCTGTTCCTGTTCCAAACTCATCTCCTAACTGATAACTTATATTAATTAGTTTTACATAAAAATTGAAATGGTCTATAATATTTAATCGCTTGCTAGCTCTACATCGATCATTAGTCCTGCTAGCAGTTGGCTCAGCATGCACTTTAGGCCTTGGCTTCCTCAGCTCTTCTCTTCTGATCACCTGAAAGTTGCTCCAAATGATGGTGTCCAAAAATCAGCTGTGGTCTCATTAGCAACCGGGAATGTGCTTGAAATTGGAACCAAACAGAGTCCTCGGCTTTGTAGATCTTGTTGTGCTCCTTCCGAGGCCTCCTCCATTTTATCAGTACCCTGTTGCTGTTGCATGGGAGCTCCATTTTTCATATATGGAGTACTTAAAACCTGAAATATTACATAAAGAAAAACTTTTATATCAGAACTAAGTCCAGACTTGCATAAAGAATTTCATTAGGTCTACCTTCTTTATGAAGAACAACCCGGAAAACAAATTAATCAATTAATTATTTTGTTTCTGTAGGCAACTAGGGTTTCTTAATTTAACAAGTCTAAGCCCAAAAAAAATAAATAGAGTTACTAAAAGGAACGTACACTGACTTGATCGTGGAGGAATTTGATGTACTCAATAGCTTCGTGGAGGACAGAAGCTGTATCAGTCTGAAAAAGAAAAACAAAAAGGATTCAAGGTAAGTTTGATGAATTCCTCTATTTAGCAAATTAGTAAAGTGTTTTTTTCTTGAAAAGGTACAGAAGAAAACAACAAAACTCTACCTTTCCGAAAGGTGAAACCAATTGCTGGAGAGCAGTGATCCGGTCCCCAAGCTTCTCCTTCCGAACCTAATCAATAACAAATTAATCAAGCTTTAATTAAAATTTTAAAAATCACTTTGACAAAGAAAAGCTTGCTAGCTCATCAATCGATGGCTGCTGCCAAAAGCTTTTGATTAGATATGTTTGTCGTACCTTAAAAGTCGGTAAGGGTGAAGGTGTTTCAATTCGAGCTCTTTTGAATACAGGTTCACAGGCGCTGCTGCTACTTTTCTTTACAACAGAGGAGCTTGAGTCTTGGACATCTCCATTAGTATTGGCCTGAAATTTCGAAATTTCAACATCTAAATTATTAGTCTCAAACCCTTTTGTCATAAATTTCAACATCTAAATTATTAGTCTCAAACCCTTTTGTCATACATATGGTCATAAACCCTAGCTAGCTAGCTATATGTTGAAGAGGTAAACTGTAAGGTTCATTACTTACCTTGGTGGTAAAGTTGTTGGAATTGGGTTTCTTTTCATGAAAAGGTGACAGAGAAGGTGTTGTATACTGTGCTTGTGAGGAGGAAAACAGATCATTACTAGATCGAATAGTATTGTCTTGATTTAAAGCCGCGGGAGTGGGGGCGTTCCAGAAGGGTGTACTAATGTTATTGGAAAAGTGCAAGCTACCGCCACCAACACCAGGTTGTAACTGCTTTGGTAGCGATGAGGGTCTTAGGCAACTGTTTGGAGAGTATCTCGGCGGCCAACAATTACTAGTAGGAGAAGGTGATAATAACGGGCCATTTGAAAACTGATTGTTGTTGAAAACTGATTGTTGGGGTTGGGTTTGAGGTACTGGTTCAGAATCAAATAGAGTTTGCAACATTAAGGCTGAGGAGAAGCCATAAGAAATAGCAGCTGATGACGATGAGCTTATAGGAAAGCCAGAAGACGATGGTGAACCTAATTGGTCTAAAGATAAATCTTGATTCATGGGCTTGAAAACATTTATGATAGAAGATGATTCTTCATCGCCTAGGGCGCCAGTGTTCAACTTGGTGTTCATACCCATATCTTCTTGGAGCATAGAATTATGAAAATTGCTCTCACCTCTTCCACTACTACTGCGACTACAGCAAGATAATTAAGATGATAAAAGTTAGTGATGTTGATATAAAATTCAATTTCCACATAAAGCTAATTAGTACTATATATGAATTCAATTTCCCAATCATGAAGGTTCATATCATATTGATCTTTTTTTCTAAATCAATGAATACAACTAAGACTAAATAATTAAGGGTCTTCTCATGCATGAATTTCAACTAATTAAGAAAAGTAGCTATTTAGCTAGCAAATGAATTAAAAGAACTTACAGGAGCAAAGCTTGGTTGAAATCTGAGGGTGTTGAAGATAACGATGATGAAAGACCAAAACCTATCATTTGCAAGGTGGAATCATGATCAGGCTTTTGAACATCTTGATATTGATCAAAATTAGCAATAGAATTACTATGATCACCACCGTCATGGTCATCAGAAACCGAGTTATTAATCTCACCGCAGGAAGACCTTGTTGCCTTGATGTCCACCATGTCGTTGGGGTACCCGAAGCCCCCCATATGATCATTAAAACCCACAGAACACGGTGACGCCGCCAGCACGTGTCTCGATGAACTCCACCATGGGTTGCCGCCACAAATCCTGGCTTGAAACTCCTCCGCCATAATAGTATTCAGCGCAAAAGTATAACGATTCGGTCACCCTTGTCCCGTGTTCTTAATTTGCCTTTAGTTTGAGGTCTCATGAAGTAGAAGTATTGATCATATAAGAGTGAGAGGGAGGGGCTATAACTATATATACACACACACACACACACACACACAATTAGGAAATATGAAATATGGTTATGTGAGCTTTGCAAAGTTGCAATTTATACAAGTATATATCTCATACGGTTAGGACCTTACGGTGGGCACGGATACAGTAGATGCAAATTATTTTACGGGAATCCGGTTGACATTTTTTTAAGAGAGATGATTGGACAAAGAGCGTCCTGAATCGAATTTTCTTTGCGTTTTCTTTTAGCTTTGAATTTATTGTTATTTATTATATTTTATCCATATATTTTTTATGCCCTCGTCTCTTGCCTTTCATTTTTTATAGTTATTTTATTCTATATATTTTTTTTTTTTTGTGTGGAAAATTCTTATGGTGATGCTTGTGAATAAAGGGATGAATGATGATGATGATGATGGTGTTTGATCTGACCACCACCTCACTGTTTTAGACGAATAACTTACTTCTTTTTAAATGGTCTGTGTTGAAATCAGACGGTAGAAATTTGATCAGGGTCTTAGAATAATAATGGAAAAGTCCAAGCCCTAGTATTAAAATCCAAAGATTAGGACCCATGGGGGACTACTGGACCACGTATAAATGATTATGGGTTATTAGGCTACGCTTCTATGTTTCGAATTTCTAACCCCACGACATCGCAAGGGGCGAGTGACTTTCAGAGTCTTCATATGCTATTTGATCCTCAACAAATGTAATGTGGCACTTGTAATTTTGCATTTTTATTCGCATCTTCAATGAAGGATGATGAGTAGTTTACATTAACTAAATTCAAAACAAAGTATTTACTTGACTTGATTATAATCTTCATATAAAAGAGCGATTAAAATGATATCAATGACATCTCAAACTATTCAGATTAAAGAAACTAACATATGATAAAGCAAACCTAACGACTGTAATTTGTGAAGCACACCATATTTGCCTAACGCCTTGTATAGGAAAATGGTGTGTTGTGTATGCTTATTTTCAAAATAACTTAATATTTTCATGGTTTGAAATCTTTAAAACATAGGCTTCTTCCTTTCATCAAATCTTTTTTTCCTATTCTAACAAACTTCAAGACCTCTTTTAGCACTGAATATCACTGGGTCAAATGATCATCAGTCTTATCTCTTAAATTTCGACAGTAAATTTGTCATTCTAACGCTGTATTAGACAGCCCCAACAATGTTGAATCAGAAGTTTATGTAACCATAAAAAATACCGAATGCAATCAGCCATGCTTATCTCACCACAAAGATCAAAAGGATTAGGATTTTAAGCCAGCAAGTTGGGGACTTTGGGAAGTTACGGGAGAAGAAGGCTAGCTCTATAACACTAGCTACTCAAGAAGGCTAGCTCTATAACACTAGCTACTCAAGAAGGCTAGCTCTACAACACTAGCTACTCCTTGAAGTGTGGTGGTTAATTCAGCAAGCGCAGTTGACTTGACAAATAATAGAGTTGCTGCTCCAATTTTCCATAGTGGGAGTCTGATATTTCTAAATTCGGATCACTTTGAAAATTTAAGAAGAGCATCAAATTTGTGGCTGATAGACTAAATGTCACATCTCGGTCTGGGCCTCCACTACATTCCGGGCTCGACTTCGCCGTAACATGATATTGTCTACTTTGGGCCCCGACCACACCCTCACGGTTTTGTTTATGGGAACTCACACGAGAACTTCCCAGTGGGTCACCCATTCTAGGATTGCTCTCGCGTGAACTCGGTTAACCTTGGAGTTCCGATGGATCCTGAAGCCATTGAGCTCCCAAAATGCCTCATACTACGTAGAAATGAGAATATACATATAAGGCTTACAGGATCCATTCCCCTTGATGATGTGGGATGTTACAATCCACCCCCCTTAAGGGTCTGATGTCCTCGTCGACACACTTCCGGCCAGGATTGGCTCTTATACCAAATTGTCACATCCCAGCTCGGGCCCCCACCACATCCCCAACTTGACTCCGCCGTAACACGATATTGTCCGCTTTAGGCCCCCTGTACGACGGCGTCAGAGTTACCTATTATTGCAACCTATACGACAGTGCCGGAGTTGCCTATGAGTTGTACAGGTTGCATTAGGCAACTCCGACTCATGTGTTATCATATACTGATTTATGAGTCATACAGGTTGCGTTAGGCAACTCCTACTCATGGGTTACCATAGATTGATGAGCACTTGATTTATTATGTTGTTACCGATATGTAGAAATTGGAATATTCTTGGATTTACTATTGATTTACTTTTGATTTCATACTTATATGTAGTATGATTTCCTACACCCTATATAGGTATTACAGCGAGGGGTTATATATTTTAGAAGGTCTTTATTAAAGCTTTATTTTCAGGGCCACTCACTCTTGTTTTTATCCCTCCAGGTTCTAGAAGTAGAGTTTTCGTATCGACAAGGATTCGTGGCAAATCTTGGTATTGGAGATTACCTTCGATAGTATAATTTTCAATCCACTCTACTGTACTTTACTTATACTCTGACATCACGTGTGAAATAGGTTCATTCCTGCTCACATTGCACTCTCGTATTTAGGCACTTGTAGGTTTAAATTTATTCACATTTTCCACATCACTACACTTTATGGCTTCGTCACCTTCTAGGTGTCGGCTAACACAGCTCAATTCGAAGCCTTAGTGGACAATTAGGGTCAAGGTGTTTGTGACAACCAATCCCTAATTTTACGTTTTTATTTATTTTAAAAGCGTGAATTGGCGAAAATGCCCTAGAGGCAAGAACTTTGACTTCCATTGATCATTATCTAGAGAAACGTATGACTTATTATTTTGGTGTATTTGTGTAGTACTTGTTGGTACGAACGCATAGGTGAAAGCCATTTGCGATTCTGGATTATAACGGTATAGTTATGGACGTTTGAAATTGGTTATTTACATTTTAGATTATTCAATTATTTGAACTCCCACCTTGTGGGAAAGAAGCCAATCAGCTTCAAGGAGAGAAGATAGGGACCAATGAGAGGAGAGAGGAGCAACCAATCAGCCAATTAGGAGAGGAAAAAAAGGATTTTTCCCCTCCATCCTGTGGACCCATTTACCCGCGCCGACCCGGAGTGGCTTTTGGCCACTTCCACCATTTTTCCAGGCGAAATTCAACTATCCATCACTTGCAACCTCTTCCACCATCTCCCATCTTCCAATTCCACCCAAAGTTGAGGGTTTTTAGGTCCAAAACCGTGTAAAACCATGCGGGTGACCAATGAAGTTTTGACGGTGATTCCGCCATTCCGGCGAGTCTCACCACTCACCACCACCCTTAATCAACTCCCCTTGGACCTAGGAACAAGACCCAATCAGTTTTAAGGGCGTTGGAAGATCGAGGAAGTTGAATCGAAGAACACCCATCTTAGGGTTTCCGGCGGGTTTGAGTGAAATTGGAGCTTTTTCCAGCCAAATTGGACTTGACCACAGGTTTGAAACTTTCTCCACTCACTGAGATCTATTTGTCTGTAATTTTTGGTAATTTTTGGAAATAGTTGAACTTTTTCGGCGAGTCGGGGCTGCCAACCGCCATACGCGACGGCGGCGCATGGCCAGTGGGCCGACGATATCTTTCTAAGTCCAATTAGATGCCCTGAATTCATAATTGAAATCTGTATGAAGTGGTTTGATTATTTGAACTTAGTTTCATTATGATACATCACTTGATCAAAACTTGAATTGACGATTCGACCGTTGGATCCCCACCAAACTTTAATGTGTTAAAGAATATAATATTTGAGGATTGCTGGAACTAACGGATCAGGAATCCTATGAACGGATCTTCCCGAATTGGATTTCAAAGTTAGTAAAATTAGTTGTTGACCTCCTCTTGAATTGGCAATTGGTAGAGATCCAACTGTTGGATCGTAATGAAACTTTAGTATGATGTCGTAGAAGTATAATGTGGATCTTTAGAAGTTACAAATTGGAAATTCGAGATACAGATCTTCCGAATTTAGTTATGTAGGGTTGTTACCCTACCGTTGATCTTTGACCGATGGTTGACTTTTGGTCAATGGGTCTCAAATCATTCTAGAACGTCCTTGGGATGTGTTTTATGTAAGTTACGTGTTTTATTGATAAGAGTTTTGAGACGTAATTGAATATTTGTTCTAGGTGATGGTTGTTCGTGACGTCTTGATATTCGTGCTAGGGAGTCGTAGCGCGGACCTTAGGTAAGTGGGTCTTTTTTTTTTAATCGTATATATAAAAATGATAGTTCCACAAACGCTCTTAAATTGATTTATGCATTTTATGCCAACAACAATTCCCTTTATATATTCTAAAATACTATGAAGTTGTTGAGTTTGCATCATGGCATATCCATACGCATATTACCTATATATAATTGTTGTGAATGCTTTGAAGTGCTAAGGTGAACTCGGGTTGTGCAGGTAAGTTCAGGTGAGTTTATGGTGTTATCTGGAATGAATGAGTTATGGCATGAATATATTTGTGTTTTATGCAACTTCGACACTGTCGTACAAGTTGCAATACTAGGCAACTCCGACACTGTCGTACAGGTTGCAATAGGCAACTCCGACACTGTCGTACATGTTGCAATAGACAACTCCGACACTGTCGTACAGGTTGCGTTAGGCAACTCCTACTCATGTGTTATCATAGATTGATTTATGAGTCGTACATGTTGCGTTAGGCAACTCCAACTAACGTGTTATCATAGATTGATGAGTACCTGATTTTTATGCTACTGCCGATATGTAGTGATTGGAATATTCCTGGATTTATTATTGATTTACATTTGATTTCATACTTATACGTAGTATGATTTCCTGAAAATTATACAAGTATTACAGCGAGGGATTATAACATTAGAAGGTTTTTATCAAAGCGTTATTTCAGGCCCACTCACTCTTGTTTCTTTTTCCCTTCAGGTTCTAGTAGCAGAGTTTTCATATCGACGAGGATTCGTGGCAAATTTTGGTATTGGAGATTACCTCCGATGGTATGATTTCAATCCACTCTACTGTACTTTACTCATGCCCTGACGTCACATGTGAAATTGGTTCATTCCCGCTCACAACGCACTCTTGTATTTAGACACTTCTAGGTTTTAATTTATTCACATATCCCATATCATTACACCTTATGACTTTGTTACATTTCAGGTGTCAGCCAATACAACTCGATTCGGAGTCCTAGTGGACAATCCGGGTCCGGATGTGTCACTAAAATTGGGGCTTTTAAACTAGCAAGGACCACATTTATATATAATGAATAAGGGGTTTTTGAACTTTAATTTTTAAAGAATATTAAAATTTAATAAAAACCTGACGTTAGATTGAACATTGATTTTAGTCATTAACGTGTACTTAATTCAAATTAAAATTCATATTATATATATATTTTTAATATTTAATGGATATCTTATTTAATATTATTACATTAAATTTTAAATTTATTATTATACAGATTTTAATTCATTAATTTTATTTAACTTTCTCTAATTAGTGTACCAAAACGTCTGTGTCATAATATATTTTATTAAACTAGTGTACTAATATGTCCATACCTAAATATAAAGAAAATATGCAAAAACATAAGCGTACCGAAAATTCCGTACCTAAATATATGATACTAAACTAGTGTACCAAAATGTCAGTACCTAAGTATATTATACTAAACTAGTGTACTGAAATGTTCTTATCTAAATATATTGTAATGAATTAGTGGCACATAAGAAAATATGCAAAAACATAAGTTACCGAAAAATCTCTACGAAAATATTATCTTATATAAGGTACTTACCATAATCTGTACTAATTAATGAAACACTCATTGTCAACCAAAACCCTATTAAATTATCAGTTTAACCCTCTAATTAAAACATAACATGAATAAGAAATATGGGGTAAAAATGTAATTTCACACAACCAAATTTTGCTATTTTTTTTTTCAAAGGCTCACCTACATGTAATCATAACATATCTATAATTAAAAAAAAAAAAAAAACTTCCCACTCCCACATTCCCCATCACTCTCTTCCTCTCTCCTTCTATTTCAAAAACAAAAATAAAAAAATTTCTCACACTTTGTGTGTGCCCATATGCTAGAGAGAATTAAAATTTATAATATTTTCATAAAATTTAATTTATAAACACCATACAGTTATAAATAAAAAGGAAAGAGATTGAATACATATGTTGACATTAAATAGAGTCTAGGGACTAAAATTAATTTTTAATCTTGTATAAGATATTTTTCTAAACTTCATCTTATTTAAGGATTAAAATCTAGTTTTCTAATGAATAAATATTATTGATGGCGGTCAATTAGGGCAAATGTGCAGGGACGAGTTTTCATTCTCAACTAAGCAAAACGCATTCTTACAGCCCATATTTTTTGACATTTCATTCAGATGTTAGTGACTATGATGTTCACCTAATTCTTCACAAAAAATAATAAGAAAATGGTTGACTGCAATTATACATGGAGCTAAAAAGGAGTGTTAGGTCAGATCCATGAGTTTCTTCAACTGCTTTCCTTAATAATGATGTAAAGAATTAGCAAATATATTTTGACACATCCTGATCATACAAAATTGTCAGCTTCGGCACACGTGTGGAATAATTTGTTTCTTTTAATGAAATGATACAAAAATGTGCATCCCAAATTGTGTATAGTAGTGGTGAAAAGCAATCATGATTTATGCATATGCATTTTGGTTTGGGTTCGAACTCTAACTCTAACGATTACTCTTCCGCAACTAACTATTTAACTCTCATTAACACTATCACTTTATTAAAAAAAAAAAATTCTCAAAAAAGCTTCGGGTTCAAAAAAACTTTTTAAAAAATAAAAATAAAAAATTAATAAAGGGAAAAAGAGGATATAAAAGAAGATCTTCGGACTGCTAATAAAAAACTCCAGCAGAAGAAAAAAAAAGGATTCAAGTAAATTACAGATATGCCTTGTTTGATTTAAATTAGAGAGTATTTAACTGGTTAAGCATGCTTATGACTTATCCTTTGAGAGCAAAATGAGTCAACCGGGACCCATTGGGGCAGCCACGCGTGCGTCGACACTGGGGCCTCTCAAACTTTGGCTGAGCTCGACAACAGTCAAATGGCCCTGAGATTTGAGAGACGGGTTTTCCTTCAATTTTTGTCATTTCCCGTAGCTAACACGACGAAGCCAGCCAGACCGCCCACCTCTCATCCAATCACAGCCGTCCAATCTCATAACCAAATCATGGGCGGCATCTTTGTTCATTAAATAATCCATTATTCAAAACGTGGTATTCCTGCAAAATAGAGGGAAATGTAGAAGAAAAACCATGGTAATCCCGCAGGACAATTAGAAATGCGACTTAATTAGGAGGCCAGATTAAGCGATCTAGGGAGAGAAGATTTTAAATTATATAGTTTAATTATATAGTTTAATTAGGAGGCCAGATTAAACATTCTATAGTTAAATTATAAGGGCTTCATTTGGAAGCTTTTAAAATGACTGAAAAATTTTTTTGTTAAAAATATTTTTAGAATCAATTTTTTTATGTTTTTAAAATTACTTTCAAACAAGTCTTAAATCTTTTGCAACTATTAGAAGTTAATTATGTCAAATAGTATCGACCACTAGTCTCGACAGTTACGTCAAATTTTTACCGAGTACTAATTACAAAATGTTTACTTCCTTAAGTGTTTTTTGGCACAAGATGCTGCATTAAAAATATTTTCTCTTATAACTTAAAGTCGTTACCCTAATTAATGGCATGGGATAAGAGAAGAGTCGACTTTGCACTTGAGAGTAAGACACGATGTACTCGCTTTCTTTTTTGTCTTGATAAAGACATGGAAATTAGGTCACAGCCATCCAACTTTTGGATCTTCTTCTTGTATTTTTATGCATTCAGAAATGTTCCTCCAAAAAACTGACCACTTTGGACCCTCATGCTCATGTCACGCCTTGTGACTCCCTACCACACCTTCGAATGTTTTTGTTCATCTTTGTTCTTATAACTAATTGCTTAATATTAATTAATTATATATGTTATGCAATTAACTACGATCATTGCACTAAGTTGCATCTATTATTATAGGCGCGTGCACTAATTGGGTTATCTCAAACATAAAAAGAAGAACGTAATTATTTCGATATGTTCCTAAGTTTATTATAATCATAATGCGTGTATGATCTTCAACATTCTCTCATACATGCAATAATATGAAATTAAGTGATTATTTAACCTTAGCTAGCACTGGTGATAATTTACTATTTCATATTGTTATCGACTATGCAATTGTATAACGAAAGTAATGATGTCATGCTGAGCAAGTCTTGAGGTGTGCACAAAATGAATTCACATGTAGTAAGAATAGCATATTGAAATCCTTTCAGAATCTGACACTCCAGAGTTCGTGAACCAAATAATCCAAACCGTTCAATCTAAATCATGCAATCCCTATTAATCCATCCCATTGACCCACCTTACACACAATCTCTCTCCAATATCCAAATATTTCTCTCTCTTGAACAACCCAAATTACGCGGTTCTTGGAATAGTCGCCATCACGTGGCATGCCTAATAAAAATGATATTAACAAGAAAAATGAGAACAAGGTGGAAAAATGAGAAATTGATCAGTGATGGTTTTTTTTGTTTTGTTTTTTTCATTATAAAAACAATAGGAGTTCGAATGGCCACCAGTTGACCATGCGATTTTTATGTCCAATCTAAGGTAGTGGACCATTTGTGTTGTAAATCAAACGTGTTTGTCTAGCTAAGTATCCTTATAGTCAACCCCAAACTAAGTTAAACACGCACCAAAGTGAGAGCCGTCCATTCTTTCTTTTTTCTTGTTTGCATTTATTTTATTTTCTTGTTTCAAATGTCTATAGAAAAGCTTTATTACTATTTCGCGAGGCAATCCATATCGATGTAATGAAAGTGAGGGACTTAAACCTTGTTTCAAGCATGAGCCCTAGTACCTTTGCCTCTCTTGCCCTTGCGATGAGTGGTCGAAGGCTGTGGTGCCTAAAGGACGGGCCAGACGCAGCAGAGCAACGACCCGAGAGCAGATTCCCCGTCAATTTGAGTTTTTATGAGTAAGGCTTCTATGATACTTTTTATTAAGGCTTTTTTATTTTTATTTTTTGCTAATGATACAAATACAAGTATAAATTTGTCCACATATAACGGTGTATTTGTATCGTATTCTGTCAATTAATCTAGTTTTGATTGCCGTTGTTACTAACAAGAAATTCGATTAAATATGATTTGAAAAGGCAAGGCCATAGCAGTGGTTATAGTAGTTTAATGGGAATTGGATCAGCTAATGGTATTTATAGACACGCAATAATACATTATGTTTATCTTAGTGAGCAACTAAGCGTATTAATTTGTATTCATCTGTGGGGATAAGGCATGTTCAACTGAAAAATGATTAAAGTGCAAAATTAAAGCTCTAAAATTTGCTTTTTCGTGCAGTCCTACTACTTCTTTAATTTATCATTTTGATTGATCGGACAGCTGTTGTGTCTACTTGTTCTAATCTTTTTCGTCTTCACCAACTCTCTCTCTCTCTAATTACCCAAATTGCAATTATATTCTAAATAAGGTTTTGTTCCCTCTCAATAGCCATCTCTCTCAAGATTGACTTCCACGAGTCTAATTCAACTAATTTCTAATACATTTTCCACCAAAGAGGAGGCTCCTATATTCCAAAGAATGACAAGTCATTAATCATTAGCTTTGTTGACCTCCAATATATGAAACGTCACCAAGTTAGTCACCCCCCTTTGGTCCTCCTTCGTGTGGTGTGATGAGGTTGACATGGATATGTTAGATAAAAACATTCCCTTAGTCATCAATCATTAGGTCCCACATCTGCTAAACCCTTTAATTAAGAAAAATTCTTAAGTCTAATCTAATATGTAGGTTTAATTCCAGGAGGATCCTCGCTGAATCCTTCAATCACATCCGTTTATCGTACATCGTGTGGTAAAAAATTATTGTAAATTTTTTATTTAAAATTGAATATAAACAGTACTTGACAAAAACTGACCGCACGATATATAATGAAAGAATGTAATTGGAGATCCCCAAGATCCTCACAAAGAGGATCTCGTGAGGATCCTCGCTCGGTTTAATTAACTGGGACATTGATTGAAATATGTGTCATGCCCTGTCTCATGCTCTTCAAGCAAATCTTTCAATATCCCCAGCTCATTATGCTCTTTTTTACGTCTTAAACTAATTAAAAGCATGTAGCGTTCATTTCATGTAGATGTAGAGTAGAGCTCATCATTCATGGTTGTAATAATGTATCCTAGGTTTCTCAAATGACAAAATGTATCCTATATAGTTCATTTTACTAGCCTTTAGGTCTTTCTCAAATTTTATTGCTTTTCTTCGAGAAGCACTTTCAAGTAGTGTCTCTTAGATTGCTAGTAGTTGGAATTTCAGTAAACTTTCAACGTATTTCTAATAAAAATTATGGCAAAAGTACTTATGAGTAGAAGTAATAATCTCTGAATAAGGTATATGTGCCCAAATAATACATGATTCTAAATTTATAGGGCTGATTACAAGATGTGGGTCGATAGATGACCGTCCCGTACATATGATATCATACATGTATATTGTGATTGTGATTGTGCATGATACATAAAATTCTTAAGCAAGTCAACTTTCTTGTAATTTATCAAAGGACTTGGAATATATCTCAATGGACTTAAAAGTAACATGAGGAAGTAGTTTTTGTTGGTTTCATGGTGGTAATTAAAATGGAGTTGAGAGATGGGTTGGACCTAGCCGCTCCTGCTTTTCTCTCTTGCAGGAACCCCCCCCTAAATTCCCAGCCTTCGTCGTCGACTCCTTACTCTGGTTGGAGTCGGCCGACTTTCCCTTGCTGCTACCCCTTTTCTTCTCCTCTCTAGCCTGTTACCCTCGCCCTCTGGTCATCCTCATTCCCCTTCTTCCCTTTTCTCTCATGTGCAACCCAACCCTCTACCACATACCCTCAAGTCCTACCTCTTCCCCTGTCACGTTTTCCCTCCTCTGTTTTTTTTCCTACGGTGCTTTTTTTTTTTTTTTTTTTTTTTCTGTTTTCATTTTGGCTTTCTTTGAGTTTTGTCTCAGTTTGTTTGAGCTTTGTCTCAATTCTCTAAGCTTGTCTCAGATCAGAACCTGTAGACACCTTTCTGCTCCGATGTTTCATTCCGTCGTGAGTCCACAACTACCAACCACTGCTTCTCAACCTCGGGTGTTTCTCCTCAGTGATGTGCTTGGGTTTTGGGTGGCTGTTAAAATGCTTTTTGCACTATTTGGTAGGATTATGGGAACGCTCATAGCGCGGGTGGCTCGCTCACCCCCATTTTCCTTTGATCCGATTGCTGCTATTGGTTCGATTTTTGGTGGTGGCGGCCTTTCGATGGAGGCGCGTCAAATTTGGTGGTGGTTGCTGGTTTCCTCTTTATTTTTAGGGTTTTTGTTGTCTTTTAGCTATGCCTTTTCGACTTTGTGTTGTATTTGCTTTTTCTTGATGGACTTGTATTTCGGTTGGAGATGTTTTTTGGACTCTCTATTCCTCGTATTAATCTCTTTGTTTAATGAAAAAGTATCTTAGTTTGTCCAAAAAAAAAAAGAGATGGGTTGGACCTGCTCTTTCTGTTTCTTTCTCTAATGTCATAATTGTTAAAGAAATATTTTGGCACAACGAATGAACATTTTCTCACTCTCTTTTCTTTCTTCAAAAGCAACAAAAATATATACATTTCTTCTTGATTTTCTCTTTCTTGTCCCTTATCTGAGGTCATGCATGGTTTCTCAAATCTAAGTTTTATGTATAAAATGTGTAGCCCACATCACAAGCATGACCGTGAGAGAGCTGACAATTGATCTCAAGATTAGGTTGCTCTAAAACTAATAGTACAGGAAGATTCACATATAATTATGGCAAAAGTTGCAGCTTCTGTACGTAGCTGGTGGAGAACAGAAGAAGTCGGATGGTTAAGTCATTTGCCCTGTACATATCATGATATAAAAGTACTAAATATCAAAGAGGGTTGCACATATATACAACAGCTAAGAGACAATTATGCAAGGGGAATAAGACGAGACAACATTGTCATTTATGCTAATTTTATTAAGGAAATCAAAATATGTGATATACCCCTTGTCCTAGACGGATCAGTATTTTTTTTATAGAAAAATTGCCAAATTTCATACTGTATGTATGATTCAACACTTAATCACCCGTTAGCCCATCAAGAGTGAGATTTTATCCTAATAAACCTCGATGTATTTAGGAATAGACTTGTATAATATATTGAAATTTGTTTTGTCAATTTTGATCAAACGTGAGATTCTCAACACAAAGTGATATTAGTTTAGTGGGACTGCTCTTTTCACTTTTAAATTAGGTCATAAATCCGAATCAACATCTCCATAAAGGTTCAAAATTAACCAATTTCTTTACTTAATTGTATACATAAACTAGAAAAACAACCCAATCTTATAAACAAAGGTTTATATGTTTTACGTACCTTCCTGTGTTCTTGTCCTTGCATTAAAATAAACAAGTTTTGTTGAACTACTATTACTTATAAGATTTGGAAAAATAATAATCAATAAAATTAGAGGCCATTTGTTTTAATTTTAAATATCACAAAATATATCCCTTAGACTCATAAGTTTAGGAGATAAAATTGTCGTTGACGTATTCGGTTAGGCTTTTTCTTCAATTGTACTCGACAACATTAGTGATGTAATATGCACCTAATCTTGTAAGTACTCAGAAAATCATGTACCAAATACGTAAAGGCAGTTGCAATAGTTGATAATTCATGCTTGTTTCCTTCACAAAGATCCTCTCAGATTTGGAACCTATTATATTAAGTCAATTGTGAAGAAGAAGTCAAGCAACCAAGGTCAGACCTTGCATGGTTGAATTCAACGCCTTGGGCTCCCCTTAGGGTTTAGGCTTGGAACCTGATTTGGTTCAACCCAAAAGAAGTTGGAGGTTTTGTAGTTGAGTTGAGTTGCTTTTTCCTTTTTCTGACCCAGTTCATATTGTATATGGGTTGATGTTTTTTCTATTGGCCCATTGTCCTGTCGATCTCGCCAAAAATTGCACAATGTCTTGACTCTCCGCATAACCATAACAAATCAAAGACTAGAGCTTATATTCAGCAAAAATTATTTGATATTACACGTTTACTTGGAAAATTTCCTGATATTACATCTATTTTTTAATCCAATACATTTCTCGTTCTAAGTTGGTAAACATGTTATTAGTTTTTCGATAAATAAAAAAAGAACACAATGAGCCTTAATTAGTTAATTAAAAAAACTCAACGCAGGGTGATAGTTCAAACGACATCATCCACACCTCCCTCTCTCTAATGTTCAACTGATGCTTTTTCTTTCTCATAGTTGCTGATTGTGTGAGATTCAAAATCACAATTAAGAGAAGAATATCACTAAATCAATAGTTAGCTATTTGATGCATTGTGTTGAAAACAAAATCATTATTTATTTGGAATAGAGAACTTTAACGAAAATCTTCTGGTACTATTTACTTTAACGAAAAACCATATTTTTACACTAAAAAGTCAATCATAGTACTATACATTTTACCCTTTATTTTGTCCTTATCGTTAAAACTCAAAGTTTTCAAACAATTTTCATTAGTTTTTCTTTGGAATATGCACTGAAAATTAAATCAAAACTAGTAAGGTCATTCCCTAATTAATTGCACTTCCGCTTGCACTATTCTGTCAAGTGGCAACCAGGCCATTATCCAATCCAAGGGTTTCGGTGTCAAAAGCCAAGCACAAGTAGCGTCTGATGTGCCCATTTCTTCTAGTGGGGACCAATATGACATTGACAAGCCAACAGCACTTGACCAGAGTGCAATCCGCACATGCTGCCATGACTTTATACGCTTGCCACCTTCCTAAGCAAAGGAAATTATGCAACCGAAAAAATACAAAAAGGCTAGAAAATTTGTTGAATCTCATCATCTTTCAAGCGAAATTTCTCAGGATTCCTTTTCAGTCACATCTCAATCCACTTTCTGGCAAAGGTAATCCTCTCTAATCATATGTTTATGAAATCCTTAATCCTTTGTCCTCTTCACATGTTGATCTCTCTCATAAGTGAACCCACTTTTCCTTTTTCTTGCACATGAGTTGGTGAGGCGCACATTTTCTTCCCAACTGGATAAGATTTGTGTGTATGGGAATTCAGTTAGAAGATCAATAGATATCACAAGCAATTGTAAAATTAGGGTTCACTTTGATGTTGTAGAATTCAGTGTAATTCCTCTGAAGTTGTGGAAACACGAATCCTAGAACATCTGGAATCCATCAAAGGAGAGAAAATCGTCTACGGATCGTGTCGATTGATTCATAAATGGCATTCTACAGCTCCAACTACTATGAGGCTGGTGATCTTGGTGAGTATAGTTTAACCCCTTATGCTGATATTCATGATCATCATGCTTCTCTAGATCAAGGACCAACATCTTATTATTATTCTAGCCATGAGCCCCCCACCCAAAACTCGTATTATTATTCTAGCCATCAGCCCCCCACCCAAAACTTGTTTCAGTATGATCCAACTCCATCTCAATATTATTATGCTTGTCAAAATTCTTACACAAAACCTCTATCCATCAATTACTACCCAAATGTTTATAACCCGAGTTATGATGCTGAAGTGACTCAGTTTATGATATCTTATTCCGTTTCTTCCAAGTTTAATGAGCTTGAATTTGAAGAGTATGATCCTACACCTTATGGTGGTGGATTTGATATTGTTCAAACTTACGGAAAGCCCCTTTCGCCTTCACTTGAAACTTGTTATCCTCGTTCTTCTGGGCCTGCTGCACTAAATCCCCCCTCTTTAGAAGGTGTCACTGATGGCTCTATCGTGCCGTTGAGTGGTAAGCAAGAACCTTCTCAGCAAGCACCAAAACCCATCAATGGAAGCCAACCGATGCAAGCGGTTGAAGAAGAGAAGCAGCACCAAGAGAGGAGAGAAGATCAGCCAAGTCAAGTCGAAGAAAGCCCTAATCAAGTTGAGGAAAGTGAAGAAGTTGTGCAGGGTAGTTATGAACATGGGCAGGAAGTGTATAATCAAGTTCCTAGTGGATATGGACTGGAGGCCATGGATATTTGTGAGAGTTTGTTTGGGTATTGGCCTTGCCTGGCTCGTGATTTTAAGAGAGGCAATGGAAATGGTGATTCATGCTATGAATTTGGTAGTGGTGAAGGAAGATATGGGAATCCATGGAAAGGAACTGCAGATTATCTTTTCGGAAGCTCAAATCCGTATGGAGAAATAAGGGATGAAGGAAGCAACTATTTACAATAGGCAGGATTGGATAAACTGAATATATTTTGGAGATTGTAAGAACTCTGTCTTCTTGTTATCCACAACTTTTTCAAGTCAGAATCTTTGTTTGTAAGAATGAATAATAATGTTGGACAAAGCCTTCTTAATAAAAGCTTCTTTGGAAGTGCTTATTTATAAAGTGGTAAGCACTTTTGTTTTTGAAGTGTTTTTACTGAAAGTGTTTTTGTTAGAAGCTAGCACAAAGAAAATTTCACTAAAAATTAGTGTTTCATGAAAATGCATTTGGTAGGTGCCATCCAAAAAGCACTATGAATGACATTAACAATCCAAAAATACTTTTAAGTTTTTCTTTCGAACAATATCAAAAGCGTTTCGAAAGAGTAAAAGCACTCCAAAACATTCTCCAAATCTTTGTTTGTTCTTAATCAATTCTTGTTACTAATTACATTCTCTGTTAAGGCGACATTAATGACAGCAGTTAAGGCATCAGCAGGCAAACTTGGGAGGGAAAGGACCATTAGCATGCATGGATCAAAATCATCGAATGGAAGCATGTGTACCTTATGAAGACATAATGATAAAAGGTTCATCAAGAAAGCATACGTCGGATTTGATGGTTTATAAACGATCATGCTGCTTGATGCATCAACAAAATAATCTTCCTTAAAAATTTGACAACAATAATGAAGTTTATGTACGGAAATATGATTACATACACCAATTTTCACTTGTGTATTTAAGAAAACGAATTTGAACCTTGTGAAAAAATCTAACTGAAGCATTTAAAAAGAAGGAACTCACTTTTCGTGGTTTTATGGTAATTTGGAGTATTCTATATCTGATCATTAATTTGATTTGAGTACCGTTACAGGGTAGACAGTAGACCTCAATTTGAGTACATTTTTTCTTAAACATGACAGATTCTTGTCTAATTAGGAAAAGAAGTATCACTAAATCATTAACTAGTGTGCACCTCCTAGAAGTATCACATTTTACTCTCTTAAACATGAGAGATTCTTGTCTAATTGTCTTTGACGGAAGTACATGACACTAGACACAAGGATGTGCAACTAGCAAGGGATGGATTTTTTAGTGTGCTGGAAACACGGTCATGTACAACAAGTGTCATAATATAAATTGTTGGATACTTGAAAAAATAATTTTCAACCGCTTATATTATGACACTTGGTACCGGGTCATGTTCTTAACACACTAAAAAAGTTCTCCTAGCTAGGATAGGTGAGTGTAACCAAAATACGGAGAGAATAAGGATATTTTGTGTGTGTGGATGGACAATCACATGATTTCGAAAAGTATATAATAAAATTTTAACATATAAAAAATATTACTCTTACCACATCACATTTTTGGTATGTCCGTCCAGACACTTTGTGTAATAAATTACTGTAAAATATTACTTATAAAAAAGAAATGAAAAAACTAGTAAATAAATTGTACCCTTTTTTCAATTTGTATATTAATGACCTTAAATAAAAACCCTCTTTGAAACCTCAGACATTCAGCTTTTGTCTGTCCTTCCTTCGCACAATGTCTCTGACACCAATATCTTTGCTCACTCTCTATCTCCTTCTCTTCCTTCTTCCTCCCACCGCCACCTCAACCCTCCACAACCTCCTCCAAAGCCAAGGCCTCCCCGCCGGGCTCTTCCCGGACAATGTGAAGTCATACAATCTCGACCAGACGGGCCGCCTGGAGGTGCATCTGGACCGCTCGTGCATGACCAAGTTTGAGACCAGAGTCTACTTTGAAAGCGTAGTCAGAGCTAATCTCAGCTATGGAGTGCTCAGAGGCTTGGAGGGTTTGACTCAGGAGGAGCTTTTTCTTTGGCTGCCGGTGAAGGGAATCTCAGTGAGCGATCCGTCTTCTGGGCTGATTTTGTTTGACATTGGTGTTGCCCATAAGCAGCTTTCTCTCTCTCTCTTTGAAGACCCCCCGGTCTGCAAGCCTCAATCTCAAGGTACAAAAAAATCCCATCTTTTTTCTCTCTCCTCTCTCTACAAATTTAGTCAATAGTACAGATCTTTGAAATGAAATGTGACTTTGGGAATTCTTATTCCCCACAATTGAATTCCAATTGTCTATTTGATATTTTGATCCAATGTATTAGTGAAGGGAAGTAATTTCCGCACACCCTTTTCTCCTAAGTACATCCTGGTTTTTATGTGGCGTTTTAATTGAATAAATCTTAGGAGGGTGCGTTGAATGAGAAAATGAGTATGTGGAAATCGTTTCCTATGCATTATTGCAATTTTTAGCATTAAGGTTGTAAAATTGACATTAGAACCATGCAATGCAGGCATTTCACTGAAGAGTGAAGGAGGAAGGAAGATTGGATTTCAGGCCCAGAGATGAAGATTTGATCTTTTGTCACTTGACAGATAATCTTTCTCCTCTTTTTGTTTTGTGGGTATTTTTCTCTTTTAATTTTGCGCAAAAAAAGATTGAATGTTCATAGAAGCTTGTTAGGATTGTAAACAAAAGGAATGGAAAAGTGAGGCTAAGATTTGGAATCAAATGGTGCAATTTTGGAATTTTGCTCAATTGGAAATTTTGGGGTTTTTATATTTTTGTCTCAGTAGTTGCTTGGTCCCTAAGCCTGCAATATTGGTTAGCTGTCTTGTGGTATTTGCTTGTGTTTGTTTTTGTTGACACGTTCGTGGGATGGTGCAGTCCCTTATGTTCTTTTATGTTGTCAAGCTATAGCCAAACAATTTTCCATTTCTTTAATTAATAACTTCATCTAGATTAAATTAGAATATCGCTCCGATAAAAACATGATGTCCTAGAACCTTCTGGATTGCCATATGCCAAGTGAAATTAACAAGTAATCAAAACAGAAAACAATGTTAGTTGTTTTTCAAGTTGTGTTGTGTTGTAGTTTGAAAGTGATTGTATGATCTGATCCTTCCATTTTGCTCTATATGTCATTGATGATCTTCAGCATCAATTCCCTGGTTTGCTCAACTTCGAGCATTTCGCAGGAGAATCCCTGAAAATGATTAGAATTTATATTAACTTCTGGTACAGATAAAATTTCACAGCTTTCTTTGTTTTTGCGATGACTTACCGTTACACAGGATGAAACCATCATTGCTCCACTGGAGGTAGTGATGCTGGTGTCAGTGAGTTCGAAGCCAAAGGTGGTCATGGCTCCCATCAGTTTTGTGAACCCTCCTCGTTTCTTCTCGAGGACTACCTTCACCCAGAGTTTGTTCCCATCAATCTTGGTCACATTCACCTCTGTCTGCCAAACCAGCAACAACATTGAAAATATATGAGCTGAAAAAAACTCCTATATTGTTCTAAGAGATTGAATATGCTTAGTTGTTAGCTGGTTGTTGAAACCTGAATCCCGAATTTCTTCATCTCTTCTGCTGCATCAGCATGAGTTTCGTCTGTGTTTGGCTCCAGTGTTTCTTCTGATGATGCTTCCATCTCAAAAATCTGGTCCTGGAGGAGGTCTACTTTCTGCTGCAGCTCCTGGATGTAAGTGATGGCATCCTCAACAATGGTTGCTTTGTTCATCTGAAACACGGCGAAAAACCATAGATGAGATACTCATGTTAATAATGGAAACTGTTAAAATTTAAGGCAGGCAATCAAGGGCTTTGAGTACTTGCATTTGTTATATTTGGGACCAATGAGCGTAGTGCAAGGAGCCTTCCACTTAGCTTCTCCCTTCTCCTCCTCTCGGCGAACAGATTTTTGGATTTGAATTCGCTGTCAGTTTTGGATTTGAAGCTCATCGTTCCCCCTCCGCTGCCTTCTTCTTCTGCTAAGCATAATTCATCCAAGACACAACTCACAGAGTTCATATTTCTGGATATGTTTTGATCAAAGTTAGTTTTAACAAGTGGGAGAGAGAGAGAGAGAGAGAGAGAGTAGTTTCTGTTATGAAATCATATAGATGGTCCTCACAAGGGTATCATTCCATTGTGTGTGAGGGAGAGGAATTTTTTAGAGTCTAACTAACTAGAGAGAGAGAGGAAGGGAGAGAGAAATGTCCTAGACATTCAGTTTAGTACGTCCAATTGGTTAGGGGTTGTTTTAATATATACACTTACTGTAGTTATCTTGATCGTTCAATTTAATCCGTCGGATGAGTTTAAAGAGAGGAACAAGAAGTAGCTTGATTTCAACATCTAGCATTCACACGTGTGTGAGGTTTGTGTTTGGCAGTAAATTTTCACACTAGTTTTCTCTTTATACGCTTTTATCTAACCCTTATTTCTCCTTTAATTGATCATATCAAATAGTTTAAACGAACGAGTAAGAGTGGATAATAAAAAATAGAGTGCAAAAATCACAATGATTGTTTTTGTTTTTGAATATATTCATGTCATGCCTGGTGGTCTTGTTGACCGGAAAAAGTACATAAACGTTTGAAGGTTTGTTAGGGCAGACAATATTCCTTTCTCGTAGAGTGTAGAGTACATTTTGTAAGGCCATTCTTTCTAAATATTGTCTAGCAACTCAGCTGTGCTCCGTGTACTTATTCATGTCACATTACTTTTGCCAACAGAGGAAGGGCAAAAACCAAACAAGTTCATCTGCAATTCAAAACATGCACCACTACGCTACCCCAAATGGTACATATCTTCTTGTTTTCTAAAAGTTTACGGGGAGGGGAAGCTATCGTCTTAGGGTTGGGACATACCACAAAGCTCTGAAGACTTGCAAAGGGGGGTTTAGTCCTTTTTTTTATTATTTTTATAAATCGCCCACTAAAAGGGAGCGGGACTCGAACCAAATTGTACATATCTTCAAATAAGGACTCGTTTGGAACTGTTTTTAAAATAATTGAAAGAGCTTTTAGAGAAAATATTTATAAGTTCCAAAAGCAATTAAAGTGCTTCCTGCAAAAAGCCACTAGTTATGTGCTTTTTGTAGAAAGTATTTCAAGTGATTTTCTGCGATTTACTGATATTTTTACTAAATATTGGTTTTAAAAATATTTTCACAAAAACGCTTCAGCTATGTCAAAAATAATTCCAAACGAGCCCTAATTTGTTCGCGGTTCATCATTTACCCCAAAACTTCTACGGCAAAAGACTGGGCTTCTCTTTGCGTTCGTTGACCTTAAACCATCACTTGACGTAGTCCAATATGCTTAACGGGTTCAATTTTCTTTTGGGCTGCGGTCAAGCCCACACCCAAAGAGAGTATAAACAAAAAGAACCCACAACCCGGCGGCCACCACTTCCGAGACGATGTCGTTCTCTCGCCTCCTCCAGCGCGCCTTCTGCACCGCCACCCAATCCAACGCCGCCACCACCAACAGCATTGGCGTCATCTCCACCAACCTCTACAAAGAGCGCAACCTGAAACGCCTCGTCGAGAAGTTTAAGAAGTCCTCCGAACTCTACCGCTTCCGTACCAAAACCCCCATTTACGAGGACGCCGTCCGCCGTCTCGCAGCCGCCAAACGTTTCAAATGGATCGAGGAGATCCTGGAGGACCAGAAGCAGTACCCGGACTTTTCCACGGAGGGATTCGCTGTTCGACTGGTTACGCTTTACGGGAAAGCTGGCATGTTCGAAAATGCCCAGAAGGTGTTCGACGAAATGCCTGAGAAAAGCTGTGAGCGCACCATCTTGTCCTTTAATGCCCTCTTGGGTGCTTGTGTTAACTCCAAGAAATTCGACAAGGTTGCTGAGGTTTTTAGAGGGGTCTCGCAGAAGTTGTCAATTGAGCCGGATGTGGTGTCGTATAATACTGTGGTCAAGGCGTTTTGTGAAATGGGTTCGTTGGAATCGGCGGTTTCAATGCTTGTTGAGATGGAGAATAAGGGTGTTGAGCCGGATGTGATCACATTCAACACGATCATGAATGGGTTGTATGCGAATAATCAGTTTTTGGCAGCCGAAAAAATATGGAGTCGAATGGGGGAGAAGAATGTTGTGCCTGATGTTAGGAGCTACAATGCCAGGTTGCTGGGATTGGCTTCGGAGAAGAAAACTAACGAGATGGTTGAGTTATTCGAGGAAATGAGGAACAAGGAAGTGAAACCTGATGTGTTTAGCTTCAATGCCTTGATCAAGGGATTTGTTAATGAGGGGAAATTGGAAGAAGCTAAACAGTGGTACCGAGAACTGGTGAAGAGTAGTTGTGCTCTGCAGAAATGGACTTTCCAGACGCTTGTTCCCTTTGTTTGTGAGAAGGGTGACTTGGACTTTGCCTTTGAACTCGGCGAGGAAATTTTCAAAAGGCGCCTCCTTATCGATGTGGAGCTATTGCAGGTTGTGGTGGACGGCCTGGCTAAGGCTTCCAGAATCAATGAAGCAAAGAAGATTGTGAAGCTTGGGAACACAAATACTTACCGGCGTTACAATTTGCAGTTGCCTTCGGACTAATGTATTTCTGTTGTTCTTTGTTCTGTTTTGCTTGTCGAAACATTTGTGGTTTTGTTGCTAGACCTTTTAAATTTTACTATTTAAATTCGTGAAAGCTTCAATAATTTCTTCAATTTTATAGCGTTGAATAATTAGTACACAGATTCAGTTTCATACAGCATGGATTTCATATACACCTCAAGAGATGGAAGGTGCTGGTTGTCATCGTAATTATACATCAACGGGACCATTCTTGCAAGATTAAGGGAAGCGTTGGTGAACGTCGCCGGAAAAGGGTAATTTGGAGAGACCAGTTCCTTGTTCAGGTTCTTCCATTCTTTTGAAATCATATTCACTGTATTTTCTTGTGCTTCCTCCATGGAAGAACCTGGATGTTCTTGTAAGTAGCACCTTACATATGACCCGTCGTGCCCACTTTGATTCTCATCCTTCAGCCAAAATAATCACATTTTGAGAGATATGAACAAGACATTTACTCTATTTGTAGTGTTTGATATGAATCTAATGATATATAATCACCTCTGCGCTTCCGAAATCGTCCCAAAGCCGAAGAATTGCTGCTGTGGAAGACACAATTGCTGGAGTTTCATTCACCAGCTCCACACTTTGTTTGGTTATACCTTGACCCAAGAGAAAGAAGATATGCACCATCACCACATTGACACCAGAAGAAACAATACCATTCTTTAAGTAGTCTTCTGCCTTCGGAAAGTGCCCGGATTTGAACCATTTTGCTTCTACTAAAAATGCATTGCACAGACTCCCCCACTGCACGTAATCGTAGAACGAAATATCTGTTAAACCTTTCTTGAGCAAACTAGTAGTTAAATTTCATGACACTAATCTGGTTTAATATATCACCGCTTTCTTCAACGAATGTAACGGGTTCCACCCGTGCTTTTGATAAACCTCGCAGCTGATTTCATTCGTTATATTGTAGAGAGCCTCGAAACATATCTTCATGTAGTCCGGTAAGTGCTCTATAGCACCAATTTCCCATCTGCAGCATAACATTTACTGACCAATTTGTGGTGAAAACTGGTGAAGCCAATTAAGAAATTACAGGACATTTTACCTATTGACAGCCTCAGTGAAGAGAGTGAGTTCATCAAGCGTCCCGTAAACATCAAAAATGTCATCAATCAAATAGATGAATGAGATAGGTTTTGTGAGCTGAATCCTCTCCTCTGACAAGTTTGGATCTGTTAGGCATGCCATGGACCAAATGTACCATTTAACTGGCTCGTCTCTTGCAAATTTCAGTTCCCTTGTCAATCCCAGCTCTTTCCACCACCTAATTAATTTGTTGGATAAAATAAACAGACAAATTAGGGTTTCTAAAGTAGTGCAGTTAAACGTATACTTTTTAAATGCGGATATATTCTCAATATTACTGATATTGTTGGTACTTCAACCTCATAGATATGTATCCAACATGATCTCTAATAAGTTTAACAGTATTTTAAAAGGTGCAGTTAAACGCACGACAGAAAAACACCCCATATATGTATATCTCTGCTACTTCTAAAGTCATTGTTAATTAACTTACTTGGAAATTTGAACAATCTCCTTGTGGTGTAGGGACTGAACCAAATTAAAATCCGTTTTTGCCACTTCTTGTAGCATATTTAGCCATCTATTATTCATGCCAGCTTGGGAATTAGGAAGCAAAAAGTTCTTGGCCATGAATGCGGCCAAGCTTTGGTGATGGGGGCACCCCAGTGTGTTCTCCACAAGTCTGGCCTCATGAGGACCGAGATATGACAGTGATCTGTTTAGGAGATGACCACTCAATTTTCCAGCTTCATCAAGTGCATCTTCTCCTTCCATGCTTAGTTGTGAAGCTTCATACACACTCATCAGTCCCTTGACCTCTTCACTGTTTAATATTTGCTTAAAATACTTTCCTTCTCTTTCCTTGAAATTGTTAAACACATCTGTAATTAATAACAAAAGTTATGCTCGGGAGTGATGGACTGGTACCGGGTATCAATCTACAAAACTATGTACATATATGAAACAAATTGTTACCGAAATTTTATTATACTACTCACCCTCGGGCACGAAGTGACCATGTTGTCTGAGAAGCCGGAATCGAAGGGAAACTTCATGAAGGTCATTTTGTTGATGAGAAAGGGCATTAGCATGACTAGATATGATTAGGTCAATTTGTTCTTCAAAGTGGTAATCGATACCTAGACGTTGAATGGCATCGATCATGTTCAAACTTTCTTCTCCTACTCTGCTCAATAGATTCCTGAATACCTCCAACTTTTGTTCATGCTGGAAACGAATGTCATCCTGCAAACAAGGTGGAGTTAATGGAATAGTGGACATAGGTTTGGATATATCTAGCTGAATGAGATTAGAGTGCCCAAGATGTAGGTTCATTTTTTGAGCAATATTTGGAGGAGTGGACATAGCAAAGATGGCCTGAGAAGAAAATGCCATAGTAGGAAGAGAGAAATGGAGCAAACCCAAAGTGAATGAGAATGACAAACCCAAAGAGTCTTGGATTATATTTATAATGGAAAGATGGTGTGTAAATCACTAGTCATGTGACTCTTTTTGTTTTTTTTTCTTTTAAGAAAATCTCGACCATACAATAGAAATTTGATAACAAAAAAAATGTGAAACACTCTTTCTAACTAGGAGCGGAGCCATGCAGAGATTGTAGGTGGCCTTGGCCCTCCCGCATCACTTGAGCAAACTTGCATGTGTTTAAAAGGAATATAAAGGACTTCGAATGTGTTTATAAGGAATTAGGTTACTTTTGATAAATTAATCTGTGTGAAGCTTAACGACCACACATGCTTTGCATCACCTAATTTACTCATACTTTCAACATAATAAATTTTAGATGAAAACATTTTATTTTTTTGCGTTTAGAATGTGTTGTCCATTCCAAATGTACTATGTGGTATTTTTGTATTTGATTTATTTGTGTGGACTACAAGTCTACCAGTACAACTGTACAAGGCTATACGACGAAATCCCATGTGCAAAAAAATTCGACGGTACGAAAAAAAACCCCAAAACTACACAAAAAATCACGTTTTAGAAATTAGAGTAATTTATGAACACGTGGCTTTAGAGAGAATCTACCACAAAACTACTAAATGTTGGGGCCACAAGATATTTTCCCAAATTCATGGAAGGCGTAGGTTGTCCTCGTTGCCATACATTAATTGCACCATTCTTGCAAGATTCAAGGCTGCTTGTAGGATACACCAATTCTTTGTTCAGCTTCGTGCCCATCTTGATTCTCATTCTACAATCAGTATCACGATAAGAAAATCTCACGTGCTTTATGTGCAGACCCGCATGCCACAAATTTTGATGGACAAATAGTTTTTGTGTGATGAAGCCGGTAAGAAATCCACCACACATAATATAGAACCTCAGATATGCAATGATGAACAGACATTTAGTTACTTGGGTGCTTGATATAAATGGTACTGTAAATATGCAATGAGTAAAGTTGAAGTTCCACCATAAATTGAATTGATAATATGGAGAATTGTTCAATCTCTTATAAACCCTTACAAAGTTTCTCTTTTCACCGATGTGAAACTCTTTTATCTCCATATCCTTATACGGCCACTCATGTGAGACAAATTTTCAAGCCATACACGTAAATAATATGAATTGGGTGACATTGAGCACATGTAGCCGTTGGGCTTCACACGTGGCCAACATGCTCTGATGTCATGAAAAAAGTTGAAGCTCCACCATAAAACCAATTGGCAACATATGGGAGGTACCCAACTTCTTATAAATCCTTGCAAAGCTTCTCATTTCACCAATTTGAGACTCTTTTACCTTCACATCCTCTCACATATAGTTACCTTTTCACTTTTCAACTCGTCCCAAAGCCGAAGAATTGCTGCTGTTGAAGATATAATGGCTGCAATGCCATTCAAGAGCTCCACACTTCGATTGGTTATATACCTTCACCCAAGAGAGAGACAATGTGGGCCATCACCACATTCACCTCCCAAAAAATAATTCCATTATTCTTCAAGTACCCTTCAGCCCTAGGCAACTGCCCGGATTTGAACCATTTTGCTTCCACCAAAAAAATGCATTACTCAGCTTATAAATATGATTTAAATAGATGGTCTCTCTAAAGCATTACTTGTAAGTCTCATGAGAGCTGCACACTTGTTAATACATGTATCTAAGGTTTGAGGTTATAGAGTTCGAGTATGACTTTGTTTGTAAGCTACCAAAAGGTGTGTACGATAAGGAATGTAGCTAAACAATCCTGATAAACTATACTACTGTTATATTATCTGATATGGATACTTGGGATTGCATGATAAGGTTGAGTTCAATTAGGACTAACATTATGGGAAGTCTCCTAGTTGAACACCATTGCATAAGGTATAAATATAGGGTCCCTGCACTCTCAATTGACACGCAATAAAAGAGCCTCACGCCCCATAGTATTGAGCAATTGCATTCTGAGATTGACGAGTTGCAGAAGAAGCCTATCTCGATCGCATTCTAGCCGACATGGTTTCTACAGGTTAGTGGTTATTTGGTTTTAGTGAACAAGTTATGTATTAATCTAATCTTACATTTGGTATCAGAGCTTTCACATACCAATTAACCCTAAGATGAAAGCATCAAGAACAATTTTGTTTCTACAGAATATGGACTGATGACAAGTTATCAGGGAATTCATGTACTGAGCATATATCAGCTAAAGCTGTTTGTGTTCAAATGCATATCTTCAAAAACTTGGACATCAGTAGTTGCACTAGAGTTTGATATGTAAACACTGATCATCTAAAGATGAACCGTTGTTTATATATCAAATTCTAAGTGGCAGAATGCTTCATTAAAACCATGAATGACCACCGACATGACCACAAAACCACAAAGGTTTATAGTCATGATCAAAGTCAGGTTCGTTCATGGGATATGTTGGCATTGTGATAAAGAAAATTGTTCATAAATTTTAACATTCAAAGATGTTGAAACTGTGACATATGGATATGGGACTAAAGTTTAATTTCTTTGCATATTGCGGTTTTAAAGGTGTCAATCCAAGCTCCATGAATCTCAATACCATTGAGCCACTGACTGGAATGAATTATAAGAAGTGGAAGCAAGACCTTGAGATTGTTCTTGGGGTGATGGATATGGATTTGGCACTAAGGAGTGATGAACCACTGCTGCCCGATGAAGGATGCACAGCAAGTCAAAGGTCTAAGCATGAGAAATGGCAGAAAGCAAACAGAATCTCTCTCATGATTATCAGAAGGACCATGACTGATGTTGTGCGCGGGGGTTTCCCAGAAACATCCAAAGCCAAGGATCTTATGAAATCCATTGAAGAAAAATACAAGGAGTCCGAGAAGACCGAGACAGGTAACCTGATGAATTCTCTCACCACTATTAGATATGATGGAGTTGAAAGTGTTCGGGAATATATTCTCAAAGTGGTGGACATTGCTGGAAAATTGAAGATGCTTGAGGTACCAATTTCTGAGACTTTTTTGGTTCATGTAGTTATGAATTCTCTACCTGAAAGTTACACTCAGTTAAAAGTCTCATATAATGCACTGCAAGCTAAGTGGGACATCAATGAATTGATTTCCATATGTGTGGGTGAGGAAGTCAGAATTAAGAAAGAAAGGGCTGAGAAAGAAAGGGCTGAATCAGTGAATTATGTCCAAAGCTACAACCAAAACCCCAAGCATGGTAACCATGATACTGTCAGAAAAGATGCTACCAGAAGTACTTCCTCCTCTAAGAAAGTTTTTAAACCTAACAAACCAAGTATTTTCAAATGTTTTTTCTGCAAAAAGGCAGGCCACATGAAGAAAAATTGTCCAAAATACAAAGCTTGGCTTGCCAAGCAAGAAGTGAAAAAAGGTAAAAATGTTTTCGTTTGTTTTGAGTCTAATTCAGTTGACATACCTAGTAATGCATGGTGGCTTGACTCTGGCTCTTCTATTCATGTTACGAATTCATTGCAGGACTTCACAATAAGGAGAACACCAAATAAAGATGAAGTGAAGGTCTTGGTGGGCAATGGAAGAAGGGTTGAAGTCAAAGCTTTAGGAACTGTTAGACTTAAGTTAGAATTTGGTTTTCATTTGGATTTGGAAAATGTTGCTTATGTACCTTCCATGAGGAGGAAATTAGTGTCGGTTTCAAAACTTGTTTTGCTAGGTTATTATTTTACATTAAATAAAATTGGCTTCAACATCTTTTACAATTCTTCTCACATTGGCACTGGTTCTATATGTGACGGGATGTTTCAGTTCAAATTAAGAGTTGAAAACGTGATTTTTAATGTTGAAAAGAACCATGAAAAACCACAACAGTCATCCCATCTTTGGCATAAAAGACTCGGACATGTTTCAAAACCGAGAATGGAACTCTTGATCAAAAGTGAAATTTTACCACCCTTGAATTTTAATGATTTCGAACTTTGTATAGAATGCATCAAGGGAAAAATGACTAATTCAAGAAAAGAAGGATCAACTAGAAGCAAACAACTTTTAGAGATCATTCATACAGATATTTGTGGCCCCTTTCCTACAAAAACAATCGATGGAAACAAGTACTTTATAACATTTATAGATGATTTTTCACGTTTCTGTTGTATATATTTAATCCCTGAGAAGTCAAAAGCTCTTGAAGTCTTTAAAATTTTTAAAACTGAAACTGAAAACCAATTGGAAAGGAAGATCAAAGTGGTTAGGTCTGATAGAGGAGGTGAGTACTATGGTAAGCAAAGTCAAACTGGCAGGCAACCAGGACCATTTGCATTGTATCTTCAAGATCATGGCATTGTAGCACAGTATACCACTCCTGGTACACCTGAGCAGAATGGAGTCTCGGAGAGAAGAAACAGAACCCTTATGGACATGGTTAGAAGCATGATGTGCAAGGTGAACTTGCCAAATTTTTTGTGGGGAGAAGCAGTCAAGACTGCTAACTACATTATTAACAGAGTGCCATCCAAAGCAGTTGTGAATACACCTTTTGAATTGTGGACAGGTAGGCGACCTAGCCTTAATCATTTACATATCTGGGGATGCAAGGCTGAAGCTAAGGTTTACAACCCTAATGGCAAGAAGCTCGATCCTAAGACACTCTCTTGTTATTTCGTGGGATATGCTGAGAGGTCTAAAGGTTTTAGGTTTTATTGTCCCAATCATGACATGAAAATTGTTGAGACTGGCAAAGCAATATTTATGGAACTAGGGATGGATGCTGAAAACTGTTCGAGGACAGAAGAATTTGTTTTTGAAGAACAAGGAGATATATGGGCTGAATATGACCAACAACAAACTGTACCCAAGTCAGTGGTTGAACTTCCAAATCACGTGGACCATAGCATGGGAAATGATGATTATTTAATTCAACATGGCAGCAACCACGCACTAGTGAATGGTAATGAAATTGAGGCATTATTAAATGATGAACAACATGAAGAGAATGAGGAAGGGCACGTGGAAAATGCAGCTGCAAATGGCAGCCATGTGAACCGACAAGAGCACCGTCAAGAGCACCGACTGGAGCACCGACTAGAGCAGCATGCAAATGTTTATGGAGAGCACGTGGAGATGGTTGAGGTGAATGGCAATGAACACCGACACGATGGTATGGGTATTGGTGAGGTTGCACCGCTTGTGAGGAAATCGGGTAGGGTAAGAAAATCCACTTTCTGTTCAGATTTTGTATATATGGCAGAATTAGACTTTAATATGTCAGAGTTTAATGATCCTGGGAGTTACAAAGAAGCAACCTCAAACATTCATGCAGATAAGTGGATGGATGCAATGAGGAGTGAGTTGTCCTCGATGGAGGAAAACAAAGTTTGGGGCTTGGTAGAGTTAAAAGAAGGAATAAAACCCATAGGTTGTAAATGGGTTTTTAAAACCAAAAGAGACTCAAATGGAAATGTGGAAAGACACAAAGCAAGGCTTGTTGCCAAGGGTTTTACACAGAAAGAGGGCATTGACTACAAAGAAACATTTAGTCCAGTGTCTACTAAAGATGCATTCAGAGTCATCATGGCAATGGTAGCACACTATGATTTGTTTTTACATCAAATGGATGTAAAAACAGCCTTCTTAAATGGTGAATTAGAGGAGGATATTTATATGGTACAACCTGAGGGCTTCAAAGAAGAAGGGAAGGAAAATATGGTATGTAAACTGAATAAATCAATTTACGGTTTAAAACAGGCATCTAGGCAGTGGTATTTGAAGTTTCATCATGTTGTTAAGGAGCATGGGTTTACAGAAAATCCATCTGATGCTTGTATATATTTGAAAGTCAGTGGGAGCACTTATATCATATTAGTGCTCTATGTGGATGATATTCTTTTAGCAGCAAATTGTTCTAGCCTATTGGATGAAACTAAGTCTTTCTTGCAGTGCAAGTTTGAAATGAAAGATTTGGGTGAAGCTTCGTATGTCTTGGGAATTGAAATCAAAAGAGATAGAGAGAGAGGACTTCTGGGACTATCGCAGAAAGGGTACATAGAGAAAGTGTTAAAAAGATTCAATATGGCATCATGTGGAACCACAGAAATGCCAATTTCGAAGGGTGATAAACTGAGCAAAGAACAAAGTCCAAGAAACGAGATTGAAAGGGAGAACATGAAGGACAAACCATATGCTTCATTAGTGGGAAGTTTGATGTATGTTCAGGTCTGTACAAGGCCTGACCTTGCATTTACCATTAGTGTTCTAGGGAGATTTCAGTCCAACCCTGGAGAAGCACATTGGAATGCAGGGAAAAGGGTTATGAGATACCTTCAAAGAACTAAATCTCACATGCTCATTTACAAGAAAACTGAACGTTTGGTTTTGGAAGGTTATAGTGATGCTGACTTTGCAGGATGTCCTGATGATTTAAAATCAACTTCGGGTTTTGTCTTCACTATGGCAGGAGGAGCTGTGTCGTGGAAAAGTTCTAAACAAGATATAGTTGCAGCCTCAACTATGGTTGCTGAGTACTTGTCATGTTGTGAAACAGTCAATCAGGCAATATGGATGAAAAATTTTATTACAGGATTGAGAGTGGTAGACTCAATTCAAAGGCCTATTCAGATATTCTGTGATAACAATGCAGCCATCTTTTTCTCTAAGAACAACAAAAGGTCAACTGCAACAAGGAATTTGGAGATTAAATATCTCATTGCTCGAGAAAAGGTAATGGCAGGACTTGTTAAGATTGATTACTTGGCAACTGGTTCTATGATTGCAGATCCTTTGAATAAGCCGGTGCCAGCTGCAGTGTTCAAAGGGCATGTTGCTAAAATGGGTGTGCTAGCAGGTTTTGAAGCTGTGGAATAGTGGGAGTCGTGTTTGTTCAATTTGTTAAGTTCTAATTTAGCATGTTTAGATTTATGCATTGAGAATAAGGTTATATTTATAACTAATAAAGATGTTGCTGTTGGTTGTTCAAAGTTCCCTTAAAGCATACAGCATTAGTTATAATGATATGTTTTAATACATGAATATCAATCTGAGTTATTGTTTAAAGATTAACAACCATTGAGGTTTCTTATGAAGCATGAAGAAAGCCTACGTTGGTAGTCATAAGGAGGACCACATGTCAAATGTGTTTAAATATATATGTACAGTCACATTTACATATTTCCATGTCTTGTTGGAGTTTCATGTATGGTATGGTTTCATGAAGTGATTATGGGGATGCTGTTCTGGAGATGAGCATATAATTCCTTATAGTTCTTTATGAATACTCTGCAATGACAGAAACTGGATTTTCAGGTTTATGTTCAACTCTAAACTCATGGCCACTTAAGTATAATCTCTCTTCAGTATTACTATGATTAACAAGTGTTGGCTCTAGTGGGAGAATGTAAGTCTCATGAGAGCTGCACACTTGTTAATACATGTATCTAAGGTTTGAGGTTATAGAGTTCGAGTATGACTTTGTTTGTAAGCTACCAAAAGGTGTGTACGATAAGGAATGTAGCTAAACAATCCTGATAAACTATACTACTGTTATATTATCTGATATGGATACTTGGGATTGCATGATAAGGTTGAGTTCAATTAGGACTAACATTATGGGAAGTCTCCTAGTTGAACACCATTGCATAAGGTATAAATATAGGGTCCCTGCACTCTCAATTGACACGCAATAAAAGAGCCTCACGCCCCATAGTATTGAGCAATTGCATTCTGAGATTGACGAGTTGCAGAAGAAGCCTATCTCGATCGCATTCTAGCCGACATGGTTTCTACAGGTTAGTGGTTATTTGGTTTTAGTGAACAAGTTATGTATTAATCTAATCTTACATTACTCAGCATATAAATAATAAGCCAATACTATAGTTTGTATATACGTATATACATTGTCTTCTTTAGCGAATGCAACAGGTTCCATCCGTGCTTTTGATGGACCTTACACTTGATTTCATTCGTCATATCGTAAAGAGCCTTGAAGCATATCTTCATATAGTCCGGTAAGTGCTCTATAGCACCAATTTTCCGTCTGCAACATAACAATTTACAGTCAGTTCATTGTGAAAACTGGTGAAGTTAATTAACAAGTCAATAGCCGTTTTAATTATTGTTACATATTAACAACTTCCGTTAAGAGAGTGAGATCATCGAGCATCCCGTAAACGTCAAAAAATTAATGTCATCAACCAAAATAGATAAATGAGACAGATTTTGTGAGCTCAATCCTCTCATCTGTCAAGTTTCGATTTGTTAGGGTGCCCTGCTTACCCGAACCTTCTGCAAGAAAACTATAAATAAATAAAAAATCAGCGGCTCATATTCTCCTCAAGGTTTGGAAGGCGATATTTCATATTATAATTGAAGTTGAGATTTCACTATATAACTAATTGACAATATATAGTAGCTCATGCAAGATTCCTCCTCTTATCAATTTGGAATTCATTCTTAACACGCCCCATGTGTGGTGAATTTTCAAGCCTAACACATACGGAGTCATGTGACCATTGAGTTTCACAAGTGAGATGACTTATTTTGGTATCATTAAGAAATTTGAGGTTCCATCATAAAACCAATTGGTAATATGGGAGTAGCCCGACTTATGAATCCCTCCTTCGTGTGGGATTCATTTTCAATAATGATCAGACATCAATGGGACCACTCTAGCAACATTAAGAGCGAGTTTTGTGAATGGTTGCTTGGAAAATGGTGGGGAAGAAAGGTAAAGATGGGCGCCGTTGGTCGATGCTGAGGTAGGAGATAGAGGAAAGGAGAAAAAGAAGAAGAGAGCAGGTTTGGGCGATGAAAATGGAGGAGAGGAGAGATGGGGGTTTGAGGAAGTGAGGAGAGAAGGTTGCCGCGGGCCTTTGCCGGAACAAGGGCTGGAGGTTGGAGGCACCGGATCTAGGGTTTGGGTCGGCAGGCGAGAAGATTAGGTTATTTATTTATTTATTTATTTTTATTTTTTATCCTCGAGAAGATTGGGTTTCACCAGAGAGTGAATGAATGATGAGTTTTCCTTTGGAAACAATTTTATTTTTATTTTTTTTTAGAAAATCCCAACGGTGCAAGGGGAATAATTTTTATATGTCAATTTAATAAGTTCATCTTATTAAAAGTTGGTTTTATGACCATGTGGTACAATAATGTACTACAACATATAAGTAATTCATTGATCAATGAATCAAGTGATGGTCCCTCATCAAAAAGAAAGAAAACAAAGACAACCATACATCATCATAGAACTACTAAAAGGTGGGGACGAATCGAGCCAATTATTGCGTTGAGAGAGTGAATTTTATTCATTATCAATTTGATTTTCATTGACTAATTAATCACATTCTAACATGATAATAACTTTGTGAAATTCTTATTTGCGAGATTTTATAATAAAAGATTGGTATGAGAATCATAAGTTTCTATTCTTTTTTTCTTTTAATAAGAGGACAGCCAAAGAAGGTGAAAAAAAAAAAAAAGCACAATATCACTATCTTCCAAAACTAAAAAGGAGAGCCAAAACCAAGCCACTCTTGAATCCAAACTATATATAATTTGAGCAACGCGATTAAACAAAGCTTGCATGAGGTCTCTGGTGACCTTTTCCTTTCTCAAATTTGATCAATCTATGCTTGGCTAATGGCTGCGCTGGTTACTTGGCCTTGTGCAAGAAAACTATCAAAAAGCAGCGACTTCATATTCTCCTCAAGGCTTGGAAGGCGATGTTGAGAATTATAATCATACATCAATGGGACCATTCTAACAACATTAAGAGCAAGTTTTGTAAAAGATGCTGAAAATGGATTTGATGCAGAGAAACATTCTTGGTTGAGAAACTTCCATTCTTCCGAAATCCTATGGACAACGAATGCTCGTGCATCTTCGTCTGAACAACCTTGGTTTTCATTCACGTAACACGCTATGTATGAACCATCATATCCATCTTGGCCCTCATCCTGCAATTAATCAAGAAAATATAATTAATACTATATCTTCTTTTTTTAACAAGTGCTAAACGTAACTCAAACTAAGTAAATTAAGTACGAACCTTGGCACTTCCGAAGTCATCCCATAGCCGAAGAATCGTTGCGGTTGAGGATATAAGGCTAGATATGTTGAGGTTGTCCAGAATATGTACAGTTTCCTTGGTTATACCTTGACCCAGTAAGAAGAATCCATGCGTTAAAACCACAGGCACCCCTGAACTGATGAGCCCATTGTTCAAGTACTCTTCCGTGTTTGGCAAGTGCCCGCAACTAAACCATCGCGCTTCTAGTAGGAACGCTTTGCATAATGTTGCCCACTGTATGGATGCAGTAATAATATTAACAATAATTCAAGATCTGAACTGCAACGGTTAAGTCCTTGAATCAAAAGTTAATTTATATACCGATTTTTTAAGGGACTCTATAGGGTTCCATCCATGCTTTTTGTGCACAATGTAGCTGGTTTCATTGGTAATGTCATAAAGAGCCTTAAAACATATCTTCATGTAATTTGGTAGTTCACCAGTTGCGTCAATGTCCCATCTGCATATATAATTAATTACATGCGTGATGTCAGCGCATGACTATGAATTTAGACTGCTGATACTCATGCATGACTCAAATTCACAGTTTAGCAATATAATCACATTTTATTTGCACACTAGTGTAACATGTAGGATATCATAAAAATACACAACGCGTACCTCTCAACTGCAGCTGTGAAGAGAATGAGTTCATCGAGGGTCCCATGAACATCAAAAATATCGTCAATTATGTAGACAAGAGAGATCGATTTTGTGAGTTCAACCCTTTCCTCTGATAAGTTTGGATCTGTAAGGCATGCCATCGGCCAGGTATACCATTTAATTGGCTGGTCTCTCACAAACTTCAACTCCTCAGTCAATCCTAGTTCTTTCCACCACCTAATTAGGATGAAAAATATTGTTATTAATTTAAAGGAGTACTAATTCAAGAAGTACTTAGAGTCAGTGTCTTTGATCTGAACTCACTTGGATACTTGTTGAATTTCATTTCGGATTAGAGATTCGACCATGTTGAACTCTAGTTTTCCTAGCTCCCGCAAATCATTGACCCAATTCTCCTTTCCTTCGAAACTATGCAAGAAGTTTTTAGCCATGAATCTTGTCAAGCTCTTGTGATGAGGATGCTCCAATGAGTACGCTACCGCTGAAGCTCGATGATCATCGAGATTGTTTGGCATCCAAGCGGTAAGAAGCTGGTGGCTTCGTCTTCCCGCTTCAACAAGTGCCTCTTCTCCTGGGAAACTCATATGAGAAGCTTCATATAATCCCACTAGTCCGTTTATGTCGACTTTGAGTTTCTCATTGTTCTTGAACTTATTAAACACATCTGTTATTCACAAGAAAAATTAATTACTATACTAGCAATGGTGACATTAACTGAAAATATATGCTTCGCTTAACTGGTCGTTTTAGTAAAATAACATTTTGCTGTAAAGTTAGCACAAAAAAGAGAATTGAGACCAACCTATGGTTACATGATAACCTTGCTGTCTCAGTAGTCGAAAACGAAGTGAAACCACACGAAGCTCATCACTGGATTCATCGTTATAAGCTCTCGTATATTGCGTTTTCATTATTGCTTCAATCTCCTCTTGGAAACGATAATCAACGCCGAGGCGTTGCACGGCGTCGACCGCAATCAATTGTTCATTTTCTCCGATATTTGCGAGTGCATCCTTCAATTCCTTCAATTTTTTTGCATAGCGAACCTGAAGGTCGCCCTAAAAGGGGAAACATTGAACTTAATAAGACACCAGATTGAATTAATTACATATTAAGAAAAAAAAAGAGAGAGAAGATATTGTGTGGAGTAAGTAGGGTTAGTTTTGGTACATCAACTGTGGAGCAATTTGGATACTTAACATATATATATGTGTGTGTATATATGTACATGTTGGGTTATTAGTTTTGGAACTTACAGTAAGTTGTTCGTTGGAGGAAGTAGAGTGAGGTTGGAGAAAGTTTGCCATTTTCTACAAGAAAGAAAGAAGGAAATTCCAGTTCTGGATGAGAGAATATTCTTGTTGGGAGTTAAGTGAGGTGATCAGCTCATGGTGATTCCTAGTCAATTTATAGGACAAACATCCCTTGGCATGTAAGGCAAGATGGCGAAAGCATCCAGAACGCGTTTAACATAACTTTAACGCGGTGAGATCAATATGTATGAGTGGCGCTGAGTACTTGGTCGGTGCCTAATATCGTTACCAATACACATCGTTTTTCACAATTTTTTTGTTGGGAAAAGAAGGGAGTTGAAGAATCCAAATCACCTTAGTTATAAGGATCAACATAGTTTAGACCGTTTTAAGGATCTGCATGTATTTGCTGTAAAACTTAGTCAACCACCTTAGTTTTATGCTTAACTATTGTAGCTCCCATTTTTAACCGCGCTTTGGGGATGGGGCTGTCATCAGATTTTGGTGGGCAAGAATGCATTAACCTCCCAGTGATATTTTTTTTAACATTCCTCCTGAAATTTCATTTCAATTTTAATTTTACCCTATAAAACTCAAATCTCGCCTACCCTGTCACATCTCGATCCGGGCCCAACCACATCCTGAGCTCAACTCCACCGTAACACGATGTTGTCCGTTTTGAGCCCCAACCACGCCCTCACGGATTTGTTTCTGAGAACTCACACGAAAACCTCCCAGTGCCCATCATGGGATTGCTCTCGCGCGAACTCGCTTAACTTCGGAGTTCTAATAGAACCCGAAGCAAGTGAGCTCTCAAAATGCCTCATGTTAGGTAAAGATTAGAATATACATATAAGACTTACATGATCCACTTCCCTGGGCGATGTGGGATGTTACAATCTACCCCCTTAGGGCCCCAAAATCCTAGTCGGCACACTTCCGACCAAGGATGGGCTCTGATACCAAATTGTCACATCCCGGCCCGGGCCCTCACCATATCCCAGGCTCAACTCCACCATAGCACAATATTGTCCCCTCATGTTAGATAAAGATTAGAATATACATATAAGACTTACATGATCCACTTCCCTGGGCGATGTGGGATGTTACAATCTACCCCCTTAGGGGCCCGACATCCTAGTCGGCACACTTCCGACCAAGGATGGGCTCTGATACCAAATTGTCACATCCCGGCCCGGGCCCTCACCATATCCCAGGCTCAACTCCACCATAGCACAATATTGTCCGCTTTGGGTCCCGACCACGCTCTCATGGTTTTGTTTCTGAGAACTCAGATGAGAACTTCCCAATGGGTCACCTATCATGAGATTGCTCTCGTGCGAACTCGCTTAACTTCAGAGTTCCGATGGAACCCGAAACCAGTAAACTCCCAAAAGGCCTCGTGCTAAGTAAAGATAAGAATATACGTATAAGACTTACATGATCCACTTCTCTGGACAATGTGGGATGTTACATACCCCTTTTTAAGGAAGTAGCGAAAAATAATCTTAAAAATTTCAAGACTTAAAGCCAAAAAACCCTATCCACATAAACCAAAACCCTATAAAACTCTTCTCATTCTAGCAGAGGATAGCCACATAAACCAAAACCCTATCTACCGCACATTTTTGGGCTAAAAGCTGACGAAACGTTAATTCAGAAAGACGTGGTCACTCTTCTCATTCTAGCAGAGGATAGCCACCGCACATTTTTGGGCTAAAAGCTGAAGAAACCTTAATTCAGAAAAACGTGGTCAGTGGGTTTAGATAATAAATATTAGTTTTTTCGTTTTTTTAAATATATATGTAACCATTTTTTTTTTAAATCAAGTAAGATATCTTTCATTCCATTAAAAACTAGTACAATGCTAAAAAAAAACCACGTAAACAATTACACATAAAGTAAAAGGTCTAAGCAAAATGAGAACAACAATCTAAGATACATCGGGATATGGAGTTCACAGAGAGAGTGAGAGTATATGTAACCATCTAATTGAATATATTGGTCTTATACTTTTGTCATGTCAGTGATAAGTGGGTTTCACTCATGTCACATAAGTAAATTAAACGGATATGTAACAGGCATGATAAAAATCAGACAAAAGTGGAACGAAAATTGAGTTCTAAGGTATTAAATAGAAAAATTTGAAGTTCAAAGAGAAAATAAAGTTAAAATCCAGTGTGAGGAGGCATAGAAAAACATGTCACATAAGTAAATTAAACGAATATGTAACATTGTAACAGGCATGATAAAAATCAGACAAAAGTGGAACAAAAATTGAGTTCTAAAGTATTAAATAGAAAAATTTGAAGTTCAAAGAGAAAATAAAATTAAAATCAAGTTTGAGGAGGCATAGAAAAAATAGGAATGTTTTTTTTTTATGGTAACGTAAGGGAGTAGATCATTCAAAACTAACTCAATAAATTATTACAAATAGTTCGAGTTCTAGATACTCTAATCATATCATCAAATAAATGAATTCCAATCCATTCAAGTGGATTCTCAAAATAATAATACCAAAAATTCATATTATAACTCTAATTGGCAAGACTGTCCGCAATAACGTTGAATCAATACAGTTACACATCAATTATCATTATCTCTCTTTCTACTTATAGTTCCCTAATTATCTACTCAGAAAAACGTTCAATGCTCCATTTCGATGACTCTTCGTTTATTCCCTTTGTTTATGTGCAGTGTCCCCTTTTTGTCTAGTTAAAAGAGATTATTAAAGACGGAAGATCATTAGCATTTTAGTTAGTTAGCTGAGGTGGTTGTTCATTAATTAGCTGATTCCCCTTTTCTTAGCTGAAAGGATAATACATATGAGAATAATGAAAGCATACGCCCAGTTTATAGTACTGGAAGCCGAATTGGATTGAAAATGATGAATGAGGCAAGTTGAACAACACATAAAGGTATGATTGTCGAACTACATTTCGTAGTCATACTCTCCTCCGTTAAAGCGAGTAGAATAAAATTTCTTAGCAGTATATACTTTAATGTACTAAAGTTTCGTAAGCAGCAACAAATGAACTATTTGATTTGTGACTGACGTTCATAAGGAGGAGAAGAAGGTTCGAAGAAATATCCTGAACAAAATATATACCACAACTTATGTAGTTCCAACATCGTGTGAGTACTACCAAACCTAATTGTGGAACTACGTTAATTGTGGAACATGTCATATTCATATGGCTGTGGTCCTCATACATTATCACGAGAAATTATACCATGACACAATACTACCAGCTGCGTTTTTGCTGACTGGTGATACCCCACCAACACCAGGGCCACCATTGGCTGCGCCACTAGGACCTCCGAGCTCGGAATCGGCAGATATGTAATGAATTTATCGACCACCACCATCAAGCCACCTCGCGCTTCCATTTGATCCTTTTGGTGTCGTATTCGTGTTGCCGTGTGAATAGTGATTCAGTGAAGACGTCTGAATATTTTCATGGATAATTAAACCCATGAATTTTGTTATTTTTAAGGAGAATGTAAATGGCAGAAGGCTGAGAGTTCGTAAGGTCGACGCGAATGACATCGCAAGGATTTTTCGCAAAGAATAGCGACCCCTTGTTATTTCTTTCTCCGGTTACAGACCAGGTCTCACACATGGCCAGGTTTGATTGGGTAGTATCACCACTCTGTAAAGCCAGCTGGTGATACAGTATCAGTGTATAATTTCTCCATTATCATGATGCATGTGTACGAGACAGACCTGAAACCCTAAATCCTATGTGGCCACTTGGTCCTATTTTCCACTTGGTCATATTTTTCAAATCATGTTTTTACCACATTTTTAATAGAGATAAGCCCGACCATTACAAGTAAATCTCATCTCTATCAAAAATATATTATAAATGTGATATGAAAATATAATAAGAGTAATATTTTTACTGTTTTCTTGCATGTCACGGAAAACTCGTCCTCGCAGACTTTCAACAAAAACGAGTGTACAACTTTTGTAATTTTCATTGTTTTTTTCTTATAATTATAGAATGGAATCTCATTACTGATCGACCAAAAGAATAGCAACCGCCTTAAACCTTAACTTCGTGAAACTTTTCATTGTTTTTGTAAACATTGATATTCGATGCATCTTCCTTTTTCACATACCTACTTGTAGATTTTTCAATCACGATAGCTCTATAGAGCATGCATAACCAAGGGATTAAACAAAATTTTAAGAGTGGTGTTAGATAAATCACATTTTGCAAATCATATGCGAACCATCTGATCTCTAATAGGTTAAATTTGCCTCATGAAACCCTTAAGTATTTGTGCCGGAAGCATGATCTAGTCTACCATGTGTCAAAATACAAGTGGTTGAATACTTACAAAAATAAATTTCCCACCACTAGTATTATAATACTTGGTATACCGAACTGTGTTTCCGACAAACAGATTTTTGTTATTTCTAAGGCATCTGCTACGTACTAGCTAGATTTCATGCAGAACGTAGGAATGAATATTATGATGCTAATAGATGCGTTGTATATACTTGAGTTGGGTTAGACTATCATTTTCGATTGTGTTGAAATCGGGCTTCAGGCGTCCCTTACAGGATCATCGATGTAACTGCAGTTTTTTCAACCAAAAAAGAATCATTTTTCAAGCAAAAATAACCAAATATTGAATAAATATGCCATTTGAAACTGTTCGAACGATTTCATGAGGTCCGAAAAGTTTTTTTTTTTATAGAGATTATATTCACACATCCCAATTTACTTTTCCCACACCTTTTTAATTTTTTAATATTTTAATATTTTATACACACCACTAACACTTGATAAAAAAATATTAAAAAATTAAAAAGGTGTGAGAGAAGTAATTTGGGGTGTGTGACTATAATCTCCCTTTTTTAAACTAAAAAAATATGTAACCCAATAAAAAATTCTAGCTAGAAACATTAACAAAATATTCTATATGAACTTTAATTAGAAATTTACGATGCTGCAAAAATTTGCTAAAACCATAAAAAAATCATGTGTTCCTTTTGTAAAAATGAGATGAATTTTTGCGACATCTTTCCCATGAGCTTTAAGAAAATATTATAAGCTATTTGTAAGCGATGTACTATTTATTAAGTCAAATAAGTATACTTATTAATAAAAATTAAGTCGAAATATAGAAAAATCAATGTTTATTACTTGTATGGCCCAAACAGAATTGGTCGACTGGAACATCCCCAGAATGTGTAGATGAATTTTAAGAAGCTTACGGTGCTTCAAAACATGATGCAAAAGTAGGTTGTATGATGGTTTTGTATGAGTTTCAAAAACCGAGTAAACCTCGTCCTCGTGTCGTGAGTGTTAGCTCATACGCTTTATTAAACGTGTATGAAATCTTTTCCGTGCGAATCGAGGAAAATGTTTTAGGTCATACTATTTATTGAGTCAAATACGTGTATTATTATCAATATTTAGAAAAAGTTAACGATGCGGCGAGAATATATGAGAAAACAAGAGTTATAGCTCACAATTTTTTTAATTTTGGATTTTTATCACAAATAATTCTTGAAATTAACTCACATAATTAAGGTGGTCTTTTAAATTGAAAATCGATCAATGTAATCTTTGATTATGATTGCTGAAAATCAATGTAATCATTCTGTTAAATTTCCTCAAAACTTCTGTTAAGGTCTCCCGAGATAGAGTCAGCACGCTACTCCACTGCACCCTTCCTTCCTCCCTCCCTGGACCCTTCCTCTCTCCCTGTAAATCCAAATCCCTGCACCCTTCCTTCCTCCCTGCAAATCCAAATTCATGCACCCTTCCTCCCTCCTTGCAAATCCAAATCCAAATTCGTGCAAATCCAAACCACCACCATCCAAATTCCTGCAAGTCCAAACAACCACCACCTTTTAAACAAATTTGAAAATTAAAAAAAGAACAGAGGAGATCGAACGATCTCCTTCCCCCTCCGACCCAATCCTGTAATCCCTTCCACACCCCACCCTACTCTCCTGATTACTCTCTCTGATTACTCCAACGTTTTTTTTTTTGTCTTTGGAAGAACCAAAACATGCAAGAAACCAACCCATGATTTCGACCTCTCTCTCTTTCCCTCCTCCCGGTCTCTCAAAGATTGTGTCTTTCTGCAAAACATGGTGGGGAAGATGGTGGCTTGGTGCTTGGGTTGGGTTCTCACAGGTCACGGCCTCTCACGAGGTGTTTTATTTTTTTAATTTATTTAATTGTTATTATTTTCAGAATATAAAATTATTTATTTATCAATTTATTTATTTATGTGGGACCCCTACGTGTGCCACGTCAGCATACTAGCATAAGTTTTGACGGAAATATAACAGAATGACGACATTTATTCACAACAATCGTATTCAAGAACTACATTGATTGATTTTCAAATTCAATGACTATGTTAATTGAGTATGTTAGAGACCATTTCTAATAAAAAAAAACCTTTAATTTTTTTAAGAAAAATGCGACTGTTATTTTTAGCACAATCTTTTATGCGGTTAAGAAAATATAATAAGCCCAATAGCTACAGTCGCTTCTCAAATTCCACACATAAATAAGATGATCCTCTTTTTCTTTTTCTTTTTTTTTTTTTTTTGATGGAATAAATAAGATGATCCTGCTCGAGCAATTTTGTCATGACCTAAAAGATCAGCTAAAGCGTTCGTCAACCTCACCCTCCTACAACTTCCAGAGATAACTCATACAGAAGGCAAAAATAAAGAAATTAAGCAGGCAGGAAAGGTGCCTTTACAACACAGATGATACATTTTCGGTTCCCATCCAGTGAGTCCAAACTAGCATAACGAAACATGTCTCATGCATCCTGCTTTGTGGCCAATTCTGCGTACCAACAACATTTACAGAGCTATCAAGTTCCATAGCTCGTAAGCAATATAATATCTTCATCTTCCAACTTACCAAGGTGATGGTTTTTATTTTGTTCACTTCGAAGAGGGAGAATTGAGCTTCTTTTCGAGTAGCTTGGCCTTTCGAAGAGCATCCAAGGCCTCGGCTTGTTTTCCAGCACGTTTCAAATTTACCGCCTTTACCTTCTCAGCTTTGATCTGTTCTTCCAGCTGACTTCTATCTTGGATTATGTTATTGCTCTTACCAACATTAACTTTTGAAGGCTCTGGTCTTTCCGTGCCTTGAGATAAATTACTACCACTTTCAATCCCAATTTCTTTCAAGGCAGCCAGTAGTTGAGGATCAAGAAGACCCTCAACAGAGATATCATCCACTGATTCTACTTTGTCAACGGTTGTGGAATCATGAGCAGCTGACGCCTCCAACTGATTCTCTAGTGCCTTTGCTAATTCAAACTCGGCTTCTGCTTCTTCCATCCGACCCTCCCTACGCAACTTCATGGCCTGACGTTTGTGGCCAAGAGACTCCTGTTGCAACTTGAAGCGATCACGACTGGACAAAGGTTTTGGGTCCGAGGATGGTGAACCGTGATGCTTTTGGCTAGAAGATGGGATGTCTCGTGACTGTAATGGTTGGGGTTGCCTCTGCTCGCCAGCTGTATTTTGTGCGGCACTGGACGCCTCACTTGAAGTAGTTTTGGACTGAGGACTACCTTCATCAAGACGCTTCTCCAATAACTTTGCCTGCCTTAGTTCCTCGCGAGCTTCGGTCAGTTTCCCTTCTCTCTTTAAAGCTAATGCTCTCCTCTTAAAACCCAGGATTTCTTGCTGAATGGCACTATGGTTGCTCTGAGAAGCAGATTCCTGAACCGAATTTGCTTCATTAACATCTCGCTTATCTTCCTGTTTATCAAATTTATTGTTTTGGCTTCCCAGATTTACATTCGAACATGTCTGGGATCCCAACTGAACAGGAGGACTGGCAGTAAGGGAACCAACAGAATCAAATTTTAGGCCATCATCTTGCTTTTCAGCAGGTTTTTCAGCAGGCCTTTGAGAACTTCTCCAGTCATCCCCCGCCAACAAATCCACTAAGTTTCCAGATTGGACAGGCGCAGAAATCTGATTAACGCCTTTGGCTACTCTTTGGTCGTCTGGAAAATAATTTTCACCCGAAGCACCCAATTCCACTGGTAATGGTTCGTTTCCCTTAGCTAACTGTGAGGTTAGAGGAACAGACTCAGAATTCCTTGCTGACAACTTAACTACTCCGTCAATTGGACCCATTGCCACCTCAGTAAACCTTCTAACATCTGTATCATGCTTCAACTTCCCTGGCTTTTCAGTGTTAATCAGTGATCCGAAATTATCAGATTTCTCTTCCTTTGAATCATCATGCAGACTCAAATCCTTTGGGGCTTCCATCTCTTCAATTTGAATCTCTAGCACTTTTGCCATTCTCAAAACTTCCTCAGCTTCTTTGGTTTCTCCCTTCCGTCTAAAGACAAGAGCCTTTCTTTTTAAATCCAGAAGTTCCCTTTGGATTGCACCCTTATTTCTTGGTGCAGAAACGGCTGGTTTGGAAAAGGAAGTCCCCTCTGAGAAAAGTGCTGGGTCCTGCATACTATTTCCTGTTACATTACCTCCCTCTCCTTCCTCCTCAACACTATTAGGAGGAGGTTCAGTGATAACTTCCTTGGGTGCTTCCATCTCCATCATCTGGCCCTCTAGTGCTTTCGCCTTTTTTAGCAGTTCTTCTGCATCCTCGGTCTCTCCCTGGCGCCTCAGAGCAAGAGCTTTCCTTTTCAACCCTAAGAGTTCCCTCTGAATCTCAGCTTTGCTTCTCCTTGATCCTCCAGCTGGGACATTAGCCGGGGCTTGAGTTGCAGAGGGTGCACTGACCTTCATGGAGAGAATATCCGTTTGCTTAGAAGGTTCCAACGACGAGTTGGTCCCTTCATTATCGTCATCATTCCAACCCAAATTCTTTAGCATAGAAAGATATGCTGGATCATGCATATCTTGATCTGTTACATTTTCTCCTTCCTCGTCTGCAACTGGCAGACTTTCAGAGACATTGGGAAGCTCATGTGCCAAATCTGGGACTTTATTGCCAACAGTCCCAGGCATTGCCTTCTGTACAGAACCATTCTCTAGCTCTTCAAGCTGCTGTTCAAGAACCCTGCCCTTCTTCAATTCTTCGTCAGCCTCATTTAATCGTCCTTCCCTTCTCAGAGAAAGGGCTTTCTTTTTCAAGCCCAGAAGCTCTTTCTGAATCATTAATTTACTCTTCCTTGCAGGTTTGGAGTCCGTACGTTCCATTGCACTAATATTTCCATCATACACCATAAATGACTTGGACGATTTATCAGCAGTTTGTTTATGCATTGTCGCACGATCATTTGCAACATTTCCCTCTTCAGACTCAAGGCTTTCAAGGTCCCTTTCAAGTAGTTTTGCCCTCTGTAGCTGCGCCATTGCCTCTTGAACATTACCTGCCCGTTTATGATTAACTGCCTCTCTTTTTAATGATTGAATTTCGCTTAATAGAGCTTCCCTGTCAACGGCAGCAATCTGGGGAGAAGTTTCCGCATTATTAGAATCTTGAGACCATCCTAAAGATTGTAAAGCAGCAGCTATTTCTGGGTCCTCCATATCCTCATCTGTCACTTCGAAATGACCATCCAGATCATCAGAAGCACTAATAAGATGATCAAAATTAAAGCCATCCTCCTGCTCATACTGAATTGAAAATTCTTCCTGTTTGTCATCATCCATACCACGAATCAACACAGATATTTCATCATCAGATTCTTCAGCCTCAGCCAAGAATTCCTGTTCCTCGAGTTCCTTCTCTAGGATTTTAGCTCTTTTCAGTTCCTCCTTAGCTTCTGTAAGTTTCCCATCACGCTTCAGCATGAGAGCCTTCTTTTTAAGTGCAACAACCTGGGCTTTGTCAATGGCCCTAGTACCTTTGTTTTTATTGGTCTTTTGTGAGGCCTCTCCCAAAAGAGAAGAAAGTTCACCCTCCAAACTCAGACTTGCTTGCTTTTTGTTTTCATCAAGGAGATCCATATCGGACCATCCTAGTTCTTTAAGCTCAGCAGAAAGATCATCTTTTTCTTTACCCACTGAAGGAGTGACCTTATTTCTTCTTCCAGATTCAGAAGGCCCATCTTTAATCTGGCTCTCCACCACATTGGCAGAGAGTAAAACCTTTCTACGCTCTTTTCTCAAAGATATTTCCAATGCGTCAGCCTGCCTCTCAAGCTCCTTCCCTCTCTTAAAGGCTCTTAATGCTTCCGCAGACTTCCCTTCTCCTTTAAGAACTTTATACTTCTTTTTCTCATCCAAAGCTTGCTGACGCAATTCCTCAGGAGAAGCAGATCCACCACCACTCTGTAAATTAGGCTCATCAACAGAAAGACTTCTATGTATTTCTCCCACCCCCTCGTGGCTGGAATTTTGTTGACCATTTGAACATGATGCACTACTAGCGGCTCTCTGCATACTGGAAACCACATTACTATTTGACTCTTGTCCTAATTCCTTTCCGTCACTACCAAGAATCTCGTCCAAAACTTCATCCTCATGATTTGATGTCAACTTTGAACTGCCTGCACAGAAGTTATATGTTTGATACACAAGGTAAAATTAAAGGGCAGAGTAGTTAAACAAAAAAGCATGTGGCAGAAAGACATAACTAGCACAACCAGTGATTGAACAGACAAAAATGTTCAATGCACAACTGAACTACAGACAACCTTAGAAGAAATCAAAGACAGTACCTCTCCCAGCTCTACTCTTGTGTCCATATCTCTCAATGCGTGCTGCTTCTTCTAGCTTTTTACAAGGGTCACATATACGCACAGGCGAATCACCTTGCCCACGTAAGAGCATTCTTTGCTGGGTGCAACTGTTGCAAAACAAGCCACCACACCTCCTACAATGATGCTGAAATTCCAAAATGTATATTGTCAAGAAACGGGATTGATAAGAGACTACATAAGAAATATTACATCGAATCATTTCAGAACGTTAAATAAGATTATCACATCGAATCATATCACAACACTAAATAAGATTAAGTTTCATAGACAGTCCTATACTACAGTTTTGTACCACTAGGCAAAGAGACTTATGGGCCTGTTTGCAACTCCTTCAAGAGCGGCAAAACAGCACGTTCTGGCAATCAACAAGCAGTTCTCACTATGTTTGCGAGAAAAACTTAAATGTACTTCTGGTTTAGGAGAAACACCCCTAGGAAGCACTTCCAAGAGGCTTTTCAGGAAGCACTTGGAACTTCGATGCGCTTCAAATAAAACCACTTTTAGCAAAAGCACTTATAAACAAAAGTGCTTCCTACAGAAACAATCCTAAAAAGGGTCCTAAGTGTACATCATTAAACCCATTTTTAGCACAACACAAACTGTAAATCCCCATTCCAATCTCTAAACAATCCTGTATCTCTACATTACAAACAAACAATCACCATTCTTTCCAAAACATTCAAAACAGACAGCCTATGATTCCCCACAACGTTCAAAACAGAAAGCCAAGAATCGAAGAATCCCAATCTTGGTCGAATCCACATATAAAACAAGGAAAGCTGCAATCTTTCGGCACCCAAAAATCGAAAACTGAAGAAATACAAAAATTAGTAAAGAATTCACAGATGGGTCATTGGATCGAGAGGGGCAGAAGAAGAAGTGAACCTTGCGATTGATGAAGGTGAACTGAGAAGAACACCCCTGGCAGTGTGAGGCGTCAACCACCCAAGTATTCCCTCTCAGTGACGGCTTCGGCGGCAGCCCGATCTTCTCCAACATCTTTCCGCTCCGATTTTTCCGAATCAATCAATTAATAACCAAAAAACCATGAAAAACAAATCGAATTTCTCTGAATTTTTTTTTTCAGCTTTAACTTTCTCACGGATCTTAAGCTTTGATACCCACCAAAAATAAATAATTAATCAATCCGATGGGTTTGATGAATCAAGAAGGGAAAGGAAAACTGATTTGATGACGACGACGATGTCACGTTGGGTTAGAAGACGCATCAAAACAGCGTTTGCAACGCGGGTAATCTGACAGCGACAGTTTGAGGCCTCGACGACGACGACGATGACGATGACGATGACGACGACGACTCGTTGGGTGGGACCGTGGGAGTTGGACAAGTTTTTAGTTTTTTTATGAAACGACGTCGGAGGAAGAGACTCGGTGCAAATGTAAAGCCCAATCTTTAGGTCTAATTGGGCTTTCATGAGGCCCATTATAGATTTTTGGTTTACCATTCATTTGAGGCCCATGGTGAGGACACAAAGCCCAGCAACATATTTACGTCCACGGAGGGTTTAACACGTGCATTTGTTAATATTATATCTTAGGCCTATCTGATATCAATTATTTTGTCTACTCATATTATAGTAGAAGGCGGCAGCTACAGCAGCCGCCGGGTGGAAGCGAAGGTGGTAGAATTAGTTGACGGGTATAGGTATTGTCCCCTAGGAAGTGGGAGAGGAGGTGGTGGCACTGTGGCGGGTGGAGGTGGTGGTTTTGTTCCCCTATGGAAAAGAGTATTTGGACTTAGGAGACTATGAGTGCAAAATACTCAAAGTTCTAAATATGTTAGACGTCAGTTGAACAGCAGGTTAGGATCTTGTGCTTAGGCAAGATCTAGGTAGATTTATATAAGTTTTTTATCATATCGGATAAATAAGTGTCTATTTACGTTTAAAAAAATAAAAATAAAAAACCTATACTTGTTTTGGGAATAAAATAAAGATGAAATGCACTAAAGCCAATAAGCTCAGTAAGCAAATTAGCAAATTACAAATATAAGAATAGTTTTCACAATTGAATTAATTTAACAAATTCCTTTGTGTAGGATATGCGCTAGACCATCTTCAAATGAGCTGTCAAATATGTCAAATATGATTAAAATACATTTAGGTATTTTTCAATGGATATGTCATATATGATGTGGCATGTGAGTCATTTAGCTCCTTGCTTTCTAGCTGCATTTTTTGACAGCAAACAAAGAATGAGTCAAATATATTTCATTGAATTTTTTTAATACATGGTCCCGTTAACAAACAATAGAATAAAAATTACAATTATTTTTTATTATAGTTAATGTAACTCTAGACCCAATAAAATAATAAAATAGATATTTGACACATCATTGAAAAATAAGAGAATTTAGCACTTGTGTTCAATTTGCCACATCAGCCATCAAATAAAATTTTGACATATTATATTTGACATCTCATTTGGAGATGCTCTTACCCACTTTAATTTAATTAGTTAATAAAAAAAACTTGGAACCGCCTAGCATGCCACCTAGACCGTCTAGTCGCTCCTTAATTTTAGTGACCATTTTGCACAAAACGCAACAAAACTCCACCTCGCAGCGTCTAGCACCGCCTAAGCGGCCACTTAGTCCGATTTAAAACTAAAAAAAATGCTACAAGAAAAGCTAGACAATGTAAATTTGAAAACATACAAAACTACATAATCTCCTCAAAGTAAAAGCTTCTTGGCTTAAGCATTCATTAAATGCACACTTCATCCAACAAGTTGGAAGACTAGAACACTAATCTCACATTAATCAAAAATGTTTTTTGTTTCTGGCTCTCCAAAAACAAAGATGCAGCGATCATCTCAAAAATGTTGGTCCTTGGAGTTCTTTCTTGATTCAAAAAAGCACCAATTTTCTTGGTTGCAAGGCCTGCATTTATATGGCTCACGCAACCCCATTCCATTTTTCTTACTTTTTTACCACTACAAAGTTGACTGGCTGAGGAGAAGACGTTGTTAATCATTGACTAATAAAGTGATTAGAAAACTAATTTGCTGCCTCTTCCATAAACAAATAGTCATGGTAAAAAATACTTTGGTTTCAACCATCACGAAGTGATCTAGTGGTCAGGGCGAATTCTAAATCGGTATTCAATACGGTTGGTCTTGATTTCGATTCGTTAGTCTCGAAACTATCCGCTGGTCCCCTTTTAAAAATAAAAATAAAAAATGCTTTGGTTTCTACAACCTCAGTTACGTGTCTCTACGAGTATAATAGAATGGTTCATGGTTGTAAAGTTGGGTTAATGAGCCTCCCAACATCCGTTCCCTTGCTGGATTGTTCGTTGATTCAATCTGCGCTTCTGCTGCGACTAGACTCGAAATTCAACGATAAAAAATAGTAAGTTTTAACAAAATACTTCCGGTACTGTTTATTTTTAATGAAAAACCACATTTTTATCTTTAACTGGCACTATTCATTATACCTTTAAAAAAGGTTTTTCGTTAAAAGATAAGTTTTTTTTGAACTTTTCGTTAGTTTTTCTTAAAAAATAAGCACAGTAATTAATACTATTAATTTAATCAATATGTCATATGATTTACAAAATTTAATTTAGACTATTACCCTTGTTCAACAAGCTATTGTTATGCCCTTTGAATCATGGGATGTTTTAATGTGTTCAAAAGTTCAACACATGCCAAACTTTTGGCACTTTTGGAAGAAGCTGAAGAATTTGCATAATTTTGCTTTGACTTTGAATAAACCTTTTTAGCAATTTGGTACTTTTGGAAGAAGCTGAAGGATTTACATAATTTTGCTTTGACATAAACCCTTTTTGCCAGAGTGTATATACAGTAGAAATTAAAAAAATGTTATTGGTATTCCAAAATTCTCATTGTGTACTCCAATTTTTCTATATTTAGAAAGAAAAATACTTTTGTAAAGAGCGCAATGAGATTTTTGAAATGATAATAACAATTTTAAAAAAATTGTTGTTAGCACTCTAAAATAGTCGTCAGCGCTCTTATCTTCTTTGTTTTTAGAAGAAGATATAACGCATAATGGGTATTTGGAATGCCAATAACAGATTCCACAAAAAAAAAAAAACTAAAGTTTTTGACTTGCATTAAGGAAAGAGTGTAGGCAAGTATCGAGTACTTCCCCTAAAGGACAATCTTAAGTTCAATGCACCAGTCATCTTCATCTCCATCGTGCCACAAACGCCCAACTCCGATGCCTTCCATTGCATGTTCTGCAAATCTGCTCTACGCTTCGGAGTCTCTGTTGGGAGATCGAGTTTCTTCATGGAAAGCGGAATGATCTGCTTACCCTCCTCTTTCTCGTCCCTAATTTCTTTACCTGTGTCAATGAACAAGGAGTCTAGAGTCTTGAGATTGTAAGCTTCATGAAATAAGCTTCGGAGTTTTAATTGCTCCGTAGCGAAAGCTTCAACTGCTTTTCTTGGAGGAAACTTCGAATTATGAGCGAGATGTTTCAAAGCTTCCGTTGAGAGCTTTTCGTAGTTCAGTGCACAACAGATACTCATCTTCTCCTCCCTGAATAAAACAGCACGACGCTGCATAGAATCCTAAATCAGTACTCGAATTCGCGATATTAAAACATTGCAGATCATGCTTCATGCATTTTAATTTAAGTAGCATACCTTAAAATACACATCAATTGCTTGGTAAAGACCGTCGTGAGATTCTCGCGCAGAATGTGGCAGCATCGTGGCTAATGCTTCGAATTTTGAAGGATTCAGGTGAGAATCTGGTGCTACTTCTGCAAGGTACGAATCCATCAGCTTCGCGACACTTTTTAAGCGACTTTGAGATACACGATCTCCCCCTTCAAGGAGAAATGATTTCACTAACTTCAAAACCAAACTCACATCGTATACATACTTCTTGGTGCGCGGAGATGGAACGAGTAGAAAATCAATTGTTGCTTGATCCAGCTGAGAACCTATCATGCTCACTAACTTGTTTACACACTTCTTGCTAACTCTCAGGCACATAGCCGCTTGGTATATCTTGAATAAGCCTTTGACAGAAAGAAAGCTTCGGTCTAGCAGAAAAAGCAGACTGATAACAAGTTCTGTGATTTTACGCTTCTCACCTCGCGTGGCACCGATAGACTTAGATTGGTGATAATGGAAGAGAAACTTGAAAATTGTAGTATGGTCGAGCTCCTGGAATATCATCCTTCTTCCCACCTTCTCGAGTAAATCGGTGTTCAAGAACATAAGGTCTTCCACCCACCATGTTTTTCTTGAGCAGTCAGTTTTCAGACTATAACTGCTCCTTCCACTTGAAAACCGAAAACTTAAATCTTCTGACGAAGAAGCATAAGTGCTTGTAACGTACGGCGAAAAAAGCTTGGCTATGATGGAGTCTAGGAGCTTGTGCAATACTGACGATAAATTTAAGGCGGGAAGTAAATCTTGGCATTGCTTTAGAGCTACCACAAGGTTAGACCATGTCCAAAAGCTGATCCCTTCAAGAGATTTTTCGGTTTGAGACAATATGTTCGGTCTTCCAGAGCCATCACCATCGCCTCCCATCTCCATGAAATGCGCGACGCAGAATAGTAGGACAATGTTCGAGGGAGTTATCTCAATTCTTCCATTGTTGTAACAAAACCTTGCCATGAGCTCAAAACCCTCTGCGCCTCCAGGAAAGTCATGGAATATCACTTTTAGGCACCTCGATGCTCCAGTCCGTTTACCAAACAATTTTCTAAATCTACCCGAGTACGACGCCAATGTTTGCTGCAAACGTATACGAATTCAGAGAAAATTTTATCAGAATATCAAGTTGTTGCAAACTAGTGTCTCTTTCGAAGAGAGACGTACAAGAGAGAGAATATTAAGGGAAAGACAAGAAACGCATGCATACTATCATTTCTTCATTAATGAACAAGAGAAGAAAACTTTGTCAGATATCTCAAGAACAAAAACTGAAGGAATCCAGAAGAACATTTTGTGAGAGGTCACTCGCTGTTGAGATTAAATTTTTGTGTGGTCCTATACACGATGCGATTCAATGGCGGAAATTAAAGATATCGGTTTCACAAGGCCTGCATGACTACTACCTGGGTGAAAATTATTGAGGATAAAATGAATAGAAACAAGATAACGAAGCGTGACAGGCGTGACGATATGAATACTGCTCGACAAAATTTAAGAACATGTTGCAAAGGAGGAGTAAAATGGATTCATAAAACTAAAACAGCAGAATTACCAACAAAAAATGAAGAACTGAAAGTAGTTATAAAATCTCGATTGTCTTCGTTCACAAACTTGAGCAGATATGAATGATTACGAAGCGAACAGCCGAAGAAAAGAAGATTTACCTTGTCCACCATGAAAACTTCTTCGCCATTGACGTCTACTTGAAGATCGCAGCAACCTCCCATTTTTCAGAAACACACAGGAAAATGAAAATCTTGACTCAAAAGCATTACATATGGATTCTGGGAAACATTTCACTTTTCAGATTGACCCAAAAAATAGAATAGTTCAAAGTGCTGGGTTTGAAGCTGCTGTTTTTCTTAGCACATGACATCAATGATCATGGAGAAGTGAAAAGACAATGGAGGGAATAATAAGAGGCAACAAGAGAACTTACAAGAAAACGAATAATTATCTACCTTTGTACACTGTTTCTATCTCTCCTGTGATAAGCGAGATAAACAAAAAAAAAAAAAAAAATATATATATATATATATATAATCGGTTACAAAGCAAATTTTCTTCTGTAATGCACTATATATTTATCCACATATAATAAGCAAGATAAACATAATAAAATATACAACCAATTATAAGACATATTTTCTCGAACTAAGCATACTTTTTAATAAGTAAAGCTGTAGAACTTTATGACCCAAAGTCTGATTATTTTATTCTCCGTGACTCATGCGGCTAATTTCGTCACTGTTCTTGTCCTACGCCCTTTTCTTTTCCTACCCTAAGTCGCCATCAATTCTCTCTTTTAGTGGATGCTGGGAGCCCACAAAACCAATTCGGACAAGTGAAGACTTGGTCTCCGGTCAAAAACGATGTTCTCATCTGTAATTTCAGAAGACTGAAAATTGTATCGTTCTTGGAATTTAACAACTTGGAAGGTTAAACCAAGAGAATGCAACATAAATCAACTTTTTAATCACTTGACGAGCGAGATTGAGACAAGTGTGCATACAAAAAGAGATACCGCAGATTGTCTCCGAGTGTAAATCTATCAGTTAACGATTTCTTTGATGTCGATTTTTACTTTTTTTTTTTTTTTTTTTTATGTTGGTACGTCGATATTTTTATACTAGGAAATGAAAGAGTTCGTCTAAACCACACAATGGGCAACCTAATTTGGTGTCGAATTCGTTATCTAGATATTCGAACCTAAAACTCCTCACTTCCAAATGAAAAAAAATACCACCAGACCGTAATAAGTAGTAACTTTTTTAAAATTAGGAGAAAAACATGCTTTACAGAGTAACTTTCTGAAAAGTATCAAAATAACGAGAGTCGATGAACACTTCTCCGAACCCTTTTTCAGGGAAAAGGAAGGGAAGGAATGAAAGTAAAAGAACACTCCTTAAACCAAGAATCTGTATCGTAAACTCTTGCTACATCTGGCCTCGTAGGCAACAGAACACTCTTTTTCCACTTAAGGGGAGGAAAATACAGTTCTACAATGGTGCCATCGGAACCACGAAAATGAAAAGACAAATAGAGAACACAATGAGATGATTGTAACCAATTTTGTATGGCAATAACTATTCTCAGGAAACCGGAACAATTCTGGTGGAGGCAGGGACTCATAAGCGAATGTTGCTTGGTCGGCCTGCTTGCTGTCCCAGCTACTTGAAACGAGCAAGTTCGCCAGCAAAACTCTGAATCTCTATACCACGAAGTGATGTCGAAATGGGAGCAGGAAACACTCGAGCATTAGTAACCATTTATCTGAGGCCTTGGAGTTGGGCCCATCAGCCGAGAAAAAGGCTGTGCCCGGCCAGGAATGCCCTTTTGGCCGGCAAATCGATCAGCTAATTTTGGATCGGAGACTGATCTGGAAAATGCTTGGGCAAGCTCAAGAGCTGAAGCCGCTTTCCCATGCTGCAGGCCAACAGCATCAGGGGAAGATGGTTTTGGCTGTTCAGGCTTCCGCCAGGTCTCTGGTGATGGCGGCCTCTCCGACTGTTGCTGCGGTCTCTCAGGCTCTCTATTGTTCCTCCTACTGTCATTACGCCAGTTCTTCTGCATATCGATTCTCTCAACATCCACCCGATTATCCCTCCTATCAAATTTCTTTCCAGTCCTCTGATCAAAAGGATGATTCTCAGCTTTCTCACTGTGGCGAGAAGGATTTGCGTGCACAGGAACTCTATCAGGCCTGGCAACTTGATGTTCAACCCTTCAAACAACAGTTATTTGTTCGTAAGTAAAATACCCAAATTTCCAAACTTATATAATAGAAAATTTCTGAGATAGAAAATAAGTCGCTACTTGTCAGAATGCTGAGCTGTGTCTGGATTGGTGATCACAACATCATCAACCCCTCGCTCCTTCAAAACCTGATATACAAACAGAACAGGTTTCAGGAATGGGACATGAAACCACCACCAGCATTAAATCAAGACAATAGTACTATTAGGCAATGGTCATGACCAAATGGAACTGAAATATCAAATCTTGGATTAAAAAACTCACCAGTTCTCGTGGGCGAGCACCACCAAATAATGCAACTCTGCATCAATCACGGATTTCATTTGATGTTACTTGCAAGTATCAATGTAGAGACCCAACACCAAAACAAATAGTGCATATTCTATTGCAAATGACACCAAGAAGTAAGAGTGGAAGGGTAACGTTTCTGTCATGCTACAAATTCAATCAATGCTTCTCTAATAGCTGCTGGACTCCAAACGCAAATTGCTTAAGCAGAATAGTGCGAGAGGAGGTGGGGGTTCAGGGATAGTAGATTTAGGCTCAAATATTCATGTAACCAAAAAACAAAACAGAATTACTAGACTCTGAGAGCAACAATAGTGGCACATCTTCATCTAGAAGTCAAGAAAATAAAACATATATAAGACAATATTGACTTCATTTGCAAATTCTGTGGAACAAAAGTGGAAAACAAGATTTTAAATTTCTCCCTTAATAAAAATATATACTGTATCCAGAAATTGTACGTAACATAACCAACCCATGGGATTGAATGGCCTCAAATCAAGCCAACCTTTTTTGGAGCAACAACCGTGAAAATATATTTACTTCTATGAAGGAAAAAGTGTAATCAAAGCAGGGTATATGACAAGATAGTGGTTAACTAAACAAGCAAATTGAAACAATTTTACTTTTTATTCCGGCCGAGAATTTCATTTAGTTTTTAATTGTTGGGCTAAATATCATAATTTCCATATAACAGAACCAGAAAGGGGCCGAAGGCCCTATGCCTACTACAAGAAAAAAATGGCAATAGGACCAGAAATACGACCCAAATTCGAGAAAGTCTCAAAACTATCCAACTCGTCCAAAATATGCTCAAATTTCAGACAAAGACGAATTGAACTACCCAAGCTCCCAGACCTCAAACCAAATTCCCAGCCCAAAATTAACAACTAAAACCTTTTAAATTAACATAGTGATGCACCATACTAAAATCGCCATCAAGCCTCCAATTATTTTGAGCAGATAATTTTTTTAATTGTTATGGAGATAAGATCTCTACTGTTTCACAAATATTTAAGACACCGCATTCATCCTCCAAATTTTTACCAAGAAAAGGGATAGACTAGAAAGGAAACCACAATCAAAAGCATTGCATACCTGTCTCTTTTGGCATTTAGTTCCAAATGTTCAGGAGGCTGAGATCGGGGCTTTAAATTCAATTTTAGACGGTCCACCGCCAGTTTACCACCATCAGAGCCTGCCGAACCAGGTTTTGGAGCATTCATATATCCATACGCTTCATTGACAGTTTCCACCTGGACGGACTCGGTCACCCTCTGGGACTCCTATAATCAACCAAACAATGAGAAGTTAGTGCATTCAGTGCAAGGTGGAACCCCATAGATCCAAGAATCTCTATAACACACTTTGATAACCATGTCAATACCTGTGCATTAACAACTGGAGCTTCCAAACCCTCCAGTGGCTTTGTTCTTGGAAGTAACTTCAACTTGGGTCGCTCTACAGGTTCTGAAGACGCTGCGGCCTGCACTTCAGCCTGGCCAAATTTTCCATCAGATGGAGCAGGTTGAACCCTGTTGTTATAAACAGTTGGCCTCCTTTCTCTAAGATCTGAATTAATTGGAGCCCTAGAACTCTCGTAATCAGGTAGCTGAACACCATCATGAATTTGAAGACCCCTTTCTGCGTGTCTTGCCAAGGCTGCATCATTATATTCCTTTTCAACAATCACATCTGGCCTCTTGTAAGTATCACTACCAGAACCCTTGGAATGCAATCCACTCTCTGTTTCGGGAGATCTAACAACCTCGATATTTGTCTGGTAATTGATTGAAGGCTTTGATTGCCATCTACCCGAGGACACCTTATCGAGTGCACTGGCATGGGCCAACTTTTGAACAGCACTTTGTCCAGACCAAGAAGATTGCACCGGCTCAGATATACCCGCCATCTCCTTCCTCATTGCCCATGCATTTGGATAAGCCCCACCAACACCACGCCCGCCATTGCCACCTGAGCTCTGCGAATTACCTCCAACATGAGCTGTCTCGCTAGCCCTCTCTGAGTAAGAACTCACGGCCACACTCGGTGATTTCGGTGCTGAAGCCCACCCCTGCACGCCGGATGACACCCCTGCAGATACAAACGCCTGCTTGGGCTCGGCACGGGTCAGGGGAACCCGAATGCTATCATCGCTGATGGTCCGGCGTGGCATCGACCCACCATCAAGTGGCTTGCGCTCGTCCTCATCAAAATTCCGGCCAATGTGCACGGAGTGAGTGAGAAACGGAGTCTTGTCATCGAAATGCCTCGTGGCTGGAGACGTGTGGGGCCGAGAACGATGATCGGCCCGCCCCGTAGGATTTCCCCACGCGGTGGGTCGGTCGTAAGTTGAACGATCCGTAGGCCTAACAACTCTGCAGACCAAAAAAATCCAAAATTGGTGCGAAAATCAACTAGGGTTTTTCAATCCATCGCTCTAGGGCGAAAATCAAAGCAATTACAAAACCCAGATCCAAAAATTGGAGATTTACAGATATGAATAAAAAGCAATAGGCTTTTTCAATTCCATAATTTCCCATAACCATAAAACAAAATATATAAAAATCAGGGAAAAGGGTAAACAAGACTTACACCCCAGGAGCAGAAGGGAGAGGGAGATCAGAGGGAATCGAACCGCCATGGAAGTCCTTGAGCGTCATGGTATTCCCACTCACTTTCTTCTTCGACATCTTTCTCTCCCCTTCCTCTCTCTCTCTCTACTTTCTCTCTCAAGATCTTCCCTTTGATTCAATTTGTAGATTTTGATAGGGAGGTTGGGATTGACGAGGACAGAGATTGGATTGGAGGAGAAGAAGCAGAGGGAAAAAGCTTGGGAACTTTGAAAGATCGCCTCTCTGCTTCTCTCGGAAGAACTATTTCTCGCTTATTAGAACTCCTTCACCGCTTGCGTTCTTTCCTTCCCGTCCGTAGTGCTCGTTGGGCTCTCTATTTGATGATGATAGTGTCTTTCCCTGATGCTGGTCCTGGCCGTCCGATCATTGACCGACCTATGAAATCTACTATAAGATATTCCCTCTTTTTTTTTTTTCTTTTTTTTTCCCTCAAAATGTTTTTAAAATACATGATAAATTACATAAAACTACCTCAACTATAAGTTGAACTACAATATCATACCACATGTTTTAAAAATAACAATGTCATACCTCTATCAATTTCTCTGTTAATTTTTCTATTAAATACTGGAGTGGCATGAACCCACATCCTACGCAAGTAGATAAAAATATTAATTAAATATTAATAAATTATTTTACTATTTTTATTTAAAAACATGTGGGACCCACCCTTTCTATCTCCCCTCTCTCACATCTGATCTCTCTCATCTCCCTCTTATCTCTCTCACATCCATTCTTCACCTTCAACTTCATCCATTCTCTAGATTTCGGTGCTTAAAGCCCCCACTCATTACAAACTCACAATTTAACGATTCAAACCATAACCCCTAAATTTCTCTAATTCTTAATTTCATTTTTGATTGATTAATCGTTGCGGAAGAAGAGATGTCAGCCCTGGCTTGTTGCGGGGACGCTGTTGTGGCACCTCCCGCGTCGCCGTTCTCAAGCGTACCTCCGACGACCATCACCGCCGCTAACAATTCCCATTGGTCCCTGTCCCTCTCATCCGACCTCTACCGAATCGACGCCTGGGGCGGACCCTACTTCATCGTCAATTCCTCCGACAACGTTGTCGTCCATCCTCAGAGGAAGGCGACTCTGCCACACTAGGAGATGGATCTGCTGAAGATTGTGAAGAAGGTTTCGAGGCGCCTTTGATCTGCTCAAGAACCAACTTGAGTCAGTCTAGGGCACATTCGATCTGCGCAATCTGGTCCCAAGACTACGGCTCCCACTACCAGGGCATGTACCCAGTGAAATGCAACCAGGACCGACTCGTAGTGGAGGACATTGTCAAGTTTGGATCGTCGTTCCGGTTCGGACTGGAAACCGGGCCCAAGCTGGAGCTCGGATGTGAGAGATAGGAGAGTGGTGAATTTTTTTTCTCTTTGCCGATTTGAATGTCTAGAGGATGTGTGTGTGAGAGAGAGAGAGAGAAGAGGGAGCTTGGATGTATGAGAGAGATGAGGGAGAGATCGGATGAAATCATGAGAGGGAGAGAAAGGGGAGAAAGAATGGATGTGAGAGAGATAGGAGAGAGAGATGAGAGAGATTGGATGTGAGAAAGGGGAGGGAAATGGGTTGTTGTAATTATGGAAGGAATGAGACGGCGGTGCGGTTGAATAAGAAGTCGGATGAAGAAAACCCAGAAAAAGGGAGAGAGAGAGATCGGATGTGAGAGAGGGGAGAGAGATAAGGGGTGGGTCCCACATGTTTTTAAATAAAAATATTAAAATAATTTATCTTTAATTTATTAATATTTAATTAATATTTTTATCCACTTGGTTAGGGAGTATGTCCCGCCTCAAGTCACGTCAGCATTTAACAGAAAAATTAACAGATAAATTGACGGAGATATGATATTGTCACAAATTCAGAAGATGAGGTATGACATGGTCATTTTTAAAACATGAGGTATGAGATTGTAGTTCGATAGTTTTATGTAATTTACCCTAAAATATAAAGAAAAACTAATTAAAAGGGCTTGAAAACTTTGAGTTTTAACGATAAAAACAAAATAAAAGGTAAAATAAATAGTACCATGTTTGACTTTTTAATGTAAAAATGTGATTTTTCGTTAAAGTAAATAGTACCGTGGGTTTTTCGTTAAAACTCCCAAAATATAAATAGTAAATTTTATTTAAATATACAAACAAGACAACTAAACTAATGAAGTTTGAGAGATGCTAAAGTTGTAAACAGTTTACATTGGTTGGGCCCGTTATGGCGCGAGCACGGCATGCGGCTCTGGCCCATAATGTTACACTTACCGTCGAATTGTATCATTACTCTAATAGATGCGGTTCCACTAACACATATGGGTCAGGATGACATTTTAAGATTAGTATGACTTAATATTAGTTATATTTATCTTCATAACATGTTGAAATAAGTTTTTTCAAATTTTAAAATAATTAAAGTTTGTTTTAATTAAGTCTGTATGTTTAGTGACCTAGCCCAACACAGCTTAGTTTTCATGGGCTAGGATCACAAGCGGGATTGGCCTTAATGTTCTATTAAATGGGTTGCCCCAAGCACAATTTATTTATTAAGTGGGCCAACCCTAACACTACCCAAGCCTACTTGGGCTGACTTTAAATGAGTCGGGCCAGATTAGCCTGTTTGACATCACTAATCCCCACATAGAAGAATGCAAGCATTATCCTATATAGGGTGAACTGCCGATTTAGTCCTTAAATTATCACCCAAGTGAAAATTAGGTCCCTGAATTATTTTTTCAGAAAAATAGGTCCCTAAACTCATTATAAACAGCCAATTTCATCCTTGTCGTTACATTTTAAGTTTTTCCATCTAATTTTCTGTTAACTTAGCATGTGACTTGCACATGACATGTAAAAGGGTAAAATCATCATTTGGGTGAAAGGAGAGACAACGCTGCTTCATCCACAATTTCATCCTTACCCTTTTTCATATATCACCAGGACTCTTTCAAGAGAAACGAGAGACAGCGCTGCTTCGTTCCTTGGCTTCTCTTGGCTTCTCTTACGATTTTGAAACTTTTGTTGAAAAAATTCTCAAACAGAGACAAATCTTGACGAATTTTCAACGTTGGTTGAACGAAGAGATGTCTTTCCAACTCAGAGATGGTGGGGAGCCTCCACGTTACAGTAAGAGTACTTAATTTGGTTCATCAAATGAATTTTTATTATGTGCTTAATTTGGTTCAATAAAAAATCAAGTTATGTTGTTTATTTCTATGTTTGCAGAGATTCCCTCATTGTACTAGGTTTTAGGGATTTTAATACTCTCAAATTAGGTTTTTTTTTTTCTTTTTCTTTTATGTCGAATTGGGTGGTCCTGATGAATTAAATTGGTGTTTGTGTGGTCCTATTGTTTTCATACTTGAATGCGCTGGTTTTTATTCGACAAAAAAAAATTGAATTTTTAGGTTTGCGGTTGAATTTTGGGATTTGGGGTTTTGCTGACTTAGGGGATTTGTGGTATTTAACTCTCCTTTTACTGACTATGCAGCTGCAACAGACTTATTCTCCCTTGAAATTCACCATGGGGGTTATTTAGTGGATGGCTTTTACTTGGGGGAAAAAATGCATTGGAAGGACAATATTAGTAGAGATTGTATAACCATGTGGGACTTATGGGAGCTAGTAGAGTATCTTGGGTACAATAAAGAGACCACAAAGTTCTTTTATAAGAAGAAAAGGAAATGATGGGTTCCTATTACTTGTGATGCAGATTACTTTCAATGTGCAAAATGTGTAACCAAAAGAAGCATAGTAGTGATTTACCTCACAGATAAGTCACAAGAAGTGCAGAATATAGAGATTCAAGCATCATTGCAAAATGCTATAACTGATATCAATGTAGAAGATGTTATTCTGATTGAGGGTTCACATGTTGCTCAAGAACCTGGTTATGTAGACCTTGAAGGAGAGTATGTTGCAGATGATGAGTGTGATGAAGAGGATGATAGAGAAGAATATGTAGTTAATGGTGGCGCCTTGGTGGATGCTGAGTTAGAAGTTGATGATGTTGTTGATGAAGCAGAAGAACCTGATGAAGATGATGAAGATTTCAGGGACAGTGATTATGAGCAAAGTGAGGATGAAGATGACAATAAGTTTCACAAATTTGTTGTACCAGAAGATACCGAAGAGCAGTATAAAGAACCAGGTGAGGAGGAAACATATGAGTATGATACCGAGGAGTTTGATAGTCTGCATGGGTCTGAATCTGAGCAAGAAAATAAGTTGAAATTGTCGAAAAGTTTAGAGGCCCCAAGATTTAAACAATATAATAGAGATCATGACTTAAGAGATCCAAAACTTTGCTTGGGCTTAGAATTTCCTACTGTTGGAGAGTGTAGAGAAGCTTTAAGGTACTATGCAAATGGTTGTGCAAGGATGGTTAGATTTGAGAAAAATGACACTGTTAGAGTTAAGATGGTCTGTAATGGTGAATCTGAAGAAGGACCTTGTCCTTGGAAGGTGTATGCAAGCAGAGTTAAAAGAGGGCCGACTTTTAGGATTAAGACATTCATTGAATGTCATACTTGTGGTAGAGAGGAAAAGGCAAAGTTTGCAACTTCAAGTTGGTTGGCTGAAAGGTTTGATGAGGATCTTAGGAGAAATCCTAACATGTCTGTTCCATATTTCATGGAAATGGTGAGAAAGCACTACAACATTGATGTGACTAAGGATCAAGTTTACAAAGCTAAGTCATTTGCTGCTACAAAAATACAAGGAAGCATTGAGGAGCAGTATGGTAAATTATGGGATTATTGTCATGAGGTCAAGGTTCAAAATCCAGGGAGTACGGTGCTAGTGAAGACAAAATTGAGGGGTGATGATCCTGTTTTTGAGAGGATGTATATATGCTATGATGCTTGCAGGAAGGGATTCATAGAAGGGTGTAGGACTATGGTTGGGTTTGATGGCTGCCACATCAAGGGAAACCATCCAGGTCAACTTCTTAGTGCTATTGGGATTGATGCTAATAATGGCATGTTCCCAATAGCATTTGGTATAGTTGAAATTGAGAATAAAGAGACCTGGACTTGGTTTCTTGATATTTTTTTCAAAGATGTTGGCATACTTAATGGAAATGGATGGATATTTATTACAGACAAGCTGAAGGGCTTGGGACTAGCTATTAAGAACTTAATGCCTGATGCAGAGCATAGACATTGTATTAGGCACCTTCATAGCAATTTCAGGTCAGATGGTCATGGTAGTTTGGCACTTAAACAAAGGCTAGGGGCTGCAGCTAGGGCCACTACTATTCCTACATGGCAAGGAGAGATGGATAAGATCTTGGTGCTATCTGAAAGTGCATATGACTGGTTGGTAAAAAGGCCAGCTAAAAATTGGAGTAGGTCACACTTCTCCATTGGTTCTAAGTGTGATATTTTGCTAAATAATTTGTGTGAGTGCTTCAATTCTAAAATTCTAGAAGCAAGGGACAAGCCCATATTGATAATGCTACAAAGAATTCATAGTTACTTGATGTTGAGAATGGCAAGAAAAAGAGAAGAGAAATGGCATCGAAGGGTTGGACCTAAAATTGTTAAGATTTTGGAAAAGATTGCTCAAGAGAGTGGATCATGCATTGCTCAAAATGCTGGGGGAGGCAAGTTTCAGGTGACACACATGTATGGGGCGCAATATGCAGTGGATTTAAATAGACACTCATGTTCATGCAGAAAATGGGACCTATGTGGTATTCCTTGTTGTCATGCCATGGCTGCAATTACTAGACAACAGAGGAGTCCAATCGACTATGTGAACCCAGCATACAAAAGAGAGGCATATGACAAAGCTTATGGGAATTTTATCTCCCCAATGCCTGGCCAAGATTTGTGGGAAAAAACTGGTAATAGACCCATTAAGCCTCCTTATTACCAAAAGCAAACTGGAAGACCAAAAAAGAGTAGGAATAAAGAGCAAGATGAGATACTAAAAGGTGCTACTAAATTGAAGAGGTATGATATAATCATGCACTGCTCAGTTTGTGGCTCAGATGCACATAATTTTTCCAAATGTCCTCTAAAACGAGGAGAAGGTAGCAACAATGGACAAGTAAGTATTTAATATTGTAAACCATGTATTTCTTCCATTGATATATTTAACTAATGGAAACAATAAATTCTTACATGCAGGGAAAAGGTAGAGCTAGAAGGACAAGGGGAAGGGTATGATTTTTTTGTAGTATACTTGCAATCAATTTGATTTTGAAATGAGAGAAATTAATTACATGAGGTGTTTGTGAATATCTTTTTTTAATTTTTTTTCATTTGGTACAGCCCACAAGTGCTAATCCAAGGCAACCATCAGAGACAAATACAACCTCTAATGATGCATCCCAAACTAGACCATTGAGGAAGGCCAAGTTACAAGTTGTAAGCACATCTTCTTCTTCTTCTTCTTCTTCTTTTTTTCTCTTTTCATGAAATTGAATAAGTGATATTAATATTCAATGTGCATGGAAGTAAGAATATATGTTTGATATTTGCATATAGGGTCGTAGAGAAAGTTTAGTTAAAAGAGGAGGCCATGTTGCCCAGACTACAAGGACTATAAGTGAAGGGGGATCCCAGCACCAATCTGTGATGCATCCAAGAGGAAGCGAAGCAGTGCTACAAGGCCAATCAGTTATAACTGGAGAACCAAGAAGGTTCAAATCTGCAGTGAAAAGAGCAAGGACTTGGAGACCATGAATGTTCAGATGTTGTGTTTTGTAAAAGACAATTAATGACTTGTTTTGTAGAAGGCAGATAATGACAAAGTAAACACTGCCTAGGACTTAAGAAAGGCAGTTCATGACTTGCTTTGCTTGCCTAACCTTGTTTTGTTATGTTATTGGCATGATGTGGAATTGGTGCCTTAGATTTTATTTTTGGATCGAAAATAGAGAAATTATGGTATAGAATTATTTTAATGAAATTTGTTGTTGAGAGTTGAAATTATTTTCATGAAATTTGCTTTGGGATGGCCAAATCGAAAGCCCTTAATGTTTGTATAAGATTCCCAGCTTAAAAAATTGCAAATTAGGCTTTATAAATTTCAAAATTTGGGAAATTTTGAGCGGGAAAACAGAGGAGATGGATGTTTCTCTTGGTTGTGTTTCATGAGCAATGAAATGACGATTTTATCCTTCAAATTGTGTCATGTGCAAGTCACATGACCTAAGTTAACAGAAAATTGGATGGAAAAACTTGAAATCTAACTGCAATGATGAAATTGGCTATTTGTAATGAGTATAGGGACCTATTTTTCTGAAAACATAATTCAGGAACCTAATTTTCACTGAGGTGATAATTCAAGGACTAAATCGGCAGTTCACCCTCCTATATATATATTAGGTAAGTTAGTTTTTGATCATCCTCCCCGTATCCTGAATATCAATTTGTTAAGGGGGTGTGATATCCACACACCTCTTTTTACTTATCTCACACATTTTTTATTTTCAGCCGTCGGATCGGATGAATTGAAGAAGATCAACGGACATAAATTAACAAGGGGTGTTTGAGAAGTAAAAATGGGTGTGTGGATAGCACACCCCTTTGTTAAATGTATTTTGCTTAGTTAGATCTAGTCCTTGGATTTTAGTCATAAAAATTAATTATGCTGAATTCTAATTAGAGAAAAAAAAATTAGATGATAAAATCATATTTCCAGTAAATTAAATTATAGCCAAAATTCTTAAATCCTAGCCCTTTTGCGATTTGCATGTATGCAAAACTTTGAGAATGCTCTTCAATCATGGTATTTAATATAAAATGAAAAGAATGCCTCCATCAATGAGATTTTTATGAGAATATCTCCGTTTATATGGTATTCATCCAAAAGCAGAATAAATTAAAATCACAGTCCACATCCCATGAACATGATTTTCAGTCCTTTTGTGGTGTGTATATATAATTAAGAGTATTTTGTTAAAGCGATTATGAACATGTTTAGCAAAAAAAAAAAAAGGTTATAAGTGTTTTAAGGTGAAGCACATAAAGTTTTATTTTCAAAAAATTATTGCATTTTTATTAAGCTAATGCGCTGTGTAACAATGTGATTGTCGCTCCCAAAAATTTAAATAATGTGGCTAATTAGTAAATGTGATAATAATAATTAGATTCTAATTTAAATAGATTTGCAATCTATTAGAGAGCCATTCACAATTAGACACCAAACTTACCCCTTATGTACGTCCACCATTAAACGACCACACATTCTTCCTCTTTAAAACGACGTCAAAAAATAAAAAACTTGCTGAGCTTTCGTCTTCGTACTCCAACCACTCACTCACCCATCGGCACGCCGTGGTTTTGCGGGTCGTTTGATCAAACAATGGAGTCGAAGTCGATCACGTGGGATTTGGTGATCGGCATTGCGACGGGGTTCGCATTAGGATTGTTGGTGGGAATGGTGGCGCTCTGCTGGGCCAGAATCCGTGGGAGGAGGTGTAGGCGCATACAATCACAGAAGTCCATTTCAGCCCAGAAAGAGACGGCGGCAGCCGCAGTCGCAGGCAAGGGAGTGAGTAACGGTGGTGCTGACTCCTCCAGCAGCACCATCACCGTCTCCGAGCTCTCGAAGTTCGGGCAGGACTCCCCTAGAAATTCGGAGTGGAACAACATGCCCATGTGGCTGGAGGGACTCCGGCGGAAGAGCCTCGCGTCCGCTTGCGGTATTCCCAAGTATTCTTTTAGGTATGTATGTTTGTAAACGCGTATATTCTGTATGTATTCTGAATTTTTGTATGTCTGGTTATTTACGGAAGTGGGTCCTGAATTTGCACGCATGTTTCACTTTGGTCCTTCAATTAAGTTTTTCTTTATCATTTATTTTAAAAGCACACTCCAATTGCGTCACGTGTCTCAATATTAAGTTGACACGTTAGAAATGGCTACTGGCACAACGGGGTGGTGCTTTACTGCACCGCGAGAAATTTTTCAATGTGACAATCACACGAGGTGGTACACCACGTGTTCCTATATAAATAGTGGGTTATGTGTGTTAAAAAGTTAATAACTTAAAAATTAAAATTTTCCACCACTTACATAAAAACACGTGATGTACCATTCGTATTCTCGTCATAACTAAAAAATTCTCCGTGTGAGGCAATTTTAAACCATAGAATTTGATGGACATTATTCAACATGTACAAATATGAGAAAAATATGCCATAATAATTTAGTATTACACTCGCCACCACCTATGAGATTTGTCATCTATGAGATTTATCAGAAGCCAATCTCACAATTTACCTTTTATTTGTGGAAAATTATTTATCAGATTTTTTTTTTGTTTGTTTTGGCAGAGATATACAGGAGGCAACTTATAACTTTGCAACAATGATTGGGCAAGGAGCTTTTGGACCGGTTTACAAAGCCCAAATGAGCACTGGTGACACTTTTGCCGTCAAAGTTCTTGCTTCAAATTCCACCCAAGGCCAGAGCGAGTTTTTGAGTGAGGTAAATTCATACATTCATAACACAAAGATACTGATGGGATGCATTGGTGTAATATGCATCGGTGTTTGAATGGTTATATTAAGCCGTTAAAATCCAACCATGTAAATCTAGCAGTCAAATATATCGGCGTATTCATACTTCGATTAATTGCATTGTAAAATCTTCTAACATTCATTACGCATGTGCATATATGTGCGTGCAGGTTCTGTTACTTGGAAGACTACATCACAAGAACCTTGTCAACTTGGTCGGATATATTGCAGAAGTTGAGCAACATATGCTTCTTTATAAGTACATGAGCAACGGCAGTCTGTTTTCTCATTTGCATGGTAACAACTCTCACAAAACCCTAGATTTTTCATCCCGCAACGCGCCAGTTTATTTGATTTCCTAACACCAATAGACACATCTTTTATCGTTTAGAGCCTCTTGAATAATTTCAAGAAATATGTGCAAGTATAACCGATGGGACACTAAGCATGTAATAACTGTACATAAACCTGAGTTTAGTGCTCATTTGGTTTAGTACCGATCCTTCACCTTACGGTTATAATTTTAATTAAAAGTTTGTAACCAGCTTTATTGTTCATATCTCGATAATATTTTAGTTTTGTTCGACACCAAGGAAACTCAATTTAAGATTCATCTGTTTGGAAATGCAGATGAGAACCATAAGCCATTGAGCTGGGATTTGAGAGTTAACATAGCTCTTGACATTGCGAGGGGATTGGAATACCTGCATTATGGGGTTTGCTTTTCATATCAGTTTCCTGCAAGTCAACACCACTGATTTGGAACTGCCTACTTAAGTACTTATCCATCTCCATTCTCCTTCTTATTACAGGCCGTTCCTCCTGTTGTGCATCGCGACATCAAGTCTTCGAACATACTGCTGGATCGATTGATGAGGGCTAGGGTATGCGACTCGCGCAGAACATTTTTGGTTTCTGAAATCTCTCCTGTTTTTGGTAGTGTGCCGATGAGGGTAATTACTCTTAACAATTAAACAGGTTGCTGATTTCGGGCTTTCAAGACAAGAAAAGAATGAAACTCGTTCGTCAAATATCAGGGGGACATTGGGATATGTCGATCCTGAGTATGTGTTGACGAAGATGTATACGAAGAAATGCGATGTTTATAGTTTTGGAGTGCTGCTATTTGAACTTATTACAGGCAGGAATCCGCAGCAGGGTCTCATGGAATATGTGGAACTTGTAAGAATTCTCTCTCCTTTTCAAAAACTAGAAGTAACGGTATAAGATTCGCATTGTATGACTATTCATGCCGATTTCTAGGCTGCTATCGACACGGAGGATAAACTGCGGTGGCAAGAGATTGTGGATCCCCGCCTTGATGGAAAATTCAACGCAGAACAACTCTCTAACGTTTCTGATCTTGCGTCCAAATGCGTGAGTAGTGTCTCCAGTAACCGGCCTTCGTTGAGGGACATTGTACAGACATTATCGTTGATTTTGACGACGATGCATAACATGGGGAACCACACGCATTGCTCAACTCCTGCAACTGAAGAAACTTTCATTGAAATAGATCTGCTGGAGAATGAAGATGTTTTGATTGAACGTTGAGGGGGACAAGTTGTTACCAAACTCATAACCTCAAGTCTTGGAATTGTACATCGAACTTGTTCATTATTCTTCTTCGTCTTTTATTTTGTTTTCGCTTTCAATCCACTTACTTCGTGATTTTAATTTTCGTTGTTAATTACTTTGAGATTTTATTTTCTTTTCGGAGAACAATCATGTAGATTAACTTTATCGTTCCACATAAGTAAACATGTCGTAATTACTCGGTGGGAGCACCTTTTCCATAGTGCAGGATTGAAAAGGGAAAACACAAGTTTGCCAGTATAAGGGGAACCACATGTATTTGATACATCATCATTCGACGGTCAGAGATGATACTTGTACACCATTCTTGTTGTTCAGCAGAAAAGCAAGCATCTAATTCTCATCAGAAAGCAACAAGAAGCCGCTGTTACTTTGTTGTTGCTGCTCGATTTTATTACCGTTTGCCAAACTCAGCAAATTAACAAAGAACGTATGGTAAGCCAGACGATAGATAGATGGCTAGCTAGCTAGAAACACGCGGATTAGACACATGTTGTGATCCATATAACAGGAGGATCATAAGCCAGCGAGACTCAGTTTTTCTAGTTCTGCAGCAACCCCTTGGCCTTGAAGTACTCCACAGTTTGGTCATATATTTCTTCGATGCCATACTTAAAATCGAACCCCTCCTTGATAAGCTTCTCCGAAGAGATGATCAATTTGGCCTTGGACGGAAAATCTCCAAACCTGCAATTGCAACGGAGAATGAGAAAACCATCCAAAATTGTACACTAGCCAGTTGAGCTGGTGGTCTAAACCCTTTGAACAATCAATGCAACTTGCCTACTTAAAGTTCCAAACCTTAATCAGAATCTTCTTGGTAGAAGTACTAGTACTTAAAACTATGGAACAAAAAAAAACTTGGAGTAGAAAAATCTAAACACACTACTCATCATCAAAAACAGGAATTAAGAAATCTAGGTTTTCGAATACTAGGATTACGGGCTTACTCAGTGGGGACTTTGTACTGGGGGTATCTTTTGTTGAGGAACCGAGCAAGCTCAGGAACGCTGGTGTTGGCAGCACAGCAAATGTACCGACCAGAAGCAGATTCTTTCTCAGCCAAAAATATATGCGCCCGGCAGACATCCTCCACATGTGAAATGGATATCGAACCTGATAGCATTTGCATACCTTTCAAGGCCATATTTATGAGGAAATCATTTCCTGTAAAACAGTAAGAGATACCATCAGAACACCATGTGTATCGGAGATATAGTGCAAGTAGTAGTTCATCGTTCTAGTTTCCGGCTTCAAACCTGTGATTAAAGACATGGCAAGGCCGATACTGCTGGGGACGTCTGGAGTGAGAGAAGGACCAGCCATAAGAGAAGGGATCACAGTGATGAGATCAATATTGTTCTCTTCGGCGAATTTCCAAGCTGTCTTCTCAGCTAGTGTCTTGGAGGCAGGGTACCCCTGAAAAGTTGAGAAATTTGAGAAAAAAACTCTCGTTTAATCAGTGTTGCTTTCCTAGGCGAATTTCTAAACAATAGCCCCATTGTCTTAGCTTGAGCATTACATACAGAAGATAAAAGATTAGACACAAAGGATTTGGTGATTTACCCAAGTGGGTGGCTTTACAGTAGTCAAGAACTCCAAATCACTCCAATCTTTTTCGTCCATGACCAAACCTGTTCCCTCAAGTGTATTGATCGAAACTGTAGCAGCTGATGATGTCAAAACAACACGCTTAACTGTTTTGGCCTTCACACACGATTTCAGAACGTTTAGTACCCCTTGGATTGCCGGTTTGATCATGTCGTTCTGCTCATTGACAATGACATTATTAGCACAATACTTAAGCTACATGAGCTCTACAGAATGCAACATTTAATCAAGAAATTATCATAAATCCGTACCTCCGGGTCCTCTGAGGCAAAGTTGACAGGGGTTGCAACATGGAAAACAAGATCACAACCTGCTATCGGAGCATCGAAGCTCCCTTCATCAGTCAGATCTCCTGCTAAAATCTCTAGCTCACCCAACTCTTGTAGTGATGTGAGGTGGGAGACCTTCTTGTGATTGTCTGCACCCAATTGTATCAAAAAATGAAAACCAATTCATGGCCAGCACAGTAAAACAAGAATTTTACTGATACCAAAGTTCAGATTGTTCTCAAAATTTACTGATAACCTACAAAATTACCTAGGCCTCTTTGTAGTCCAACAGTAAATTCAGATCGGTAATTAGATCATTCTGGGAACTTTTACCTTATCTTGTTACTGATACCTCTAGCCTAATGGTCATATTGGAGTCAGTAATTACATCACAAGTACGGCGTTTTGAAGTTTGAATTCTTTTTGTTTAGAAACGAGAGAAAAGAAAAAAAAATTAGTGTGACGGTACTAAAATGAAGCTAGGTCATAGCTACACAGAACAGCTTAAACAGGAGGACTGAAAGTGGGGCAGCAGCCTGTACTGAAAGTAGTTTAAAATAGAGAATTTTAACGAAAAGCTTTCGATACTGTTTATTTTAACGAAAAATCATATTTTTACATTAAAAAATTAATCATAGTACTATTTATTTTAACTTTATTTTGTCTTATTTTGTCTTTATCGTTAAAACTTAAAATTTTCAAACTCGTTCCATTAGTTTCCTTTTAAAATATCGTCCGAGAAAAAAAGGGGAAGAGGGAGTCTGACCTGGGTCTCTGACGGTGGTTCTGACGGCGTAGCCCTTCTGGAGCAGCAGCTTGACCAGCAGAGACGCCACGAACCCGGTGCCGCCGACGACGCAAGCCGTCTTCTTTGAGATGGGTTGTTGGGTGGCCATGGCTTCCACTTCCTCTATCAAAGTTTGAACTGGAAAGGTGGCTGGGAATTATGGGACTGGTGTTTTCTGTTTTGTGTACTGGGGGCTTTACTGGTTAAATAGACCGCGGAGGCGTTGTCGCTGTTGTTGCAGAAGTTCATTTAATCCGATCGGAAGAGGAAGAAGGTGAGCACGTGACGATCTAGGCACCACCAACAATTTTGGTCCTTCCGTCGTAAATACCGCCCCAGGTCAAAGGAGTTTTTTTTTTTTGTTTTTTGGTGAAGAGGTCAAAGGAGTTTTTCGACATAACATACGGGAGAACCTACAGGTCAACGGAACATGGAAACAGTGAATGGTCACGTCCCAGGCTAAACACTGTCGGTGACTCGGTCGTTTATGAGGGATTTTTCACCGGTACAGTAATTATACAAATTATGAAATATATGTATTAAAAAATTAATAACTTAAACAATAAAATTTTTCATCACTTATTTAAAAATACGTGACGTATCATTCATGTTCGAATCATAATAAAAAATTTCTAATCGTTTGTCCATCTTCCAGGTTGAGATGAACTAACATTCTGAAACGTGCAATCACACTAGTAGGCCATCTTCCACTCAAAGCACCTACCCCAAAAGGGAAGGTGAAATAACATTTGTATACTTTTTTTCTCTTAAGAAAAAATATAATTATATTTTACATTTTTTAAATTCAGAATGATTAACAAAATGTCAGAGTTTCATTTTTCTTGTATTGAACTTAAAAAGTATTGAAATTGTATTAATTTATGTTTTTGATTTGATTGATTGTATAATATTTTATTAAATTGATAACATAATGAGCTTAAAACTCTTGAAGCATTTTTAAATGAGATATAAAAACTAGCAGCACCAATATTTTTCAATTGAAAAGTCAAATTTGATGTAATATGACATAGATTGTTAAACCTCACCTTTGTTGCCAAATTGACAGTAGCTTCAATTTTTTTTAATTAATTATAAATGAATTTTGTTGATGCACAAAATTGGTGAGGATTTTGGTACAACATAAAGTGTCAAGTTTGTGACTTTCGCTAGATTGCTCCGGTCACTAGTGTAGATAAGTATGTAAATGGATAGAGAGAGGGAAGCAAACACAAGATGTACGTGGTTCACCAAGATTGGATACATCCACGGAATAGAGGAGTTCTCATTAATTGTGAAGGGTTTACACAAGTACATAGGTTCAAGCTCTACTTTAGTGAGTGCTAGTGAATGATTTAGTACAAATGACATTAGGAAATATTGTGAGAGAATGATCCCCTTTTATAGAAGAGGGTCTCTAGCTTTATTTTGACTTTGACACATGCCATGTTGTGATTGGTCTCTGATGTTGACACGTGTCGCGCTATGATTGGCCTATAATGTCGACACGTGTTGCGATGTGATTGGTCTTCTGGTTGGAGGGAAACCTTGTGGATCTTTGAAGGTATAACGTTGACCAGTACTCAGTCGTTTTGGAATTGGTCAAATATGGTACAAACAAATTTTATTAATTATATTTTTGGAGAGTGTTTTAAAACATTTATTATAATCATTTAATTGATGTTTCGGACGGAAAGAAAAACATAGACGGTCAAATCCATATTTTATATTTAAAATTTGACATCTCTTTTGAAAATACTCTTAAATGGGCTAATGTGTACAATTTTAAAACTTTGTCTTACAAGGAAAGAGATCATCTCCAAATCTCTTCCACCAAGGCCACCGGATCAAGTGATCCGGGCCTTTCAAATTTCATCAAATGGCAAAAAATTATCACAACCTTTTAAAAATCAAAATAGGTGGACTGTTGGATGAAATTTGGAAGGGCCGGATCACTTGATCTGGTGGCCTTGATGGAAGAGATCCGGCAAAAATCTCTTTTTGTCTCACAATGCGAGAAATTAGAACTTCATGGTCTATTTTAAAAATCAACTCAACACCATATGGTTTTTCTTGGAGAAGACCATATTGTTTAAGGAACCACTCTGATGTTCTCGGATATGAAGCTTCGAACACGGTCCTCTCCGCACCAAGACGCCCGATGACCTTTGCGATTATGTCTGCATGCATCGAGCCAGCGTCTTTACGGACATCATCAGCGTCGATCGTTCTCATATCGGCCCCAGCTTCTAAGCATCTCTCAGCCCTCGTAATCATAAGATCAACGTCTTCAACAAATTCTAAACAAAGACAACAATCTTGTTCATAAGTATATAACCAGTAAACATACAGGTGCTCCCATCTTTCGTGTAATATGATCAGAGCACGCGGCAAGAAGATGTTACCATCACAGTCGAAAAGCAATAATCGGAAAGATGAATGCAAGAAGAAAAAATCATCAGTCTCAGAAAATGACTGCACAAATTTTCATCGAAGTAATATCAGTAAACACACACTTGGGGGCACAGGGTCATCAGAAACATAGGACCAACATGGTTTTCCTTTCACAACTTGAACAATTCTTATTCATGGTATCATGCAGCCCAGTGATCAAAGCGAAACAGATATCGAAATTACATACACCCGACAGATTTGATGATTTCATGCCATTAAACTGACATTCTACATTTCTTAAGGTTGAAGCCCTTTTCTTCCTCCTATTTAGTCCTTTGTGCTATGCTATTTGTTTGCACAAACGAACTAACCTTCGCATAACAGCGGAACAAAAGAACGAAGAGTGTGATTCCTGGACAAACTTGGGTGCCAAAACGCAAAAGCACTACCCTAGCCACTCTAATCTCCCAAAAAATGACCATATGATTCCTGGACAAAGGAGCTTATGGATTTGAAGGAATAATTTGAAGAATGTGATTCTTCTCAGCTGTCATACACGTAAGCATCAAAGTTAATCTCCCATTCCCATTCCCGAACCCAATTCCATTGGAATGATACTCTGCTTTCCTTGCTCCCCATGAAAGGAAGCCAAGATTCAAAAAGCAAAGAATAACAACAGGCATAAGTAAGAACTGTTAAGACAAGAAGCTTTTACCCAAAAACCACACCTAATTTCCCCTCCTAATCTGTCAGATAGACAGCCTCTCCTCCGCCTTCTCCTCCTCCTCCTTCAACCAACCCGGCAAAGATGGTTAAAAATATGACTCCTCTCGGCTGAGATTGCTCAAAACAAGGTAATCCAGTCATTCTTCATTGCAGACAAATCACTCTTTGACGCGTATACATAAACTTATGTTTCCTTGATTATAACGAGTTAACGATGGCACGTGTAACGAGCCGAGCAATGCCCTTGATTTCAATAACTAACCTACAGATGGAAATTCCTTGGCACGTAAAAAACAGGTGCACCATTTGAAGGTGGGGGTATTTGAGTGCAAAGACCAAAGTTACCAAGCCTTCAAACTAGGGTTAGCTGCTGCTGTGATCCTAGCAGCTGCACATGTAGTAGGCAATTTGATTGGTGGATGCATCTGCATAAGGTCCAGAGAAGATTACCAAGAAACCACAGCAAACAAGCAACTAGCAGTTGCTTTCCTCATCTTATCATGGTAATTACAAACATTAATTAACTTTCTAATCATGATTAGCAATTTAGCACAAGTCTAAAATCTATATCCTGCAGGATAACATTGGCGGCAGCACTTTCACTGCTGATTGCCGGGACGTTGTTAAACTCGAAGTCGAGAAAATCGTGCGGCTTATCGCACCGTCGGATTCTGTTGATAGGAGGAATCTTATGCTTCTTCCATGGATTGTTCATCATTGCATATTATGTCTCTGCCAAAGCCTACATCAAAGAAGGGAAACCCATACCACAAATACACAGCAACCCAACTGGACCTCCAGCTTAATCGTCAAAATGCTCACAAATTTCCAAACAGAAAGTGATTTTCGCATTCTCATTTTCTTCATCGCAAATCCGATTCTGCAATATCCATCTACACTCATCCGTTTTTGTTTCGCAGCATTAATTATGTATTTCCAACCCGTAATATTTTTCAAAGCTCAAATTATACGAAGAAAAGATTGGACAAGAAATTCTTATCCAGTAGATAGAATATAAAAGCACAGATACACTTGAAAAACTGCTCAATCAACCGTCAGTTTTCAAATTTTGAGAAACCCCAATTCGAATTTCATGTCAATTTTGTTTCTTGATATGCAACCATTAAATTTAAAATTTCAAGGTGGAGATTGAATTTAATGAACAACAAATTGGACCCAGAATTTCATTTCTTTCAAGTAGATTGAACATTAAAATCACAAAAACAACCCAAAAACTGCAAAGCTAACCTAATCTAAACCACACTAATCTCCATTTTTTGTCCTCTATTTTTACAAAAGGGAATTAATCGAAGCTCAAATTTTAGTCTTCGGCGGGGCCAGATTTGCCGGTGCCGGTTTTCTTGGGGAGGAGCGTGTTGTGGATGTTGGGCATAACGCCGCCGTTGGCGATGGTGACGGAGCCAAGCAGCTTGCTGAGCTCCTCGTCGTTCCTGACAGCCAACTGGATGTGCCTCGGCACAATCCTCGTCTTCTTGTTGTCACGTGCGGCGTTTCCAGCCAATTCCAAAACCTAAACAAATCAAAATTTAAGAAAAATCAACTTTTATTCTACAAATCAAAGTTAAAAAAATTATAAAAGAAAACAAAGCCAAGAAGATAAAGATGCAGAATTGAAGAGCAATTAAGGTTTAGATTGAGAAGTTGACCTCGGCGGCGAGGTATTCAAGGACGGCGGCGAGGTAGACAGGGGCGCCGGCGCCCACACGCTCGGCGTACTTGCCGGCTTTCAAGAACCGGGCGATACGGCCGACGGGGAACTGAAGACCGGCCTTGCTGCTCCGAGATGTGGCCTTCTTGGCGGCACCGGAGCCGATTGATTTTCCTCTTCCAGCCATGGATTCAGATATGAGAGAGAGAGAGAGAGAGAGTCTCAAGTATTTGCGAAGTGAATGAAGTAATGATTTCGCGGGATGAGTGGAATGGGAAGTTTCTAGGTTTATATAGGGGGGTTCGCCGCTTTAAGAGAACTAGAGCCACTGAGAGGGAGTCACGCGGATCGCAATCTGTGGCCGCTTGTTTTAAAATATTTGGACGGTTGGATGGTGATGTTTAGGCTCAGGTGGTTCGGTTGTGCTTCTGTATTTGTGTGGAGCGGGAAATACAAATTTTCACTGGGATTAAATATGGATTGACCAATTTTGACCATGTGCATTTCAAATTTGTTTTTCTTTCCATGCAGGAAATATTCTACACAATTTTAAATTGTAATTGTGCCCTTCATTTATAAGTAAGAGGTCTTAGATTCGATTCTTGCTAAGACGAATGTGAATCATATTATTACTAATCCAACCCAACCCCTTCCCTCTAGTTTAGATAATATCATTTCTCAAAAGTTAGATTCTTCATAAACTCTTATGAGAGATTTTTAAGTGTGACCGGTACACGATATGGTACACCACGTGTCACTATACAAATTGTCGGATATGTGTATTAGAAAGTTAATAAATTAAAAAATAAAATTTATCATCACTTATATAAAAACACATGGATATCATCCATCAAAAATTTCTCCTCTGACACCTCATATTTGTGTCATAATTCTTGTGTCATCGTTATAAAATTATGTGCTAAAAAGATGAGGTGGAGAAGAGCCTATTTTGAGAGACTTTCGTTATCCACCTTGCGCTGCTCCAAATCCCACATTCCTTCCCCATTCCTGTCTCTCTCTTAAATCCATATCGAATTTGAATCAAAATCGGGTAAAGTACAAAAAACTACATCAACTATTGGTGTCACGACACTTTCATAAATCATCTTTTAAAATTGACAATGTCATACCCAAGGAAGAAAATATCGGTAATATCGGAAATATCGGTAGTCCGAAAACACGGAAATATCGACGGAAATATCGGTAAAATATCGATATCGATAAAAATTACATGGAACCCACGGAAATTGTAAGAAAAACTTGGAAATTTTTATTGAAACTTTGTAGGATGTTTATTTAGTCAATTATCTATTAGTTTATCACAAAAAATTGGAAGGAAATGCATTGCATGATGGATTTAACATTATCAAGTTGATTATATAGCGATCTGACAAATATTGTGAGTGTAGAAAATATGTAGTAATTAATGAAAGAAGTCTAAACACACCATAATCATTTATATATAATGAATTAGTACAATATTTTACACTTTAGTACCACATAGAGTTCCTATGAGGTTCAAATTTTTCATTATGAAAGCAGTATTATTTGTTGTCCATGTTCTGAAATTGCAAAAAGTTATTTGGATCATTGGATCAGAGAGCTAGACATAGGTTTGGAATGATTTGGTTTTGAATAATTTGGAGCATTGGATGCTTTTTTTTTCTTACACGCCACCACTCAGACAGTAAAAAAGAGTGAAGAACTCACACTCCACCACACACACACTTCGAGACCCCCCACACCACACCACACCACACACGCACACCACACACGCACACCACACACGTACACCACACACGGAGCTCAGTCTCTCTCTCGATCATTCATTTCCCACTACCATATTCTCGAATCCTCTCAATCTCTCTCTTCTCTCTTCTCTCCCTCTGAGGTCTGAGCCTTCGTTCTCACTGAGAACTTCTCAGTCTTCTCCCTCCCTTCCCCCTTCTCCAGTTCTTCCACACACACACACAGACATCATCTCTCGAATCTCGATCCATCTCTCGATCCTCCTCGTCCGTGTCTCCGTGTCTCCCTCTGCTCCTCCCATCTCACCCGCCCTAAACCCAGCCGTCGACACCACTCGATAACCGCATTCTAAACCACCTTGATCCATGGAGATCGACCGGAAATCATCGTAGTCCCAGCCGTCGACACCACTGAGGAGCATGACGTTGTCCCAGCCGTCTTGGATTCGTGAGGAAAACGATGTTCCCAGGCTCCTACTTCTCTTCTTCTCGGCTTTTACTTTAAATTTTTGTACAGATTTCAATTTTTTTGCATGTTGCACCTTTGTTGTACTGAAATCGATTTTAGGGATTTAGGAATTAGGGTTTCTATTTTTGTACAGATTGCGATTTTTCTGCATATTGCTTGATTTTTGTACTGAAATCGATTTTAGGGATTTAGGAATTAGGGATTCAGTTCATTTGCTTTGAATTCGAATTTAGGGATTTAGGGATTCGGTTAATTTGCTCCGGCGTTCTTCTCGGCTTGTAAATTACAATTTTTGTACAGATTGCGATTTTTCTGCATGTTGATTTTTGTACTGAAATCGATTTTAGGGATTCCTGTATTGTAGATTCAGTTCATTTGCTTTGAATTAGAATTTGGGGATTTAGGGGTTTGGATTATTTGCTCCGGCTGTGTTCTCCGATGAGTCCATACCAAATATCGCGATATTCTGCCGAAAACAAGTTGGATAGTTAATAAAATATCGGGGTCCCAAAAAAACGATAATATCGGCGATATTTCGCCGATATTATCGATATTTTCTTCACTGGTCATACCTCATCTTACGAATTTGTGTCAATGTCAAACCTCCGTAAGTTTTTCTGTTAATTGCTGACATGGCTTGATCCGGGGCCCATTTTTTATTAAAAACTCAAAAAAAATCATTTAATATTTTTTAAATATTAAAATAATAAAGAAAAGTTAAAAAAAAAAAAACCAACAATCAATTCATCCCCTTCCCCCCCCCCTCTCTCTTCTCCCCATCTTCTTCTTCTTCCCCCTTCCTGCAACTTCAACCCAGAAAAAAAAAGAGGAAAAAAAATCCAATTTGTCTTCCCCGCTCCCCACCCCCTATTCTCCCCGCACCCACCCTCTGCACCCAACCTCGCACCCACTACCTGCAACCCAAAAAAAAAAAAAAAAAAAAAACAACTTCCCCCCCCATTCCCAACATGCAGAAGAAGAAGAGAGAAGGAAAAGAAAAAAAAAGGTCCCTCCCCCCCCCCCACCCAACCTGCAGAAGAAGAAGAGAGAAGAAAAAGAAAAAAAAGGTCTCTCCCCCCCCCCACCCAACCTGCAGAAGAAGAAGAGAGAGAAGGAAAAGAAAAAAACAAAAAAAGTCCCTCGTCCACCTTGCCCTGCTCCAAATCCCACATTCCTTCCCCATTCCTGTCTTTTTCTTAAATCCATATCGAATTTGAATCAAAATCGGGTAAAGTACAAAAAACTACCTCAACTATTGGTGTCACGATACTTTCATACATCATCTTTTAAAATTGACAATGTCATACATCCGTCAGTTTTTCTGTTAATTTCTCAGTTAATTGCTGACGTGGCTTGATCCAGGACCCATTTTTTATTAAAAACTCAAAAAAAAATCATTTAATATTTTTTAAATATTAAAATAATAAAGAAAAACCAACAATCAATTCATCCCCTTTTCCCCTCCCCCTCTCTCTTCTCCCCATCTTCTTCTTCTTCCCCCTTCCTGCAACTTCAACCCAGAAAAAAAAAGAGGAAAAAAAAAAATCCAATTTGTCTTCCCCGCTCCCCACCCCCTCTTCTCCCCGCACCCACCCTCTGCACCCAACCTCGCACCCACTACCTGCAACCCAAAAAAAAAAAATAAACAAAAAAAACAACTTCCCCCCCCCCCCATTCCCAACCTGCAGAAGAAGAAGAGAGAAGGAAAAGAAAAAAAAAGGTCCCTCCCCCCCCCACCCAACCTGCAGAAGAAGAAGAGAGAGAAGGAAAAGAAGAAAAAAAAGTCCCTCGTCCACCTTGCGCTGCTCCAAATCCCACATTCCTTCCCCATTCCTGTCTCTCTCTTAAATCCATATCGAATTTGAATCAAAATCGAGTAAAGTACAAAAAACTACCTCAACTATTGGTGTCACGACACTTTCATACATCATCTTTTAAAATTGACAATGTCATACCTCATCTTACGATTTTGTGCCAATGTCATACCTTCGTCATTTTTTCTGTTAATTTCTCAGTTAATTGCTGACGTGGCTTGATCCGAGGCCCATTTTTTATTAAAAAAAAAAAAAACCAACAATCAATTTGTCCCCTTCCCCCCTCTCTCTCTTCTCCCCATCTTCTTCTTCTTCCCCCTTCCTGCAACTTCAACCCAGAAAAAAAAAAATCCAATTTGTCTTCCCCGCTCCCCACCCCCTCTTCTCCCCGCACCCACCCTCTGCACCCAACCTCGCACCCACTACCTGCAACCCAAAAAAAAAAAAAAAACAACTTCCCCCCCCTCAACCCAACCTGCAGAAGAAGAAGAGAGAAGGAAAAGAAGAAAAAAAAAGGTCCCTCGCCCCCCCCCCCCCCACCCACCCACCCACCCAACATGCAGAAGAAGAAGAGAGAGAAGGAAAAGAAAAAAAAAAGTCCCTCGTCCCCCCCCCCAACCCAATGTCCCCCCACCCAACGTGAAGAAAAAGAAAAAGAGAGAGAAGGAAAAAAAAAAAAAAAGGATACCAGTTCGTCCATCCCCCCGCGTACCCACCCTTTTCCCTCCACATCCATTCCCCCCATTTTCTCCGCGCCCAAGTTCTCAACGAGATCTGGTTTTTTTTTTTTTTTGGGTTGCAGGTAGTGGGTGCGAGGTTGGGTGCAGAGAGTGGGTGGGAAGGTGGGGAGGTTGGGTGCGGGGAAGACAAATTGGATTTTTTTTTTTTCCTCTTTTTGTTTTTCTGGGTTGAAGTTGCAGGAAGGGGAAGAACAAGAAGATGGGGAGAAGAGAGAGGGGGGGGGGGGGGAAGGGGACGAATTGATTGTTGGTTTTTTTTTTTTTTTTTTTTTAATATTTAAAAATATTAAATGATTTTTTTTTAGTTTTTAATAATTTTTTAATAAAAAAATGGATCCGGATCAAGTCACGTCAGCAATTAACTGAAAAACTGACGGAGGTATGACATTGGCACAAATTCGTAAGATGAGGTATGACATTGAAAGTGTCGTGACACCAATACTTGAGGTAATTTTTTGTAGTTTACCCATCAAAATCCCTATTTGCACTTCCACCTTTTACCTTCAGATACAAAAGGCAACACATTTTTATAGATTTGCTGCTCTCCCATGGCTCCCACCGGGAATCCAAATCCCCCAGCCACCGCGGCCACAGCATCAACCTCAACCTTTCGACATGGACAAATCATTTAAACTCACAAACCCAGCACCTGTTATGCACAAATCTTCAAGAACATGCAAACCCCAGACTACTCGCTTGCCTTTTCTTGCTAGTATCGCTTAACGTACAGCTAAATACCGAGCTTTCGCTCGGGATTAGATAACGGGACTGGAAAATACAAGTGACAATATTGTGGGATTTTTTCTTGGGGATGAATTGATCGATTTTGATTTCTCACTTCTGAAAATGACAAAGCAGAGGAGGAGAGTGAAGGTGTGAGGTAAGAGGGAAAGAAGAAAGAGTTTGACTGTTTGTACCAGGCAGCATCTCAGAAGCATGTCAAGTACCAATTCAGGGGAAAATAGAATCAATAGATCCACTGCCTGGCCACTGGTGCAAACATTTTGGAGATAATGTAAGACCTCCAAGCATGTCAAGTACCATACTACCAGGAAGATCATATGAAAGACCCAATAAAATGATTGAATCAACTACAACTGTAAGGATAATGATGCACGTCTAACGAATTAAAATATGAACATGTTTTGAATGATCTTATTTGATCATTCTCTTCTACGCTAAGATTAGTAACCGAAAACAAATGCAGCTATTCAACAAACTCAATAGTGCCACAACATTTGTTTTCAAATGTTCAAATAACCAAAACAAGTACAAACAACGTAATGTACCTAAGATTTCAACGACACTCGGCAATATCGCTGCAGCATTATATACCCCTGCTTAACGTTATCAGAGACAGCAACAACACACCGCAGAATAATAAATACTCGAAGTAAAACAGGAGATAACACTCTGCCACAATAACAACCTCAAATAAACACATAGGAGCACACCGATGGCCAGTCATTATCCATGGAAAGATCGAATAGACAAAGTAAGCAGTTAAACGCTACAGAATTCTTAATTAACATTTACTAAAACCTTAAACATGATCTTTCTAGACATCAACACAAACATCTCGACTTGGTATACCTGATCCAACATTCTAATGGCCGGATGACTTTAAAGCCTCCAGAATCACCTTCGTCTGATCTCTCATTAACTCGCTCCGCTTCACAAAAAGCTCCAATTCAGCAACATGCAGCTTCCTCCACTTGTCCTTCAACTCAGCTCTCTTGGACTCTCCAATCAACTCCAAACCTTGTTTCACCACACCCTCCGGTAATCCCAGCTCCCTGAAACTCTTGTCAAACCCAATCACCTCACTCAAACTTTCCAAAGAGCACGGATTCAGACCCAAATCCAACTTCGCGGCCTCTTTTGAACGCTCCGGTGAGCTCAAAATATCAGCTTTTATCGAAGCCAGAGTCTTGGTATTCCTAGCCTTCCCATTAGACTTTGGCTGTTCAGATGGCCCGTTGTCACCACTGGGCCCTTCGCCGCTGCCGCCCCATACCTTCTTCGACAAGTCAAACACCTTCTGGTCATGAGGTTTTGTAAGATTATACTTCTTCTTCTTCACATTAGTCGCATACTTCTTCTTCAGCCGACGAATCTTAGCTTGCAATTGGGATTTGTTCACATCCACCTTCAGCGATTTCTTGATAAAGTCATGGAACGCACCCATATCGGAATACGGGTCCGCCCCTTTCTTGCTGGTATAATCAACCATGCCTTTCAAGATAATTACCTCATCCTCATCGCTCCAAATCCTCTGGAACAGCTTGGACTTCTTCGCTTCCTCCTCGACCTGGTCCGGATCCTGCTCCGTCGCAGCTCCCTTCTTCTTTGGCCGCTTTGAATCCTTGGGCTCGGTCTCGCTGGGCCGTTTGGACCCGGATTTCGCCGCCGGCGTAGCAGTAGCCGCGGGCTTTGATCTGGGCTTCTTTGTCTTCGGCGTCTCTTCCATTGGCTTCGAAGCAATCGGCTTCACCACCAAATCCTTATCCACATCGGAATCGGAATCGTCCTCGGAACCAGAGGATGAAGACTGCGGCTTGGAATTGGCGGCAGAGGAGTCCGGTTTCTTGGGCGGTGGCTTCTTCTCGGCAACCGGTGCTGAAGACGAGGTCTTCGGAGGCAGAGGCTCTTCGGGTTCGGAATCTGACCCAGATCCGGATTCCTCTTCTTCCCCTTCTTCTTCCTCCGACGAGACTTCCTGACCTTCCGACGAAGAAGCTGCCGGCGGTTCGTCCAGCGGAGATGGGCGTTTGGGAGCCATGGAAGGAGATGGAGATTTGGGGTTTTAGGGAATTAGGGATTCGAACTCTGCAAGTGAGGGGAGAGAGTGAATTTTTTTTTTTGGGTAATTTTGTGTGAGCGAGCGAAACAGCAAATATAAGAGTTTCTCTCCTCTGATAGGCTGCCTACACAAGAGATAACTTTTTATCTAAAAACCTAACACAAATCATTGATTCTGATAGACATTACTGTTTAGTTCATGATTATCTAGTCTTCTAGTTCATGTAAATCACCGTATGTACATAAACATATATATATATTTTTTATTTATTTATTTATTTATTTATTTATTTATGCTGAATCATCTTGAGCATCGTTTTGTTGGCTCACTTTTGTCAAGGCCGTCATGGAAACAAGAGCATGGTAAACTTGAAAACTGTTTCACTTTTTATTTATGCTTAATTTCCTTATTTTCAGTCTTGTATTCAAAGTTGTGTGCTATATTTGTTTTATTTTAGAATAGTTTTCTTGAATTTTTTCAAGAATTCAAAACTAGCTAGGGTTTTTATACAAATTATATGTATTGGCTTCATAACTCGTGTATTAGCAACTAAGAAGATATCTCAAACCTTCCAAGGTTGTTTGGGAACTAAGAAGATACCTCAAACCTTCCAAGAAACACTTGTACTGAAAGCTCTAATTAGGAGAAGTATTTCTTACATAAGCAACTCTAATTAGGAGAAGTATTTCTTACATGAGCAATTCCAAGCAGACCCTAAGCTTTGAATTTGAAAAGTTTGTGTTCTTCCCATAGTATTTTAATTTTGCTTTTTATCATCTCTTCCACTGTAATATCATAAAATAAAAATTTGTATCTTCTGATGACGAATTTAACTAAGTTTCTTCATGTATAGTAAACGTGTGGCGCCTCGACAAGTAGTGCTCCCCTTTGAAATTATCATTGAGATTTTGAGCTTGTTGACTGTGGAGGCTTTGCTGAGATTCAAGTGTGTGTGCAAACAATGGTGTTTGTTGATTCAAGACTGCAAGTTCTTTGTTAAACACAGGGATCGTACCAGTTATGTTTAGCCACTTTCTTATCGATACAACCATAAAAGTCGCAAGACAGTCGCTCTTTCTAAAGAAGATTTCAAGCTTAGTTGTCATTGTGCTGGTTTTTATGTGGAGTTGAGTGTCACTTCTCAAATTTGCCGTATTAGAAATCCTGCAACCCGCCAAGTACTTTACTTGCCTGATGCTCCCAAGGGTACAAGAATACTGGACCTCGCTTTTAATTCGCTTACTGGCGAGTGTAAAGTGGCATCTATTTACCGCAAAAAGGCAAAGAAGACGGGTTATTTAGTAGGGCTTGAAGTTATAACTATTGGAAAGGATGAGAAATGGAGACCCTTGAAATATGCAAGCCCTAATTTACTCAAGCGCGGCCAATGGTTGCTTCAACAAAGTTGTTGTGTTAAAGATAAGGTTGAATGGATTGTTCATTTACCTGAAATTATAAAACAAGGACAAGATTTGCGTGTACAAATTCAATCTCTCGAGCCGTGGAGTGAACGCGTCACTAGCACTGTTCTTCCTAGAGGAGTTTTCTCCGATTTGACCGAAGTTTCATTTTTTATTTGGGTTAACTGTCCGGCGGTGGTTGAGGTAGTAGACGAAGCCCTTAACATAAAGGGTGTTCGAAGACTTCAAGGAACACAAATGGAGTCCAAACATTACTGTTCCCTTTAATTTTTTAAAGGACAACCGACATTTGAAGGATCAAATTTATTTCGTCAAAAGTTGTTCTGCAGATCAACCCCGATTTTATGCGGGGCGAGATCAACTTTATACTTACAATTTGAGGAGAAGGAGTATTGAGGATGTCGAATATTCACAGATAGCGGAGGAGCAATTAGCTCGTCATTCGTCAAACCTGATGACCCTCAAGGGAATGAAACCAGAAAGGAGCAGTAAACTAATAGAGTAATTATAATTTCATGTACAATGAGAAACTTTGCATTTTTCTGTTCATCATAGACGATGGTCTTATTATATCAGTCTTCCAAACCGTTTTTTCTGACAAATAAGTTTGAACTTTTTAATTAGCTATACCAGTTGTTACATTAATTTGCATCTTCTATAAATAAAAAATCTTGAGTTGCTTTATTACCACTTATTTTATAGTTGTAGCTTGTTACATTATTTTTACGATAGACGTTAGCCTGACTCTTGTAAAACGGAGAGCCTTGTTGGTTTAAGAGCGTGATTTTAGCTTGTTTGAATTTTTGTTATGGTTTGGGAGCGCCACTTTAGTTTGTTTTGAATTTTGTTAGGAGGGGATAAATTAATAGAAACAGTGAATCGAATAATTAGTCTTGTCCACCAACCTCCAAAAGTTTGTGAAATTGCGATCATGGTGAAATTCTTATCTCTATTCTTGTCCACCAATCTCTAAAAGTTTGTGAAATTGCGATCATGGTGCAGTTCTTATCTCATTAGTTTTATTGTTCTCGGCTGATCTTATGAAAAGTACTCTTGTAACTCTTAGTTGTGTATTATTTTCTTTTTAGACGAATTTCAAAGTCGCATTAGACATTTTTTTAACCTTTTCAAGAAACCCCATAGTTTGGTGCTCTCTTGCATTTTCGGTGTTAGGGTTTCAGTTTTATTTATTATTAAATTTGTCAGCGAGATTCCCTTGCCACAAATCTCGCCTCATTCGTCTAATTAAATTGATTTCTTATTAATTGCAATGGCTTGTAATTATTTAGACTTGTTATTCAAGTCAATTTCTGTATGCTATATATGTTTGTATAAATCAATTCAAGGAAAATCAATTTCTACATGGTATCACCTAGGTCTAGGTTATAATCTCTCGAGATCTCACCATCGCAAATCCCTCCAGATTCGTCTAGATTGATCTCTCGTTAATTGTAATTGGTTGTAATAAATTAGACTTGCTATTCAAGTCAACCTCTGTTTGCTATATATGTTCTACTAATACACAAATCAATTCAAGGAAAATCAATTTCTACAAAAAGATTGTAGTCAGTTCTACATATTTCTCATATATTCATCATTTGAGCGGTACTTTCTTGATTCTACTAGCCTTGTATGTGTTGAATAATATGAAAGTCCCACATCGGCCAGCTTAATTACAAAGTAATTGCAACTTGTATTAAATGGTTCCACTTGTTATATGAGGTCCAGTATAATTGGTGGTGAGCCGCAAACCCATATCTTTGATATAATTCCTTCAAGGACATTCCAAATTTCCCATAGATTATAATGCAAACCTCGTCATATTTGAATTCAGGTAATTTCTTATCTCAATTTTTGTAAGCTCTTGTTATTTACAGTCTTTTGATTCAAAGTCGTAACTTATTTAGAGTCTATCGGATTAGAAGGTTATTCTTAAACCCTAGGAATTAGGGTTTTAGTTTTAAAGCTAGGGCTTGCATAAATATTAAAACGTTGTGCTTTATTCGATTAGATAGCTTAGAATGAACCTTCTTGTTCTATTTTGATTTGGGATTTTTTCTCTATCACTGTAGCTTTGAATCTCTCTTGCTCGTGCTCTCCTAGTGTCCTTAGAATAATATACTGAGACAATGATGCGTTACTACCAACGAAGACAAAGGCCGACACAAGTTTCGTCAGAGCTTCCCTTTGAAATTATCGTTGAGATTTTGAGTTGGCTTCCTGTGCTGTCTTTGCTGAGATTCAAGTGCGTGTGCAAGCAATGGTTTTTGTTGCTTCAAGACTACAAGTTCATTGCAAAACACAGAGATCGGACCTGTTACACCCTCCCACCTTCTTATCATTGCGAACGGGATAAAAAATTGTTTGCGACTGTTTGCGATGAAAATTTCGTGCTTAAATGTTGTTGTTCTGGCTTGTCTTTGGAGAAGAGTACAACATCTCAAGTTTGCCGTATTAGAAATCCTGCAACCCGCAAAGTGCTTTACTTGCCTGATGCACAAGTGTGTGACACAGAATTTATGGACCTCGGTTTCAATTCACTAACTGGTGAGTGTAAAGTGTCATGTGTTTATTTCAATAGGGCACAGAAAGAGGTAGGTGTTGAAGTGATAACAGTTGGAAAGGACGAAACATGGAGACCTTTGCACAAGCAAAACCAGAATTGGCTGCGACGAGGCAAAGCGGTGCTGACTCAATCTTGTTGTGGGGAAGATAAGGTTGAATGGGCTCTTCATTTACCCGAAATTATAACCGAGGGGCATGATATGTGCTTACAAATTCATTCTCTTGATCTGTGGAGTGAATGTCTCACCACTTCTACTCTGCCTGAAGGAGTTTTCGTAGATTTGGAGAATCTCCAGACGTTTCTTTGGGATAACCGTCCAGCCGTTGCTGATATAGTAGGGGGAGACCTTCACATCTTGGTGTTGGTAGACTTCAAGGAACACAAATGGAGTCAAAACAAGATCATCGTTCCCTTGAAAAATTTAAAGGTCGACGACACAATTTTGACAGATGAAATTGTTATTAAACGAGCTTGTTCAAATACACTAAAGTTTCAAAATGGAGCACAACTTATTTCCTATGACATGGAAAAGAAGACTGTTATGGTTTTTGACAGTTTAGAACTCTTGAAGAAACGAATAGCTCTACTTAAGTCAACCCTCATCTCTCTCAAGGAAATGAGATCAGAGATTAACGGAGTACAAGACTAGTCGGATTATAATTTCACTGCGCATGGGCTCCTTGTTTTGCCAAATTTCATTTTTTCTGTTCATCTTTTTATACTGTTTTTGTTACAGTAAGTTTGAACTTTTTTAGTCACCAGTTGTAACATATATAGCACTTAATGCTAAGATTTCACTACATGTTTTGCTGAGTTTTGTGGAAACATAGCTAGAGGCCCTTAAATTTTCCCTTGAACTTCTTAAACGTTGGTGCACTTTTGAAGTAAAACCCATGATTTCTCGAGTACACAGGATTACATTGCTGTGTTTATTTTCTTTTTTCTTTGTCGTTCGATTGGAATTACATGGTCTAAGAATTTTGTTACACTTATCTTTCTTAAGAGAAGTTTGAGCAATTATAAATTCACTACCGATGAGAATTTGGTTAGATTCAAGTGTGCGGGCAAGCAATGGTGTTTGTTAATTGGTCAGGGCAATGAGTTCATCGCGAAACATGAGAACTAGATCTAGTTTGGGAGTGAGGTGCTTAAAAAAAAAGCACCCATGAAAAAAAGCTGTGAGGGTTTTAGGTGTTTGGTAAACTGAAAAAAAGGGCTTATTTTGGAAACTGCTGTGAGAATAAGCTAAAATCAAAGGAAAAAGTTGAAGCTGCTATTTGTAGCTTTGGAAAACTGGCTTTTTTTCAAAGCACACGGAGCTACAGTGCTTCTTTAATGAAAAGACCCACTATTAGACTGCTTTTTTTTCCAAAATCACTTTTACAAAAAAGTTTACCAAACACTTTGCTGATTTATTTCACAGCCGCTTATTCTCACAGCACAGCCGCTTATTCTCACAGCAGCTTTTTTTCAAAGCACATCAATACCAAACCAGCCCCTAGACCAGTTAAGTGTGACTTGCTACCGATGAGAATTTCAACATTGTAAATCGTTATTTTAGCTTATTTCTGGATAATAGTGGTTCTTCTCAAGTAAGTTTGTCGGATCAGAAATCTTGCAAACTGCCAAGTACTTTTACTTGCCCGATGCGCACGAGGGTGTCATACAAATGATTGTTTTCAGTTCACTCGCTCATGAGTGTAAAGTTTTCGATTACTTCTTTAAATTCATGAAAAGTTATAAATTATATTGTTTTGGTGTCCTTGAAAATAAATAAACGTAAGCCTAAATCAGTAACTGGACCAAGGCCTTCCAATATGTTTGAGTTAGAATCCCTAAAGCATTAAAGGCTGTTAAGCAAAAACCCCAAATATTGTTAGGGACCAAAACTTGTGGGAGCTGTTTGATCCTTTAGCCACCAACTTCATAAAAAAAAATTCGGAGTAATGAGAGGTAGACTAATTTTTTAGACTAATTTGTAAATTATGTGATGTACCACCAATAAAAAATGAGCACGTTAATGAACACTTAAATAATAATCCAATTATCAACAGTCACATCATATAGTTTACATAATTTGGTCTACATAGTTGATCTCCCTAGCATTACTATTTTTTTTGCTTCGATTATGTTTAAACTATACAACAACAACAACCAAACCTTATCTCACTAAGTGGAGTTAGCTGAATGAATCCTAAAACGCCACTGCGCTCAATTTGGTTGAAATGTAGTTATAAAAAAATAAAAAATAAAAAAATAAAAACCATCATCCAAATTGGATTATTCAGTCCTGTTCCATTATTGAACTCAAACTAAATAATAAGAACAAGAGTAGTTATACACTTACCATCTATTTGTATAATCACTTGTAACCTCTTTCCAGTAGAAGTATGGCCCCACCAATACATGTGGGTCTCATCTCTATAAGTGAGATAATACAAATAGATGATAAAAATAACATTTTTGTAAGAACAAAAAAACTACTGAATCGACTAGTTAACCTTAAATAAAAGGGAACTTTAACGAAAATCTCTCAGTACTGTTCACTTTAACGAAAAACCATATTTTTACTCTAAAAAGTCAATCTTGATACTATTCACTTACAACAGATTTTTATCATTTTTGTTAAAACTTAAAGTTTTCAAGTTATTCTCATTCTTAAATAAAATTCAATTAGGGCCCGGCCCAACAAAACAAAGCCAGCCAGAAACCCAACAGCTCAAGCGAATATTTTGTGTAGGGTAGAGTGGATGTGGAACTTAAATATCGGCAGGCAGCGGAGTTTATTTGAACCACTGACTGACTGAGTGACAGGTGTTTAATACGAACAAGTTCTTCTCCGTCTGGTTTCAGCATCGCTTTCGCTTTCTCGGATCCACTAATCTTGTCAACAAGTTTGTGAATTTCCGATCATGGTAAATATCTGATCTCTTTAATTTAATTGCTGCATGTTTTTCTTATTACAATCTTATCGTGCCGGATTCAGGATTTTAATCTCGGGATTGTAAAACATCAAAAAAAATTTAACAAGAAAATAATGCGAATTTTTAACTAATGCATTTCGTCGAGCACTTGGTGGGTTGGGCAGCTTCTGAGCGAGCTTCTGGGCATTGGAAAAATTCTGTTCAACTTTGTTCAAGACCCTTGATTGCCTCTTTAGTGTCTAGGGTTCAATTGTTTTTATTTTTTATTTTAATTAAAACCTTGTAGGGTTGTTGCCGGTTCAATTTTTACATATTTCCGGCAAATTAATCCGGCTCGAGCATCGCTTTCTTGTAATCCAAAGTCCGTAAACAATATTTTATCCTAATGAGTATCGGAGTCGCATATGAAGGTCTTCCAGTTCTGATTTGGATTTGTTAATTTTGTTTTTTCATTGCAGCTTTGATTAATCCCATGTTCGATACTATGGGAGTCCAATGTGTCGATACCAAAGAAGAAGAAGAAGTGCCGCGGCAACAATTACGAGAGCTTCCCTTTGATATTGTTGCTCAGATTTTGTTGTGGCTGCCCGTGGTGTCTTTGGTGAGATTCAAGTGTGTCTGCAAGCAATGGTGTCTGTTAATTGAGGGCTACAAGTTCATAGAAAAGCATAGGGCTCTAACACATTACGGTTTGCCACCTTGTTATCAATGCCAATGGGATAAGGAGAGAATGAAGGGAGTTGCTTCCTGTGGGGATTTCGAGCTTCAATGTGATTGTAGTGGCTTGTATTTGGAGAAGAGTAAAACTTCTCAAGTTTGCCGTATTAGAAATCCTGCAACCCACAAAGTGCTCTACTTGCCCAAGGCACCCGAGGGTACCAGAGTAGTTCTGGACCTCGGTTTTAATTCCCTTACTGGTGAGTGTAAAGTGGCCTGTGCTTATCGCCGAGAGGGCAGTTTAGTAGGTGTTGATGTTATAACAATTGGAAAGGATGAAATGTGGAGACCCTTGCTCCGCCAAAAGCTGAATTTTCTGGAACAAGGCAGATGGGTGGTGAAGCCAAATTGTTGTGAGGAAGATAAGGTTAACTGGGCTATTTATATCTCCAAAATTATAAAAGATGAACACAATGATGATTCGTGCCTACAAATTCAGTCTCTTGATCTGTGGAGTGAATGTCTCACCACAACTACTTTGCCCCAGGGAGTTTTCCTAAATTTGAAGAATGTTCGGGCTTTTCCTTGGGATCTCTGTCTAGGCGTTGCTGAAACAGTAGGGGGAGCCATTCACATCTTGGTGTTAGAAGACTTCAAGGAACACAAATGGAGTCGAAACAAGATCATCATTCCTTTGAAAAATTTAAAGGTTGACTACACAGTTTGGACGGATCATTTAGTTCTCACACAAGCTCATTCTAGCTCACTCAGGTTTCGAAATGGCCAAGGGCAAGTTCTTTCCTATGACATGGAAACTGAGGACCTTGAGGTTTTGGAACGTTCGGAATTCCTCAAGAAACGACTTGCTCTACGCAAATCAACCCTCGTGACTGTAAAGGGAATGAGACTAGAGGAGTAGACTACTAGCTAGAGCAATTACCATTTCAGTCCACATGGGTTTTTGTTTGCAAAATTTCCCTTTTTGCTTTGCTCATCTTACTATATATTGAAGCTGTTCATGTTGATCTTCAAGATTTTTGTTATACTTCTCCCCTTCAAGAGCAATTTGAACCTTTTTATATTTTGTTCTAGACGAAATATTTGAATCAATTCACTCACTCATGAGTGTACGTAAAGTGGAATGTATTTATGATCTCGATCAAGAGCAATCGAAATTTCAGTTACATCGTTCTTGTCTACAAAATTACAACTTTATATATGTTCATCTTAAGAACCAGTGTTTTCACGCATCTTTTTCTGTGGAAACAAACAATTATGTTCACGATTAACGCGCAAAAATATGATGCTTAAATATCACTAGATTTCCTCCAAATAGCATCCAAACATTTTGATCTCATAAACAGGCAAACAAGGCTCTTAAAAAGCCTTATACATCAAATACATTAATCCCTTTTAGGGTTTTAGCCAAGCTTTGCAAGAACATCATTGAGGGAAGATACGGTTGCGGTGTAGTACTTCTCTGCTTCCGGGGTGCTCTTGATCTTTGCTGCATAGTCCAACTGTCCCCAGACACAAAAAAAACATAAGTGTATGAATCAATACAAACCACAATCTAAGTCAAGTAAAAAAAGTGTTTGTGTCGTGGTGAACTTACGCCGTCAATGTCTTTGAAGAGCTTTCCGGTGAGTTCCTTGAGGGGCTCCTTCTCGGCTTTAGATTTGGCAGAAATGACGGTCTTGAGGTCATAACGGAGATATGAGGCTCTGAGACGAAGATCGTTCTGGACGTAAGGCCATGCCTTTTTGTCAATGTACTCCTTGACAGCTAAAATCTCCTTGGCTGACTCCTTCGCCCTCGCGGCTGCCTGAGCCGGAGTGAGTGGTTGGATGAAGAACCTCTCCTTCAATGGCAGGTCAAGGTCTCTTGCCTCATCCGAGTTTAGGGTTCCAGCTGCCACAACGATAACAAATTCACCTCCATAAGTTCCTCAACACACCCAATTAACAATTCATGCCTTTCATACTAAATATAATGTGTGGCAAATCCAATTCCAATGATTAATAATGCAATTAAATTAAGTGTTTTTTCAATAAGCACTTGAAATTTTGTGTTCTAATAAAAACAAGACTCATGAGCAAAAGTGCTTCTTACAGAAACAGTCTCAAACGAGTCCTAAAACATTATACGTTTTTTCAGCTTCGTAACAAGTTTCTGTATTATGTTTTAGTATTCTAATGCAATTGCCATGCCAAGACTGAAAAGTAGTGACAAGGTCAAGAGTGAAGGGCTTACCCAATCCCCCGGAGGGTGGTGGAGGAGGACCGACTTTGATGGGCTTAGCCTCGGCAAGCACAGCTTGGACAAATGACCCGGAGGCCAAACCAACCGCGACGAGACCAAGCACGGCCCTACGGCTAGTTTCGGGCTCCGAAGGCACTTGCTGGGCTCTAATGGTGAGCCCGGACCTCGCCACGGCTAGCCTGCCGGTGCTGCTGACCGTGTTCAAGCGTGACGAGCCACTTAGGTGGAGGCTGCCCTCCAAAACTGCCTGGGAGGAGCCGTGCATGCCAGCCACTGAAGCCATAGCTTGTGCCATTTCCTGAACCTTCCTAACTTTCTGAGATAGTTTTATTTGTTATTTAACAACGATCAGTTTTCAGTGGCAGAAATGTGGAAATTATATTTTTTTAGGTGGATGATTTGTGATGTTTTGTTCTATGCTTATGTGATGTAGAGTGGCTCCGGGCAAGGACCTTATCTGCCATTTTCTGGTTGGATAAGCTGGATGTGGCTGTAGCCAATGGGAGGTTGACAAGTGTTCCTTGTTGCATTTTCTATTTGACAAGCTGGATAATGTTCCAACTAGGATTGTATTATTTGGACACGTGGACTCCATGAGATTATGACAATGATGTTATTAGTCTCTAGCATAATAGCATCCATTTGAGCCTCGTCACAACCGTCAACCATGAGATTTTGATAAAGTGAAAATTTGAGAAACTCCCCTACTTTCATGATGTGATTATGACAATATTTTTGAATCAATTGTGCAGTTTTTACGCATTTTAAGTTCTTAGATGACATTACGCATCTTTGTTTTGTTGTACTTACATATACTCGTGACATGAATTTTTTTTCTAAAATTATTTACAATCGAAGTCACTTCTTAGTTCTTGTTCTATTTTTGTTTATCTAGATGGAATTATGTACAAAGGATTATCTACATCTATTTGATCATTGGTTAGAGGATGAATTTTGTTTATACATATTTCACCAACCTCGAAGCTATCGAGCATTAGTCAACTTCATACATTCAGAGACCCACTGAAAGGTTATGCTGAAGTACTCTTGCCGAAGCACATGAGTTATTTTCCAATCAATAAATCATGGAATCAGCATCCATTTTCATATTGGAAGCCACAACTAACACTTGCAAATTTTAATTGGTATTTTTAAGTTTCAAATTTTTGTGAAAATCTCATATGTTGTATACCAAATATGTTTGATGAATTTTCCATTCGTGTGTTAAATCCAAATTTAATGTCTGCCAAAATAATTGAAATTTGAAAACGGATTAAGTGAATTTATAGTGATACAATTCTAGGTTGTTATGTCGGAATATTCAATCCCATGCGAACAAAAAAAAAGGAAGAAAAAATCATAAACAATTTATGGAAATGCTCCATTGAGTTTTTGGTTTTCAAATAGCGTTATTCGAATGCAACCTATTTATGTTTCTCTCTCAAATATCGATTGAAGCCTCCAAATTTCACTATTTCTATTTCATGTCATCGCATCAACAAAAATATTGAATTGCAATACACGAAAATTGAACATCATGTACTTCATACTTTTTAATCTTAGATTGTTTATGTGTTGTTTTAATCTTCAGGTGTTTGCTTATCTACTTTGAAACTTTATAAATTTCAATTTTATGGTAGTGTTTTCAACGTGGATTGGACTCATGAGATGGTATAAGAACGGTAGTGGTATTTAGACATTTTTTCTTTTTTACCCTACACACTTTTCTCAAATTTTAATTATCAGATTAAATGATTTAAAAAAAAACTAAAAGAAAAGATTAAAAACCGTGTGTGAAACGTAAAAATGAACGTGAAAATAACATCACCTCATAAAATTCTTCTGATGTGTGAAAAACGACCATAATAAATAAATCAATTAACTTGGGTCCTTGGACCCACAAAAAACCGACCCGGCCCAAATAATCACCAGTCTTTTTGGAGGAGCGTGTTAATGTGTGTACCGCCAGATCCAATTTCAAAATTTTCACTCTCCTCCCTCTTCTTTCTCCTTTCTGCCAAAATCCCTAATTCGATCTCACCAATCCAAACCCCAGTTTGTGCAAATCCGACCATCGGCTCCACCAGATCGACGGCGAAGAACGGGACCTGATTCATGGCTTCTCGCAACCAGAACAGGGCTCCTCGGAGTCCGTTTTCTGTAAGTTTTACATTTTCATTTCATAACTTTGATTTTTTGAAAAATAGAATAAAAAATTTAAACTTGACAGTTTTGGTTTTGTTTTGGGTTCGAAATTGATGGAAAATGTAGGAAATGAATGTTGGGGTTTGGTTGAAAATTAATGTTTATTATCATATCGATCCGTTGAGTAGGAGTGTGTACAGAAGGATTTCAAATGGTGGATTTTAATTGTGGGTTTCTGTTTTGTGTAGAAAAAGAGTAGTCTTGATGAAGTTCCCTTAGACAAGCGGCGAAGAATCGAAACAAGAAAACCGGAGTTACCGAGTAGCAATGGCCGCCAACGACCGCCACTTGCTGTTGTTAAGCAAGATGCAGCAGGTACCGGCGATATAGGCAGTGTGGAGGGATCAGAGTGTGGCAATGTTGAGTTTACCAAGGAAGAAGTCGAGGCGTTGTTGGTTGAGAAGTTAAAAGTGAAGAAATTTGATCATAAGGTTTATTTCTCACCCAATTGTTTTAAATAGGGCTTTTTTGTGTGCTTATTTTGAACTATGAATTGATGGTTTGTTCTAACGTTTTCTATTGATTATATGGCAGGGGAAAGCTGATCAGTTAGCTGATTACAGCAAGAGGCTGAAGCTATGCATCAGATGGTTGCAGCAGGTTGAGGAAGGGCATATTCTCGAGGAGGAAAAGCTTCGGAAGGCATTGGCTTCTGCTGAAAAAAAATGCTCGGATACTGGTAGTCGTTTATTCTTTATTCATTCCATTGTCTGTTGGAGTGGCATAATTTCATAATAATATAGAGTTTTTAGTTGGAAATCTCAAGTAATTCGTCAAGTAGTATCGTGCTTCGGTTACAAACGAACCTATATGGTTCTGTTGTGCTTGATATTTAAAAGTTTTTGTTCAGAGGAACAGATTTGTAATATGTGTTCAATTTTTTTATTTCTTAAGAGGTGGAAATGAAAAACAAGGTCGATGAGCTCAATGCCGTAAACTCAAAGCTGAGGGAAAGTATGGCTGCTTTGGAAGAGAAACTTGCAAAGGAAGAATCAGAGAAGTTGGTAAGGTTTCCAGTCATGTGGTTACACACTAATTTTGGTGATATCATTGTTATCCCTGCTTTTGTTTTTGGCTCGTGGTATTCTCGTCTCATGTTTTATTTTCATCCCTTTGCTTGGCATACAGGATGCAATTGCTAGTCATAGAAGTGAAAAGGAAGCAAGGGATGCTGCTGAGAAGTTGCAAGCTTCTCTCTCACAGAAGCTTGAAATAATGCGGGAGGAGAAATTAGTTGCAGACCAGAAGGTAATACAGTCAGTTTTTTTCTCTTCTTTCTGCATATTACTTTTCTTTTCCCAATTCCCCTCCGGTTTATCAAAATTTGCAATTGGTATATTTCTAAAATTGTGTCGCTGCAGGTTTCTTCGTATCAGGATTTGTATAATCGAGCACAAGAGTACAACAAGAGTCTACAACAGTACAATAGCAAACTCCAAAAAGATCTTGAAACTGCCACCGAGTCTCTCAAACGAGTTGAAGATGAGAAAAGGACTGTTCTGGAGACCCTTAGCAATTTGAGGGTTCACAATAAGGCGTTGCAAGATGAGTTGGCTAAAGTAACAGTAAGTATCTGTGCAGCATTCCTTGCGTTGATGATATCTATTTTTAGTTCAATTTTTTCGTCAACTAAGAGATGGTTTATTGGGAATAATCCATTTATTCATCTGGAATTTAAGAATATATCACGTCTCTTTATTGTATGCACATTTGTGCAGGCTTCATTGGAAGAAACATTAAAGCAGAAGGAACTATTAGATAATGAAATCAAATGCCTTCGTGGGGAACTGCAACAAGTTAGAGATGACCGCGATCGGCATGCAAGAGAGATTCAAGATTTGAGGGATCAAGTGGTGAAGTACAAGGAAAACACTGAATTGTCGTGTGAAGAGTTAGATAGGTTGATGAGAAAATCAAAAGCCTTGGAGGTTTGTGTTACATTCTTTTCATTTTATTTTGTTTTAATTTTTTATTTATGATTTCCTCATGTATCAATTTTTTAATACTGTGCTGGGCATGCTTTTCCAGGAAAGAGATTCATCTCAAAAACAGGAGATAGATACATTAAAGCATGAGTTATTTGCCGCAAATGATAAACTTAAGGTAATATTAATTCAATAGGAGTTTCAAAATGTTTCTTATACCTGTCAATTCATAAGTTAAACCTATACCGTTTATTTTCTTTTAGATGGTCAGTCGATCCGCTTCAGAAACATTGACAGAGTTTGAAGAACATAAGAGAATCGTGCAGGAGCTGCAAAACCGCCTGGCTGAATCAGAGTTGCAAATACTAGAAGGAGAGAAGTTAAGGAAAAAATTACATAACACCATTCTGGTAATTTTTCACTGCTTAACATGTTATATAATCAGCAAGATTTCAGGGTACTAATATTCTTCTTTAATAGGAATTAAAAGGTAATATCAGGGTATTCTGTCGAGTCCGCCCATTGCTACCTGATGATGCTAATGCAACAGAAACCCCTGTAGTTTCTTATCCTACAGCAACCGAATCTCTTGGCAGAGGCGTTGACTTGGTACAAAGTGGTATGAGCATGTCTAATGTTTTTTGGCTTCAATTTAATCTAGTTTAAAATCATATAGACGTATACACCACTTTACTCAGTTGTTTGGATCTAATTACACTTCAAATGTTTGAACTTGTAGGCCAAAAATTTAATTTTACATTTGACAAAGTGTTTCACCACGAGACTTCCCAACAAGACGTTTTTGTGGAAGTATCGCAACTTGTACAAAGTGCACTTGATGGTTACAAGGTACATGTTAAATCTTATTTATATGCTTTTAAAGGAATTACATGTTCATTAGGCTGATTTTTTATTTTTTAGGCTGATTTTTTTTTTCTCGGCATTTTAAACGGTGACGCTTATTTCCCCCATTATTTGGTTTCTAAGTCCATAATCTAGCATAACTTTTGCCTTTAGCAATTGGCTGTCAGGCTTTAATATTGGGTATTTTGGTTATGTACTGATCCTTCTTCTCTCCCTTTGTATTTTTGGATTATGTTTTTAGAATTAGACCTGCTTCTAACCTCTTTGGTGAATTCTTTTACCTTTCATACGGTCAAAGACATGTACTAAATAGAAAATTCTGTTTGTCTTTTTTCAGGTCTGCATATTTGCTTATGGTCAAACAGGTTCCGGAAAAACTTATACTATGATGGGCAGACCAGATGCTCCGGAGCAGAAAGGCTTAATACCTCGTTCACTAGAGCAAATATTCCAAACGAGTCAAGCTCTTCAGGCTCAGGGTTGGAAATACAAAATGCAGGTAATATATCATGTTTTTTGTTTATTTAGTTTTGCAAATTATAATGCCCCTTTAATTATATGCAGGCCTCAATGCTCGAAATATATAATGAGAACATTCGTGACTTGTTATCCACTAGTCGTTCAAGCAGTGCAGACTTGTTAAAGACAGAAAATGGTGTTTGCGGAAAGCAGTACACGATAAAGCATGATGCAAATGGAAATACATACGTTTCTGACCTCACGATCGTTGACGTTTGTAGCATAAATCAAATTTCATCTCTTTTGGAACAGGCTGCACATAGCAGGTATACATCAAAATTCAAGAGCATCCATATTGGCCTTGTGATATTTTATTTGAAAGGTTGCACTTAGCAATGTTTATGTCAAGTTTTCAAAACATCAAAACACAAAACTGATGTGGCTTTTCATTCTTGAATGCTATTTCTTTGGTGCCATTTTAGCGTTACATCTAATTTGCAGTACTATCAGTGGTATTTTTGTATACAACTTTTGATATATGATTATGTACTTTTTTGGTTCTGTCATATATGATCTCTTGATCTCTTAGGTCTGTAGGCAAGACTCATATGAATGAGCAATCTTCGAGAAGCCATTTCGTGTTTACCTTGCGTATATCTGGGATTAATGAGGTTTGTTTTCCGCATGCGATGATTTGTTTGTACTTTTAAGCAATCTTTCATCGGCTTGTTCTAAGTTTAATTACTTATATGCTTTTTAACCTTGTTAGAACACTGAACAACAAGTCCAAGGAGTCTTAAATCTTATTGACCTAGCTGGAAGTGAAAGATTGTCAAGGAGTGGCGCAACCGGAGAGCGGTTGAAGGAAACTCAGGTTCTTTCTTCTTTAAAATCCCCAATCTTTTTCTCCCGGATAGATGTGAAATATTCTCAGTTTTTATTATCGGTTAGCTAACAATGTCATTAATAATTAGGCCATTAACAAAAGTTTGTCATCGTTGAGCGACGTCATATTTGCTTTGGCGAAAAAGGAGGACCATGTTCCTTTTAGGAACTCCAAGCTGACCTATCTTTTACAGGTATAGTAATCTTTGATTGTTTTACCATTATGGCAGCTTTCTTTGTTCTCAAGGAATTGTAATAGTTATATCGTTGGATGACATCTGAATGTATAAACAGCCTTGTCTTGGAGGGGATTCGAAAACGCTGATGGTTGTCAACATCTCTCCGGATTCCTCTTCAGTTGGGGAATCCCTTTGCTCTCTTCGATTCGCTGCTAGGGTCAATGCCTGCGAAATCGGGATTCCTCGAAGGCAAACGTCCATGAAGCCTGTCGATAATCGTTTAAGTTACGGCTAGCTTTTGTCATCATTTTCGTTTTGCATTCGGTTTATGTCGTCTGTATGAGAGAAAGCGTGTGTTGTGTGTAGAATGGAGGCAGATTTGGGGTGTGTAAGGTTTGTTTTTTGTAGTTCTTGTGCTTCGAGGTACTACAAAATCTGTACTTCTAGATTTGTATCCTGTCCTAAGAGATCCATCTGTTAGTTTTTGATGCTTATGAATTGTGACAATATAGAATTATTGTCTTAGTAACTTGATTGATCGTTGTGATGAACGCTTGTATCACAATTAATGATTTAATATATTCCACCGTTGAGATTTCTTTAAGATTTTGACGTGGGACCATCTTTATATCTACATGTTTACTTTCGTGTTATTCAGTTTTAAATGTGCGTTAAATTATTCCGGTGTTATGAAAGTAGTTGATGTCACTCTATAATTGATTTGCTATAAAGAATAGCACAACTCTCTATAAGCTGTTCTAATATTTTTTTTAACTTTTTGACAAGGAACAATACACATTCTCCCAATAAACAAACGAAATTGCACTAGTTCTGTTTCTTCTCGCTTTTATAGATAGATTTGGTCACATTACAAAAAAACCGAATTTACTCTTCTTAGTTTGAATTTCTCGTCTCACACTCTAGATTAATCTAAATTAATATATCACTTAAAAGTAAAGTAATTGTCTGAAAAGGACTTTTGCCGGATCCTTTTCCTAGGATCTGCAATCGTATCCGTTCATTATAAATCGTGCGGTTATAAATTATTTAAAATTCAAATATAAATAGTACCTAACGAAAACTTATCGCACTATATGTGATGAACGAACACGATTACAGGATCTTAAAAAAAAAATCCGCCGTAATTGTCAACAATGAGTTTAAAGTGGGCCCAACAGCATTCATATCAATCCTAATCTTGTTTGTTTCCCAACCAGTTTTCATGAAATGAAAATATCAAGCCTGTTGCTTTCAAGATGTGACAAAAAATAAGAGAGTTTTAATTCCAGAGTTGTCAAAACAGGGCACCCAACTGAGCCAAAGCCAGAGAAGAAGCAGAGAAGGAAGAGGAAGATGGCAAGTCAACTACATGAAGAGCAGCAGATCACTAGGCCCAAAGCCATAAAAGTCGACTCTGTGGAGACTTGGGACTTGTATGTTTCCCAAGCCTCCAACCAAGGCTGCCCTGTAAGTCTCCTCAACTCTCTCGATTTCCCGTTTGATTCGAGCGGTATTCTAATCTAATCTAAACTTCGTGAAAATGGGGATTCGAACTTGCACAAAAGAAGCACACAGCTCTAGCCATCTTGGCTGTTGCACGTGAACATGATTAATTTGAACACAACTTCAGAATTATGAGTTTGTTGTTGAATTGGTTTTTGGTTGGATGTGTTTGTAGATTATTGCACATTTCACTGCTTCGTGGTGCATGCCTTCGGTGGTTATGAACTCATTCTTCGAGGAAATTGCCTCAGATTATTCGGATGTTCTGTTTCTCACCGTTGATGTCGACGAGGTTAAGGTAATTAACCAAATTTCTTCAAACAAGTATATGTCTAATCTGTATATGTATATGTATTATATCGAATCCGGTAAAGATATATGACAGACACATCTTTGCATTTGATGATGGTTCTGAAAAGTAGCTTCCGACCTTTTGATCCGCTGTTTTCGAGCCATATCTGCTTCGAGGTTATGGCAAACTTCACGAGTTTACGAACCTTTTTTGGTGCAGACAGATGATTCAAAGAAATGGTGATCAAAGAGGACTAAAAACTCACATTCATGGGAATTTTCGTTTCGGGGTTTGAATGTTGCTTGAGTTTTTGTTTATAATTATTCGGATATCGCTTCCAGTCATGTGTGTTTTACAAATCTTTTCGCTACGAAGATAAGAAAGTTGGAAGACTTACCTGTCAAGTACTTGCAGTAATCGGACAATCAAAGAGAGGGACTAAAACCTGCTATTCACGGGGATTTCGTTGTTGTTTATGATGGCGTCTCCTTGTTGTGTTTTCTCAGGAGGTAGCGACTCGACTGGAGATAATGGCGATGCCAACGTTTTTGCTGATGAGGGAAGGTGCAACGGTTGAGAAGCTCGTGGGCGCCAATCCGGAAGAGATAAGGAAAAGGATCGAGGGTTTCGTTCAGTCCATACGTGTGGACGTTGCATAGCAGCAGACTGCAGTGTGATATGATGCAGTTTGAGGTTGTGAAATAAGTGGTTGTGGAGGGTTTTGACACAGATATATGGGTGGTAAGTTTTTCCTTTGGCTGCTGTACGGATGATAAGTTTGTAATTTTTTTTCTTGTATTCTTTCTGTCTTTTGCCGCAAAACCAAGTGCAGTGATGTTGTATGATTCATACAGGCGACCTTACTTAATGAGATAGTCGTTGTTGTTTGTATTCTTTCTGTCGCTAGTGATCAAATATGTGTCTTTGAACTTCAAAAGTTGTAAATTGTGCTTGTAAATGCAGTGGGAAATTTAGATGAATGTGTTAAGAAGTTGCTTTTCATTTGAGTTTTAATAGCCGCCTTATGATTTAGGGTAGTAATTTACACACTCCTGCTTTCTCCTTTACTTTCGTTGATGCTCCTTCTAATGATTTAATCAAAAGTAAAAAAAAGGGTTTTATGAGAAAATGAGAGTACGAAAATCACTTCCCACAATTTAAACCATGATAAACGTTTCTTGGATAACATAGTGAATGCAAGGAGGTTGTAACTCGCGAATAAATGCATTGATTTTACATCCGTGATCTTGTGTTTGAATTTCGCTCGACCAAATACTTGCGTCAGACCGAACCATGCCCAATTTTAGTGGGCCTCGAAATTAAGAGAATGTTAAAGCCCATATTGTCCATGGGTTGGATCCAAAATTAAAAGCCCAAGTGTTTGGAACTCAAGGCCCAATGCAAAGAACCAACTACCAAGGGACTAAAAAAAATAAAGCAAAATACAAGGGTGCAAAATAAAAAAAGAAGAATTTTTTAATGGCACATTTTGTGGTGTCTGTGCAACGTGGCGACGCACCAGCTCCGTTTTTGCTTGATTTTCCATAATTTGCAACAAAATAATATCTCTCCACTTTTTTTCTTTTCCTCCCGCATATATATTTCCAAGTTCCAACCACCGAGATCCCCCATCAACCAAAATTCACTCAGAAAATTATTTAATCAAAAAAATTGATTCCGGAATATTCCTTCCCATTGCGTTTCCCGGCCGACCACGGCGGCGCTGCCTCTGCAGGGTTCACCGCCGGAAATTCGGAATTTCCGGCAAGCATTAGAACATGGGTTCCCCGCCGCAGAATCCCAACTGGGTCTTCGATTATGGTGTGATTGAGGACATTCTTGTGCCAGGCGGTGAACTTCCGTCGCTTGACCCGCCCGGTTTCTCTTGGCCGGATCATTCATTTGCTGGTCCGACTGCTCCCAGGTACCGTATCCCCATTTTTGGTAACAAAGTTCATCTCTTTGCTGCAATTGGGTTTTCCCTGCTGTTGAATGCGAATTGGGAATCAATGTTTTTTAATTCTTTTTCTTTTCTGATGATTATCCAATTTATTTTAATACTGTTTTATTTGAATCGTAAATGAGGCATTTGTCGATTTCCTTTCGAATTTGTAAAGAGCTGTCAATTTCTTGCTTTGATTTTGGTCAATTACCCGAACTTTTATAACCGACCAATTTCTTTCTAAACTTTAATTTCAGCTGGGTACTCCTGAAACTTTTATAATTAGTCAATTTCTTCGTGAACTTTAATTTTATAATTCTGGATTTTGTTTATTAATCTGGATCTTATTTTGTTTGATGAGTGAGAGGTAATATAATAATTTTGCAGGACTTAATCTGATGATTTATGATTAGATAATCATAGAGAGAGATTTTTGTTTATAATAGTCATTAACTGCTTAATTTTATTGCAAATTATGAAAAATGCTGGCCGTTTTAGTTGAATTTAATTTAATCAAAAGAGGATGCTGTAATTTGATGAGTAATACTAATGACGTAGACATTGTGTTAAAAGTATTCCTTTTGAACATTTTCTGGCTGTACTATGTTGACCAAGATCAACTTTCTGTGTTTTGACGATGAACTCATTTTCGTGTTGCTGTTTTATTTCTCAGCACGGAATTTGATGACTCATTTGGAAATCCAGACAGCATGAAGGAAACTGGGTTGCGAAAACGGTATGTCTACTGAGTACCAAGTACCAAGAGTGCTTGAGCATAGAGATTTTGTGTTTGTTTTGGAGTTTAGTTGGAATAACTTTGCTATGTGACTATCCTTCTGTTTCATCGGGATTGAATTGCGCTTATTGTTTCAATCGCAGGGCTAGGACTGGATCAAACAGTGTGTCTGGTTCTAAAGCATGTAGAGAGAAAATGCGGCGGGATAGACTGAATGACAGGCATGCTCTAGTTCTCTAATGCTCAAAGATCTCTCCGTGTCGTTCTCACTCTTTCTTACTCTCTTTCTCATCTTGACTTTTCGCATAATCCTAAGGTTTGCGGAATTGAGTTCTATCCTTGAACCTGGAAGGCCACCCAAAACTGACAAGGTTGCTATACTGGGCGATGCTGTTCGAATGGTAACTCAGTTACGTGGGGAAGCCCAACAACTAAAGGAGTCAAGTGCAAATCTGCAGGAGACGATAAATGAGTTGAAGGTATGCCTGTGTTTATTTATTATAAGGCATATGAGGATGCAGTTCGTGTAAGAAGTTTTGTTCACTAAACTGCTTGAATAGCTGAGTCAGTGCCTTCGGTAATTTTTATATTTACCTTTTCTGCAGGCTGAGAAGAATGAACTTCGTGATGAGAAGCAGAGGCTGAAAGCGGAGAAAGACAACATCGAGCGTCAGATTAAAGCCTTGGGTACTCAACCAAGCTTCCTTCCTCACCCTGCTGCAATCCCAACTCCGTTTTCTGCCCCGGGCCAAGTTGTTGGCGGGAAAATGATGCCCTTCGTCGGGTACCCTGGAATGTCCATGTGGCAGTTCATGCCACCAGCTGCAGTTGATACCTCACAGGACCATGTTCTCCGCCCTCCTGTTGCTTGAGTTGGCAGCTTTGAATTATATCTTACCGGTGCTCATAGAAGCCTTCAAAGTTATTTCTCGTAATTGATTATTTTGTTCCAGCTTTCTACTTTGATTGACTGCTTTTTATAAAAGTTGTAGTTCTCATCAAGCATTACCTCTGTAGATTGTATGATTTTCCATTTTTGACCTGTAAATTGTTCGGGATCGAAGATTTATGTGCTATAAAATGCAAAACTTGGAGGCATTCATGACACTCTTGGTTTATTTTTACCAATGTTATGTATCGTTGTTTAGTAGTATTTGACCTTTCTCTCGACGATCGAGATGCTAGTGAATTTGTTCGACAGGGGGTTAAGAAAGTTCCGAAGTTTGGATTCGGAGTCTAATGAAAGTAGCAACTACGAAATTTGTGTTTGATATGTTTCTTCCGTTGCTTGGGATATTGTTATTAACATGGTTGTTTGAATCCCATGTAATTTCCAGATACAAAATCTCTCCACACTTCAAGAGCCCCAAAGGTAGTCATCAGAACAGTGCTCAAAGCCATCACTATACTAACTGAGAACACAATTAGAGAAGCCCTTCCATACACTTTGATTGCTCTCTGCAGCACCACCAGTCCAAGAAGCGATGCAACGAAGCACACGATGGCGAAGATGAGTGCAGTATCTGCGTGCTCCATGCCCAGTAACAAGTACTGAAATGCCGACATGGAAGACGAGAAGAATACCATGAACGAACAAGTTGCCGCCGTTACCTGCTCCGGAATGTGAGTTGTTAATAAGCATATGCTTGACAGTTTGGAAGATTAAAATCATAAAAATAAGATGAATTAGGGTAAATTTTACCTCAGGTGCTACCCCAACTTGAAGAAGAAGAGGGCTTATAAGCATTCCACCTCCGATCCCAAAAACACCCCCCAAAATCCCTGCTAGTAGTGCCATTGATGGGAAAACTAGCTTCGATGGTCCAACATTTTGCAGGTCCTGAATATCCTGCATAAAAATAAGTAACAAAAATGTTTAGCTTTATCAAAATCTTCGTTAAATGCAGACGTAGGCATAGCCAAGTTGGTTAGGGGCATCCAAGTTCGAATCCCACTATCAATCGTTTAGGTTATACTAGAGTATCCTTCAAATGAAAGAAAATCCTGAAAATTATACCAAATCTTTAATACCTTTTGGTTTAAAGTATGAGGTTGAAGGTTCTCTTTTTTGCATAGCATCCAGGCTGTATAGATTATGGCAAGAGGGATTTGGATTGATGAGAGAACCCAATAAGCCATTCCACAAGGCTCTATTTGTGTGATACCCTGCAAAGGAATCGAAGTGTCACAGTCATAAAATTATACTTTGGAACATAATGTGTGTGAGAATCATTCCCACTTGTGCCCGATTGAAATCGACTTTTTCCGAGCATCAAACATAAAACTAATTGGCAATAGTGGGAGATATTATGACCATTTAAACCATTATGCAATGGTTTATTTCCGCAATATAGGATTTACACTCTCAAAACGAAAGGCTAGCTTTACCTGTCCATACCGATTACCGCGGAGAAGATAGACGAGGCAGAAAGAGCACCAAACCAGAACTAAGACCCCCATTTTTTTCCATGGAATCCCTAGTTTGCAATTTCCTTTTGTCCCCAAAAGGGGTGCCTCTATTTCCTTTTGCTCCAAATATTCACCATCATTTCTCAACCGCAACAGCTCTTCTGACTCCATTTCCCAACGCACCAACCCATTTTTGCAGCTCCTTGAGGTACACCAAGCAAGAAATAGAGCAAAGAGAATAGTAGTCAGCCACTCTGGAAAAGCTAGGTTGCAAATCACTCCAAGGCTCACTCCGAGCAACATGCATGGCTCTGATAGAAGAGCTATGTCATAATCTATCAGACTTTTGCCTCCAAATTTGGAACTTTTGATGCACAAGTTGTACATAACATTTGCAACTGACCCTCCTGTGACCATGAAAGCTGAGAGACTTGAGGCTGTTCTGAGGTCTAGGCCTGCCACTAGGGTTAGTATAGGGATGAAGAGCCCGCCACCCCCGATTCCGCCGGCACTTGATATGGAGGCGGCTATGAAGCAGAATATTCCGGCAAGGACAATGGGGGCTGAGAATTTGAACTGGGTTTCTTGGAGCTGTGCTCTTTGGTGGCTCAGCCATTGGTAGGTTTGGTTGAGGAAGTTGTCGGTTCTGAGGGCGTCTGAGATGGGTTCAGTTTGTTTTGCTTGTGAATGAGTGAAGGTGATGAGAAATATTGAAAGGGAAAGAGTTAAGCATGTGAGTTTTTGGTTGTCCATGATTTGTATACATTAGTCATCTTAGAGTAGAGTGGTGTTAAATTTATAAGGATACACGGACAGAGTGTTGAATGACATTTGTCGAAGAGAACAGAAGCAATAACATCCAAAAAGAACAATAAGAAATGATAGTGTGTGCTTTTTCTAATGAAATTGATGTGTACATTTCTTTGGTAAGATTGCCCAAATTCTATGAATTTAGGATAAGGTTTTTTTTTATAGTGGGCAACTTGATTCCACTGCCTGATATCTCCAAAAAAATTCATTAAACATTGATAACTTTTATGGTTTTAATTTAGGGTATATCAGGAAGATTAAATTTGTAGATTAAATTTTGTAAACCAAATGATATAGAAGTTGATGATTGTATTATTACTTAAGTATTGACTAATGTGTTTATTTCTTATGAATGACACATCGGTTTTTTGTAAATTTTGTCTACAAATTTGATGTACCTTACATTACTCTTTTATTAACGATATTTTTTTTTTAAATCACTCTGCCAATAACTGATCCAAAATAAAAAATAAAAATAAAAAGATAAGATAGTTGTGCTTGTTCTATTACAATTTGATGTTTATTTAGTTGGTAAGACTGTTGTTTTGAAAGGAACTTGAAGCTTATCTATCTAAGAAAAAACAAAGAAAAAGGAACCTTCAACTTTACCTCACAACCATAAAGAAACTATGGTAGGGCAAATTAATGGTCACAAAAAATATTTCACCACCTCCCCTTCTTTCCCTATATTCCTGCATAACCGATGGATTGTCCAAAAGATTAAATATGAGAGACATTTTGATTAGTAGTCGATATTTTTTTCGGAGAAAAACTTACCTATATCTCTATTTCTCTCATCTGTTGAGAGATATAGGTAAAAATTAAAGGCGGGGATACAATATGTTTTATGTGAGTTTCTCTCAATTTTTAGAGTCAGTTATAATTTTAGTTGTCATCAGTTAAATAAGCTACAATTGAAGCATTAAGCACATAAGACATAAAGTAGCTTCACGTGCTCCCTAACGGGTAGAAATTAAGCTGTATCTCTCTCTCTCTGCCTTGTCCTACCTGCATCATCACGATTCATGTGAGCACTAAGCAGTACATATATGAACTGTAGAGAGTTTGCTTTCCCGGTAAGAATCCGAAGCCTAGCTAAAGAGCGTATTATTTTGCCTTTCAGTTGCACGCAGATGAACTCATCTCATGTGTGTATGCTGTCATGAGCATATGTTCATGTGTGTGTGATTGGCCAGCATCTGTCCAGAACAAATTAATAAATAGAACATGCATGAGGAATTATGTTCTACATTATCTCACTTGATATGATATTCAAAGGAAAAATAATTTCGATAGGAGTGCGAAAATTATAGAAAAGGTAAAAAAAGATTGGATGATATATAACATTGATCACTCTAAATTAAGACCTTCCACTGTATGAGAAAAAATAGATTAAGTTTCGCGTAACTTCCAGTAAAACACATAATTACAACTATTTAATCATCATATTTTCATATTTGTAGCTAGGTAAAAAGACATGATGGTCATGATCTGCGGAGTCGTGGACTACTAGCTACTAGTTAGAATTTGTTTGACACGCGCTGTTGCAGTGTTACAGTCTTGACCACTGCAATTACTGTGCATGTCAAATGTGGGTTGGTCCATATGTATTTATTTTTTCTTTTTTGGAAGGTTTGTCTATGTATTATGTGTCTGTGTCTTCACGTTCATAGCTTATCTAGTGTGTGGCAGGCAGTGCTTTTGTAGTTTTGTACCAGGATATGCTTTTCTCATATCCACGAATGATAATAAGATGGATCGATTACATTTTACATTCTTCAAATTTTAAGTACTTTGAAATGGATCATTGGGTTCTAAATTCACCTTCTAATTGTTCAATCAGTTGTTGAAGATTGATTTAGGAGAAGCCGAAGCTCCAATATTAATGAGATTTTTTTGTCCATAATAATATAAATGTGACTTACACATTATGACACACCCCGTCCCGAAGGAGGGTATGCTGGTTACGTCACGCTCACGTGACGGCCAGCATACCCTCCTTCGAGACGGGGTGTGACACATTAACCTATGTATCGAATTACACACTTGCAACGTCATTAATTTAAAAAACCTATATATGTTCGAATAATACGAAAATATATATTAAAACGATTCAAAAACCTTATAATATAATATGAAAAAATCAAAACTATGAACCATTTTGAATATCACTGTCAATGGGCAAAAGCGGAAGTCCAGATGGCTGATAGATTAATTTGATAAACCCTAATTCCTTATGTCATGTATGCATGCTGGTATTGTTTGATTGGCAGGACTTAATTAATTAGCAACAAATCCATCGTCTAGATCTTGAACGGTTTATATGAAGAAGACCAGGACCTAAGGATATTTGCTTTTGATCGATCAAATATATATCATGCACGCGGCGGAGAATGAGTAGTGAATTTTTGATGTTTCGGTCCTTGCCTACTTGAACCTTTCCAATTAGTCTTTTCTAATCTTGATTAGTGAAAACGGAAATGTGAAGGAATACCATCTATTTAAATTATATTTTGTAAATCATATGACGTGATTATTGATGATTAAATTATTACTTAAGTGCTGATTAACATGCTTATTTTTATTAGTGACACACATAATGTGATCTTAAAAGTTGTTTACTAAGCAATCATCCTTATAATGTAGAAGGTGAAACCTGCTAGGACATTACAAGGATCTCATTTGAAAAAAAAATTGTTTTGGATATGAGTAATGCTGAGGAAAACTAAATTTTTGTGGACAAAATTTGTAAATCAAATTAAATGATAATTCAATATCAACCTCCATGTCATTTAGCTTATAAAGTTTTGTTTACAAATTTAATGTTCTTAGCATTTACTCTTTGGATATATAATTAATGAGTGGGCGGTCAGAAGACATCGTTGTAATGGGGGCATTCTTTTTTCTTTCTTGTGATCAGTAGTAGTCAATTTTATGTTTACCAAAAAGTGATCATGGAAAAGAACAATATAAAAGACAGATACAGGGAAAAGAGTTGATTCTGGATATCCATCGTCGTCAAATTAGAATCCGTTCAGTTTAGTGGAAGTCTGCAACAAATTATAATGTTGCACTATTTTCGTCCTCACCTTTCTTTTTTAGGGTAAAGTAATGGTGAAATAAATGACAATTAACTAGTTGAACTAGTCATGATTTCTTTGCAGCATATATTTCACTCCACCCAGCTAATTAGTTACTAACTCTAGTCAAATTAAGGAAAGAAATGTATATACAAGCGCTCATACGATAAAAGGTCAATAATTTAAGATGGTGTTACGTGTTTGGACTAATTCCACAATATTTTTTTATAGTCAAAATTCTTTATTTTTTAGATCTTCATTCAATAATCATTCTTATAAAAATTCTTCCAAATTAAAAAGCGTTTCTGACAAAGACACGGTATGGCTAAAAGCAAAGCAAAATGTTTATGACAACGTGAACAAACATCTCATTTTATGCAACGCATGTGATGAAGATTAGTCATAGAAGGTTAATAGAGATGGGAGTGGTGGGCGACAAGCCAAATTAATCAGGATCCTATCCCCTTCTTTCAGTTTAGATCGTTCAAAAGAAATCTTTTGGCTTGAAGTTATGCTACATGTTCAATGAGCCTTATTTTATTTTTTTATTGCTTTTATTCAAACCGAATTGAATCAACAAACCATGAACGTCAAATTTTTTTCATCAAATGCTTGGATCTTTTCAACACCGATAGAGAGAGAAGAAGGTCAAACCGTGGCCGGTGATTGCAAGAGGAGGAAGGATAGTGGTGGCGTGAACGGGGGTGAAGAAGAGGAATGATTGTTGAACAAAAACAATAAAATAAAATAAAATAATGCTCATTAAATAGTGACACAGATCTAAGCAATCAGATAATTTCTTTTGAACAATTCAGATTAAAAGAACAGTTGAAAGGAGAGAAAATTCAAGTCCAATTAATCAAAGTCGGTGTTTGATTGGTAGACTGGTCACAAACAATTCTTAGTCTCTCTCTTATACATCACAAGCCTTATTGCAATTACCTAAACCATTGAAAAGAAAAAATGAACAAAATAAATGGTAAATTACACATTATGATTTAAAAAACAATGCAGTTTCCATCTTCAAGAGCTATCTAGGATGTACTTCGGTGATCAATGAAACCTCATTTTCTGGTGCTTTGACAGAGCTGCTCTTGGATCGATCCGACCCAGTTGCAATCACCTCCGAACTATTCTTCCATCCCAAAGACATGTCAGATCCAACGTTACTATCTCTGAAAAATGCTGGTTGTGAGGGTAATGGAAGTGTGACTGAGTAACTGTTAAGCATTAGAACAATAGCATTCATGGTTGGCCTATCGGCTATATTTTCTTGCACACATAGCAACCCAATATGGATGCATCTCATTATTTCATTTCTTGAACCGTTCGTCAACGCTGGATCTATTAGATTTGAAGCTGTACCTTCCCTCCAACATTTCCATGCCTGCGTTGTGAAATTCATAGAAATATAGTTAGAGATAAATTATTTTTCTTGGTTGCATTATGTATATAGTTTAAGTACTTACGTAGCTTAGAAGATCCTCCACGTTCTCGCCATGACGAAAGGAATTATTTTTCTGTCCGCTCACTATCTCCAAAACTAAGACACCAAAACTATAGACATCTGACTTAACAGAAAAGTGCCCATGCATCGCATATTCTGGAGCCATATATCCACTGCATATCGAAACAAGAATAATATATGTTGGTTTTATGATCACTAACTTAGATGAGAACTTTGGATTATTGATAGAGATTAACACAATTATAATATAAGCCATGTAGCCTCGTCGAGTACGTACTAGGTCCCCACAATTCGACTAGTATTGCCTTGTGTTTGATCAACCCCAAACAATTTTGCCATGCCAAAATCTGATATTTTGGGAGTCATTTCTTCATCTATTAAGATATTACTGGCTTTGAGATCACGATGAATAATTCTAAGCCGTGAATCCTCATGAAGGTAAATGAGCCCTCGAGTAATGCCTACTATGATTTTGTAGCGCCTATCCCAATCTAGTTGTGCGCGCTTGATTGGGTCTGCATGTTCAATTCAAACCAAGGTTACAATGTTTCTTGTATGTTACAAGAATGAGATTTTATGGTAAAATTTTGAAGTTAAAGCTAAAATGGTACAAAAGGAACATTGAAGCATAAATACCAAATATGATGTGGTCCAGACTTGCATTAGGGACAAACTCATAAATAAGAAGCCTTTCAACTCCTTCCAAGCAGAAACCCAAGAGCCTAACTAAGTTTCGGTGTTGAAGCTTTGCCACTAACAAGACCTCATTTTTAAACTCCAAATCTCCTTGTCCAGAATTTACGGAGAGCCTTTTCACTGCTATTTCTTGTCCATTGAATAACCTACCCTGAAAGCGTATCAAAACAAAAAGGTTGCATTCAAGGAATATATACATGAAATTGGTGATGTTGCCCATATATATCATCACGTTGTTAAGATTGGCAAGTTAGGTTTTTTCACAATAAAGCCGGCCTCTGTGTTATGATCAATAGTGGAACAATCACTATATATTGTATTTTATTTCGTAAGGTATGATGTGAGAATGTTATCTTCAATAGATGTGTTATATATTACCTTGTAAACAGAACCAAATCCCCCTTGTCCTAGTTTATTGGCTTCAGAAAAGTCATCTGTGGCCATTCTAATGGTGTCAAAATTGAATTGCAAGGATTCTGCACTTCCAATTTCGTCCGCGTCTTCGCCTGCGGTACAATTTTAACAAAAATTTTATATGTAACATAATTAGATCTAGATGGCGTAACGGTACTAGGCTTCCCACTTGAAGCAAATTGAGTTAGATTAATGTTACTGTGTCTATTTTGTTACAGTACGTACCTGGAATTAAATTACTTTGAAGCTTTTTCTTTGCCTTCCGTACTCTTAGACAAATGCCCATGAACATTACTAGTACCAAAGAAGCAATAATTGGCACAACAATAATGATGACAGTCCGAGACTTGCTGCCCTTCGATCCTGCAAAGTAAATTCAGAAATATATCTTCTCTAATCACATGACATTCTGAATGACATGTTTAAGTGATTGATCTATCTGAGAGAGGAGTTACCATTGATCAATTAAATTTTGAGATCAGTGTCAAGCAAATATACAGTTATCGGCGTATGTAATGGAGTGTACATACATATACGTTGTGCGTACGTACCTTGTGAAGTGTTTGTGGTATTGGTTGATGGTGGAGGAGAATGTATTGGTGGTGTTATTGGTGGCGGAGATGGCAGTTGTGTGACAGTTGTAGGGTCAATGAAGCGGTAAACCTCGAATCTAAAGTAACAGCTAGGTCTATAAACTCTCCCACCTTCTTTCCCGTCACAACAATTGGGGATATCTCCAAAAGCCCCAACTAAGCAATCACTGCATTCTTGCTGTGATATGTCTGGCGTGCATTGCGCGAGTGCAAATATTGTTTGGAAAGTTGGGGCACTTGTGTTTCTGAATGCAAATTTCCGAAGAGAACCGCCAGCTGCAGCTTCACTTCTTATGCTGTCCAGTACCTTACTTAGCTCTTGGTTGAACCCATCCAGGCCCGACGACGATATGTTATTGTTGTTCCACATATAGAAAGAAGGACTAGTTTCCATGACGCCATAGATGGAGCGGTTTGAGTAGCGTAACATGCAATTGTCATACCAACCGATTGCTTCCTTCTGATTAGGGCAAAGCTGAGGGAGAGCATATCGGGAATTATTTAGGCAGCTACGGCAATCTTCCTCCTTGACATCTCCTCTACAAAGTCCGGTTGCATAAATGTGCTCGTTCGACGAGTTTAGGCGATAGGATGCATTGTAAAAGCCATACCCGTTGCCGCTTTCGTTGGAGGGCAGGGAGGAGAGGAGGCGGTTGAGGTTTGTCTGATAGGTACTATTGGTGGTATAGTTTCCTTTTTCGTTTATGCAGAAGTGGTATAGAAAATCTGGAACTTGACCAAGGGCTTGATTAATCATGAGAAATAGAATGGGAAAGAGGCAGAATAGAAATCTTGAGGAATCCATTGCTGGCATTATTTGATATTTTTGCTAAAATTGGTTTGTAAAAGAGGATTATAGTTATGATGGAAAACTTGCTACACGTCTATATATGAAGAACGAAGTCAATGAATACCTCACTTTTCGCAAGACGCGGTGGTGGGAATACCAGACTTTTAATAATAGCTCTAGCTACGATACGGTATTCGTACTTGCTACCATTCCTCTGCACAAGGGCTCAGGTCTGATCTCTAATTATCTAGCTTTTCGTTTACAACTTTTTCACGTACCAAGCCTACTCAACTCTTATGAAAAAACGGATGCCATTATGGCGGTCTCAAGCCAATAACACTATCGTATTGATAAGTTGAAATTTAAAATGCATAATAATTTAAAATCAAATACTACGTGATTAGTTTGAAATGCCGCTACAATGATATCATTGTATAAGCAAGTTTCTTTTTTATATTACATCTTTGTAGATATTTCATCAGCGAGGTTTCACACTGTTATAATTGAAGATGCTGATATAGACGGGAGTGCTGAATTAAACATTTAAGGAAGCTTCTTCCTAGACTTGTACTATTCAAGGAAGCTTCTTCCGAGACTTATACTATTCAACCATTGAAATAAAAAGTAAACCACAGACTGGAACAGGAGTGGTTGTGGTTGGCTGGGCCAACTTCCCTTTGCTTCTCGGTGCATGCATTCGCTGAGTCAACAAGGTAAATCAATTATAATACGCAATTCTGACAATCATTTACTCGTTTCGGTGGATATGCCTTTCTACTTTGTGGTCAGAATTAAATTGTCGATTTGTGACTGACTGTTTCTTAGTTCCTTTCGTCTCGGCTTACATTGATTGTAATCGGAAAATACATGGTTGTTACTATGATGAGCAAGAAAAGTTAATTGATATTGCTGCACACCTTACTCTTTACTATAGTTGATACTAGCAAAGATGCCCAAGCTCCGCTGCTGGTTTTGAATTCACAACCATAGTTTAACACACCAATTTTTAAATTATTTAGAAACCAATCAAAGCAGCTGAATCGACATGGTAAATTAAGTCTTTCAATTGGATCTACATTCTATTGAATTTATATTAAAAGCCTATCTTAAAAAAAATGGCGGATTTTTTAAAGTCCCAACCATATACAATGCATATGAGTTTTTCACATGAATTGGAGAATGATGGTTGTTTAATTGTACCTAAAGTGCAGCAGTAGCTGTCAGCCTGTCAGTGTGTGGCTAAAATGCACCTGCACAGTGATTCAAAATTGAGCCATGATTCCTTGTACTTGTAGCATAAGTAGAAGCGCAGGTGCTGCAAGACAATCTATCAATGATAAATAACTCTTATCAAAGCTCTACTCATAATTTACCTCGTGTATCACCAATGACTTTATGCATATTTGAGACAAAGCTGAACCTGATTTACAGGATTGTCCGTGCACAAACTTGGGATTCAAAAATTATACTTTTTCCCAAAAAATTATTCAAATTCACTTAATAGGTAACTTTCATGCTCCTTCACTTTAATTTCTATTTGGCTAGTTCAATTTTGTACTCGAATCTTTTCAAATTCACATTAGAAAGATGGCAGCAGTTTTAAGTCTTGAAGGTTCTCTTCATTTACGTCCTAGTTCATGGGAAAAACAAAAAATGTGATTGCAAAGATGTGATTCCCAACAACAAATCCTACCAAAATCCGATCCTTTCACCAGTACCTACCTACCACCAATTGAATATCCCACCAACACTCCAAATTTTGACAGCCTTTAAGAACAAAACTGTTCTATGAAGCACAAAACTCTTCCAACACATTGCTTGCAACATTTACTATGTTTAAACCTCTGATTTATTGGTATCATGCGATTTCTTTGAAAATTTACATAAACCTCAAAAAGTAGTAAAAGTGCTTCTGCAGCATGAGGGGTTTTATAACAAAGTAGTCATTCATTTCTGCTGATAAACTGAAACAATGATTGATACAAAGGTCTTCGCATCAGATAAAAATGACTGACTACGAAGAATTCAAGTGCAAAATGACTGACCAAGAAGACTTCTATTTTTCAGAAAAGTAAAAACAATTAATCGTTATGGCACAAATTCTAAAGTTAAAGTAGGAAGCCATAAAAAGAGGAGGATTTACAACATACATCTCAGAAGCAAATAGACTCATTTGAAATGTTCTTAAAGAAATAATACAGTGCCAAATTGGAATCATATCGGAGAATAAAGAGGCCTCAGATATTTTATCCATAAACCTAAAAACTACAGAGAACAAAAATAACAATCACTCAAATGGTAAGTACGGGGAAGCACGGCATCAAAGGTCAGGTGGCATACCAGAATTTTGATTCAAATGTCATGGCTGAGAACCTTTGCATCAAAAGCAGCTGCAAGAGCAAATGATGATGCTGCGATGGGAGTCCAAACTAAACAGCAAAACATTAGAGAGAATAAGAGTAAGAATTCGAACAGAGTTCATGTGTTTATATTGGATAAATGACTCTTAGCTTGTTTTGCTTCTTGCAGACTTATGGGATTCAGGAAAAATGTTTTCTTTAGTTCCTCTCATAGAACTAAAGAAGTGATGTTGATACAACCATTTTTTCCCATTTTGTTTGACCAAGAATGTATTTGTATAAAATCCAAATGCAAATGCAGAAGAGATATGAGAATATAACAGAGGACCCTAACAGTTAAGATTAGAGAGAATAAGAGTCTGCATTCGAACACAGTTAAGAGATTTGTTCCAACACCTAACAAAATTAAGAATGGATAAACAAATACCTCAATGATGGTCTCTTTGGCGCCTGCTCTGTGAATGCATGGTTTGATGTGTATGCTTGTGTTTGATCTGCATACATGTCAAGAAGAAAATTATAAAGTGCATCACAGAAATACATAAGCAACCAAGAATTGGAAAAACAATCTACCAACAGAGGAGCTAAAAATTTACTAAAACAGCCTAATCTCCCCAACACCCTCATCACAGAAATACAGAAGCAACACAGTATGGAGAAATAATCTAGCAACAGAGGGATATTCAAACGATGTGAAGCGGAAAAGCAACCTCAACTTGATTTGTTGAGAAGGAAACAGCAGGAAAGCATGAAGAAACACAGAAATGAGCACTGTGCAACCCCCTAATTTATAAAGACACAAACCTGACTCTAACTGTGTACGGAACAGTACACTCAGCAGCCTAATCTCCCTAACACCCAACTAAACAGCCTATAAACATCCATTACAATTTTAATAAAAAGGTCGTACCCAGTGCACAAGGCTCCCGCTTTACGCAGGGTCTGAGAGAGGTGAATGTCGGCTAGCCTTACCCCCATTAATGGAGAGGCTGCTCCCAAGTCTTGAACCCGAGACCTACCGCTCATGGGCGAAGGCACTTGCCATCGCACCAAGTGCGACCTCTATCCATTACAATTTTAATGAAACAACAAAATATTAATCACAGTTTTAACAAAACAAATGGCAAACCAAACAATAAACAATGATTTTAAAACAGTGCATTCCCTGTTGAACCAGAGGTGAAAACTGAAAACCCACTCTCTCCCATACCTCCCTCAGCCATTCTCTCCTTAACAACCCTGTGGAGTAACCCGTTAACCCCAAAAAATGCACACAGCCATGCTTTCTGCCCTCTCTCTCTCTCTCTCTCTCTCTCTCTCTCCCTGTCCATCCTTCTCTCAAAAATTGGACAAAATCCCTATATCTCTCTCCCACTCAGTCGAAACACGTAGCTCCCATGTCTCTCCAATCTGTCAGTCCCTCTGTCCCACTCCTCTCCTCCCCCAACGACCCTCTGACCGATGCATCTCCCACAGCCACACCCACCCGCCCCCGAGTCAAAAATCCCGGCCATCCTCTCCCTCCAACCCTTGAACCCTTCTATTGCTTCCTGGATCTCTCTCTCTCACTCTGTTTTTTCCATAAGTAAATCAACATTAAAAAGAAAAATCCAACCATAGATGCAGTAAATAACTACTTTACTTATCCAGATTTTCCTCCACACACACTCATTCTTTCCTTCTTCTTCATCACCTAGAAGAAAGCAACCCATTTAGCCGAAGAACTCTCTCTCTCTCTCTCTCTCTCTCTCTCTCTGCAATGCGAGCTTCCAAGACCAAAACTTTCCCACATTTTCCATCGTTTTCTCACTCTCTCTCTCTCTCTCTCTCTCTCTGCAATGCGAGCTTCCAAGACCAAAACTTTCCCACATTTTCCATCGTTTTCGTTCGTTTTCTCACTCTCTCACTCTCTCATCGACTTTCCGGGCAACCCATTTCTGCTCCGCCCAGCAGCAGCAACCCATCAAAACCATCGTCGTTCACATCCAGCCCAAAGACCCAATACCCTTTCTGAAGCCCAGTGGCAATTTTGTAAATAGCGTTAAATCCAACAAAAGCAGGGGAAGAGAGACTCAGTGGCACTTTCGTAAATAAAATGAAATGTACCCCAAATTGCACAGTGCCACCTCCCCTCTTACTTTAGACTAAAGTAATTGCTGCACACCTTACTCTCCAGCACATTTGTGTTTATTTATGACATTAAAATTGAATTTATTGAACGATAATCAAAATACAAACGTAAATTTATATGCGTGCATAAAGAGAAAAATAGTATGCATAAATAGTTTCCGTTAACAAATTTGAGCCAATTTACCAGAAAAATGAATCACACCATGTAGCACCATTTGCAAACTAACAAGTTTGAGTCATCATGAATAATAGAAAGGAAAAATGGAAAAATTAGAAATCTTGAGGAAACGATTGCTAGCAATTTACTTTGGCCTTTCATCGAGATGCGAGCACTAGATGTTTTGAATTTTGAGGACCAATTGAATAGTATCCGGAAACAAAGAGAAATCTGGAATGTCTAGTGCATGTGCTCGAATTGGTCCGACCTAGAAATAATTAAACAACACTAGCTTGAAGCTTCTGATTAGTTCCTGCTTGGAAGACTAATACAATTCAACTTCTGGATTGAATCAGCGAGAACAAACCAATACTAAATTTCTCGTTTGCTTGGCCTAGCCATCCGTATGTCTAGAGGAGGCAGACCGATGCATTCACTGAAAATAATGGAACGATACATCGAGGAATGTCAGACGAATAAAATTAAGCAGTTTGTACATCTTTTAATCGACAATAAGTCGTGAATATATGTGTTATTTTAATCGACAATAAGGGAACGATGCATGTATTTCACCATAACGATCATATTCTCGTATCGAATTACTTCCGTGACTATTGCCCCTGTTTCTTGTAGCAAAAGGTGTGCATAAAGAGAAAATGGTGTGCATAAATTTTTTCTTTTAACAAATCATAGTCATTTACATGAAGAATGAATCTCATATAGGACAGAACTGGTGTTATTTTAATTTGGCCCCTGCCTAAAATAACACTAATTCCGTCCCACATCAAAATCACACCATGTAGCACCTATCACAGTAGGAATCAATAACACGTTAATTAGAAGAAAAATGAATCCAAAGGGCTAAAATACATTATAAATTCATATATAAATTTTTCCTAAAAAAAAAATTCAAATATAAATCTTCAAGCACTATCGAGGATAGACTTCAGTACGTTATCATGGAAACCTCATCGTCTGGTGTTTGACACAGTTGCTCTTAGATCGATCCAACTAGGCGGATGTCACCCCTGAATTATTCTCCCGTCTCAAGGACATGTCGAATCCAATTCTACCGAGCTTATAATTTATAAAATGCCTGTTGTGAGGGTACTGGAAGAGTGACTGAGTAACTATTAAGCATTAGGACTATAGGATTCGTGGTTGGCCTATCAGCTGTATTTTCTTGTATGCATAATAACCCAATGTGGATGCATCTCGTCACTTCAATTCTTGAACTAGTCCTCGTTGTGGGATCTATTAGATTTGAAATTGTCCCTCCCCTCCAACGTTATCAGTTGGGCTCCCTTCGAGCTGCCCAATTCCGTTGGGCCTGGGTATGAATCCGTTATAGGTTTTTTTTATTATTACGGACGTTTGTGGTGTTAAAATTCCTTATTTAATTTAATTTAAAATTTTTAACGAAAGGTGTTGAAACTATTATATTAATTTAAGGAAGATTAGAGTTTCGAACTCGAAATGTACGGGCAGAAACCCAACACCTTATCCATTAAGATATTGAACCGCATACAAACATTATATGCTTCTTGCTATACAAAGAACGATCTTACATAAATAAACTTTTGTCAGACATTTTACAAAAGGCTCTCTCATCTTAAAAGAACTCAAATATTTTTTGTCAAATTGTATATCTTAAATTCAAGATCGTTGAATTCAGCTGACTACAATAACTGTGGCTCCACCATTGCATTAAATCGTACAGTAATCCTTATAGACAAACTCGATAGGAATTTAATCAAACACTTTGCTTCTCACCTTAAAAGAACTCAAATATTGAGATGAAATTATATATATCTTAACCCCAGATTATTGAAAAGAAATGCATATTATTAGAGTAATCCTTATAACATTGGTTTTAATGGATACAAATTCGAGTACTTACCAACAATTACTACACTCGCTAAATGTATGTCAAAAATGAAACAAAATTGAACATGCATTTTCACCAATCGCTTCCACACTCTTAAGAAAATGCGAATGCCGATGACAAGCATAGCGACAATAGCAATCCCAAGAACGATGATGGTGACACTTTTGTTGTTATGTTACTCGTATTATTTCCTGCAAAAATCATAAGGGATGTTAGTCAAAGAAGTAATTAAGCAGATATAGAGAGTACGTTGTCTTGTTTATTTTTTATTTTTTATGAACTTTCAATATATCTTTGAGATCTCCTAAATTTCCAATTCGTGTCAATCTAAATAACAAACCTTATAAGTCATCGATTTCACTGCATATGTGTAAGTTTCAGTTCATTTTTATTTTTTCTCATTTTTATTGTTTGACACGCGCTTTTGCAGTGTTACAGTCTTGATCATTGCAATTACTGTGCATGTCAATGTGGGTTGGTCCATATGTATTTATTGTTTCTTTTCTGGAAGGTTTGTTTATGTATTATGTGTCTGGGTCTTTATGTTGTGTTTCTCTTTCTATAAAAAATTAATATAAGATGTTGACGTGACTTAACTGTGACTGTTCAAATAAGAAGAGAGAAAAAGGGAGGGGAAAAAGAGAGGAAATAATCCTTCTCCCAAGTTCATAGCTTATCTAGTGTGTGGCAGGCAGTGCTTTTGTAGTTTTGTACCAGGATATGCTTTTCTCAAATCCACGAATGATAAAAAGATGGATCAATTACATTTTACACTCATCAAATTTTAAGTACTTTGAAATGGATCATTGGGTTCTAAATTCACTTTTTAATTGTTCAATCATCTGTTGAAGATTGATTTAGGAGAAGTCAAAGCTCCAATATTAATGAGATTTTTATGTCCATAATGTTAGAGTATGAGTGTGATTCTTATAGTTTAGTAATAATCATTGTTATTTTAGATTGGTATAAAGATGCCTTAATGTGTTTATAAGAGTTAATTCAACTTTGGTTTGGATTGAAACTCTACTGTTGGCTCGAGAATAGAACTCATACTTATACAAGGATTTGGTCTTGTATTCCTTGTAGGATTGTAATAGGGCAATCTATGTTTAGTATAAAAACATAAGTCACTGCTCTCACAAAACATACGCTCAATATTGAACTAAGACCTATTGTTAGTTTGAGTACTTTTGGTTTTGCAAGAGAGGAGAAGGTGCACTGTTTGAAGTCTGATTTGGCTTATTCTTCTACTGCTTTTACGGGTTAGTTTGTTATTGTGTTTATCGAATTGTGATTTTAATACTTGTATAAATTTGTGGTTCATGAGCTTAATCTCTTAACTTATATTTTTGATAAGTTTAATCTTACATATGGTATCAGAGCCTAAGATTTTTGCTCTTGAATTCAAATTGAAAGAATTAAATTAAAAGAGCAAAATACGTGACGGTAAATTAGCAGGGTTCATGCTTAGTTTGTGAGAAATTTTGGACTTTGAATTGAGTTTCTTGTAATGAATATCATGTTTGCCGCATATAGTCATGTAACTTTGGCATGGTGCTGCCAAACGAATGAAGGGATAATGAATCAATTCAATTTGATAGACTTCGATTATAAATATGGTGTGCGGCATTATACACAAGTTTCGTAAGTATAAATGGTTGAGCGTATTATTTCATATCGGGATCTTGGTATATATAATTTATGGAACAACACACTTCTTATTGTCAATTATTGATTTTCAATTGGATTGATTTATGTCAAGTTTGGGTTGGAATTAATAGAATTGACTGCATATCATGTATTATTTATACGGTTCAAATCCGTGATATTAATTTTTGTCAAATATGAAAGCTTGTGGGTGCTATGGAGCAACACATACAAATAAATATATAAGGTAGATGTTTTATTGACCGCCTACAATGAGTCTTGCGACAATAAACTTTTAGCCATTTACAAAATGTATATTCCATTATGAATCGGAAAGCAAATAATTATTTTGTCATCTTACTGGAAAATCATAAGATTAATGATATGTAGCTGTCATTATTTTCTCCAATGACTTGCTTACGAATATGTATATAATTGATGATGGTGTTGACAATGAATTAAAGGTATGAAGATTTTTAATTTGGATTATTGTCAACTTATGTTATCATGTATAAATCTTAGGATTAATAGAATTGTTATTGTACATATGTCAATATATATTGAATTGCATATGTCGATATTGGAGGCCATGGTTTTGTGTCTTGATGCATCTAATGGTTAGTCTAATAATTAACCTTTTTATTTGTTGTGGTTATTAAATTAATGGTTTGATATTAGACTAATGAAGCATTAATGCATGTGACACAATCAGTTTTGAGGCAAGAAACTATTATTTGTAATTTCTATAAGGATTATCTTGAATGCAACTTGTGTATTTGTAATTATGAAATATTGGTTTTGAGGTTTCTTGGTTTGAAGACATTTATATGTTGTCTAACATATTCTAAGAGATACTAACGTTCATAATTTTTTTACGGGAATTTGTGTTGACGAGATACGGGCCGATAACTTTTGACGATGATTTTGGTTCGGCGAACTTGTAACACTGGAGATTTACTTCAATAATCTGCAATATTACGGGATCCATGTGAATCTGGAGTGAAGGTAATTTACATGGACGGTTCTCAAGCATTGATAGATAGTTTGTTTCGTTGATGTGGAGTCGAGGAATCTTGGTCGGGTTGACTAATACGGGTCCAGTGATGCATTCGGGTAACTCATTTCACTGTTTCATGCATGATTAATTGTTCTCTTATATGCATGATTATAGTGTGATGAGTTAGAGCATGATGAATTAGGGCTTTTGTTATTTCGAGTATGCTTGTTTATTTATATATATTGTGAAGGCATGATTAAACTCGAAATCCCTATATAGATGCCAACTTGTGATTTATGTGAGATGTTTGAAATCATCTTTTGATATGTTTTATTGATTGCCTCAAGTGAATTTTTGCGGCTATAAAGTTGGGCTTTTCTAATGGTCGTGATTTCATTCTCATTATTATTTTCTTATAAAAGTATATGTAAACATATATATGCATGTTTTTGAGTATGCAATTTATTCATTATTTTGGGCACATGATTTATGGTTGGCATATTATATCATTCATGGTGTATACTTGAAAATAAATAAATTAGGTATTCAATTTATGTACCCTCTATGGGGTCATTTATAGACTTGTTTGGTGTACATTCTTGTGGTGTTGACATTGAATTAACGATAGGAATTTTAATTTGGGTTACCATCACCTTAGTTATTATGTACAACACAAATTGACATTGCCGAATGCATATTGATTTAATTTATGAATTCATAAGAAAGGATGTGCTTAATATTGTATTGTGAAAATCATGGAGTTTAAGATGCATGCTTGTTGTATATGTATATTTGTGATTTCATTTATGATGCATGCTTCCGCTATTATGTTTTGATTGAAATCACAAATATGGAGGAAGATGAACCTTGAGTTCTCCAGAAGAAATAGTGGTCTTGATTATCTCGTTTTAATCAAGACATGTTGTTGTGATATATATATCCAGACATTATCAAAATTTGGTCGATCTTGCTCGATGGATATTGAACTAGATATTGAACTAGTTAGGATCAAATTGAATGCAAAAATATTGTGCTTGCTATTCTGATTTTGATCATTGTTGAAACTAGTGATTTTGGGTTTATGTGAGATAAGTTTTTCCGAATGGATTGTGACTATCTTTTGATACATAGACTATTTGCATAATGGTTTAGGTGTATATGACTAAACTAAGATTATGCAATTGGTGAGGAATCAGGAACCAATTGGTTCATATCTCTGGTTTCTTTATTGGTTGTGCAGTACATTTTGCTTATGCTTAAGTGGGAGAATCATATGTTCGAATGTAAGCATAAAGCTAAGAATTAGGCCGGCCATTATAATTCATTTGGTTGAATTATTTGTGTTACTTAATTTGTTTAAGTAATGAGAAGGATCCTATTATGTTGGTTAGCATTCAAAAGGAAATGAATTTGGTTTCCATATGGATTCTGATTAGTCATTCATTGTATTGGAATGATTTTTTAGTTAATATAGTTGCTATACCACATCTTTTACTTAACTTGGTTGTGTTGAGTATGGCCTAGATAAGTGGGAGCAAATTGGTTTGGTTTTGCTATATTGGTTCACATAATTACAAAGTGCAAATTAAGTATGTTGTGACTTTTGAGTTAATTCTGCGATGTAACAGAAAAGATTCTTAAGTTCAATACTTTAAAATGCATAGATAAGGTGTATGTGAGGTTAAGCTTTTGTTATCCAAAAGATTTGGTGGCTATATGAGTGGGAGTCTGTCTTGGTTTACTTTTGAGCTTAGATACATTGCTATGAACATAAACTAGACATTGTGATTTGTAAGTTAAATTTGTATATTGTGTTGCAGAGGCAATTATAAATTCATTGTTTTGGTTTATGTAAGCTGGTTGTGTCTATGTACTACTGTGGTTGAAGAATGACTTATGTGATCACCTTTATATTGAATTTGAGATGATTATTTACTGTTGTGAATCATACTCAAGTAGGAGAATGTTAGAGTATGAGTGTGATTCTTACAGTTTAGTAATAATCATTGTTATTTTAGATTGGTATAAAGAGGCCTTAATGTGTTTATAAGAGTTAATTCAACTTTGGTTTGGATTGAAACTCTACTGTTGGCTCGAGAATAGAACTCATACTTATACAAGGATTTGGTCTTGTATTCCTTGTAGGATTGTAATAGGGCAATCTATGTTTAGTATAAAAACATAAGCCACTGCTCTCACAAAACATACGCTCAATATTGAACTAAGACTTATTGTTAGTTTGAATACTTTTGGTTTTGCAAGAGAGGAGAAGGTGCACTGTTTGAAGTCTGATTTGGCTTATTCTTCTACTGCTTTTACGGGTTAGTTTGTTATTGTGTTTATCGAATTGTGATTTTAATACTTGTATAAATTTGTGGTTCATGAGCTTAATCTCTTAACTTATATTTTTGATAAGTTTAATCTTACACATAATAATATAAATGTGGCTTACATATATATCGAATTACACACTTGCAAAGTCATTAATTTAAAGAACCTATATATGTTCAAATAATACGAAAATATAAATTAATACGATTCAAAAACCTTATAATATAATACGAGAAAATCAAAACCATGAACCATTTTGAATGTCACTGTCAATGGGCAAAAGCAGAAGTCCAGATGGCTGACAGATTAACTTGATAAACCCTAATTCCATATGTCATGTATGCATGCTGGTATTGTTTGATTAGCAGGACATAATTAATTAGCACCAAATCCATCGTCTAGATCCTGAACGCTTTATATGAAGAAAGACCAAGACCTAAGGTGATTTGTTTTTGGTCGGTCAAATATATATATCATGCAAGCGGCGGAGAATGAGCAGTGAATTTTTGCTGTTTGGGTCCTTGCCTACTTGAACCTTTCCAATTAGTCTTTTCTAATCTTGATTAGTGAAAACGGTAATGTTAAGGAATACTTAAATTATATTTTGTAAATCATATGACGTGATTATTAATGATTGAATTATTACTTAAGTGAATTATTACTTAAGTGTTGATTAACATGCTTATTTCTATTAGTGACACACATAATGTGATCTTAAAAGTTGTTTACTAAGCAATCATCCTTATAATGTAGAAGGTGAAACCTGCTAGGACATTACAAGGATCTCATTTGAAAAAAAAATTGTTTTGGATACGAGTATTGCGAGGAAGGCTAAATTTTTGTAGATAAAATTTGCAAACCAAATTAATTAATGATGTGTCAACAATAGAAAATAAACATATTTATCAACACTTAATGTCACATCCCAGCCTGGGGCGGATCACTTCCCGGGCCTACTCCACCACCATAGCACGATATTGTCCGCTTTGGGCCCTGAGTCCCTTACAGTTTTGTTTCTAGGAACTCACGAACAACTTCCCAATGGGTCACCCATCATGGGAGTGCTATGGCCACCTTCTCGCTTAACTTCGGAGTTCCGACGAATCCAAAGCCAGTGAGCTCCCAAAAGACCTCGTGCTAGGTAAGGATGGAAATATATATTTAAGGATCACTCCCCTGGGCGATGTGAGATGTCACACTTAAGTAATAATTCAATCATCAACTTCTATATCATTTAACTTATAAAATTTTATTTACAAATTTAATCTCCTTAATATTTACTCTTTGAAGATATAACTGATGGTAATGGGAGCATTCTTTTTTCTTTCTCTTGATCAGTAGAAGTCAATTTTATGTTTACCAAAAAGTGATCATGGAAAATAACAACATAAAAGACAAATACAGGTGAAAAAGATCAAACAAAAGTTGATTCTGGATATTCATTGTCGTCAAATTAGAATCCGTTCAGTTTAGTGGAAGTCTGCAACAAATTATGATGCTTGCACTATTTTCGTCCTCATCTTTCTTTTTTAGGGTAAAGTAATGGTGAAGGTAAATGACAATTAACTAGTTGAACTAGTCATGATTTCTTTGCAGCATACATTTCACTCCACCCAGCTAATTAGTTACTAACTCTAGTCAAAAGGAAAAAAAATGAATATATAAGCGTTCATGCGATAAAAGATCAATAGTTTAAGATGACGTTATAGGTTTGGACTAATTCCACAATATTTTATTTTATAGTCAAAACTATTTATTTTTTAGATCTTCATTGTCTCATTTTATGCAACGCATGTGATGAAGATTAGTCATAGAAGGTTGATAGAGATGGGAGTGGTTGGCGAGTTGCCAAATTAATCAGGCTTCTATCCCCTCCTTTCAGCTTAGACCGTTGAAAAGAAATCTTTTGGTATGAAGTTAAGCCACACATTCAATGAGCCTTATTTTATTTTTTTTTATTGCTTTTATTCAAACCCATTTGAAACAATAAACCATGAACGACAATTTTTTTCATCAAATGTTTGAATCTTTTCAACACCAATAGAGAGAGAAGATGGTCAAACCGTGGCGGATGTGTGCAAGAGGAGGAAGGTTAAGTGGTGGCGTGAACAAGGGTGGAGAAGAAGAATGATTGTGGAACAAAAACAATATAAAACAAAATAAGGCTTATTAAATATGTGGCACAGCTCCAAGCAGTTAGATAATTACTTTTGAAAAAAAAATGAAAGGAGAGAGAAATAGGAGGGGAGAAAATTCAAGTCCAATTAATCAAAGTCCTCGTTTGATTGGTTAACTTTCTACCGTGATTGGTAGACTGGTCCCAAAACAACTCTTGGTCTATCTCTTTTACATTACAAGCCTTATTGCAAATTACCTAAACCATTGAAAAGAAAAATGACCAAATAAATGGTAAATTACACATTATAATCTTTTTTTAGAAATGCAGTTTTCATCTTAAGAAGCTATCTAGGATATACTTCAGTGATCAATGAAACCTCATTTTCTGGTGCTTTGACAGAGTTGCCATTGGATCGATCCGACCCGGTTGTAATCACCTCCGAACTATTCTTCCATCCCAAAGTCATGTCAGATCCAACGTTACTATCTCTGAAAAATGCTGGTTGTGAGGGTACTGGAAGAGTGACTGAATAACTGTTAAGCATTAGAACAATAGCATTCATGGTTGGCCTATCGGGTATATTTTCTTGCACACATAGCAACCCAATATGGATGCATCTCATTATTTCATTTCTTGAACCGTTCGTCAACGCGGGATCTATTAGATTTGAAGCTGTCCCTTCCTTCCAACATTTCCATGCCTGCATTGTGAAATTCGTAGAAATATAGTTAGAGATAAATTATTTTTCTTGGTTGCATTATGCATATAGTTTAAGTACTTACGTAGCTTAGAAGATCCTCCATGTTCTCGCCATGACGAAAGGAATTATTTTTCTGTCCACTCACTATCTCCAGAACTAAGACACCAAAACTATAGACATCTGACTTAACAGAAAAGTGCCCATGCATCGCATATTCTGGAGCCATATATCCACTGCATATCGAAACAAGAATAATATATGTTGGTTTTATGATCACTAACTTCGATGAGGACTTTGGATTATTGATATAGATTGACACAATTATAATATAAGCCATGTAGCCTTGTCGAGTACTTACTAGGTCCCCACAATTCGACTGGTATTGCCTTGTGTTTGATCAACCCCAAACAATTTTGCCATGCCAAAATCTGATATCTTGGGAGTCATTTCTTCATCTATCAAGATATTACTAGCTTTGAGATCACGATGGATAATTCTAAGCCGTGAATCCTCATGAAGGTAAATGAGCCCTCGAGTAATGCCTACTATGATTTTGTAGCGCCTATCCCAATCTAGTTGTGCACGCTTGATTGGGTCTGCATGTTCAATTCAAACCAAGGTTACAATGTTTCTTGTATGTTACAAGAATGAGATTTTATGGTAAAATTTTGAAGTTAAAGCTAAAGTTGTACAAAAAGAACATTGAAGCATAAATACCAAATATGATGTGGTCCAGACTTGCATTAGGGACAAACTCATAAATAAGAAGCCTTTCAACTCCTTCCAAGCAGAAACCCAAGAGCCTAACTAAGTTTCGGTGTTGAAGCTTTGCCACTAACAAGACCTCATTTTTAAACTCCAAATCTCCTTGTCCAGAATTTACGGAGAGCCTTTTCACTGCTATTTCTTCTCCATTGAATAACCTACCCTGAAAGAGTATCAAAACAAAAAGGTTGCATTTAAGGAATATATACATGAAATTGGTGATGTTGCCCATATATATCATCAAGTTGTTAAGATTGGCAGGTTAGGTTTTTTCACAATAAAGCCGGCCTCTGTGTTATGATCAATGGTGGAACAATCACTATATATTGTATTTTATTTCGTAAGGTATGATGTGAGAATGTTATCTTCAATAGATGTGCTATATATTACCTTGTAAACAGAACCAAATCCCCCTTGTCCTAGTTTATTGGCTTCAGAAAAGTCATCTGTGGCAATTCTAATGGTGTCAAAATTGAATTGCAAGGATTCTGCACTTCCAATTTCATCCATGTCTTCGTCTGTGGTACAATTTTAACAAAAATTTCATATGTAACATAATTAGATCTAGATGACGTAACGGTACTAGGCTTCCCACTTGAAGCAAATTGAGTTAAATTAATGTTACTGTGTCTATTTTGTTACAGTACGTACCTGGAATTAAATTACTTTGAAGCTTTTTCTTTGCCTTCCGTACTCTTAGACAAATGCCCATGAACATTGCTAATACCAAAGAAGCAATAATTGACACAACAATAATGATGACAGTCCGAGATTTGCTGCTCTTCGATCCTGCAAAGTAAAATCAGAAATATATCTTCTCTAATCATATGAGATTCTGAATAACATGTTTAAGTGATTGATCTATCAGCGAGAGGAGTTATCATTGATCAATTAAATTTTGAGATCAGTGTCAAGCAAATATGCAGTCATCGGCGTCTGTAATGGAGTGTACATACATATACGTTGTACGTGCGTACCTTGTGAAGTGTTTGTGGTATTGGTTGATGGTGGTGGAGAATGTATTGGTGGTGTTATTGGTGGCGGAGATGGCAGTTGTTTGACAGTTGTAGGGTCATAGAAGGGGTAAAGATCGAATCTAAACTTACAGCTAGGTTTATTAACTCCCCCACCTACTTTCCCGTAAATAGAGGAGATATCTGCAAAAGCCCCAACTAAGCAATCACTGCAAAGTTGCTCTGATATGTCTGGCGTGCATTGCGCTAGTGCAAATATTGTTTGGAAGGATGGGGCACTTGTGTTTCCGAATGCAAATTTCCGAAGAGAACCGCCAGCTGCAGCTTCACTTCTTATGCTTTCCAGTAGCTTCCTCAGCTGTTGGTTGAATCCATCCAGGTCGGACGACGATACGTTATTAATGTTATAATAAGCGGGAGAAGGCTCAGTTTCCATGACGCCATAGATGGAGCGGTTTGAGTAGCGTAACATGCAATTGTCATCATACCAACCAATTGCTTCCTTCCGATTAGGGCAACTCTGAGGGAGAGCATATCGGGAATTATTTAGGCAGCTACGGCAATCTTCCGCCTTGACATCTCCTCTACAAAGTCCGATTGCATAAATGTGCTCGTTCGACGAGTTTAGGCGATAGGATGCATTGTAAAAGCCATACCCGTTGCCGTTTTCGTCGGAGGGCAGGGAGGAGAGGAGGCGGTTGAGGTTTGTCTGATAGGTACTATTGGTGGTATAGTTTCCTTTTCCGTCTATGCAATTTTGACCAAGGGCTTGATTAATCATGAGAAACAGAATGGGAAAGAGGCAGGATAGAAATCTTGAGGAATCCATTGCTGGCATTATTTGATATTTTTGCTAAAATTGGTTTGTAAAAGAGGATTATAGTTCTGATGGAAAACTTGCTACACGTCTATATATGAAGAACGAAGTCAATGAATACCTCAATTTACGCAAGACGCGGTGGTGGGAAGACTTTTAGTAATAGCTCTAGCTACGATACGGTATTATTAGTACTTGCTACCATTCCTCTGCACATGCATGTTTAAGTGTTCTACAATCTACATGATCTCTAATTATCTGGCTTTTCGTTTACAACTTTTTCATGTACCAAGCCTACTCAACTCTTATGAAAAAAGGATGCCGTTATGACGGTCTCAAGCCAATAACATAAGTTGGAATTTAAAATGCATAATAATTTTAAATCAAATACTACTTGATTATTCTTTCATCAGCGAGGTTTCACACTGTTATAATTGAAGATGCTGATATAGACGGGAGTGCTAAATTAAATATTTAAGGTAGCTTCTTCCTAGACTTATGCTATTCAAGGAAGCTTCTTCCGAGACTTATACTATTCAACCATTGAAATAAAGTAAACCACAGACTGGAACAACTTCTCCTTTCTTTTCGGTGCATGCATTCTCTCAGTCAACAAAGTAAATCAATTATAATACGCAATTCTGACAATCATTTACTCGTTTCGGTGGATATACCTTTCTACTTTGTGGTCAGAATTAAATTGTCGATCTGTGACCGACTGTTTCTTAGTTCCTTTCGTCTCGGCTTACATTGATTGTAATCGGAAAATACATGGTGGTTACTACGATGAGCAAGAAAAGTTACAATAATTGATATTGCTGCACACCTTACTCTTTACTATAGTTGATACTAGCAAAGATGCCCAAGCTCCATTGCGGGTTTTGAATTCGTAACCATAGTTTAACACACCAATTTTTAAATTATTCAGAAACCAATCAAAGCAACTGAATCGACATGGTAAATTAAGTCTTTCAGTTGGATCTACATTCTATTGAATTTACATTAAAAGCCTATCTTAAAAAAAAATGTCGGATTTTTTAAAGTCCCAACTATATACAATGTACATGAGTTTTTCACATGAATTGGAGAATGATGGTTGTTTAATTGTACCTAAAGTGCAGCAGTAGCTGTCAGTGTGTGGCTAAAATGCACCTGCACAGTGAATCAAAATTGACTCATGATTCCTTGTACTTGTAGCATAAGTAGAAGGGCAGGTGCTACACAGAAGTTTGTACTACACAAATAGTCAATGCTATTTCCAAACCACCATGAGATTACTTATAATAAACTTACCTAGAAGTTGAAATTCAACCGAACATAAACATCAGGCACATCAGAAAGATGGCAGCAGTTTAAGTCTTGAAGGTTCTCTTCATTTATGTCCTAGTTCACGGGAAAAACAAAAAATGTGATTGCAAAGATGTGATTCCCAACAACAAAGCCTACCAAAATCTAATCCTTTCACCAGTACCTACCTACCACCAATTGAATATCCCACCAACACTCCAAATTTTGACAGCCCTTAAGAAAAAAACTGTTCTATGAAGCACAAAACTCTTCCAACACATTGCTTGCAAGATTTACTATGTTTAAACCTCTGATTTATTGGTATCATGCGATTTCTTTGAAAATTTACATAAACCTCAAAAAGTAGTAAAAGTGCTGCAGCAGCATGAGGAGTTTTATAACAAAGAAGTCATTCATTTCTACCGATAAACTGAAACAATGATTGATACAAAGGTCTTCGCATCAGATAAAAATGACTGACTACGAAGAATTCAAGTGCAAAATGACTGACCAAGAAGACTTCTATTTTTCAGAAAGGTAAAAACAATTAATTGTTATGGTACAAATTCTAAAGTTAATAAGCCCTTGAAGCAGGAAGCCATAAAAAGAGCAGAATTTTACAACATACGTCTCAGAAACAAATAGACTCATTTGAAATGTTCTTAAAGAAATAATACAGTGCCAAATTGGAATCATATCGGAGAATAAAGAGGTCTAAGATATTTTATCCATAAACCTAAAAACTACAGAGAACAAAAATAACAATCACTCAAATGGAAAGTACGGGGAAGCACTGCATCAAAGGTCAGGTGGCATACCAGAATTTTGATTCAAATGTCATGGCTGAGAACCTTTGCATCAAAAGCAGCTGCAAGAGCAAATGATGATGCTGCGATAGGAGTCCAAACTAAACAGCAAAAAATTAGAGAGAATAAGAGTAAGAATTCGAACAGAGTTCCTCTCATAGAACTAAAGAAGTGATGTTGAAACAACCATTTTTTCCCATTTTGTTTGACCAAGAATCTATTTGTATAAAATCCAAATCCAAATGCAGAAGAGATATGAGAATATAACAGAGGACCCTAACAGTTAAGATTAGAGAGAATAAGAGTCTGCATTCGAACACAGTTAAGCGATTTGTTCCAACACCTAACAAAATTAAGAATGGATAAACAAATACCTCAATGATGGTTTTTTGGCGCCTGCTCTGTGAATGCATGGTTTGATGTGTATGCTTGTGTTTGATCTGCATACATGTCAAGAAAAAATTAAGAAGTGCATCACAGAAATACATAAGCAACCAAGAATTGGAAAAACAAACTACCAACAGAGGAGCTAAACAGTTGCTAAAACAGCCTAATCTCCCCAACACTCACATCACAGAAATACAGAAGCAACAAAGTATGGAGAAACAATCTAGCAACAGAGGGATATTCAAACGATGTGAAGCGGAAAAGCAACCTCAATTTGATTTGTTGAGAAGGAAACAGCAGCAAATCATGAAGAAACACAGAAATGAGCACAGTGCAACCCCCTAGCTTATGAAGACACAAACCTGACTCTAACTGTGTACGGAACAGAGCACTCAACAGCCTAATCTCCCTAACACCCAACTAAACAGCCTATAAACATCCATTACAATTTTAATGAAACAACAAAATATTCATCACAGTTTTAACAAAGCAAATGGCAAACCAAACAATAAACAATGATTTTAAAACAGTGCATTCCCTGTTGAATCAGAGGTGAAAACTGAAAACCCACTCTCTCCCATACCTCCCTCAGCCATTCTCTCCTTAACAACCCTGTGGAGTAACCCGTTAACCCCAAAAAATGCACACAGCCATGCTTTCTGCCCTCTCTCTCTCTCTCTCTCCCTGTCCATCCTTCTCTCAAAAATTGGACAAAATCCCTTTATCTCTCTCCCACTCAGTCGAAACACGTAGCTCCCATCTCTCTCCAATCTGTCATTCCCTCTGTCCCACTCCTCTCCTCCCCCAACGACCCTCTGACCGATGCATCTCCCACAGCCACACCCACCCGCCCCCGAGTCAAAAATCCCGGCTATCCTCTCCCTCCACACTAAAGATATTTTCAAACAAATCACAATCCATCCCACAAAGTGCATCCAACTCCAAGGCAAGACTAAGCAAACACACAAAATGTATAAAAACCAAAGAAAAGTAGAAGTGTAACAATATTGTTATGCATCTGTATTTATTCTCACAAATAACGAATATAAGAATTTGATGATCTTGTTACTCAAACTCCAAGGAAAAATGAAATAAAATTCAATGGTTAAAATTAATCATTCTGTAAATGTATTCCCCACATCTATATCATTCAAGTACAACGGTTTCAACAACAAAAAATTCCTGATTGACTTCAGTTCAAAACATTCAAGTTCAACGTAATTGAAACCTGTGCAAGAGATTCGATGAAAACCCAGTTCCAATATTAGCCACAACGAACTGAAGCCGTATCGGCTCAGCGAGAACCTTCTCGATAACCTCCTTCAACGCAACCTATCAATTCCAACACAAAAATTGAGAAAAAGTGCGAGAATATTTGAGCTTGGGATTTTCCCGGAAACCAAACAGGGGTCTAGACTCTAAACCAAACCTTGGGCGAGGGGTGGGGTGGAGAGAGAGGGCAGAGCTTTGAGGCGAGCCACCACCTCTACCCTCCTATCCACCATATCTAAACATCCACAGAGACAAATTGTCAAACACCTAATGGGTGCGCATATACAAACACACACACAGACCTGTATATACAAAAATTACCACAAACAAACACACATACACCTATAAATACAAAAGGGGGTGTCTATATAATCACCTTGGGGAACATCTTCGGTGTGATGGAGGGACTTGTGGATGTCCATGGCGTAGTCGACCGTGTTGGTCTTGTTAAGGAGCATAAAATGGACTTGAGGATCTACTCATCTGGGTACATCTGCCGCTCCTGTCCGAACTCGAGGAGGGAAAAAAAATGAAGAAATTTGGGTTTAGGGATCTGGGTTTTGGGTTTATCGTTGAATACTGGAACGGTATAAAGAAATTTGGGTTTGTGGAGAGTAGCAGAAACTGAGAATGCCGAGAGAGAATCAAAAAGCAAAGAAAAAGCGGAGAAGAAGTCGAGGTGCAGCGATGACAGACGCCTGGGCTAGCTTCCACCGTGCGAAGCGGTGGCTCATACTTTTCTCTGACCATCTCCCCTCTCCCACTCATGAAATCGAGGATCTGCGGCAATGGCCTCTCTCTCTCTCTCTCTCTCTCTCTCACAGAGGAGGCATGGCCTCCCATCCCCGAAACCCTCACTGAATGACAACAAACCTAAACCCACCCCAATCCCTCTCTTACTCAGTCCAAACCCGTAGCTCCCATCTCTCCAATCCGTCAGTCCCTCTGTCCCCCTCCTCTCCTCCCCCCAACAACCCTCTGACCGATGCATCAGCCACAGAACACCCACCCGCACGTCCCTCCCGAAAATCCTCTCCCCTAAATCCCGGCGAACGTCTCCCTTTCAACCCTTCTGTCGCCCTTCCCTCTCTCTCCCCAAGCCATAAGCCCAGATCCAGCCGAAAGACCGAAGACCCGTTGTTAAGCCCAGTGGCAATCTTGTAAATGAAGCGAAATTTAGGATAGAATCAGCCCGGTGGCAAACTCGTAAATAAAGTGAAATTGATGCAAAATTGCACAGTAGCAATCTTAATGTTCGATTCAAACACTACGATGCAATGTCCGTATTGTGATTTGCTTTTTGTGGATTTAAACTAGGGGAGTTTAACGAAAAGCACCTGGTACTGTTCACTTTAACGAAAAACCACATTTTTACACTAAAAAGTCAATCCTGGTACTATTTACTTTACCCTTTATTTTGTCCTTATCATTAAAACTCAAAGTTTTCAAGCCATTTTCATTAGTTTTCCTTTTAAACTATCCATTGCAGTGCATGTTTGACTAGTCACATTTAATGTTGTATTTTTTTTATATACCTTTAAATATTGGATTATTTAATTTGATTATCATAAATCAGAAACTATAACGCAGAGTCTTAATTTACTTATTTTGGGTAACATAAACTGCAATGCAATATGTGAATCCCTAATGACCAATTCCAAAATATATAAAATATGAAAAAGGGGTACCGAGTGTTAGATTTTATAATTTTTATTTATTTTAAATAATTTTGTAGAAACCGTATATTCAATATCTAGATTTAAGAGATTACAACCTATATTTATACACAAATTATAAGATATCTTCTTAGTGGTTACAATGGGACGGAAAACCAATTATATCCTAATAAAGGCTAATAACAACATAATAGCTAAACAATAATGTATTGTCCTTGAAGAACCGTAACTATGGTAACTCCCGTAACTCCCTAACAAATTTAAATACAGATTTTGTAGTTTTTGTTTATCCTTCCCTCCCAGTTGCAAACGTATGCATAGAAGGTCTAAACGCGGCTACGTTTGTCATCAAATAGGCCAATATATACATCACTGAAATGGTGTGGATTGATACATTCTTCTCCTGACTATCCTTGTCCAGATACTTTCCTGTGTAAACGATTAGTTGAAAGAACATCTGGTATGGATATTGAACTTGGCATAGCTTGTACCAAACATTGCATCAGTTGTTTTGCAACTCTTGAAGATTTCCTTGCTTGCTTCATGAAACAGTTTCGACAAACTATGGAGTTAACATCCCATCTACAAAGTGCTTGTCCAGGGACTATGTCACGTCCATCTCCAATCGTGTCATTGTAAAAACCTCCTGTGATGGAAGTGTTAGAAGACAATGACTCAATAGCCGCTCGAGATTGCTTTCAAATTGACTACTTCTGCCATCAGCTGAACAAAAAATTGAAAGGGGATCTGTAGCAGAAAGGGCAGCCGGCATCAACAGCACAATAATTGCGAAAAGCATTACAAGAAGTTTATCTTTGTCCATTTGCTAGAAAAGGGTTCACGGTGAACACAGATTTTGGCCAAAAGCAAGAAACACTTTGAAGATTTATTTTGACGACGTTTCAGTTTTGACAGTGAAGTTCCAGCTACAAGTTTACATGTGACCATCACAGAAACTTCCTTGCTGATGGAAGACGCAAGCCGGATGTGATTAAAGTCATGATCTGCATGTTGATAGAGACCAGGAATAACATATGGTGTTCAAATGATCGGTTAATTGTTGATTGATCAAAGACTTTGCAGCTTGGTCACATATAGTGCATGCTTAAACTACTTGATTAAAATGTGATTGTTTAGAGTTGACTGGCCAAACAAGCAGTGTCTGTTGGTTAGTACAAGTCTAACTATTTGTTTGACCATTCTACTCGAAGGGAGCTGCCATGAAATTACTAGTAAGGTCTTTGGAGTCTTTATAGCAGCATGAGGATGTGTGGGCATACAAGAAATAATATGATCAAGAATAATAAGGATATCCAATGTAAAGTAGGAATGACCCCAATTGAAAATAAGATAAGAAAAAATTGATTAAGATGGTTTGAACATTTGAAATGAAGACCTAAAGATGCTCCAGTTAGAAAACGCAACTACGTGACAAAGACTCATAACACAAGGGCACAAGGGGTAGATGAAGACTTAAAAAAAATTAGGAGACTTTAAGAAAAGACAGAGACTATTTGGAGCTAATAAAATACTTGGCCCAAAATCGAGTACAGTGACGTTCTAGGATTCATACAATCAACCCCACTTAATGGGATGATGTATTTTTGTTGTTGTTGATGTGTTTATGCAGGCTCTATTTTGTTCACTTATTATATAAACCGGTCAAAGTATCGATTTGCTTATATCGCACAAATTTCCTTGCTGACCGAAAATCCATAGATATGCAATCCTGCTCAACAAAGTCTTGATCAAGAATACTGTATTGATCAAAGACTTGTTTAATTAAATTAGTTAAACTCACATCAGTAAAAATTAAAATTCAGTCACACCACAAGTTGAAAGATTTGTTGACCCAAAACTAATAGATAATGACAAGGACTTCACAACCATCAAATAATAGTAAACTGTCAGTGTTTGATTCGTGTTTGTATTATTTGAAAACAAAACTGCAAATTGATTCAGTGAGACGATGATTCACACCGAGCAGCTGAAAAACGAAGAACAAAGGAGGAAGAGAATTCGGAGTCGTTGCTTCAGCAAGAAGGATTCTATTTCTTCTTGTTGATGAGAATGAGTTCACGTTAATGGGAGGAAATATCTTGCATGAACTTATAAAAGAGACCTACTCTTCATATGGTCAATTGGTTTTGTGGTGAAACCTCAACTTTTTTCATGGTATCAAAGTAGGTTGAATAGAATTTTACGGGATAATTTCCGTGTATTCCATAATTCTCAATTAAAGGATATGTACAACCCTAGTTACAAGAAAGGCAACAAATAAAGGACATAATACCTTTCCTAAAACAAGACTCTAGTAATTACAAAATATTTACATTCTCTTTTCTACTAAATATTAACTTATTCCAATACTCCCCCTCAAGTTGGAGCATAAATATTACTCATGCCCAACTTGACAAGCGACTCACCAAACCTTCTATTGCACATGGCATGGGTAAGTACATCTGCAAGTTGTTCCTCTGAGTTCACAAATGGTATTGACACAATCTTCTTCTCCAGCTTTTCTTTGATAAAATGTCTATCAACTTCAACATGCTTAGTCCTGTCATGCTGTACTGGATTCTCGGCTATCTCTCTAGCGGACTTATTATCACAATACAACTTCATTGCCTCCTTCTGTGTAAAACCAAGGCTCTCAAGTAACTTTTGCAGCCAAAGCATCTCGCATACACCATGTGCCATTCCCCTATATTCGGCTTCGGCAGAAGACCGTGACACCACATTTTGTTTCTTGCTCCTCCACGTAACCAAATTGCCTCCAACGAATGTAAAATACCCCGATGTAGACCTTCTATCAGTCACATCACCGGCCCAATCAGCATCCGTAAATCCCTCGATCCTCATATGCCCATGACTCTCATACAAAACTCCTTTACCCGGAGCAGACTTTAAGTATGCCAAGATTCTCATCACTGCCTCCATATGATCTACACTTGGTGAGTGCATAAACTGACTAACCACACTTACCGCGTAAGCAATATCCGGACGAGTATGAGACAAATAAATCAGCCTCCCCACCAGTCTTTGATATCTCCCTTTGTCAACCGGTTCCTGATCTGGATAAATCCCCAAATAATGTTTCTCTACGATAGGAGTGTCCACAGGTTTACACCCCAGCATGCCTGTTTCCTTTAATAAATCCAGAACATATTTACGTTGAGACAAAAAAATACCTCTAGATGACCGAGCGACTTCCACTCCAAGAAAGTATTTTAAATCTCCCAAATTCTTCATCTCAAACTCGGCAGCAAGGTTTTGTTCAAGCTTCATCATCTCTTCTGAATCATCACCGGTTATTATCATGTCATCTACATAAATTATTAAGGCAGTCACTTTACCACTTCCCCGTTTCACAAATAATGTATGATCCGAATGACTTTGATAATACCCAAACCTCCTCATAACCTGAGTAAATCTCCCAAACCATGCACGAGGTGATTGCTTAAGTCCATAGAGTGACTTTCGCAATCTACATACTCCGGTTTTTCCTCCGGCATTGTACCCCGGAGGAAAATCCATATACACCTCTTCTTCTAGATGCCCATGAAGAAAAGCATTCTTTACATCAAACTGTTTCAGTGGCCAATTCAAGTTTGCAGCTAAAGAAATCAGAACACGTACCGTATTCATCTTCGCTACTGGAGAAAAAGTTTCCTGATAGTCAATACCATAAGTTTGAGTATACCCCTTCGCTACTAACCTTGCTTTATATCTGTCTACCGATCCGTCTGCCTTATATTTAATTGTAAAAACCCATCTACACCCAACTGGTTTCTTGCCTTTAGGTAGCTCCGTCACCTCCCATGTATCATTCTTGTGTAGTGCCATCATTTCTTCATCCATTGCAGCAACCCATTTAGGATCCTTCAAGGCCTCCTCAACTCGGGTTGGTGCTTGGATTGCTTCCACATTATTTACCCAGGCTTGACGTTCAGGTGCAAGGTTTTTGCACGACACATAATTTGATATTGGATACTTTACTTTTCCTTCAGGAGAAAACCTGTCAGGAGGAACACCACGATTTTGCCTTGGCGGCAACTTATACATACTTACATCATTATTTGGATTAGTTACATGAGCATCTGTAGTACTTACCTCAGGGATATTCAGAGTAGACACATTGGGTGGCACTATCGAGCGAGAGAGAATGTGATGTGGGTTCTGCAGATGGCACTTCTTCCCTTAAAGTACTTGGTTCGGCAGTAGGCTGCTGGATTATTATAGCTTCCTCAGTAGGACCTTGCCTAAAACCTGCACTTGTCTCGGCAGGCAGCAACTGAAGGCCCATATCATTCTCGGCAATTTCTTGTCGAAAATTTGGTGTCCCATTTTCATCCTTGTCGTCAACACATGCTCCCCCTGAACTACATATCACATCCTCGGGTACCTCTAACCACCCAAGATCAACTTGATCACCACTAGTGTTCTCCCCCTGGTGATCTGAAGGTGATGGGATCGAAGAATAGAAATACTCTGATTCAGAAAAAGTAACATCCATAGTCACATACATATGTCGAGTTTCAGGATGATAACACTTATACCCTTTCTGTTAAGAGGCAAACCCAACAAAAACGCACCAAAGGGCACATGGATCCAATTTGCTACGATGAATCATGTGAATATGAACATATGCTACACATCCAAACACACGAGGAGTAAGGGTATTAGTGGATACTACAGGAACATGTTCCGTTAATACTTGAAGAGGGGTACGGAATTCTACAACCCGAGATGGCATACGGTTAATCACATACACAGCATAGGTAACGGCTTCAGGCCAAAAACGTTTAGGCACAGACGCACCAATAAGCAGGGCACGAGCAGTTTCCAAGATATGACGATTCTTTCTCTCATCAACCCCATTTTGTTGTGGAGTATGCGGACATGTAGTTTGATGAATAATTCCACGATCTTGTAGAAACCGGGATAACTCAGAAGCTATGTACTCTTCACCGTTGTCAGAACACAAAACTTTAATATCAATGGAATACTGAGTTTTAACCATCTGTTGAAACAGACGAAACACATCACAAACCTCACTTTTATTTTTCAACATATACAACCACATCATACGAGTGCAATCATCCATGAAAGTAACAAACCATCTAATTCCCGAAGTAGTACTAACAGGGGAAGGCCCCCACACATCAGAGTGTACTAGTGCAAATGGAGAAGATCTTCTATTCATACTTGGAGGGAATGAAGCACGATGACTTTTGGCTAAAATACATACTTCACATTTCAATTCTGAGTTTTCAATACCACTGAACAAATCAGGTACTATATGTTTCAAATAACCAAACGATGCATGCCCCAAACGACGATGCAATAACAATACCTTCTGTAGATTCCTATTACGTGACGAATGAACCAAATGAGCTCTTCCAGGAACCACGTCATCCACATAATATAGTCCCTCTCTCTTAGTGCCACGCCCAATGATCTCCTTTGTTTGAATATCCTGAAGCAAGCAAAATGAAGGATACATTACTACAACACAATCCAATTGTTCAGTGACTTGAGGTACATACAATAAGTGATGGGACAATGACGGAACCAATAAACAATTATGTAACGGAAGAGAGGGTGTAAGAGACACTGTTCCCGCTCCAACAATGGCAGCAGTAGTACCATTGGCAGTTGCCACACACTTTTTATGAGAATCTTTCATGGACTGAAACAAAGTTCTATCATACGTCATATGATCCGTTGCACCGGAATCTAAAATCCAACCGGTATTGGTCATTGTAATAACAACTGCACAACAGTCTCTACACACTGCACAAAACAACAAGTACGCACAATACTTATACGCAACAAACTACACACTTGCAGCTGTAGACACGCTGATCCACGGACAGAAATCACTAGCACAAACTGTAGCCCACGGTACAAGAGAACAATCCACACATTGCAAGCAGTAGCAAGAACCCACAAATCCTTTTTTTTTTTTCAAAAGAGAAAAAATTGCAGAACTTGCAGACATAATCTGAAATAATAGTACTAACACGCACAGGAACAAGGGCACGATATTGGACAACAATTCAAGTGCAGCTCGGCACAAGAATTATAGTTATACTCACTGCAACAAATTGGATAGCAAGCCAAATTGTTTACTACCCACGGGATAAAGGAAAAGGTACTTTGACAATTGATGCAAAGCAATTGTATGCTAACAATTGCACAACAATTGTACACTGTTAAAAACCACAAGCACATCAATACCATTCACACACGGTTGCACACACAGCAACAACACACACGCACAGTGACTGATCTCTGCGAAAAGAATTGCAGAAAAAACAGTTGATTGAGCACAGCGGAAAAACTAGGGTTACGGCAGCCTTGGCTCTGATACCAAATAGAATTTTACGGGATAATTTCCGTGTATTCCATAATTCTCAATTAAAGGATATGTACAACCCTAGTTACAAGAAAGGCAACAAATAAAGGACATAATACCTCTCCTAAAACAAGACTCTAGTAATTACAAAATATTTACATTCTCTTTTCTACTAAATATTAACTTATTCCAATAGGTTGTCCCACGTGTGAAGCCAAACGGTAACACGCGCTCTGCGTCACCCTATTGTATTATCCACGTGTTAGGCTTGAAAATTTATCACACGTGAGGGGACGTGTTGAGAATAAGTCTCATTTTAATAGGAGGAGGGAATTCCATGGGCTTATAAGAGGTTAAACTACTCTTCATTTTACCAATTGATTTTATGATGAAACCTCAACTTTCTCTTCTTGTAGCTGAATAGAGAGAGAGAGGGAGTTAGATATAGCTGAGCTGAGCTATTGAAGGCATACTAGTTATTAGAATCCTTTTTACTATTTATCCTAGTATTAATTAAGGGAACTGTTATTAACACTAAAAAAATCTCATTATATACTCTTCACAAGTATATTTTTCTTTCTAATTATTGAAAGTTTGGAGTGTTAAATGAGGTTTTAGGAGTGCTAATAACAATTCCCTTAATTAAAGTTTGTATAATTAATCAAATATATACAAGGTGTGATTGTAACATTATCATGGGATTCTTACTTCCAGCTTCTCGGTATATAGTTTTTATCACAGATTTAAATATCGATATTATCGGCGAAATATCGCCGATAATATCGATTTTTCGGGTAATGGATATTTAAATAGGTTTCTGTGTGGTTTTCGTCCAAATATCGCGATATTATCGATAATATCGATAATATCGCGATATTTTGGAAATATCGAGATATTTCGTTGAACGGTGCAATCGGACTCCGATTTCGAACGCCGGAGATGGTGTGGCTGTTCCCGAGCCCATTTCGTCCCAAAAACCTTGCAAAAACACGAATTTTAACTTCAATTTCACATATATGCTTCAAATTTCACGCATGCATCAACGATTCAACATATGATGTCGGTTTAGGGCTTAGGGTTTCAATGGAATCTCACCTGAAAAATCGATGACTGGGCCAACTCCTTTCTCAGCGGCGCACCACCAGAGACGACTGAGCCAAGTCCGACTTCGCCAGAGCCACGATCAACGGCAGCGAAGGATCGAGAGAGTGGGCGAAGGATCGAGAGAGTGGGAGAAGGGGGAGATCTGTGTGTGTGTGGGTCGAATGGAGAAGGGGGAGAAGAGAGGTCAGGCCTCAGAGAAGAAGACCCCGGAGGCCCGGGAAACAACCGTCATCGCCAACACGCGCATCGACTGGAAGGAGACCCCGGAGGCCCACATCTTCAAGGCGGACCTCCCGGGGATCAAAAAGGAGGAGGTGAAAGTGGAGGTGGAGGACGGGAGGGTCCTGCATATCAGCGGCGAGAGGAGCAGGGAGCAGGAGGAGAAGACGAAGAACTGGAGAAGGGAGAAGCTCAGAAGTTCTAGAGAGAAGGAAGGGAGAGAAGAGAAAGACAGAAGTTCTAGAGAGAGAAGGATCCAGAGTGAGAC